>NC_139003.1:62228268-62939464 GCF_964374135.1 Grampus griseus
TTAGCAAATAAAAAATAATATACACATAAATTCTTTGAAGAAAGGAGCATATGGTATTTCAGGTATACTTCTATATTCCCTGCAGTATTTAACACTAAAGTCATTTTCTACCTACGTACATAGTATTTATCCTTTGAATACACTGAATACCAGATAGCTAAAATATTTGTCTGTGCTCATAAGTATTATATACACATGTATATATGTATATGTGTGTATTTCCATATGTATGTGTATATATATAGTATTAATGCATATTTTGTTCAACTTCTTACTTTCCAGTAAGTAGTACTAAGTACTAATTACTATTCAAAAGAACTCTGAGAGGTAGATGTTACAACCCTCATTTCACAGAGGAGAAAACAGTGGCTTCAAGATGTTATAACTTTCTTGGAACTACTTAGCTTAATAGTGCAGAACAAGATTCCAAACACAGGTTCTTCTCTTATAAGTAAATGCTGCTTACACCACTTCATCTAATTGTCAGACACTGTTTTAGCCAAAGATGATAGAATTGTAATTTAGAATAGCCTCCTGCATTCTAGTCTCCTTTCCCGTGCCCAAGCCTGAGAGGAGTTCCTTCATCAACTATTTGGGTTGGATGAGACATCATTTCCCCACTTTGGAAACTTGAGCAGAGTATGGCCAATTCCATTCTCCACTCTAAAAACGTACGTGACTTCTCCTACCTTAAGTCTAGTGATCAAACGTCTTTGAAACACCCTTCACCCGACCCAAGCATTATTAGCTTACAGTAAGTTTATTCCTTTGTGATTTGAGTCAAGAAGATACTTCTTGAGAATGCAAGAATCCCTTCGTATCAGTTTAAAAATGTTTTAACAAAATTGGTGAAATTCTGTTATCTTTTTGTATTACAACATAAAATTGGCACCAGTATGCCAAATGACCACAAATGATCACAAATTAATTAGGAAAGTTGATGACCCAATTCGTTCCTCTGGCCCATGATACTCTCAGTATTTTAGAAGTGTGCTTTTCTCGATCATCCATGAATTATTACATTATTGTACTAAATAAAGTCACATTTTCTTAGATATTTCAGAAATATGCCTTATAATGTATTTTAGGTAGAAGGTTCTTGCATTTATGGCTGCCTGTTTCCTGAAATTTAATAGTTATTCACCTTAATCGTGTAAATTCAATGTTCTGTAAAGTAAATTTACTTCAAATGAAGAACACTTTTCTGTAAACATCCATGTGTATCACTTTCATTCTCTGCTGAGGCTGGCTTTATTGCTCTAAGCAAATATTCCCTGATTTTATTTGTAAAATATTTCTGAAGAAACAAAGGTGGTTTTGAACTTATTTTCATTTTTTTCCCCTTTTACTGAGATTATGGCGACTTTGAACAGTTCTCAGATGAATTTCACCTTTCCTTTTTGTCTATTTCAAAGAAAGGGAGCCTTTGAAGAACACTTTTTTCTTTTTTAATATATCTAAAGCTTCTGTTACATAAAAATGAAATTTCCATTTAATACTTTGGGCTTTCACTGAATAGACTATGCTCAGTGGAGACAGAGGAAAACAAACTTACTTTTAACGATTCCTATTGTCCATGGGGACCCATGTCCTGTCACTTGTCACTCTTCTGCTCTGCTCACAATAGGGACACAGTAGGACCTCAATTCAAGCACAGTTTGCCGTGGGCATGAGGACTCTGAATGTGCACAAAGTTGATGCCATTTGCCCTTCAATTTCATAAGTCACAGTTTCCTGGAGGAAGTACTATGGGAGAAGAATATGGGGTCATGAGAAGCTGAATTCTACTTCACCTCTTCTCTCCCCTTCCAAACATACCTAACAAGGGTTACAGAGAGAATGCTTTCAGTCTTTTGCTGTGGTGGTTATCAAAAGCTTGAGCCTGCTTCTTCACTCTTCAGAAAAGAAACAAAATGTAAGAACTATTATTATGGGATGCAGTAGTCATGCTATAGCTACCATACCGTTTCTGGGAATAGCTTCCTGTTTTTCCTCTTTGATTAAACAAATGTATCAATATATATCAGGTTATGTCTAAGAGTGAGATTTTTTGTTCAGTGGCAATTCTACCTCATATGCCAGCAGAATATATACAACATGGTTTGATTTTAGAAATTAAAATATGATGGGCTATTTTTAAATTTTTCTTGGAGTATAGTTGATTTACAATGTTGTGTTAGTTTCAGGTGTACAGCAAAGTGAATCAGTTGTGCATATATATATATATATCTCCACTCTATTTTAGATTCTTTTCCCATATAGGCCATTAAACAGTACTGAGTAGAGTTCCCTGTGCTATACAGTAGGTCCTTATTAATTTTCTATTTTATATACAGTAGTGTGTACATGTCATTCCCAGTCTTCCAATTTATCCGTCCCCACCCCTTACACCCTGGTAACCATACATTTGTTTTCTGCATCCATAACTTTCTTTCTGTTTTGTAGGTTAGTTCATTTGTACCATTTTTTTTAAGATTCCACATATAAGCAATATCATATGATATTCGTCTTTCTCTGACTCACTTCACTCAGTACGACAATTTCTAGGTCCATCCATGTTGCTGTAAATGGCATTATTTCATTTTTTTAATGGCTGAGTAATATTCCATTGTATTTATGTACCACATCTTCTTTATCCATCCCTCTGTTGATGGACATTTAGGTTGCTTCAATTTTATCTTGAAAAGAAAAGGCATTACAACTTGCAAGGGAGAGTAGACCTTGTAAGCAGGACACTTGGTGGTAAGTTTCAGGAGACCTACTAATTAATTTTAAAATTCTGCTGAATAATGGCAGTACTTCACACAAATACATAGCAATGTAAAAATAAGAACTTTTAATTGGCTAAAACAATCTTGAGAAAAAAGAACATAGCTGGAGGTATCATGCTCCTTGATTTAAGACTATACTACAAAATTACAGTAATCAAAACCATACGGTACTGGCACAGGAACAGACATATAGGTTAGTGGGACAGAATAGAAAGCCCAGAAATAAACCTACATACGGTCAATTAATGTACAGCAAAGGAGGCAAGAATATACCATCGAGAAAGGATAGTCTCTTCAGTAAGTGGTGCTGGGAAAACTGGACAGCTACATGTAAAAGAATGAAATTAGAACATTTTCTCACAACATATAAAAAATAAACACAAAATGGATTAAAGATCTAAAACTAAGACTGGAAACCATAAAACTCCTAGAAGAGAACATAGACATAATACTCTTTGGCATAAATTATCACAATATTTGTTTGGATCCCTTTCCTAAGGCAAAGGAAACCAAAACAAAAATAAACAAATGGGACCTAATTACAAGGTTTTGCACAGCAAAGGAAACCATCAACAAAATGAAAAGACAGCCTACCAAAAGGGAGAAAATATTTGCAAAATGATATGACCTAGAAGGGGTTAGTATGCAAAATATATAAGCAGCTCATATAACTCAAAATCAAAACACAAAGAACCTGATTAAAAAATGAGCAGAAGAGCAGAATAGACATTTCTTCCAAAGAATACATACAGATAGGCACATGAAAAATGCTTAGCATCATTAATCATCATAGAAATGCATTTATTAAATTCCATTTAGAAGTTTAACCTTTTCAAAAAACACCTGGATTAATTTTACTGGGTTTCCCCTCTTTATTCTTAGTCACATCTCCCCTCACACTTCACACAACCTTTAACTATTTTGAATATGGAATAACTTTTTGTTTTATGATGCTACATATCATGAGACTCTGTTGTACATAAAATATGCTGGAAAAGAACTCTGTAGTTCATTATGTTAGTACAGAAATAGCGAAGTATTTTTTAGAGTATTCCTACGATAAACCAAACCTAAGCATTAGAGAGTGCCCATGAGTGGTTCCTCTCCAGTTCTGTAGAGCCAATGAGTCCCAACACCTAAGCAGAAACCTGAGGAAGAGAAAGTGTGTGTGTGTGTGTGTGTGTGTATTGCCCATATTCATGTGAGGAGGGAGGTGTTTTGAGGTAGTGGTGGAGGATGCTTTTTGGTCCATGGAAAGGCAGTACTGCAGGTGGCTATGAGACCTTTGAGTCTGAACTCAGGCTGACTGGATTTTTAATCTCAGATCCACCACTCACATAGAGACCTTGGCCAAATAACTCTGAAACCATTTCTTGTGTAAAATGGAGGTAACTGGAATATATATTACACGGATTAGTTGTTGGAAAAATCTTGTTAAAATGATTAACAGAGTGTCTGGTAAGCACAGAGTAAAAACTTAATACATTTTAGCCCTTATTATTATTATTACCATCTTTGTTAGCACAGTAGTTCTAGTAATAGCCTTGAAAACAATGATTGGTTTATATTTGAGCAGCATAGAACAAAATCCACTCTCTCTGCCTTCTTCATCCTCCCCACACCAAAAGAGGAAACCTTTTAGTAATTGGACTCACCAACCAATACTAAGGGGAGAACCTTCTTTGAGGTGGGTAGGAGAAGGTGGGGTAAGTTATCGAGACCTGAGTAGTGTGCAGAAACCTCTTAGGATTTCTGATAGTCATTCATTGCTCTGTGAAACTATAAGCACAGTATTGTTGGAGGAGGTTGTTGAGATGGCATGACTGCCAGCTGACCTGCAAGCTGAACCCAGAGAACTGGGGGCTCCTCTCTCCTGGCCCTGTCCTTGGAATGTACATTCCATCCACCATTCCCATTTTAAGGACACAGCCTTGACAGAGCAAGGCATTGTTGAGACCATCCTAACTGAATATGTGATTGGACCCAATTAAGGCCTCTATAAACTTTGAAGATACTGGTAAGTGGAATGGAAATCTACTCATGGTGCAGCTGCCCAAGACAAGCCTCATATGTAAGTTCCCTTGCTTGTTAAAATTGCCACCTACCAATCTAGAGTGGTCTGCCATTTTCTTCAGTCTCTCCTTGCCCTCCATGTACAGGGGCCAGTTTGTGAACCAACAGAAAATGAGGACTTTGGGAGAGTAAAAATAATCTCAGGACTAAACTCAAGGCCAAGTTTTAAAAAACATTTTGAATATCCTTTAAAAACTTTTCAAACATTTTTCAATTCTGGTATCTCCCTGTTGCTGTTTTATGTTCTTACTGAATAGGCAAAAGAGAAACATTCTAATGCCTATTGACTGAACACAGTCGTATATTCAATATCCATTTCCAGGAACAATTCCACAAGCCTTATAATTGCAGAATCATATGTAGATTGCCTGTTAAGAGACCTGCAGAGCCTATGTTGAGAGGCCTTACTTGGAACCAGAAACCCTCTTCAAAACCAGGTCTTGTCTCTTACTGAACTGGATCCTTGAACAAGTTACTTAATCTCTCTGTGCCTCAGTTTACTCACTGTAAAACAAAGATAAGAATAATTCATTGTTACCATCTAGGATTTTATAAAGATTAAATGAGATAAAAGATACAGTGAGCTTAGAATAGTGGAATGGTTTCAGGCTCATAATAACTTCAGAAATGTAAGTTGTTATTATTGTTATTATGTTGCCCTGTGGTAGGGTATACTCAAGCACTATATTAACAACCAGTTAATTGAATAAAGGCAGTATAATATGTTTAAGAATGATCCTCAACTTCCTTATATCAGGTATGCTTAAGGATAGAGGGGGAACCCTCCCTCCCTCCCTCCCTCCCCCTCCCCTCTCCCTCCCTCCCTTCCTCCCTCCCCCTCCCTCCGTCCCATCCCCTCCCTCCCTCCCCCTCCCCTCTCCCTCCCTCCCCCCTCTCCCTCCCTCCCTCCCCTCTCCCTCCCTCCCTCCCCTCCCCCTCCCCTCCCTCCCCTCCCCCTCTCCTCCCTCCCCTCCCCCTCCCTCCCCTCCCCTCCCCCTCCCTCCCCTCCCCTTCGCTCCCTCTCTCCCTCCCTTCGTTTCTCCATTCTTTTCTTCCTTCCTTCTCCCTTTTTTCGATCTTTCCTTTTTTACTCCTTTACAAAATATGGATTAAACCTGACCATATGCTGTGCACTGTGCAAGATGCTGGTATGAAGTCATGAAATGCAGACATGATCCCTCCCTCTTTGGAGAAAATAGTCTAGTGTGAGAGTCATAAACAAGTAAGCAAGGAAACAAATCCACAAACCTAATGACTGCAGATTTTGATACTATAGAGAAGCAGATGAGGCAGTGTGATTAAAAGAAAATGAGTTGGGGAGCTTCCCTGGTGGTGCAGTGGTTGAGAGTCCGCCTGCCAATGCAGGGCACACGGGTTCGTGTCCTGGTCCAGGAAGATCCCACATGCCGCGAAGCGGCTGGGCCTGTGAGCCATGGCCGCTGAGCCTGCGCGTCCGGAGCCTGTGCTCCGCAATGGGAGAGGCCACAACAGTGAGATGCCCGCGTACCGCAAAAAAAAAAAAAAGAAAGAAAGAAAGAAAATGAGTTGGGAGTGGGGGCTGCTTTAGACAGAATGGTCCAGATATACTTCTCTGAGGAAGTGGCAAATCAGAGAGCTGAAGGAAGAGGAGAGTTTGTCAAGTGAGGGGCCTAAGTGAAGTATACAGGTGTTTTACAGAGAGACAGGCATAAGTTGTTTTAGCCCCTGAGGTCTTTCATGTTGAAGTACCTGAATTGAATCTGGATTACAAACTCTTCAGGTAGCTGAGAGATTTTCAGGGTTGTTCTCATCAGTCTTATCCTGAATGTCTGCTAGTACTTTATTACATGATTCTAGAAGGCTAGCACAGAGTTTCTGTTCTGGAGGCATCATCAACTATGACAAATGGGGCCTACCATGTATTAATTCAGCCCATTCCCAAATGTGTCTTAAAAGGCCCTTTCTTGTAACTGCTATATTCAAGGAGCATTTAAAATTTTTCTTAATATTTGTTACAAAGAGTTTTTTTATTTTGTTTTTTGCTGCTTTGATCTCTAGAGCTCTTTGTTGAACCACCAATGAGATTCTAATTCAGCATTGTCTACACTAAAATCTGGAATTCTCATTCTGATCTGGTATAGGAGATATACATCTTTTGAAAAATAACACTGATTTAGACAGTAGTAAAAAGAAATCTTATCCCCCAAGGGATGTAGTGTAAATAGAGCAGCGCATGGCCAGCTGTGAAAGGAAATCTCTTTGGCTTTATTCTCCCCGCAAGAGTGCAGTGAGCTGGTCCTTTTAGTATGTATCTACCAGGATACTAATAAGATGCTAAATGAAAACATCTTTAAAATATCTGTATCTGTCAAATACTCAGGCTTATAAATCCAGTGGATGTGATGTGCTGTTATTATGTGACTTACACTGAGTATTTATTTTGCATTGCCTAAGCCAAGCTCCTTAGCATCAGGTACAGAATGCTGAAAGATGCTAATATATTACATTTAAGGTTTCCTGCAGCATCTTTGGCATTTCCCATGAGACATCTGTATGTAGCTTTGAATGCAGAGTGATGTAATAAAGCAGGATAAAATATGGCTGCAGAATACAGTGATGGCACTACAGCAGTCCTCTTTAGTTTTTTTCATATTCAGCAGGACTATTAAAGTGTAATAGCACAGAACATCTTGTTAAAAAAAAGCCACAACCCTGTATGATATTCTTGTTTATGGATGATATTTATTGCTTTTGTATTCTTATTCTGTGCTTTCAAAGTCAATTGAAATGCAAGGGCTAATGAAACATCCACCGTAACACATTTATTCTTCCCTACCCAAAATGAGTCTACAAGATGTAAATGACTTAACGTAGATCAACAGCTCAGGTTTTATTGTTTTGGGTTAATTTATTCACTGTAATATTCTTAATGAAAGTAATGACTCTTACACTAGTTTGTATATTCACAGACTACAGTTTTATTAAATCATGCTGGGAAAGTTCACAATGAAGGCTGTAAAACAAGTTCCATGTTTAGTCAAATATATAAATATAATCCACTTACTGAAGATCAACACTATATGTTTTTCTCTTCATTGTCCTTAATTTTAGTTCATCAAAATTTTAAGTTTAGGGACGTCCAGGATCTAACATGTTAGCCATATATTCTTATTACATAATTTTAAAAAATGCATGCCTGAATTATTAGCTTTTCTTTTACACCCAAAGTTCATTGTGCATTTTATTGATTTATGAAGACCTAAAGCAATCACTTCAAACTTTTGTCCTCAATGTTTACATTTCTGTGACCATTTGAGCTTGAGGCAAAAGCAAATATTTTTATAGAATTATTGAAATTCTAGACTGGGTGAAAACAGAAGCTTTCAATGTCTAATTAATTAAACTATATGCTAGAATAATTATGACAGCCAATAAATGGGATTATTGTGTGATATAGTTCGATAAAGTAACCTAAAATACTTTTCTTTTCTTTTTTTTTTTTTTTTTTTTTTACCGGTACGCGGGCCTCTCACTGCTGTGGCCTCTCCCGTTGCGGAGCACAGGCTCCGGACGCGCAGGCTCAGCGGCCATGGCTTCCCGAACCGGGGCACGAACCCGTGTTCCCGTGTACCCTGCATCAGCAGGCGGACTCTCAACCACTGCACCACTAGGGAAGCCCAGTACTTTTCTTTATGTCCATTCCTTTTCGTATACCTAATGCCTGGTACTGGTACGATACATAGGAATCTCTCCCAGAATTTTGCTGAATGAGTGAACAACCTACTAATTCATAATCTCTTGTTGCCATCAATCTCAATCTGTCAAAAACTGGGCCTGTTATTCCTACTTTCTTCTGTAATTATTTATTAGAAATTACTTCTCTTGCAGGAAACTAGCCTTAACATTTTGGAATCATCCTCAAGTCAGTCTCCCTATGGGACCAAGATATGTCAATTATACCCGCAAAAGGCATTTCAAAATATGTCCCCTCCAGTCCATCCCCACTGCATGCTTCAGTCCTGTCTTTTTACATTCCCTACTGCAAATAATCTTCAAATTGGCCTTGCCAGTATCTTGTACCTCCAGTCATTCCTTATATGACAGTCTGTTTATCTTCATAAGCTATAAATCTGATCATGTAAATTCACTGCTCCAAAATTGTAAAGGCTTCTTATAATCCAAATTTTCTAGCCAAGCATGTAAATCTAAGATTTAATGCCAAATTTCCCTTTTTAGATCTTTCCCATAACTTCTCATTTATCTTATATTACAACTCGTCTTGAAGTTTCAGTAGCATCAGAATCCATCACCTGTGATTGTTCTCTCAACTTAGAATGTCTTTTTTGCCACTTGAGGTCCACTACTATAGTGGTTTTATCAGAGAAAGCTCCATTCAGCTTTCTCTGAAAACTATTGAAGTATTTGTTCATTTTTTACAACACCCACTCCTCCCCCTGACAGTGATCTGTCTGAATTGTTTTTAGATGTATTGAGGCATTAACAACAAACTGCAAATCATTTTTGCACTTTAAAATATGTGCCTTCTACATTAAAGCCCCTTGAAGGTCAATTTCTTGTCTGTTCCTTTGTCATATTCTTTATGATCCTTAGCACAAAGCCATGCATATGTTTGATGTTCAACAAACATTTGTTGAATTAAATGGAATCAACCATAAAATGCTTTATACTTTTAAAAACGTTATTTATCTAGTGCCTGCCAAATAACCCCTAGCTCCTTTTAAATCTCTATTCAAAGCCTTATTTTCTAACTTACAAGTTACTTTAATTGCTCTTTCTTGAAGCAGAAAAATAAAGGAAGTGGGGAGATGAAGGAGAGAAATGCAAGATGTAGATGCTATGAAGGCATCCAGTAAAGTTAAATGTTGCATGTGATCTGAAGAAAAATATCTGAGAGCTGCAGGTCTCAGAGGGCTTGTGCATGCTTCTTCAAGTAGAGAGTGGTTTTATCCATTATACGAAAAGCATTTATAATATGGTCAGCCTTTCCATTTAAAAAAAAAAATGTTTTCTGAGTTTACAAAAGGCACTTTCTTCCTGGTACTGATTTTCCATCCATGTGGCAGCAATTTTAAGTTCATCTCTGAGTGACAGCTAATGTTGCGTCAGTGTGAACTAGTGAATGATAGCTTCCAAAGAAACAGCCAAGAAACCCTTCAAGGTATCAAAAAGCCTTTGGTGAATAATCTGTTTTTGATTTAGAAAAGGGCTTTTGAAAGATGTCATGGGTTTCACTGTCCTTTTCTTCTCTATCCTCCCCCCCCCCGCCCCCATGCCATTCAGCCTGGGGTATTTATAGCTCAGTAATGGTTACATTCTTTTGCACTCAGGGCAGAAATTTTTCTTTTTTTTTATAAAATTAATCATTCATATAGTAGAAAGCATTCTTAAAGTCAGCCTTAGCATTTTGATCTTCAACTTAGTTTGATGCTGACACTTTGTTTTTGTTTTTATTTTCTAGTTGACAGCACTAAAAATTGATGGAAATTGTTTTTTTTTTTTTTTTGGAAACTTAGTGCACCCAAGAGAATCTGGGATGACTGCCAGTTACAGAAATGGAGGTGTGGGAGGTGATCTTTAGGTATGAAGTTATACCTCTCATTTTAGTGTCCTGAAGTGTTTCATTAACCACATGATCAGAAAGTTCTTCCTTCCTTTCTTCTTTGGTGTAATAGCATGAGCCTATTTTTATTTGCTACTTTGTGGAGTATCAAAGTCATGTTTCTCCTGATAATAGTGACCGTTTATTTAATGATTGTCTATGTAACCCCTGTGGTAAGCATACATACTCTCCTGATAAAAATGTATCAGTATTTTGATTTTAAAGATAAAAACATTTAGGTTAAGTAGGTTGTCCAAAGTTACATAGGTAGTACCGGGATTTGTTATCAAGGTCTATTTGACTTCAAAACCCATGCTTTTTAGCACTCCATTCTGCTGACCCCCAACAATAAATTTTCAATTATGTAAACCATGATGATATAAACAACCTTCTCTTCTCATTCTTTTAATTCTGCCCATGGAGACATTGGCTGTTATTTGTTTATGGTGTATGGCAGTACTCTTCTCCAAGTAGCAATACCAAATGCTGACTATCTTTTGGGTTCTTACTTGATGATGCTGACAGTTAATTGGACCTACAACCATACGGGTTTTACCACCATCAGGTGTTAGTCTGTTTCTTTTTTTTCCCCAAGACTCCTTTCCAATTTTATTTTATGTAATTAATTAATTAATTAATTAATTAATTAATTTGCGGTACACGGGCCTCTCACTGCTGTGGCCTCTCCCGTTGCGGAGCACAGGCTCCGGACGCGCAGGCTCAGCGGCCATGGCTCACGGGCCCAGCCGCTCCACGGCATGTGGGATCTTCGCGGACCGGGGCTCGAGCCCGTGTTCCCTGCATCGGCAGGCGGACTCTCAACCACTGCGCCACCAGGGAAGCCCTCCTTTCCAACTTTAAATGCAAGATTCTAGTATTGGTTTCTATTTTCAAATCTTTATTTTTACTTAGATTTCCATTTGGGGAGCAGACTAAGGTTGTTCATTTTTAATGAAGTGCTCTGTGTTGTGAAAACTGAAAGCTAGTTGGAGATTTTACATGTTGGCAAGTCTCTTGTTTCAAAATGCTTGAATTTGGCATTATCACATTTTTCTTTTCTTGGTTAATTTAGCCTTATTTTCTTGTTCATACTACTATCTAGTTATTTGGAGGAGGGTTTTTCTTTTTCAGCTTCCGCCTCTATTATTTCTAGAGGAATCTTTCTGTAACTTTGGAGACATGATTGTAAGTCATATTAAGGAATATATAAAGCCACTGCATTCTTTTTAAAATCAGAATTTATATGTTCAGTACTGTGGACCATCAATGGCTCCTAAGACATGGTCTTAGCCTGCATTCTAGAATAGTAGATAGAAATTTATGTGATTATTATGTGAGTTGAATGTAAAGAGGGTCATAAAAGAGTTCCAAGAATGGGTTGTGGAATTTCAGAGGAAAATGAAATTTGTTCTGCCGAAGAAATTGCTGGAAAATTCCTTGGAATAGGTAGCATGCTGTTTGTTTTCTGTTCTAATTTTCCTATGAAAATATGTTAATTTTATAGTTAACCTAAGTTCTACTTTTTCAAATAGACCAGGTAGGATTTTGACAAGTGGATGGAAAGCATCAAGGTGAAATGAACATATTCTATACGTTTGAAATACAAAACATGAATTTTACCTTGAAAAATAAAGCGCCTGAGTTTTGCTAATGGCTTTTCTAATATAGTAATCAAAGAAGGAAGAGAGTAGGGAAGGTAAGCAGAGAGGGAGGAAAGAATGAAAAAAGAGTGGCAGGGAGGAAGGAAACAAAGCCAAATATTTTGCCTAACTTTTTGAAACCCAACTAAGAGCTTTATTGGGTAACTGAAATATAGAGAGAACTAAATTTTCACTCAACTTCAGTGTTTCCTCCTGTACTTTTAGTTGGTGTCTAAATATAAAATTTGAATTTATATTGCAGGCTTTTCTTAGCTGATCATTCTTTCTGGCATGTGCACCTGATCCTCCCCTTCAATAAGGCAGAGTCAGGGAATTCTCTTTCCAAGTAGTTCTTGGTCATTTAACTCTTAATGTACTCCATTCCAGAGAACAATCCAATCCCTATTCCAGACAATATTAGCTTGCTCTCAGGTGTCTAACAATTTTCTAAAAACCAATTTTATCATGTCATAGTACTGTTGTGCAAATGATAGTTAGCTTATAAATGGCAAATAGTAACATTATAGTGTTTTCAATGCTATTCAGATTGTGAACAGCCAGAGACATCATAGAGCTAGTCTGCTACTGAGAGAGTAAGATAAATATTATTGATATGCCTTAAGTGGCTGGGGAGTCATACACTGAAATAAAATAGAATAGGATCACTTACTCAGAGATAAATTTGACAGGGGAATCTCAGAGCTACTTCCTATGTAATCATAGTACAAGGAATGAGAGATCCTGTGATGAAATTTATAGCTGTGGTTTAACATTGAATGACTAAAATAAAGAAAGTATGGCATCTGAATGTTTTATCAATTATTGAGGGGTGCTTCATGCTGCTTGGCTGTCTGGATATAATTCAGCCTCTTCAATTACAAATGTGACGCAACCAAATCCCAGAGACCTGAAACAATGAGGAGCCCTTTTTTGTTCTGTTTTGTTTTTTCATATGCTGAAGCAGTACACATTTAGTTCATCATGTTTGAGGGTATGGGGGTCATGGTTGTAGCTGCTGTCAGTATTTTTAATTGTAGCTGTAATGAGGAAACAGGAAATGCAGAGGAAAGGGTCAATATAAAATGAATCCTTGTGGATTTCCTTTTAATGGAGTATAGTGAAACAAGATGCTGGAGTCAAATCTGTAGCAGCCCTTTTGAAAAGGAAACAATGAATGATATACGTTTATCATTCAAACAATGCATAGTTATTAATAATATTATGGTTTAATGTTATTGGTGGCTTTTGGGTTATTTCTCTCTCATAGTTCAGGATTAGCAAAAATGCAAGTTTGTTGACCATTTAGTCTATAAGTGAATGAAATCCAGGTCAATACTAGTATAATCTTGACAAGTATTAGGATAATTTCCAGTTTTACTAAAAGCAAACATATAGTACTTAATTTGCAATTTTTATTGAAAGTTTCGAATAAAATGCAAAGCTTCAAACCAATCATAATTCTATTAGGAAGACATTGGCATCATTACCTCATGGAAATATTGGCTTATGAAATACTAATAAATAGGATCTCTAATTTTTTGAGCATAGCAAGGTTCCAAAGGCCTTTATACCTCCCAATAAAAATATCTTATTTAAATTTTATTCAGTCAGAATTTAATGGGTTAAATAATTATTTTAAAATGTCAAAATTTCAAACAAAATTAAACATGTATTCTTAATGGGCTTAAAACCTTTCTTAAATGATTATTACAAAACCAATAGTCTTTGACAAACCAATGTTAGCACACATACCTACTTGAGGCGGCATCGTAGAATGTTTAATCTTCACATCTTTAAGCTTAGTGATTTTGAGTTTTAAGACAAATAAAGGGATGATACTTGGAGCATATTAACTTGGTTTTTCAAAATAATATGCTTTTATTCCTTTCCATGCTAGTCCTAAACTATATTTTCAACTTCATTACCTACCAGAAACTTCCATGCAGTTTAATGATCCAACTACACTGATCATTAACCATTCCCTCAAAACATAAACACTTTCAAGCTTCATGCTATTCCTTTACTTTTTGCATGCTCCTCTGTTTATGAAACTCTCAACCTTGGTGCTAGGTGTGGACTCTAATTGGAACACTATTAATTATGTCACAGTTGCCCTAGCAGTTGGTTCAGACATAAGCACATGATTTAAGATGACCTACTCAGAAAGGTGTCTGGTTCTTTCGGTCAGAAAGTTGAGGAAAGATAAGCTTTTCCCAGTGTTGGATGTTAGTAAGGAATAATAAGCTTAGGTTATTGCAGATAGCTCATCTGTGGTGATGAAGCTTGAGACAGGATGACATCACCAGGAAAGTGAGTGCAAATAAAAAAGATGACCAAAGACATTTCTGTGCTACACCATCACACAAATATGAGGTAGATGAGGAGGATCCTGCCAAGAATCCTGAGAAGGAGGAACGTGAAGTAGAAGGAAAGCTACGAAAGTATGCTGTCCTAAAAGAAAGTAAACATGATGACACATGTGAATAACTGCTTCGCATGCAGCAGTAGATGAAATAGAATGAAAACTGAGAAATCAACATTAGATTTAGTAATGTGGAGGTGACTGGTGACATTTCCAAGAACAAATCTGATGGAATTTTGGAGGCAAAAACTGATTAGGTTTTAAACAAAGGAGATGGAGAGGTGGTATAAAGACCAAATACACGCCTGATGATGTTGAACACCCTTTCATTGCTTTTTGCCATCTGTATAAACACAGCAGCCATCTAGTGTTAGGGTCAAGCCAAGACTACCCAAGGAATTTCTCTAATTTTCAAAGTTCAAACGATAAATAAACACCATGAGATATAGATAGATATACACACACACTTCCTTTAGCATCACTGTTCAGAAAGGATCTCGTATTGAATTGACTGGCTTAATATAAAACATCTTGTATTCTTTAGTTATTTCATTTTTAACCTTAAGGGCAGATTTCATGAAAATTCAAAGGGGCTTTGTATTTACTTTCCATGGGAATATGGTACAGACTCTTCAAATAAATGCACTAATTGTATGTCCAAATACCATCTCTGTAGCTACTTTGTTTTCTTATATTTTCCATGTGTTTTCTTTGAATAATTAGTGAATCAGACAAAAAGGAAGTTTTAAGGTTTTTAGTTTTAGTTTTTAAACATTGGCCTAAATCCACACATTTCATCACCCAACTCTGTTTGTTGTTCTGACCCAGAGGCCAATTTATGAAAGCTTACCATCACAAAAATATGCTAGTCAAGTCAAAATACACGTTATTTGTTCCTTGGTATTTAGCCAAGTAAATTGAAAAATTATGTCCACACAAAATCCTGCGCCCAGATTTTTCTAGCAGCTTTACTCATAATCGCCAAACTGGGAACAATCAAAAAGCCCTTCAGTAGGTGAATCCATAGATAAACTGTGGTACATTCAAACAATGGAATATTATTCAGTGCTTAAAAACGAAATAATGAAGTCATCAAAAGATATGGAGGAAACTTATGCATATTACTATTGCTACGTGAAAGAAGCCGATCTGAAAAGGCTACACACTGTATAATTCCAACTATATGACGTTCCAGAAAAGGCAAAACTATGGAGACAGCAAAAAGACCAAGGGTTACCAGGTGTTAGGGGGACGGAGGGATGAATAGGTGGAGCACAGATGATATTTGGGGCAATGAAACTAATCTGTATAATAATACAATGGTGTATAAATGTTGTGGTACATTTGTCAAAACCAAAAAATGTACATCACCAAAAATGTACAACTGTAATGTAAATTTCAGACTGTGGATGATAATGATGTGTCAAGGTAAATTCTTTGATTGTAACAAATGTACCACTGTGGTGTGGAATGTTAATAGTCTGGGAGGTTGTAAGTGTGTGGGACAGGAGGTAGGTGGGAGCTCTCTGTACTTCTGCTAAATTTTGCAGTGAACCTAAAACTGCTCTAAGAAATATTAGTTTTTTAAATTAAAACAACAATAAATACATACATTATTTTCAGTGCTTAACCATGACTAATTCCATCTCTAATGGGTTGTATTGAATTTCATTTGGAAGATTAAGAAAACTAATCAGTGTTCTCAAAACAGTTTCAAGTGGTTAATTTTTAAAACATGTAATTGCATAAAGCTGAATGAAAAAGTTTTCAATTTTCAGGGGACTGTATTTCTCAGCTATTTTAGGAACACAGAATTCTCAGTGTATATTTGTTTGCCACCAACTCTTACACAAAACCTGCTGCTTGATTAAGAAAGGCCCTCCATTTTGAGTAAGTGAGTGGAAGTTGCACTAAGTGGAATCAACTGGTAGGTGTTTAAAGGGAAGTTCAGTTGTGGGCTATACTCATCAACATTGTGATGCTCCAGGCGTAAATAGTTTGATTCATTGTCTTCATAGGGGAATATAACATTCTTTTTTCCTGAGTGATATAAAAGAACAGGGGTTGCACTTTCTTTGGTATTCAGGGAAATAAATGCATAGGGATGTGAAATAATGGGAGAATTAGGACTGAATGTATCTAATACTCCCAAAAAATCTCCTGGAATAAATATACTTTATGCTTATCTTGACGTTGGCTAAATATGGGCTTAGCAACTGTCAGGACAACCCTACAAAACTGTAGACTTTCACCTGTGTTGTTTATTTGCTTCCTGTTCTTTCAGAAAACACAAAATAATTATAATTTTAAAAAATCAACACAGCAACGATTCCTAAGAATCATCCTTTCACTCCTACTCCCTGGCCTCTCACATCACTGACAAATATTTGAGGACTTTGTTACCCGGTTTACAATTACAAGTCATGTCATTTTAGCACAACAGCAGTAAATGCTAGTTATGTAGCCTCCCTGGGATTAACAAGATCAGGATTTAAGAAAAACAAAATCTGGCTCCAAAGACCCTGGTGTTTTTCTGATTAAATGGGAAAAAGCCTTTAAAATGAGGCCAAATGAAGGCATTGAAAGTTGAAAATAAACAATTACTAACATTGTATTTTTGCTTTCTCTTATCATCTTATTTTCAGTTAGTAAAGAGCATAATCTGTTTGTACCTGCTTCTGCCTTAGGAGTTAAGAGGGAGATAATGAAAATATTTTACTATCTATTTTTAAATTATAAGCTGTTGTTTCCAAAGAAATTCAGAACTGATGTATATTATCACATTATTGTTCTCAGGGGATTGCAGTCACCATAGTGATTGTAATTACATGGCTTCATTAACTTTATACATTCTACCTGTTATGGGGGGTTTCACATTAAGAAAATTTGCATATGCAGGAAATGAATGTCATTTGCAGGGAGCTAATGTCTTTAAACATTTAGGCAGTCCCTATCAGGCAAAGGGGCTTCAACTGAGATATGCTTTTCAGTGTGCCCTATGTACTCATTGTGGGCACAGGAATCTATTTCCAAACCTTAAAAATAAAACCTCTTTTAGAGGAAAATATTAGAAAGCAAAAGCTATTTTAACAAATCTGATATATGACTGGAATTTAAAATTGCTGACACTAAGATTGTTAGAGCACACAATCAAGGAAAATATGGTCCTGAGAAATGCAAACACTTTGAATATTTTGGGGCTCTTGCAGGGCATGAGTGTGTGTGTGTGTGTGTGTGTGTATGCACATGCATGCATATGCAACTGGATAGCGTGACCTGTATTTTAAAATGCATATTTTTATATGTTGGTACTTTTCTATTTTTATTGACCAATTTAATCTATTAAGCATTAAAAATTTAAAAAAAAAATTCGAATATAATTTCAGGTGAAGAAATCATGATAACCAAACAGTAAACATAAAAAGAAAGAAAGAAAAAAAAACCCAGGGAGTAATTTAAAATAATAAATTTAGACTTATTATTCCTACAATGAATATATTTCAGACATTTTGAAGGGCAGGATAATAAAAAAGGCCTTCATATACCTTTTTGCTTGAAGTAGATGTTCTTGTTTTGGTAGCACCAGTTCTGGGTAGTTTAGAGAGGAAATCTACAAGGTGGATGCAGGGAGCAATGGGCACTCATATCCTCACACTCTGGCCACAGCATTCATCAAGGAATGCTCAGAAGTTCTTGTCTCTGTATCCTTTTTGATATATTAGGATCATTTTGAACTATTAGGAACAACACTGTTAACAATAGTAAAGCATTCATTTTGTACATAGGGAAATGGGGTGATATTTGGCATATGGCAGAGTTTTAGTTAGTCCTAGGGAGCTGTCTTCCAAATAAGATGCAAAACAAACCATTATTTCTTTTTAGCTATTAAAATTCTCACAATAATAGAGAAATTACCTATTTTCTGGTACAAAATTACATCCTAGGGAATTACATTACATATGTAAATTATGGTGGGTTCTTTTCCATCTGTACCTTTTGGGGTTAATTCTTCAAGATAGGTGATGTATGTCAGTATTGAATGAAAAAAATCACTTCATACAGGCAATTTACATAGATCTCTTCAATTAGAGTTGAAAGCAACAGAGTTAACAATGACAGAGTTCATAGGTAGCTGAGTAAAATCAATTTTTTTCCATCAAATTATTCCCATGTCTTCTGAAATTTTCTCTACCTGATTAAAAAGTTTACAAAATTCATGTTAAATATTTTAGAAGAATGAATACATCAAGTAAATGAATTAAAATATAATTTATCCTTTCTTCCATCCAAACCCTTTTGATCTCCTTTTTAAGGGTAGGCTTTCCTAGGGTAAAGTAATCACCTTTTGGATCAAAATAACAACCTTATTTGCTGGTACAACATTATGTAAGCTAATTTATGCCTGCTTCTAAATGAAAAGGACCCCAAATCAATTGCTGTCTTATTAAATGGTCGTGTACCTGCTATTAATTGTGGATACTGCAATCACTGCCTGTTTAGATTTGTTGGAAAGAAATCCACAAAGCCTTTTCTAGATTTTTTTCAAAATAAAACTGAGGTCTCTGATCTCTTGCCAAGTCCATCAATAGCTGTTTATTTTGTACTGTAGAAGAAAGGAAACTCTTTAAATAATAATAATGTGATTATTTTTTTTTACTGTGATTACTGAGATATATTGGTTGATTTATTGAACAAATGTTTTTGAGCATCTACTGTTATATTCCAGTGCTTAGCAAAGCTGACTATATCCTGATTCATCTAGGAAACCAGATATGGTGATTAAGTGGTGATATGTATTCTACTATATACATAGTGAACAATCAAGTAAATGAACATATCCATCACCTTACATAGTTAGCATTTTCTTTCTTTATTTTTTTGTTTGTGTGGTGAGAATATTTAAGATCTACCCTCTTAGTAAACTTCAAGTATAAAATATAGTATTTTTAACTATAGTCATATTACATTAGATCTCCAGAACTTATTCATCTTGCATAACTTAAACTTTCTTCCCATTAACCAACATCTTCCCACTTCACCCCTAGCACCTGGCTACCACCATTCTAATCTCTGCTTCTCTGACTAATTTATATACCTCATATAAGTGAAATCAGGCAGTATTTGTCTTTCTGTGTATAGCTTATTTCACTTAACATAATGTCCTCCGGGTTCATCCATGTTGTCACAAATGGCAAGATTTTCTTCTTTTTTAAGGCTAAATACTATTTCATTATTTTCTTAATCCATTCATCTGTCAGTTGACATTTAGGAGGAAACTTTAAAAATAGACATTCTTGGGTGCCATTTCGTTTCTATTACATCAGAGTTTTAGGGGTGATATTAGGTTCTGATTTTTTTAAAGCTTCACAGAATTTCTAATGTTCAGTAACGATTGAGAACCACTATTCTAGGTATTGTAGAGAATATAGAAAACATAAATGTGGACAACAAATATTCCCTGATATTTTGGACCTTCAAGAAAAGTAGTTAAATGCAGAACGTTAACTACACTCAAACCCTCTGTAAAAAAGTCACTTTGAAAACAATTGGCTGGGTAATAAAGTGCAAATCTGGGTGATATATTTTAATTTAGCACAGTCCTCAGCAGTTTCTGTATAAGTGTATTGCTGATCTTTTTGAAACCTTACATTGTGTCAGCACAGAGGGAGAAAAAACTCTCTTCCCTTGGGTTGTAGCACTGACAACCATGGAAGACAGAAACCATCTTCACTTGCCATAATCCTAATTAGTTGAAGATGGGAGAATGGAGCGAAGAGAGGCCTTACCTAGAGATATAAATTTGGAGCTTTGTAACTAGAGTTATAAAGTTAAATTTGGAGCTGTACAACTACAGTTATAAATTTGGAACATATAGAACATATAGATGCTGCTTAAAAGCCACAAAATTTTATTGCCTAAAGAGGATGTGTAAATGGAAAAAAGAACAGCTCCTGAGATGCTCACTAAATAAATAAAATATTTTGAAGATAAGTACAGGAAAAAATAGCCAACAAGGAGACTAAGAAAGGGTATTCAGGGAGGTAGAAGGAAAACCAGGAAAATATGATCTCCCAGAAGATTAGACAGAATACTTTATTTTTTTTTAAGAGAATGGCCAACTGTGCCCATTGCTAAGAATTTTAAGTTAGGTGCACATAGAAGAGTGTCCATTAAATCTTGCAACACGAAAATCAGTGATGGGTCTTGCAAAAAGATGGGCATAAAACCCCGGGTGGAATGGGTTATAAATAAATAGGAAGTGAGAAAATGGATATAGTAGGTGTCATACACCTTTTTGAGAATTTTGATTGTTAAGAATACTAAAGAATTAAAGAGTAGTCAGTAGGCTCAGTCTGCTGCTTGCTTTTATGCCCCTTTGGACAAATTGGGAAACAAGTTTTTGGTAGATAAATTAGAAAAAATGTCCTGTGTGGTCATACGCAGTTACAAGCCAGGGTGTATATATTGGAGAGGAGAATACAGACTAGATTTCAGCTACCATGTCTTACTTCAGTTGGGTACATTTGGGAAGTAAAATCCTGCATTGTATAGAAAAAAAAAAAATTTAAGATGGGTGAGTATTATGCTGTCCTTAGTTTTTGTATCATTTTTATAATCTCTAAATATCACACCCACTAGTTGGTTAAAATGAATCTTAATCTTTCAAGCTCCAACTCAGGGAGTTAGTCCTGGAAATACTCAAGACAGTAGTCTGGAATTGCCTTCCTGGAAGTTGAATCTTGCGTTATCTACCAGTGAAGGTGGCAATTTGCTACTAGTAAGTAGAACAAAAGTGATTGTTGAGATCACTTTTGACTGTAGAAAGTGAGTTAATTCCAGTTTTGAGGTAGTGACAGAGTTGTATTCATTAGATGACAACTTTTGCAGAATCAGGAACAGTGTTTTTACCTTTGTATTTCCAGCACTTAGCCCGGTGCCTGCGAATGGTAGGTGTTCACTCAGTGTTTGATGAATTGTACTGAAATTCCAAATGGATAGTTTAATACCAAAAATTAAGTAAGTGTAGATGAGAAGCTAGATAATGGAATAGATGTCAAAAACAGTGGTCATTACACAGAGACTGGTATTGAAGTGGGTAAGCCACAGAGAAATCTGTTTTCTTGGAGAAAAAAATAGAATAATGTCAAGTGAGGTGCTCTCATTGAAACTCCCTTTATCCCAAGTGGTTCTTCCTCATGTCCTGTCTTAGAGGGAAAACACTGAGGAATAATATATTAGAAGAAATATACCATAGATTGACCTTTTCAGGTAAGTTGATAGTGTAATAGCCAGAACATACATGTACTGTGGGGAGTGGGTCATATTCATTACAGATTTTTATTGGTAGTAAGTCAGATAGGTTTGATGCTTAACCAGGAAATGGCATTTATAAGCAATGAAAGACAGTCAACTGGATGGAGGGCAGAAGGCAGTATGGCAAGAAAGCAGACAGGAATCTTGACAAGTGAAAAGAATGCTGAAGCAGACAGGTGTTTGCCATTAATACGGTTGTTCAAGAGACAGAAACATGTATGCCTTAAGAACAGGATTAAAGGCAAGACTGAGACTATGGTAGGAAAGAAATTTCAGAACTCAGGTAAATGGCAGTTCATCAAGGCAGGGACTCAGATACAAAAGAAAATACCAAGGAACCCATCAGAGTGTGACTATAGTGAAAGTGGACTTGATTCTTACTTAAGTTTTGAATGGGTCTAGGACTCCTGTTATTGCACAAGCTAGCAGGATTACAGAAGCTAAGAGGAACATAGCCTGGCGTGCTGTTCTATCCACATTTCCCCTTCTGTAATATTATGCCAATTTATTGTCTACATTGCTTAAAATTTAGCACATATATGTAGCCTACATTTTTATTTAAGTTTTCAAAAGAATTTTCTTTATCAAGGATAAATAATTTCCACAAATTGGGCATTATGTGTTATTTTTGTGTCTATATGACTGTGTATTTCTACTTCTTAGTATAGTGTTACCAATTTAATAAGTCCTCAGTAAGTTCTTGTTAAATTGAAATATTTACTTGTTCATAACAAGTAAATTTGACTATTCTAAATTATGAGTTTGAAGTAAAAATTGTAGCCACATTATCTTTAAAGGAAATTTGTTGAATCCTGCAAATGATTCACTTTTGAATATGAAACATGAGTTTAACAGAGATGCTATAACCACTTTTATATCTTTCCTGCAACACTTGGCTGCTGCCATCTTGATT
The DNA here is from genome assembly GCF_964374135.1 of Grampus griseus. NCBI lineage: Eukaryota > Metazoa > Chordata > Mammalia > Artiodactyla > Delphinidae > Grampus > Grampus griseus. Next base: position 62,250,941 of record NC_139003.1, read on the forward strand.
GGTTCAAGATGTTTTGTGAAATCTGTACCTTTACATTTTATGAAAGGGGAATAAAGCTCCTGTCAATTGACTTGATGCACTGAAGAGAATTGCATGGGCAATCTCCCTTTATTACATTCAATGGTCCAAGGCACAGAGTAGCTTAAAAATGTTCTTTAGAAATGATAGTCTTCAGAAAGGTTCACTAATATGGCATTACTAGATATCTTTTTACTATCTTTTCACTGCAAAATGCAACTTTTAAGGGAAACTAAGTACTTCCATTGTGTGAACTTGGTCAACAATCAAATGACCATATGTGATTTGTTCTTCATGTCCTTCCTTATAATACATGGTACTCACAATACCTTACAATGAAAATGGTGGCACCCCAGGAACCTACACCTAGAGTCAGCATCTATTATGATGAATTAAGTTCCTATACAATGCCTTCTCCTTATTAACATTAATTATGTGTTAAGGAAAATTGAATGATTCATAAAAGCAGAAAGTGTTCAGCTTGACCACACTATACAGCAGTGCAAATAAGAATTCTTAATGCTGTTTAACAAATGACTTTTTCACTCTTCATTAAAGCCCCTTGTTGCCATCCAATCTTGATTTTAGAAATTAAAGCTAACAACCAGATTGAGAGAATCAGGAAAGTGACAGCATGGGGCAAAGTCTCAAAGTCACAACTAACAGCGTGAGGCAAAGTGAACCTCAAGCTATTGCTGTTCTCAGAGAAGGCTGGGGAGGGGAGGGTTGCATTTGAAGGGAAACTCAATTATAGCAACCCTCAGCTATAGGAAAGTACTTGTGAATGTTCACACGAAAGCTTTTCCCCTTAATGTTTTAATTAAATACCTAGAAGCCAACGCTTCTTCTCAGTTAGTGTCAGAGAACTGCTTCTTGGTGGATAAATGTTTACAGCAAAAGCTCAGCTGAGGGTTTCTACAAACATGACTCTAAAAACTGAGAAGGCTTTTGCTGAGGCACTTGAGATCAAGAAAGCAGTAGTGATTATAAACTAGCAGTACAATAGCAGGATGGTTTAATCCACCCAAATGTCAGTCATTGGTTTGCAAGTTGGCAATCCCACTTTCATCTTCAGACAAAAGGGCACTGGTTAGTCATCTGTTTAATTCTCTAGCTTCAGTGTGTCATTTGGATGTTGAAGGAAAATCCCTTGATTCAGTCTGCCATTTCTGACAGCCTCCCTCTAGACCCCATTAATAAGCCTTTTGGACAACAGAATGCAAAGTAGGCAGCAGGCAGCCCACAGTCAAAATGGAGATAGAATAGACAGTAGAAATGTCTCCCCTTTGTGAAGATGGTGTTTAGGTGACCTTTGTTGAAGATAATTTTTTTTTTAAATCTAAAATCTGTGTCTTTCAAGGTATAAAGCAGTATTTGTGGGGCAGTAAATTTGGGAGGTCATTTGGAAATTGGGAGTTTAAGATAGATAGGATACAGAAGAACTCAAGTGATATTTACAAAATGTGCAAACAATGGCACAGACAAGAAGCCAGCCTGACTTTGGGCATGCCTGGGGAATATCCTTCAGAAAACAAATATGCCACTCTTTAATGTTGGTTTGACTCTCATTCTAAAATCGCAAGTGAAATGAGACACACTTTGCCTCTGAAACAGTGATTCCAGAAGCAAAGCAACTGTTCTCTAATAAAGCAGTCCTGTTAAGATTTGTAGAATTTTAATATGCTTTGGAAGGACATCATTTGTTAGATAATGGACTCTTTCTATTGAACCTATTTTCCATTTTCATGCATTAGTAATTTCTGGTTGACGTGTGTGTGTGTGTGTGTGTGTGTGTGTGTGTGTGTGTACATTCTGAATAGTATTGCTTAATGTGTAACACGCAGATTGATGTATCTGATCTCTAGAGAAGTCCCATTCCAAATACCTTTCCGCAGGCATTGCCTGGTCCAAGGAAGCATTCCAAATTAGCAGAATTTCCAGAGTCACAAGTTCAACCAGGAGTGGAGAACTTTAGAAGGAACAAAACAAGTACAATTTCTCCTATGCAAGTTCTCCATTAAATAGGGAAGTTATTTTAGAGGCAGAGTTGTACTGATCACAAATGCTATGCCAAGTGTTTTGTTGTAATCGAAGACCGAGAAGCAAGACCACAAAAGAAGCAGAGAGATCATTTATTACCAGGGAGATCACTTTTATTTATGAAGTAGGACCAGGGAAGTCACCTATTTTTTATGCATCTAGTCCTTTAATAAAACACTAATAAAGCTTTTATGTACTTTTATAACTCAGTAAACCATTCAGGCATGCCTTTTAAAATATAGAATGACAAAAATAGCTGTTTTCTGCTAGGAGTCTGTTTATAAGCTGTCCTTTTATTAGAATATACATTAACCTGAGTTCACTTAAGTAAAACAGCAAAAGCATGTTTTCTAAGACTACATAAAAATATATACACACTGGGTACTTAAATATGATATGGCATGTCTAGAATGCTTAGTAAATACTGGAGATCAGAGTATTTGCATAAAAGAGATTAATTACGTGTGTGTGTGTGTGCGCGCGCACGTGTGTGTGTGTTCTGACAAGTCAATTTATTTTCAAAAGATATAAATTAGAACACTGATAGCCTTAGGCTCACCCAGGTTCCCGTAGGTTGCTGGGTTTCACTACCTGTTTTACTGTCCTGGAACCAGCAGTGGTAATTGTCGTGTTTATTTTGAATACTCCCTGCAAACTGCATTTTGTAGAAGCATCTGTTTATTGTAAGGTCATGTTTAAGCTAATGAGACTGGGAAGTCATCTAGTCATGTTCTATCACATTTTAATGGTAGATTTTATCAAAGCATTTTGTTAGTAATTCCAATGACAATGTTGTTTTCTTATATTTTTCATTTATATCTAGGTCTTTAAGGTTTTAAAAACCTGTTTATTTCATCAGAAGGTATCCTCAGTGAATGTTCAGAGGAGAGTTAGCTGCTCTATCAACTCTGATAGAACTGAAGAAAAACATCCTGTGTTCTTATTGTGTGCTACACTACTCATATGAGAACTAATTTATTTTTATTAGTATTTAAACAGTATATGATAATTTGTGTTATATTCAGTGAAAACGTTACTGTGCTTTCAGTGATGTCCTTTGCAGAAAAATGCATTTCAAAGATTCCTAATTTAACTTTACATTTGAATGTTTACATCCATATAAGAGATGGGAAAATCATACCCTTCTTTTGACATCCCATTGTGTCCTCAGGGTGGTCTCATGACTCCTTGGAGCTTTTAAGTAGAGAGAAAAAGTTAAGCAGTTAGCAAGCTGTGACTCACTATAAACCACAGGCACTGCCAGCAGAGTGAAGTCTGCCATCTCCCAGTATAAGGACTTATCCTTACAGAAGGTTGATAGAAGAGGAGGTTGAACAATGAGAATCTTCTACTACTGACATATTTATACAGAACAGCAACTGGGTGAGAGAGAGGGAAATAACTGGTGTGCAGCGTCGCAGAATTTCCTAAGTCTGTAAGCTCAGAGTTACATATTTATTCAAACCACCACCACAAACAGCAAACTCTTCTTGTGTTAAACTATGATTGTTATAAATGGAGCATTTGGGATCTGAGACCAGTGATTTTCAAATTAGAGTATTTGTAAGTATGAAGGTAATAAACCACTTTTAGTGTGTGTCTGTGGTGGGGGGTGCCTGGGCAAAAATAGAATTAGAGAGTGTTATCTTCCATATCCTTAAATTCCATATGTACCCTTTCCAAAACTCATCTGACCTAGTAGAGAATCTGTGTGGCTTTCCCACTCCCACCTCTGTTTTCAGAACCCTTCTGCTACAACTTCACAGAGGAACAGGGCAACTTTCACCAGTCCATTCCACATCCTATTTTGGCACAATTCCAAGGTATAAAAATCTCTGGGACACCATAAAGAGGGAAAAAAATCAAAAGAGAAAATATTTTTTCTACCTGTTCATGCACCCGTCTGCCTCTCTGTCTAGCAATTATCTGTTCATCTGCCCATCTCTCATTTATACATCTGTCTGTAGACCAATATTTTTATCTACCACATCACTTAGAATTAAAAATCAGAACTGAGATGAGTTTAATAGTGATGCTTCTTAACATGATATTTGAAATGAAAAGCAAAGTCATCTTTTTTTTTTCTGACATGAAGTGAGTCTGAATTTGAGAAAGAAATGACTAGCATTGTCATTTGGATTATTAGACATATATGTTTTCCATAAATTGAATAAAGCTGAGGCTCTAAATTTTTAATAAAAACATCCTTAAAGGACATGTACAATAGAATTGTACCTATAATTACATCCTTTGCAATGATCAAACTTAAGATGAAAACGTCAGGTATCATCCTAAACATATACAAAGGGAAACAATTTTTCAAAATTCTTGTAGGAATACCCAAACAAAGTTTTGAACACCACTCTCATAGGCTTGCACTCTCTTCCCTTGTCAGGGATCAGCCCAGAGTCCAAATCTGGCCAGTTGTCTTGCCTGTCATGACCTTCCTCTTCCTCTTCCTCTTTCTCTTCTTCTCCCGCTTCCTTTTCCTCCTCCTCTTGCTCCTTCTCCTCCCCCTTCTCTTCCCCTCTTCTCCCTCCCTTTACCCCTCCCTCTTTTTCTTTCCCTCCTCCTCCTCTGTCTTTGCCAGGAACTGAAATGATTTTTTTCCATTTGTAAATAGATGTATTTTAAAATGGCTTCTAAGTACCTATATAACACTCTCAATTTTGCCCCTTGGCAGAAGAAAACAAAGATATTTACTATCTAGCTCTTTTTTTTAAAAAAGTTGACCAACCACTTATGTAGGTGATTGATTATCTTAATGATTATTGGTTTTCTTCCATGAATGTGCGAGTGATATCATGTTTCTAAGATCATTTGTGGATATTTATTTTCTATTACATCTTATAAACAAAAATTAATGTTAAATTTTAATTTTATTCTTCTTGCACTTCTGCTTTTACTTCTTGGTGTTTGCCACTGTGTGTTAATTCATGTCCTTGGAGAATCAGACACAAAAGTGAGATTAGCTGCATAAGAGGAAAACACAAGTGTGAGGAAAAACTGAGCCCAGAGCTAGAGGAGGTTGGGAGATCTGTCAAACCAGGTGGCAGGTCTAATCTAGAGGACCTAAGAGGGAAAGAAGGAAGGTAGAGTAGGAAAAGGATTAGACTGTGGAGCAATTCTAAAAAGGTTTCAGCAAAAGTACTGGGGAATCCTCAAGCCAAGTGAATTCTTGTTGGAGCCCACTGTCTCCAGGAAAGCATTGGCCCCTGTATCTGGCCACACTCGGTCACTGGCCTCAGAAGCTGGCAGGAATGCAGCCTTTTCATGAGCTGGATGATACATTTCAGACCATAGCATCTGGGGTTGTTGGCCAATTACTAAGCTTCCTGCCATTTGTGATTTGAGACATATTTTCACTGTAGCCATACTTTGTAAAAATGGATTGCTAAGTCTACTTTCAAAAATAATATCTGAATTTGAATACTAGTATGCTTCTCTCTCATCATTTCACTCTACATTTTATATCTTGTTTGAGAAATCCCTCTCAATCCTGAATAAATAAGATATTTCACTATATTTGTTTCTAATAGTTTTACTACTATTTAAGATTTGGGAAAAGCCTCAGAGACAGCCTCATCCACCAGAGGGCAGACAGCAAAAGCAAGAAGAACTACAGTTCTGCAGCCCACAGAATAAAGACCACAATCACAGAAAGACACACAAAATGAAAAGGCAGAGGACTATGTCCCAGATGAAGGAACAAGATAAAACCCTAGAAAAACAAGCAAATGAAATGGAGATAGGCAACCTTCCAGAAAAATAATTCATAATAATGATAGTGAAGATGATCCAGGACCTCAGAAAAAGAATGGAGGCAAGGACTGAGAAGATGCAAGAAATGTTTCACAAAGACCTAGAAGAATTAAAGAACAAATAGAGATGAACAATACAATAACTGAAATGAAAAATACACTAGAAGGAATCAATAGCAGAATAACTGAGGCAGAAGGATGGTTAAGTGACCTGGAAGACAGAATGGTGGAAATCATTTCCATGGAACAGAATAAAGCAAAAAGAATGAAAAGAAATGAAGACAGCCTAAGAGACCTCTGGGACAACATTAAATGCACCAACATTCACATTATAGGGGTCCCAGAAGGAGAAGAGAGAGAGAAAGGACCTGAGAAAATATTTGAAGATATTATAGTTGAAAATTTTCCTTAATATGAGAAAGGCTATAGCCATGCAAGTCCAGGAAGCACAGAGAGTCCCAGGCAGGATAAACCCAAGGAGAAACACACCAAGACACATAGTAATCAAATTGACAAAAATTAAAGGCAAAGAAAAATTATTAAAAACAACAAGGGAAAAACGACAAATAACATACATGGGAACGCCCATAAGGTTAACAGCTGATTTCTCAGCAGAAACCCTGCAATCCAGAAGGGAGTGGCATGGTATATTTAAAGTGATGAAAGGGAAGAAACTACAGCCAAAAATACTCTACCCAGGCCTTCCCTGGTGGCACAGTGGTTGAGAGTCCGCCTGCTGATGCAGGGGACACGGGTTCGTGCCCTGGTATTGGAAGATCCCACATGCCGCGGAGTGGCTGGGCCCGTGAGCCATGGCCGCTGAGCCTGTGCGTCCGGAGCCTGTGCTCCGCAATGGGAGAGGCCACAACAGTGAGAGGCCCGCGTACAGCAAAAAGAAAGAAAAAAAAAAGAATACTCTACCCAGCAAGGATCTCATTGAGATTCGACAGAGAAATCAAAAGCTTTACAGACAAGCAAAAGCTAAGAGAATTCAGCACCACCAAAACAGCTCTACAACAAATGTTAAAGGAACTTCTCTAAGTGGGAAATAAGAGAAGAAAAGAACCTACAAAAACAAACCCAAAGCAATTAAGAAAATGGTAATAGGAACATATATATCGATAATCACCTTGAATGTAAATGGATTAAATGCTCCAACCAAAAGACACAGACTGGCTGAATGGATACAAAAACAAAACCTGTATATATGCTGTCTACAAGAGACCCACTTAAGACCTAGGGACACATACAGACTGAAAGTGAGGGGATGGAAAAAGATATTCCATGCAAATGGAAATCACAAGAAAAGAAAGCTGGAGTAACAATACTTGTATCCAATAAAATAGAGTTTAAAATAAAGAATGTTACAAGAGACAAGGAAGGGCATTACATAATGATCAAGGGATCCATCCAAGAAGAATATATAACAATTGTAAATATATATGCACCCAACATAGGAGCACCTCAATACATAAGGCAACTGCTAACAGCTATAAAAGAGGAAATCAACAGTAACACGGTAATAGTGGGGGACTTTAACACCTCACTTACACCAATGAGCAGATCATCCAGACAGAAAATTAACAAGGAAACAGAAGCTTTAAATGACACAATACACCAGAGAGATTTAATTGATATTTATAGGATATTCCATCTGAAAACGGCAGAGTATACTTTCTTCTCAAGTGCTCATGGAATATTCTCCAGGATAGATCACGTCTTGGGTCACAAATCAAGCCTCAGTAAGTTTAAGAAAATTGAAATCATATCAAGCATCTTTTCTGACCACAAGGCTATGAGATTAGAAATAAATTACAGGAAAAAAACCATAAAAAACACCAACATGTGTAAGCTAAACAGCACGCTACTAAATAACCAAGAGATCACTGGAGGAATCAAAAAATGCCTCGAGACAAAATTCTACCTCAAGAAACAAGAAAAAAATTCAAATAAACAATCTAACCTTACACCTAAGGGAACTAGAGAAAGAAGAACAAACAAAACCCAAGATTAGTAGAAGGAAAGAAATCATAAAGATCAGAGCAGAAATAAATGAAAACAATAGCAAAGACCAATAAAACTAGAAGCTAGTTCTTTGAGAAGATAAATAAAATTGATAAACTTTTTAGCTAGAGTCATCAAGAAAAAGAGGGAGAGGAATCAAATAAATAATATTAGAAATGAAAAAGGAGAAGTTACAATGGACACTGCAGAAATATAAAGGATCATGAGAGATTACTACAAGCAACTATATGCCAATAAAATGGCATAATCTTCCAAGACTGAACCAGGAAGAAATAGAAAATATGAACAGACCAATCACAAGTAATGAAATTGAAACTGTTATTAAAAATCTTCCAACAAACAAAAGTCCAGGACCAGATGGCTTCACAGGTGAATTCTATCAAACATTTAGAGAAGAGCTAGCACCCATCCTTCTCAAACTCTTCCAAAAAATTGCAGAGGAAGGAACACTCACAAACTCATTCTATGAGGCCACCATCACCCTGATACCAACACCAGAGAAAGATACTACAAAAAAAGAAAACTACAGACCAATATCACTGATGGAAATAGATACAAAAATCCCCAACAAAATACTAGCAAACAGATTCTAACAACACATTGAAAAGATCATACACTATGATCAAGTGGGGTTTATCTCAGGACTGCAAGGTTTCTTCAATATACACAAATCAATCAATGTGATAAACCATACTAACAAATTAAAGGAGAAAAACCATATGATCATCTCAATAGATGCAGAAAAAGCTTTTGACAAAGTTCAACACCCATTTATGATAAAAAAAAAAAAAAAAAACTCTCCAGAAAGTGGGCATAGAGGGAACCTACTTCAACATAATAAAGGCCATATACAACAAACCCACAGCAAACATCATTCTCAATGGTGAAAAACTGAAAGCATTTCCTTTAAGATCAGGAATAAAACAAGTATGTCCACTCTCACCACTCCTATTCAGCATAGTTTTGGAAGTCCTAATCATGGCAATTAGAGGAGAAAAAGAAATAAAAGGAATACAAATTGGAAAAGAAGTAAAACTGTTACTGTTGGCAGATGATATGATACTATACATAGGAAATCCTAAAGATGCCACCAGAAAACCACTAGAGCTAATCAACATATTTGGTAAAGTTTCAGGTTATGAAATTAATGCACAGAAATCTCTTGCATTCCTAAATGCTAACAATGAAAGATCAGAAAAAGAAATTAAGGAAACGATCCCATTCACCATTGCAACAGAAAGAATAAAATACCTAGGAATAAACCTACCTAAGGAGGTAAAAGACCTGTACTCAGAAAACTCTAAGACACTGATGAAAGAAATCAAAGATGACACAAACAGATGGAGAGATATACCATGTTCTTGGGTTGGAAGAATCAATAATGTGAAAAAGACTATACTATCCAAAGCAAGCTATTGATTCAGTGCAATCCCTATCAAATAGCCAATGGCAATTTTTACAGAACTAGAACAAAAAAATCTTAAAATTTGTATGGAGACACAAAAGATGCCAAATAGCCAAAGCAATCTTGAGGGAAAAAAAAGCGGAGCTGGAGGAATCAGGCTCCCTGACTTCAGACTATACTGTGAAGCTACAGTAATCAAGACAATATGGTACTGGCACAAAAACAGAAATATAGATCAATGGAACAGGATAGAAAGCCCAGAGATAAACCTACACACATATGGTCAACTAATCTATGACAAAGGAGACAAGGATATACACTGGGGGAAAGACAGTCTCTTCAATAAGTGGTGCTGGGAAAACTGGACAGCTACATGTAAAAGAATGAAATTAGAACATTCTCTAACACCATACACAAAAATAAATTCCAAATGGATTAAAGACCTAAATGTAATACTGGACACTATAAAACTCTTAGAGGAAAACATAGGAGGAACACTCTTTGACATACATCCCAGCAAGATCTTTTTTGACCCACCTTCTAGAGTAATGGAAATAAAAACAAAAATAAACAAAGGGGACCTAATGAAACTTAGAAGCTTTTGCACAGCAAAGGAAACTATAAAGAAGATGAAAAGACAACCCTCAGAGTGGGAGAGAATATTTGCAAACGAATCAATGGACAAAGGATTAATCTCCAAAATATATAAACAGCTCATGCAGCTCAATAGCAAAAAAACAACCCAATCCAAAAATGGGCGGAAGACCTAAACAGACATTTCTCCAAAGAAGAAATATAGATGGCCAAGAGGCACATGAAAAGCTGCTCAGCATCACTAACTATTAGAGAAATGCAAATCAAAACTACAATGAGGGGGGCTTCCCTGGTGGCGCAGTGGTTGAGAGTCCGCCTGTCGATGCAGGGGACACAGGTTCGTGCCCTGGTCCGGGAAGATCCCACATGCTGTGGAGCGGCTGGGCCCATGAGCCAGGGCCACTGAGCCTGCGTGTCCGGAGCCTGTGCCCCGCAATGGGAGAGGCCACAACAGTGAGAGGCCGGCAGTACTGCAAAAAAAAAAAAAAAAAAAAAAAAAAAACCTACAATGAGGTATCACCTCACGCCGTTTAGTATGGGCATCACCAAATAATGTCCAAACAACAAATGCTGGAGAGGGTGTGGAGAAAAGGGAACCCTCTTGCACTGTTAGTGGGAATGTAAATTGATACAGCTACTATGGAGAACAGTATGGATGGTCCTTAAAAAACTAAAAATAGAACTACCATATGACCCAGTAATCCCACTACTGGGCATATACCCAGAGAAAACCATAATTCGAAAGGACACATGCACCCCAGTGTTCATTGCAGCACTGTTTACAATAGCTAGGTCATGGAAGCAACCTAAATGTCCATCGAGAGACAAATGGATAAAGAAGATGTGAGATATCTATCTATCTGTCTATCTATCTATATATATATGTATGTATATATGCAATGGAGTATTACTCAGACATGAAAAGGAACCAAACTGGGTCATTTGTAGAGACGTGGGTGGACCTAGAGACTGTCATACAGAGTGAAGTAAGTCAGAAAGAGAAAAACAAATATATTAACGCATATATGTGGAATCTAGAAAAATGGTACAGATGAACCAGTTTGTAAGACACAGATGTAGAGAACAAATGTATGGACAACAAGGTGGGAAAGCAGGGGGTGGGGGGTGGGATGGATTGGGAGATTGGGATTTACATATACACACTAATATGTATAAAATAGATAACTAATAAGAACCTGCTGTATAGCACAGGGAACTCCAGTTTGCTGTATAGTAGAAACTAACACAACATTGTAAAACAAGCATAGCCCAATTAAAAATAAAACAGAATTATAAAAAAAAAAAATTGGTTTCCACATTTAAGCATGGAGAGGTAGGTAAGTGGAGAGAGGCAAAAGGAGAGCAGGGAGATAAAGATATTATTTACTTTATTTTCGTATGAAAAGAGAATTGTCCAACAATTCATTGGATAGTGTCCTGTCATCTCTGACTTTAGGGTTTACCTAATCACATATATGCTTCAATCTTTTTATTTTTGGCTATTTTATTCCTTTGATCTATTTATCTCTCTAAAAATACCATGGTATCTTCAATTACTATGACTAAATTTTAGTAAGAAAAACTCTGTTTTTTTTCCCATAATTTTTTTTGCTATTATTAGGTCTTTATATCATATGAATTTTAGGGTCAAGTGTGTTTTTATTAAAAATACTACTGGGAATTTGAATAAAATTGCATTATATGCTGATTTAAAGAAAATTGACATCTTTTCTAATACAGAATCTTGCAATCCACAAACATGTTAAACTCTCATGTTTTTCCAGTTTTCTTTTATTCTCTTTTATGCTTTAATGTTTCATAATTTCCTTCCTAAGTGTCTTATACAGATAGGTTAGATTTATTGCTAGAGGCTTTATCACCTTTTGTTGCTGGTGTGAATGGTGTCTACCTAAAAGTCACATTTTCTAATTTGTTATTGCTGGAGTCTAGAAATGTTTGCATGTCAATCTCCTAAACCAAGATTTTGCTGAACTCTTACTACTTCTAAACTGTTTTATACAGATGCTTTTGAATGTTTTGGCAGTTTTACTCACTATTTCCAATCTTTACTTACTAATTTTATCTGTGTGGTTATACTGGTTAGGATCTCCAAGATATTTTTTGATGTTAGTTATTCTTATTTTTTTTATGACTTTACAAGAGATGGCTTCTAATGTTTTATTATTAGGTCCAATGTTTGTTTGCCACTATTCATTTCCAGATTAAGGATGTTATTTTCTATGCTATTATTAGTTGATCATTACACACTAATATTTTAGCCTTCTTAGACCCCTGAGTTATGATGGGTGGGGGAGGGAGGCTCCAGAAAATCTTTTAGACTGTGTACCTGGAGAGAGCTCTAGACTTCTTCTCCAGCCCTCCTTGCAGTAAGAGACTATGGATACTGAAATTCAGCAATATCCCAGTTTCAGTGCTTAGCTTAACATTCAACTGAGGTCTTCTCTTTTTCTCTTAATTTTTCATGACTTTTTTTGACTCATCTATGCTTAAATGCTTAAAAATATTTTTTTCATGTTTTTGTTTCCAACACTAATTTAGATATAGTAACCAATCCAGCCTTCTGGTTAAAACAAATTATTTTTTAATAATTTTCACTAACCCTAGAGAGCTGTCATCAGAGTGATTACAGGTATATTTTCCTAGATTTTTAGGTAGGAACTTGCACAAGATTAAGTTGATCTCCCTATACAGTAAACTGTATTTTTTTAATGTTACATATATCATATAATATTAACTGTTTGAATAACCTAATAGGATTTATGTAGGGAAAATTTGGGGGCATATTAAGCATTGGCTAAAGGAAGAGATTTTCTTTTCAAGTTTATTTTATCAACCCTCTGATTAGTCGTTTTATAACACCATAGAAAACAAGGTTTTAAAGTAAGAATTATGATAGGTTTTGCACAAGAGGACTTGAGTAACTTTATTAAAACATCAGTGAAGATAATACATAAGAAAAAAATAATGATTAAAAAACACAACAATAAAATCTCTGGGAGCTGAAATCAGTTCCTAGTGTTAACCTATTCAAAGATCTGTCCTTGTTTTAAGAGTCAGCAGTATATTTTATTACGTCCTTATGTTTCCTTTTTGCTGACACTTTAAAAGATGGCATCTGTTTAATAAAACACTGAAGGAAAGCAGAGAATCATTAGAGTGATTGTGAAACATGAAATGTCATCTAGTGTATAAGAATTGACAGTTCTTTCCTAATGAAATGTTCCACATGACTAGTTTGTACTAGATAGTTCACTGTATCCATTTAAAATAAATACAGATTTTTAAATAAGATATATTATCTTTAGTAGAATACAGAAAGGTCAGCACTAGGAAAAGAAAATGAATTACTTTGATAATCTGCATAATTCAAGATTTGGCTATTGTTTTGATAGTAAGGCAGGAATCCTGTCTCTGTTATACACTACTGTGACCTCAGCACCTAAAAAGGGCATGGCACATAGTAGGTCCCCAGTAAATCTTTATAAAATTATTTATTAAATGTCAACGAAGCACCTTGGAGATGCTAAGGTAAATTAAATCCTCCTATAAAATTAATACTATGGGTTTTTTTCCACTAATGTGTTGCCCTTTACTAATGCCAGACAGTTCTCCAGGTAATAGTTAATATAATTATGAAAGCACCAATTAATTTGCTACATTAGATCAAATTTGCTGAAATAAAATCTATAATACCAGAAGATTCAGGTATTTAAAAGTTTTTTTTTTAAAAATACAAAAGCCATATAAGCAAATAAAAGTATATAGAAAAATAAGCAGCAGTAATGAGCCTTAGGCTTCCCTAGCACCTACTTCATTTTATTTTTTTAGTTCTTATTTTAGTATATACACTTGTTGGTGAGTTTCATTATCTCTAACTATTATGCTTATTACATCAGGCTTTTATGAACTATCATTATAAATATTGATAGTATTGAAATCTAATTGTGATGCATGCGAATACTTCATATTCTTACAGTGCCACTCCTAACCATTTTCAAATAGTTATATTTCAAATTTTAATCTATTCTTTTATTGTCATATTCCATATCCTTTATATCCTCATTCTCCATTACCGTACAGCAAATCTAATGGCCTTAGTGTTTATCTTTTTATTTGTATAAGTTCTTACAACATGAATATTTTGTCTGAATATGTTCTTAGTTCATGAAAATAGTATTACACTGTATCTTACTCTGTTTCCTACATTGCAGCAGTCAACAATATATTTTTAACAGCCATCCCTGCTGTTATATTTACAAGTAGTAAATATAGTAACTGTTGCCACTAACTGTTCATTCATTATACCAAGAACCAGGAATATCAACAAGTGATGGATGAAGGATAGTCAATTGATGCTAACAATAAGATGACAGAAATGTTGGTATTGTCTGACAAAGACTTTAAAGCAGCCGTAATAAATATGCTTTGACAATTACAAACATGTTTGAAACAAATGAAAAATAAAATATCTTAGCAAATAAGTACAAAGTCTAAGTAAAGAAATAGAAAATATAAAGAAGAGAAAAAATGGAAATTTTAGAAATTAAATATACGGTAGCAAACAGATGGTCTCAAGAACAAAATGGAGGGAAGAGAGGAATGAATCAGACATCTTAAAAATAGAACGATAGAAAGTACACAAAGTAAAAAACAAAGAGAAGATAGATGGGGAGGAAAAAGAGACCCAGGAACCTATGAAACTATAACAAAAGATCTAAAAATTCACGCCATTAGAATGCCAAAAGAAGTGGAAAAAGAGAGTAGGCTTGAAAAAGCACTTGAAGAAATGATGGCTGAAAACTTCCCAACTGTGGCAAAAGACATAAACCTACAAAGTCAAGCTGAGTGAATGTTATACAGAGTGAACACAAAGAAATCCACCCCAAGGAACAAAGGTAAAGTTCTGCAAACTAAAGACAAAGAAACAGTTTAAAGCATGAATGGAAAAGATCATCTTATCTATAGGGAGAAAACAGTTCCAAATGGTGAGACTTCTCATCAGAAAGATGAGGCAGGAAGATGCAGGACATTTTTCAAGTGCTGGAAGAGGAGAACTATCAGGCCAAAATCCTATTATCTAGCCAAATTGTCCTTCAGGAATGAAAGGGAAATCAGGACATTCTCAGATGAGGGAAAGTTAAGAGATTCTGTCACTGGCACAAGTACCCCAACAGAATCACTAAAAGAATTTCTCTAAACAGGAAGTAGAATATAAAATTACATTTACAACACAATAACATTTACAAAAAATGAAAAACAGGTATACATTTTAAAAACGTGTATAGACATGTGGAATCTGAAAAACAACAAACAAACTAATAAAGAAAACAGACTGCTGGTTGCTAGAGGTGAGGGGTGAAAGTAGGCAAAATGGGTGAAGAGGGTAAAATGTAAAAACTTCTATTTATAAAATAAATAAGTCATGGAGAGGTTAAAAAAAAATCGGATGTACAGTTTAATGAGGTCACCCTGGCAGCATTGTGGGGTGGTAGGTTTAGAGAATGAGACAAGACAGAATATTTAGAAATCCAGAATATTTAGAAATATTTAGAAATCACTGTGAAAACACAGGAGGTATGGCAGACGAGAAAGCCACTAGAATGATAGACTGATAGGCTAAACAGAAGGAAGGTTTTTTTTTTCTTTACCAAGATTATTTTTTAACTGTATATATAGTGACTAAATCTATCCCACCCTTTCAACCATTGAGGATCACTTGTTATCCTCCTTCTCTCCCAACTTCACTGGGCTTTAGGTTTGGAAAAATTGTCTATCAAAATAAATTTAAGTCATTTGTTTTCATTAAAAAAAAAGTATGTGTAGAACTAGTATGTTGAAAACTACAAAATGTTGATGAAATAAATAAAATATCTAAATAAATATAAAGCCACTTACTCATGGTTGGAAAACTCAAAATAGTGATGATTTTAATTCTCCTCAAGTTGTTATGCAGGTTGTAACACAATTCCTATAAAAATCCCAGCAAAATATTTTGTAGGCATAGACACAACTATTCTAAAATTTATATAGAAAAACAAAGAAACAAAAATAACTAAAACTATTTTGAAAATTAAGAATTAAATGGGAGAATTCAGCTGACCTGATTTTAAGACTTATTATATAACTCTACTTATCAAGACATGTGGTATTGTGGAGAGTTAGACACACAGATCAATAAAACAGAAAGAACACAGAAATGGACCCATACAAATATGACTAAATGATTTTTTAACAAAGTTTTAAATGCAATTCAGTGGAGAAAAGATAGCCTTTCATAAGCAGAAAAAAAAAAAAAGAAACCTCGTCCAAAACCTAACATCTTTCTTTCGTTCTTTATTTATTTGTGGCTATGTTGGGTCTTTGTTGCTGCGCACGGGCTTTCTCTAGTTACAGTGAGTGGTGGCTCCTCTTGTTGCGGAGCACGGGCTCTTGGCACGTGGGCCTCAGTAGTCGTGGCACATGGGCTTAGTTGCTCCGCAGCATGTGGGATCTTGCCAGACCAGGGTTTGAACCCGTGTCCCCTGCATCGGCAGGCAGATTCTTAACCACGGCGCCACCAGGGAAGTTCCTAAAACCTAACATATTCCACAAGGATTAACACTAAATTGATTGTGGACTGAATTTAAAATATAAAACTATAAAACTCTTAGAAAAACAACATAGGAGAATTCTTTGGGATCTAGGTCTAGGCAAAGACTTCTTAGACTTGACACCAAAAGCAGTGTCCATACAAGGAAAAATGGATAAATTGGACTTCATTTAAATTAACTTTTGCTCTTTAAAAGACCCTGTTAAATGGTTGGAACTACAAGCTACAGACTGGGGAAATATTTGCAAACCAAAGATTTCTGAGAAGGGATTATGTATAGAATAAATAAAGAACTCTCAGTCTCAAGAGTTTTTAAAAAATTCATTTAGAAGAAAACATGAAGAGGCATTTCACTGAAGTTACAGGAGGCGTAAAAGAACATGAAAATATGTTCAACATCATTAGCCATAAGGGAAATGTGGATTAAAACCAAAATGAGATATCACTACACACCTATCAGAATGACTGAAATAAAAAGTAGTGACAACACCAAATTCTGGCTAGGGACTGAGAAACCTGAATCACTCACATATTGCTCATCACGTTGTGGGAATGTAAAATGGTCCAGCCACTCTAAACAGTTAAGCAGTTTCTTTAAAATATACACATGCAACTTTAATATGGCTCAGCAATTAAAACTATGTTCACACAAAAATGTGTACCTGTATTTTCTATAGCCCAAACTGCAAACAACCTATATTTCCTTCAACAAGGGCATGGTTCAACTAGTATATTCTTACTATAGAATACTACTCTAATAAAATAAAAATGAGTAAAGAATTGATAAATGCAACAATTGGAATGAATCTGCAGAGAATTTTACTGAGTGAAGAAAAGCCAATCCCAGATGGCTTCATGCTGTGTGATTTCATTAATATTCTTGAAATTACAAAATTGTAGAAATAGAGAGCAGGTTAGTGACTCTCACCAGTTTAGGAGGAAGGGGGGGGATAGAAAAATTCTGTCTTGACTTTATTGATGCCAATATCCTGTGTTGTTGCACTGTAGTTTTGCAAGACTTTACCTTTGGGGACAACTGAGTAAAGGGTACACAAGCTCTTTCTGTGTTATTTTTTACAAAAGCATGTGATTCAACAATTATCTCAAATTTTAAAAAGTTTAAAGTGTGGCTTAAACACTATATGAGCAAAAATTCAGTTTTCTGTTGAAGATTGTTTTTTAAAAAAATCTACTTATATTCCATTTAGTCACATGCAGGTGAGGGGGTGACCTGTTCATATGTTTTTACAATAAAATCATCTAACTTTTCAAAGGATAAAATAATCCTTGTTTTGCTTCATCCCAAGGAACAAAAATTTCTTTATAATTTTGAAAGAAAGTCAAAACCTGCAAATCTTCAACTTTCTGGAACATGATTACTATGATTTCAAAGCATTTGAAACAAAGATTCATGGAATAGAATTTAATTACTACTATTAATAAGATATCTTTAGCATAATTCTTGGATTCAAATGTGTATGCATTTTAAGTTTATCTCTTTTTAACCACAAACTTATTTATGGAACAGTTGTCCTGTTTGAGTTCATGGTCTATGTTGAGTAGTTTGACCTACATACATATAGAGTTCAGACTTAGGATATTATAGATATCCCCCTGAGAACATCCCTTCACTATTTTCTCAACACCGTAGGGATGTATAGTTTCATTTCATTTGTGCTTAGCTCTTGGCTGATTCATAGCCACAGTCTCTTATTCAAAGCCAAGATGAATTATAGGTCCTTTGGCAACTACAATAGAGAATACACTTGATTTAAGACATGTTTACAATTGTATTATAGGGATTTGTATTTAGACTTCTAAGGAAAACATTTTTAACATTATTTATAGCATCCTCTCCCTTGCCCCTGACATTATAAAACTACTTCCTTCTACACGAACCGTTTCATTCTTCCTGGACGCCTTTGGAACGTTGCCAAACTATGGTAATAGTCATTGTCATGGGAATGCTTTTGTGTGCAAAACGTAAACCTCTGTTTTCAAAAAGTAAACTCTGTTTTGGAAAATATATGAATAAGAAAGCAGAGAGTGATTAAACAAGTTATACTTATTAACACTGTTTTTAATAAATGTTAGGCAGTACTTGTTTTCCAAATTCTTTTAAGGAGAGAATAAAATAAACTGAACCTAAATTGCTATAGAAAATGTTTAGCTAGGAATAAACAAAACAGTGTTGACTTACAGGTTTGTAAAAAACTAAAATCTCAACTAAAGGTGGTATATTTCTGTAACTAAAATCTTAGCATCCAGTTGCAGAAAATTCTAAAGTCGTCTTCCCTTAGATCGGGGTTTCTTAATTTTGACAGATAATTTTTGGTTGGAGTCAGAGAGCATCAAGTGCATTGTAGAATATTTAGCACCATCCTTGGCCTCTATCCACTAGATGCCTATAAAACTCTCCCAGTTGAGACAACAGAAATGTCCCCAGGTGTTGCCAAATGTCCCCTGTGGGAAGAGGAAGGAAATCACTCCAGCTGAGAATTATTCCTGTAGATCACTGGGCTATCACACATTAGAATGGAAAAGTCAGTGTCTAAAATTTTAAAAGTTTTATTTTCCATGCTTAGCAGTGACTCTTTCTTAGCATCTTTACTTGGTTACAACATCTAGCTTTGTTTCCTTGTCTCATCCCTCTTTCAGCTGATGTCCTCATCTTATTCTTCAAATTTTACTAGTGAGCTTCCTTTCATGTTTCAGTGACTCTTTCCTCCTCCTCTTCTTTTCTCAAATCTCTCACTCCTCTTTTCTCCTCCCACACTCAGCTAATTTGTTTCTCATTCTTGATTTAAAAAGTTACAACAAAAGTTACAATCAGGTGTGGACATTTCACTGCATTTTTTTTTATGTTCATATTTTCTGTTGCCTATATAATGAACGTGTTGACCTTGATCCAGGCAGAGGGCAGTCCTTCCAACTAGGTTCTGAATTAAATCTGCCCTCGCATTTTTATTGTTCCCTCTTGTCATTCTCTTCTGCATCTTTCGTATTTCCCTTTCTAGTAAATTATTCCTAGGAACATAAAAACCTGTTCTAGTAGCTGCCATTTTAAAAAAAAACTATATAAAACCAAAATAAATGTGATTTTACATTTTTTGTGGGATTTACCCAAAATTTATGCTTTCCTTTACAGTAGAACTTCTCAACATATCCATCCATACTTTTCATCTTTTTTAAGATATATCCATATGTACTTTCCATATATTTACTCCTCAATCCATTGTAAATTGCCCCAATAGCAATGATTTCACTGAAGCTGACCTTATCAATGGCCATCAATGAATTTCAGGTTTTAAAACCGTAAGGACAGTTCTTTACTTTGAACTTACTTGGCCCTCCACCATTGTTAACACAGTTGCCCACTCCTTTTATCTGAACACCTGTTCTGTTCTTCTGTTTTCCAAATCTCCCCCTTCTGATTCTTCTCCTCCCTGTCTTTGTTCTTTATTTTTATTCCGTCTTCATACTTTATCATTAATTCATTTTTTCCTCCAATATTTAAAGCCTGGAGGTGCCATTCTGATTTATATTTCATCTTATTTCTTTCAGAGAAGTTTTTATTTTTCTTCATAGAATTTATCAGCTTTTGCAGTTCATTTTTAGGATTATGAGCCTGCCTTCCTCACAAGATATAAACTCTTTGATGGCTAAGACCATGGTTGTTTTTTCAGAATCCAACACAATTCCTTGCATACCACTGGCCAATAAATGTTTTCTGAATGAGTGAATTAACTAATGGATGAATGTGATCTGAGGTGAAACTCAGCTCCCTACTACACCTTTACTGATTGAGGATTTCTGCTATTTTTGTTATTTTCTTTATAATAATAATTTCTCCTGCTCAAGCAAAAGTGGAATGAATTCAGAAAACAATGTGTAAGAGGTACAAAGAAAAACTTACATACTTCTCAGTGTTGCTCAGGGCTTTATTTGTTCATCCATGTTTAAGAGAATGGATGTAAGAGAACAGAGGAGGAAGTAGAGGAAATTTTATGCTGGGAACTACCTCTTGTATGTTGCTGTGATCAAAATGTTACTGGATAATGGTTATTATACTGGATCATATTTGTATGGTCTGTTCCACATATTATCTTTGCTAGTAACCACATTCTCATAGAAAGATATAATATTTTTAATGTTAATCTCAAATTTCCAATGAGTATTTGTCAAACACATACCACATATACACACATGTCAACTCTTTTAAAGAGCTTAATAAATGGGACAGAGTTTAAAGTAGGGTTCTATAAAATTCATGGGGAATTTGAAGAGGATGCCTAATTGCTTACAGTTCTGCCTTTTTCTCTTCCAATTAAAATCAACCAAATATTAAATTTAAGTCACTAAAATTAAATAACCATTTTTTACAGCATGGTCAAGGTGGTGTTTAGTCTACCTTTTCAGTCCAGTTATTTGACTTGACACCAACATTCCATACTTTAGTAACAATGATTGGTTGAGCAGGTGTCCTTGGGATGTGTGGGGTGTGGCAGAGGCAACTCTAGAGCAAGGAGAGACTTAGTCTTAAGACAAATATGAATCCTCTTTCTGCTTTGCCTTCTAATTAACTA
The DNA here is from genome assembly GCF_964374135.1 of Grampus griseus. Classification (NCBI taxonomy): domain Eukaryota; kingdom Metazoa; phylum Chordata; class Mammalia; order Artiodactyla; family Delphinidae; genus Grampus; species Grampus griseus. The sequence continues at coordinate 62,271,980 of NC_139003.1, forward strand.
ATATCACTCTTGTTTCTGACTGCTCAGTTTCCAATGTAATTTAGTGATGAGAGATGCTTTGTTATTTATAATTATTGTTTCATAATTTATTGGAAAGGTATATTTCTTTTCTAATTGGTGCTTTTTGAGTAAAATTGAATCCCCTGATAATGTGAGATCTGAGGGCTCTGCATATTCCAGACCCTAGTCATTGGCTGTACTGTGCATCAAAATCTCTTAGGGAGCTTTTTAAAAAGAGCAAGGTCCTATTCCCAGTGATTCTGATTTACTTCTCTACAGGATCCACAACATGGTACTATTTTAAAGGGTCCTATATTAATTTAATGTGTAACTGGAGTGAGAATATTTTACAAGGACTGGTTCAGGGAACACCTTCATCATATTTATCCAAGGCACATCTCCAGATCAGCTGAACCTAAAAGGATAGCATCATAGATTATTCCTATTCCCACTAAAGCTTGAGAGTCACTGCTTTAGATAGCCTTAGTTAAATTTACCTTAGGTTAGCAGATAATAGTATTAAAGCTGTGCTTCTGATGCATCATAAAGCAGTCCATTTTCTGCCTCATTTATATTATCTCCAGACCTACAGAGATCAACCCATACAATGTCCACTTCTTTCAGCTCCCTTATATCACTGGAAATCATGGGGGTCAGAGACCACAGGCATTTCTGATAGCAAAATACAGAATTTAAGCATAACCCAAGAAAGCAGTAATCAAAGAAAGTACAGAGGCTGTAGCAGTAGACTCTATCATTTATTTTAGTTCCTGAGGTAGGCTTGTATGACTATAAATTTTCCTCTTAGAACTACTTTTGCTGCATCCCGTAGATTTTGAATTGGGTTTCCATTTTCATTTGTCTCCAAGTATTTTTTTAATTTCCTCTTTGATTTCTTTACTGACCCACTGGTTGTTTAGTAGTATATCGTTTAACTTCCACATGTTTGTGTTTTTGAAATGTTTTTCTTGTAAGTTGATTTCTGTCTCATAGCATTGTGGTCAAAAAAGATGCTTGACATTATTTCAGTCTTTTAAATGTATTGAGACTTGTTATATGGTCTAGTATGTGATCTGTTCTAGAGAATGTTGCATGGGCACTGGAGAGGAATGTGTATTCTGCTTTGGGGTAGAATTTTCTATACATATCTGTTAAGTCTATCTGCTCTAACGTGTCATTTAAGGCCCATGTTTCCTTATTGATTTTCTGTCTGGATGATCTGTCCATTGCTGTGTGTGAGGTGTTAAAGTCTCCTACCATTATTGTGTTACTGTCAGTTTCTCCCTTTGTGTTTGTTAATGTTTGCTTTTTATTTAGGTGCTCCTATTTTGGGTGCATATGTATTTACAATTGTTAAATCTTTTTGGATCAATTCCTTTATCATTATGTAATGTCATTCTTTGCTCTTGTTAAAATATTTGTTTTAAAGTCTATTTTGTCTGATATAAATATTACTATTCCAGCTTGTTTTTTATTTCCATTTGCATGGAATACCTTTTTACATCGCTCACTTTCCATCCTCACATGGAGATGTGGGCCTTGACTACACCACATCTCCACTCCTCCTACCCATCTCATTGTGGTTCCTTCTTTATATCTTTAGTTGTGAATAATCTTTTCTGCTAGTTTTCAGGTTGTTGTCATTGATAGTTGCTTTGTTAATAGTTGTAATTTTGGTGTGCCCATGGAGGAGGTGAGCTCAGGGTTTTCTTACTCTGCCATCTTGGCCACTCCCTGTGCTCTCTCAATGAGAGGGTATGCATCGCCGGCTGGGCTGCTATATAATTTATTTTAATTTAATGAACTGAGTTTAATTTGACTGGCATTATTTACCTCATAGTCCAGAAATAATTTATACTTCCAGTCCAGTTGTGTCACTAGGATGAAGAGCCAAGGAATTTATATGCTTCATGAGGTTGGGCCAGTAGGCAGTTACATGCACATCAGAGAGAGTCAGTGTCTAATCTGTAATCTGTCTTCCAGAATGGGAGTAGTGGGTGCTCATATATTTCTTTGAATCAGTTTTTAGGGCAAGGCTTATTCACTCTTTGCCACCCGCCCAGCTACATTTCTTTACCACACGTCCCTTTAAACTAGTGGTGTTTAACCCTGCCTGCCTATTAAAATCACTTGGAAAACTTAAAAAAATAAATAACTATAGATGCCTGAGATTCATCTCTACAGATTGTAATTTAATTATTTCAATAGGGACATGAGCATCTCTGTGTTGAAATGTTTTATATTGGTTTGGCCAAAAAGTTCATCCAAGTTTTTCTGTAGATGCTATGGAAAAACCCGAACAAACTTTTTGGCCACAATAGATGATTTTTTCAGGTACAGCCAATATAAAAAAACATGGAGTAAAGTATTCTTGTATGATTGAGGAAATTCTTTTGTTTTACAACAAAGGAATATCTGATATCTCATTGCAATGATCTCATTTCAATTATCATAATAAATTGATTCAAATATAGATGCTTATATGGATAAGAAGCACTGTATCTTTTTAGAATAAATTTTTAGAACACAGATACAGCTCTTCTCCACATTAGATCTTTCCTTTCCTGGTAACAAGGTAGAGATAAGTGAAATCTGGTTTGAGGGTCACAATTTTCTTTTTAGAACTAAAATTTATTTTGATTCTCCTAATGTGAAGACACTAGATTCTAGTGTCAAGTAAACCAATAAAAAAGGCTGGAAAGTGTAAGAAGTATGTAAGAAAATACTAGATGATTCTTGCTTACAATAAGTAACAATCTATTTAAGGACACCAGATGTAGACATAAGATAGTGTAACAGCAAATGATATTTACTACTATAAAATATATATGTGTATATATATATTATATATTATTCTAAAAATTATTTAAACAAGTCCATAGTATTGGCTTCCAAAAGAAGAGAAGAAATGAGACATTGTAGGAATACACAGAATGGAAACAACATTGTAGACTGCACTAGTCTGTGGGTGTTTAATGGATAAGAATTATATTAAAAAAAAAAGGAAAGTCATGACCTATTGCCATGTTTTGCATGTTCTTATTTGGTAGAGGAAGGGAAAGGGAAAGACACAGCAGCTGAAAGTGAAGCAGTGTGAAAAACACGTGCAAAAGCTAGACAGTGCTAGGTACACTTGAGGAAAAATGGATGGCTAATTTTCAAAAGGAAAAAGATTTTAAAATATTGGTTGTGATTATTTTGAAGCGTATATTGGAACCAGTTTATAAAAGGCTTTGACATCAGGCAAAGAGGTTGAAATTACCTTTAATTAAAGGGAAATGTGAATGGTTTTAAAAAAATTTTAAATATATAAAGGGAAAAAAATAAACTCCTCGAACATCTTTTTGAGCCCATTGGTTATAGTCATTCACATTTCTTTGCACTGATAGGAAGCAAATTGTGGTCCTAGAAACATAAGCCTTCTGAAAATTATATCAAAGCTGAGTACCTGGTTTATTGTCAATCTAAAGGAAATGTTATTATGTTGTATATTTAAAGGTCATAAAATGCTGTCAGTGGAGTTTGTGCTTTTTTTCCTCAGATGAATGTGATTATGGAAGAAATGTGCAGGCAGATGTTTAATTTAAAATATCCTTCACATTTTAGAACAAACAACGCATGGAACAAGCAGCCGTTTTACTTGATGTGCTGAAGTTGAAAATAGTTCAGAACAGATCTGCTTTGGTTTAGTTTATCATAGCACAACGCAAACCAGGGTGTTTCAGCAGATTATCATTAATATAAGGGCATATTGTTAATTTCTTTAACTTTAAAGCTATTTTTTAAGTATCCTACTTTGTTGAATGATATAACAATGAGAGATACAACCACAGCTAGCGGAATAAAATAAAACTTTTTAAATTAATAAAGCAATGTGTGGGACTTATGAACAAAAAGAGAAGGACATTCTAACCTGGGAAATGTTGGAATCAGAAAATATCGGGTTGGTCAAAAAGTTCGTTTGGGTTTCCTGTAACACCTTACAGAAAAACCCGAATGAACTTTTGGGCCAACCCAATATTAAAAAATAGGATTGATCTCTTTAATTGCTCAGATTTTGTCCAGAGAAGTAAATTGAGCTCAATTAATCCATTCTGTTCCTTTTTTAGCATATTTATGGAAAATCAGGCAATTAAATGATGAAAGAGGGAAAAAATAACTGATGAATACATTTTATAGTCATATTTTATTTTTAGATAGAACTGCCAGTGTCATTTTATTGCAATAAAAAGTATTTCATAACAACCAAAGGAAATTTAACATTTAGTTGCATGTTAAAAATAAAATATATTGTTTTCTCCCAATTCAGACCTACTATATTTAGACAAGAAGAATGCCAACTATATAAATGAACATTTTGGCAGGGAATTGATGGGTATCATGTATTGGAATATATTTGCATTCATATGTTATTTTTCTTACCCACAATGCCTTTTTGCCCTAAATAAAAAGTTCATGAAAATATAATTTTAAAATTAGAATTACTTAATTTCAGACATGGAAGGACCCAGAAGGTCAGCCAATATAAGTCTTTTCTAAAGCACCTCTGACAGATGGACACCCAGCCTCTGCTTTTATGAACATTTATCACAGTGTTAAAGGGACAGGGTACTGGCTACCTCTCTATGCCACCTGTCTTATTATTCAGCAAACCCTAATTTAGTCATTCCACAAATGTTTCAAAAAATAAATACAGGTTCTTTTGTTTGTTTTTTCCTGTCAAATTGAAAATCAAATTGTTAAGTCAAGGCAGTTTTATTACTCTCCCATTTTGTTCGTTCTCTTTCCATTTTCCCCATATATAAACACAACAGCAACAGGTATTCTTGGCCATATGCTTCCCTAAGTTACCCAGATATAAAGGATCTCTCCAGAGGTAGCCCCAGTTAAATAGGTTGCCTGCAGTGGGTAAACTTCTGGGAATTTGTGGTATTAAAGTCTTTCTAGGAAGAGGTGAGCCAGTCAATATCAAAGGCTAGCTCTTTACACCTTCAAGAAGTTTTGTCTGTCTTCTCTGTTGCATCCCTACACAAAAAGGCACTTTCCTACCTGGGAAGAAGCCTTCTAAGAGAGAAAGCAGGGACTTCCTTACCAGACAGACAGAAATTCAGATCTGACTCCCATATTTATTTATTTTTGATAATGGACAAGTTATATAACCTTTTTCAACCTCAGCTGTTTTGTGGGGAATAACAAATATGTTCTAAAGAGTAATTGTCCAGTCTGTGGTGATTATTATTATATTTCTGTGCCTGTGTAGAATAAAGTACTGCTTTACCTCACTCACAGCCTAGGATTCTGAATTGAGAAACAAAGAGCTATTACTCTCATATGGGAAAAAGACTATGAACTGGGCCATGAATTGGGGCTTAACTAAAACTTGCTCACATGCATACATTAATTTCCATTTATATCACTTATTATTTATAAAAGTACTTCATGTTAATTTTACAAAATTCAAATAAATACCCATGAAAACATAAAAGTCTACGAAATACATATTTTTAAGGGAATAATTTATATATCATTACTATAATAATAATTATAATTTATAATAGTAAATATAATTTATATATCATTACTATACACATCTATCTCTTTGGTCCTATGTAAAAAAAAATTTTTTTCTTTTGAATCACAGATGGATTCAGATTTCACAGAAATACACAGATACAAAACAAAACAAAAACTAAAAAAAAAAATTTTTAGTGACTCTTTTTATAGGTTCTGTAGAGGCAAGAGGACTGAGATATGACAATTCAGTAACTTCTAGTTGGCCCAAAATGAACTGCAGTGTTTAAAAAATGTTTTTGAAAATAGATAATTCATTTCCATCTAAATGATTTATTATACCACTCTAGAAAGCGTTAAGCAATGTTCTAAGATTAGTCAGTTGATTTTTAGAAATCAGAAAAGAAATTTTAGATGGTCATAAATTAGTTGATTTCTAATGTTCCTATAACTTTCTAATTTTCATATAATTATATTCTAAAATATTATTTTTTTTTAATTTGCATAGACTTAAAAATAATTTCTTTTGGGCCCTCATTCAGGATTTTTTTATATCATTTTAACTGAAAAAGTTGAGTAACAGAAAAGCTATATATTTCAAAAATAATAAGAAATGTTCTTGTTAGTATCCTATCAAATGCATAACATAAATTTCTCTCAGCGAACAATTTTCACAGGTGTTTGGTGTTTTAATTTTATGCTTATAAGTTTAAAAAAAAGACTATCAGGCAAGATGAAATTCCTTTCCAAGAAAATGCGACATCTGAGTATTATGAAAGGTTATATATATCATGCAGTTTCTGATGTAGAGAGTCTGTTAAGTAACCCTACATGGAATTTTAGAATAGAAATACGCCAAATTATTAAAATAACTTATACAGATAAAATGCTAGAATCAAAGACAATATACCAAGTGTAATTTTTAGTCAGCCTTTATTTACTACTGGCCATAATTTCATTTCTATTATAGACAAAATTTAAAAAACAAGATTCATATACATAAATTATAAAATATTACGACTGGTAACAGCCTCAGAAATTTCCCCCTTTTTTTTCTTCTGATTTTTAGACAAAGTGCCAGAATAATTGGCGGCAGACCCTTAGAGTATAAAAGCTGTGTTCTGCGTATTGTGGTATTCCAATCACAGTGGTCTGCATCCTACAGTGGATGCTAAATATATTTTGACTGAATTTTCAGTAATAAGTGGCTGCCCTGCCTAAGATCATATAGGAAACCACAGCAATGCATTATTCAGGGCCATTCTGGGCCTCTGACCTCTAGGCTACATCTGTCCATGACAACACATTGCCTGTATTTGGTGGACTTTCTCAAGAGTTAGTTAGAGTTTGGGGCACAACTGAAGCAAAAATACACATTTGGGGAAAGGCTTTTAATTCTCCCACTTTTGATATCAGCCACGCATTGAAATGTTCATAGTGTTAATTCAGTTATACAAATTCATCTGTCGATGTATTTCCTCTGTTCTATGTGTCTAGACAAAATAAATAACAATAATGTAGAACTTGAGGTCTACATTAAGGCTCTTTGTTGCCCTGACTCAGCTATTAACTATGAGATGTCAATCAGATTCCCAGAGTTCTGCTTCTGCATCTATTAATATGGTATGATGGGATAACTAAAGTTTATAACATAGAAAAACAGGAGTTTTTATTTCTTACTCTCCTATTTATCAGTTACAAGATCTGTGACAATTACTCCTCTGAAATTTTTTTCTTCACTTACAAAATTAAAATTATAATAATAACAATTATAATAAATTTCTACCCATCCTTCACAAGTCAATTCAGTTGTCACTACTCTGTGCATCATTTCACCCACCACCCAGGCAAATGTAAGCATCGATGCATGCTTTTATAAAGCACTTACATATTGTCTTATAATTATTTATTTACATTTTTTCTCCATTATATAGTGAATTTCTAGAATTGAAAAGTAATTTTGTTTTTCTCTGTATCCCGGTAATACTACAACATACAATATATGGTAAGAACTCCATAATTGTTGACCGATGAATGGATTAATGAATCCTCTTCCATTTATTCCACATTTAGTAAATATTTACTTCATGCCTGTGATAGTCTAGATTTTAGTGTCATAATGTTAATTAACTAAAGCAATGGTTTAATTTGTACCAAGACTTAAGCCATAATGTCTCTAAATTGGTTTACCAGATCATCATTAATATTAATTATTTTACTAGGACAAAGAATAAGAGACACAATAGGTATGTTTTCTATAAGTTTTTCACTTATCATTATATGACCCTGTGTTCCACACCTAATGCATTCATTGTGATTAAGAGGTAAATTGTCCCTCTAATTGAAGTTCTCATTTTCATGGGTCAATGTAATCACTTACGTCCCTTAATAAATAATACATAGTTTTTCTTTTTTACTTAATGTATGACCATCTTATTTAAGTCAAGAGATGTATGACAAAAAGGTCTATAATATATAATAAATTGTAAAGTATAAAACTACTTTTCTTGAACATAATTGAAGCACTTAGTGCCATCAGCAAGTTGATTATAGCACCAAACAGTAGCAGAAAGAACTTAAATAAAATAAAGAAGAAAAGTTGTTGATGCATATCTGTGGAAATTTTTACAACTTTGCAGAGCTTGTCTCTCCTATTCTCCTATTCTCCTTGTCTCTCCTAAAATTGTTTATATATGTGAATAGAAAAACAACCTCAAAATATAAGCTTTGAAATATTAAAAGCAGCTGTCTCTGGTGTGATTTTCGATGACTTTTACACTTTTTCTCAAGTGCTTTTTTTACGCCATGATTTATTGTCACAAAAAATTGTGTTATTTATCTAATAAGATAAAACAAGTTATTCTCTTTTAGAAAAATAGTTAAAACCTTATGCAAATGATGCAAAAGTGAAAATTAAAGATGAGTGAACCAGAATAAGGAATTCAGAAAGATTTTACTTGTAAAATTTTCATAATTAAAAATATATATTATTTACAATTAAGCTTGAAACAATTTAAAATCAGTTATTAAAATCATCCTTGAAATTATATCCTTATGGTCATTACTCAAGGCCTTGAAGTCTCTAAGCCAGTGATATTTAACACCTTTCAGGACAGATCAAGGTCTGAGCAGGAATTTCCCAGATTTCACTGGATAACTTTATTGTTTTAGCAGAATTTGGCTCTTTGTAATTTCTTCTGCTCACAATCAGTACTCCCTCCACCATCTGCAAGCCTTCATCCAGCTGATCCTAAATGTACTAAAAGACTTCCTTCCCCTTAATTGCTGCCCAGTGTTCTTTCCTTTGAAATTGTAGATCAGTCCCGTTTCCTTGATTTAATACCACTAATTTTCTAAACCTCCCATGTAATTCTTTATTCATCACATTTAGCACACTTGGATTTCTGTAAACATATTTATTTGGATTTTATATTTATGAGCCTTAGCCTCATTGAAGAGGCTGACCTTTGAGTCAGACCAAATTCTACTTTCACTTTTTATTCAAAGAAGGACCATAAATATGGTGTATGATTATGTAAACCTCAAAGTCCTTTTTTAAAAGAAAGTTAATAGAGTTGGTGTAGGATTAAGTAAGTGCCATGTGATAAGTTTTATAAGATAGTAGGTTGTGAATATAGGGTATCTGTTGTTATTTTAAGATCCTAGTATGATTTTTGTTCAAGGCCAACTTTATTCCCAAATACCTGCTGGATATTACTACCTGTTGTTTGTTCAAAACCAAAATAGGTTTTATGCAAAACATTCTCGACCTTATTCGTTTGTCATCAGACTAAAAAATTAGTGATATCAGAGTATTTTACCCTTCTTCAGTCAGCTTTTTGGTTCTTGTTACAGAGTCTGTCTGGCATATGAAATTTATGACATTTTGACCTGCTTTGTTATGATGGCTTGTTATTTAAGACCCTTGACTTCAAAGATGTTTCATTTTAAATTATATTTTCATGGTATTTTCCATCTCAGAAACCTCCAGAGTCTATCCTTAGCTTACGTTTGGACTCTAAGTCCAAACTGTTTGTTCTCAGGTTCTACTTTCCCACAAGTTTGTATTTGTCCCAAGTCCACCATTTCTCAAGCTAAAGTATTATCTTTTCCACGAAGACTTATTAGGGTGCACTTGACCTTAAGTGATCTTTCCTTGCTCTGAACTCCTGAAGCCCTAACTGCCATCACCAGGTTCAGGACATTACTTTTTACCATGTGCGGAGTCTTGGTCTCTTTCTTTCCCCTAACCCTATTCTCTTCTCCAAGGCAGGCACCTAAATGTACTTCATATACCAATATCTAACCCGCTGCCTCTGTCGCAATAACTGGGCGGGATAGATGGTCAATTGATCTTCAAACTTTCCAGTTCATGTAATGTATGAAGTTGAAGAAATTTTAGAATACATCCAGCACTATTTTATGACTCAGGGCACTCAGAGTTTGACGTATGCAAAACATAGAGTTACTTGGTAACATAAATGGTAGCAGAACTCCAATCTTATTTTTAAATTTGTATCTGCCAACTACATACTTCATATTCCTTATGGATGCATAATAAATATTTGTTGAGTAAATAATTTGCCAATCTTTAGATTAAGATGCCTTAATTTTAATATTTTAGTGCAAAGGAAGTATCTCATTTCTCTCAAATTGTTAAACACATGCACATGTACTTCACCACGTTTTCTGAAATTATATTTGTGATGTTATAATTTATTTTTGTTCTTATAGTTCTTCCAACATACTGGATACACTGCCACCTCAGGATGTTTGCACTTGCTGCTACTCTACTTGTAATGCTCTTCCCCCAAAAAACTCCTTTAGTTGATATTCAGATATTACCCTCTCATGCAGCCTTCTATGACCCCTCTATTTAAAAGTTCATCTCTTCTCCCCAGTGCATACTATCCCTGTCCCTAGCTTTATTTTTCCCCATAAAATTAACACCGTGTGCTATGCCATATCAAATTTATTTGCTTATTATTTGTTTCTCCTATCTAGATTATAAGTTCTGGGAGGACAAAGGTTCTTCTATTGAATTTACTATTATATCCCCAATGCACATGTATGTTAAATGACACTGTGCCAAGAGAGATATGTAGGCCATATACATCATATACTTTTATACTTATAAACATATTTTGTACTTTAAGTAGAAAAGTAAACAATTTTCCTAATTTTAGGAAAGTACCTTCTGACTTTTAAGATCTTCCATTGTCATATTTGCTGGCCCACATATTAAGTAAAATACCACCAAATATGACAGAGAGAATAAAGGTATGGAGATGCTGAACCCACTTAATTAAAAATTGAGCCTTCTGATTTTGTCTGTCTAGGTGTGAAAGTTTGAGTTGAATGTGATTTATTAAAAAGGAATTTTCTTAAAAAAACCTGTGAAAAAGTCTTTTAACTGAAAACTCAAGTTGGTAGCAGTTTGTCCTATGACTTACTGCGAAGTTAGTTTTTAAGGAGAAAAAACCAAAATGTTCTTACAGTGCATTTAAATTCCAAATCCCTGTAAGCAAATTAAACTCTAAAAATAATTAATCTTTTAATTTTGAAAAAAAAACTTAGGGAGACAGTGAATTGGTTGTGTGGTCAGTCCCTTAACTTTTGGATAATTCCCCCCAGCTCTGTATAACATGCCATATGCTTGAATGTGTTTCACAGATATTTTACAATTCTCCTGGTAGTGACAAACATTTTATTGATATATTCAGGATACCTCTAGAAGAAATTCTCTCAAATTGAGAGGTGGGGAAGCATATGCTTTCTGTACTCTCCAAATCCTATAGTGAGGCAATCCAAAAATGTATTTCTGAGCAAGTTCGGCACTTGTATTTATGGAGGAAATTGTCTTCTTGGTTGTAGAAATAAATAGTTGGCATAAGAATTGAAGTTTTCACATTAAAAAAAATATGATGCTTCCTTCATATTTCAGCCTAATTTTCAGATTAAATTAGAACTATTTAATAATTTCCTTTTGGAATAACCCTGTTGGTAAATATATTATTCAGGAACTTTTTATTTAACTTCTGAAATTCTGTTCCCCTGGTGGTTTTGATGATTATGTATATGTCAACTTAATGAAATTGATTAAAAACTTCTGACCCCTTCTAAGGTAGAGATCTTCTATTCTCCAAAAAGGAGCCCAACTTCACCCATTGCCTTGGTATAAACTATTCTAAACATACATACATATCCTTATTGTATATTTGAAATATCCAGATACAGAGGTCTACTTCTAACCAACATTATTTTATTACTGTTTAGTACTTTGACTTATTGTTTCTTCACATATTGGTGTCCTCAGGAATACATTAGGTAGTCCTAAATTTATTACTCAGAAAGTTTAATTCCATAATTAAGGACATTATTTTTGACATATATTTTGACATATATTTGAAGTTATTTAGTATGCTGTGAGTTAAATTCTGAGATCTTAAGTGACTTTTTTTTGTCCTTTGATTTCAGAAGCTGAGTAAAAATTACTGTTTTATGATAACGTTCCTGAGATATAATTCCTATAATTCACATACCATATAATTCACCTTTATAAAGTATATAATTCTTTGATTTTTAGTACATTTACAGAGATGTGCAATTGTTACCACTATCTAATTTTAGAACAGTAACATCATCCCTGAGCTCATTAGCATCACTTCCAATTCCCCTGTCCTCCAAGCTTTGGAAGTTGCTCATGTACTTTCTATCCCTGAGGATTTCTCTACTATGGACATTTATGTAAATGGAATCATACAATATGTGATATTTCGTGACTTTTTTTCAATTAATGTTTTTAAGGTTCATCATGTTGTAGTATCCATTCATGTATCAGTGACTCGTTCCTTTTAATGTTGAATAGTAATCCATTGTATGGATAAATCACATTTTGTTTATCCATTCATCACTTGGTAGGCAGTTAGGTTGTTTCAGATTTTTGACTATTATGAATAATGCTGCTATGAACAATATTTATGGACTCATCTTTGTGTGGGCATGTTTTCATTTATCTTGGGTATATATCTAGGAATGGGATTTCTGTATCAAATGGTAACTCTATGTTTAACATTTTGAGGAACTGCCAAACTGTTTCCAAAGAGGCTGCACTGCACCATTTTGCAATCACACCAGCCATGTATGGGTTCAAATTTCTGCACATCCTCACTAACATTTGTTACTGTCTGTATTTTGTATTATAGCAATTCTAATAATATATAAAATATGTTTATTATTTTGACTGTAGGGAAGGTTTCATGGGTGTATACATATATAAAACTTATCAAAATGTACACATTAAATATGTGCAGTTTATTGTATGTTACACCTAGTAAGTTGTTAACTGAGGAAGAAATTAAATCATTCAGGTCAACAAAAACTGAGAGAATTACTTGCTGGCAGATCTGCCCTACAAGAAATACTTAAAGAAGTCCTTCAGACTGAAATGAAAGGACACAAATCAATAACTCAAATACACACAATAATATAAAGAACACTAGTAAAGGTAATTTCAAACTTAAGTATACCAGACAGCATAAAAACATGTTGCTTTCAAGTCAGTTATTCTCTTACATAGCTATAAATACATATAAAACTTGTAACAGAGGCTCACAATACATGAAGTAAAACAGAATTGAAGGAAGATGAACACAATTCAACAATAATAGTTGCAGGCTAAAATACCTCACTTTCAGTAATGAATATAACAACTAGACAGAATGGCAGGGAAATGTAAGACATGAACAACACTATAAACCAACTAGACCTAATCGACATCTACAGAATAATACACCCAGTGACTTCAGAATACACAGTCTTTTCAAGTTAAAATGGGACATTCTCCAGGACAGACTGTATGCAGACTCAAAACATTAAAAAGGATTGAATTCACAAAAATGTATGTTCTTAAATCATCATGAAATGAAATTAGAAATCAATAACAGGAAGAAATTTGGGAAATTAAAAAAAGATTTGGAAGTTAACACAGTCCTAAATATCCAATGAGTCAAAGAAGAAATTACAAGAGAATTAATATATTGAGATAATTGGAAATGAAAGCACAATATACCAAATTTATGTGATAGAGATGTAGCAGTGTTAGGAGGGAATACTACAGCTGTAAAAGCCTGTATTAAAGTTGATTGATATCATATTGGTAACCTAACTTTTCACCTTAAGAAACTTGAGAAAGAGCAAATTAACCCAAAGCAAGAAGTTAGAAAATTATAATGATTAGAGCAAATATAAGTAAAATATAGATAGAATAATATATTTAGAAATTGAGCAGAACCAAAAGTTGGTTCTCCAAAAAGACCAACAAAATTTACAGTCTTTAGATAGATTCACCAATATAGATTACTAAAATCAGCAATGAAAGAGAACATTAATACTGCCCTTATAGAAATATAAAGGATTAGGAAAGGGTACTATGAGCAGTTATATACCAAAAATTATACAACTTAGAGAAAATGAACAAATTCCTAGGAAAAGATAAACTACCAAAACAAACTCAAGAAACAGAAAATCAGAATAGACATATCACAGAGAGATTTAAAAAGGTCATCAATTTTTTTTTCCACAAAAATAAACCCAGGTCTAGGTAGCTTTACTGGTGACTTTCACCAAATGTTTAAGGAAAAATTAACACCAATACTTCACTAACTCTTCCAAAAAATAGAGAATTGTTTGCTTTCCTACTCATTCTATGTGGTCAGTATTACCCTGATACCAAAATCAAAGACATCACTAGAAAACTACAGACCACTAGAAAACTATAGACCAAAGCCCATTATAAACATAGAAGCAATAATCTTCAACAAAGTACTAAGAAATTAAATTCAGCAACATATAAAAAGGATTATACCCCATGACTAAGTGGGATTTATCCCAGGAATGCAAAGTTATTTTCACATAGTCAACATAATACAACATAATAATAGAATAAAGAGCAAAATACAAACGATTACATCTATGCATCCAGAATAAATATCAACAAAATCCAACATTCTTTCATAATAAAACACTTAAGTTCAAAAGTGAGGGAAACATCTTAAACTTCATAGAGAGTATCTATGGAAAACTTACTTCTAAACATCATACTTAAATACTGAGCTTCACCTCTTACATAAAAATAAGACAATGATGTTCATTCTCATTATTTATTTTCAAAGTTGTACTGGGGTTTCTAGCCAGGACAGTTAGCCAAAGAAAAGAGATAAAAGACATCTATATTGGAAAGGAAGAATAAAATGATCTCTATCACCAGTGGCATGCTATTGTATATAGGAAAACATAAGAAGTGCATACATGTACACACACACAAAAAAAAAGAGCTAAAAAACAATTTCAGGAAAGTTGTAAGATGCAAAATTAATATACAAAAATCAATTGTATTTCTACACACTATAAATGAACACTTGGGAAGTAAAGTTAAGGAAAGTTCTATTTATAGAACTAATGCAATTCCTACTAATATCTTTAATAGAAACTAAACTTAAGTTCTTAGGGAAATGCAAGAGGCTCAGAATATCCAAAACAGACTTAAAAAAAAAAAAAAAGTGTGGTGTATAGGCCTTTAGCCAGGCATTTCAAGTAAAAGAGAGAGAGGACCCAAATAAAATTAGAAATGAAAGAGGAGAAATTACTAATGATATGACAGCGATACAAAAAATCATAAGAGCATACTACAAAGAATTACATGCCAACAAATTGGACAACCTAGAGAAATGGATAAATTTCTAGAAACATACAATTTTCTAAGACTGAATCAGGAAAAGAAAATAGACAATCTGAACAGACTAATCACTAGTAGTGAAATTGAATTTATAATAATAACAATAAAAAAAAAACTCCCAGAAAACAAAATTCCGGGACTGGACAGCTTCACAGGGGAATTCTACCAAATATATAAAGAAAAGCTAATACCTAATCTTCTCAAACTATTCAAAAAAAAAAATTAAAGAGGAGGGAATGCTCCCAAATTCACTCTGTGAAGCCACCATTACCTGATACCAAAACCAGACAAATACACTACAAAAAATGAAAATTACAGGTCAATGGCTCTGATCAATATAGATGCAAAAATAGTCAACAAAATATAAGCAAACCAAATTCAACAATATATAATGAGAATCGTACACCATGATCAAGTGAGCTTTATTCCAGGGATGCAAGGATGATTCTATATTAACAAATAAATCAGTGTGAGCCAACAAAATGTGAATCCAATGTGATTAACAAAAGGAAGGATAAACATCACATGATTGTCTCAATAGATACAGAAAAAGCATTTGACAAAATTCAACATCCATTCATGATAAAATCTCTCATCAAAGTTGGTATAGAGGGAACATATCTCAACATAAGGCCTATATGACAAACCTACAGCTAACATCATAGTCAATGGTGAAAAGCTGAAGGATTTTCCTCTAAAATCAGGAACAAGACAAGGATGCCCACTTTTACCACTTCTATTTATATATTATTGGAAGTCCTAGCCACAGCCATCAGACAAGAAACAGAAATAAAAGGCATCCAAATTAGAAGGGAAGAAATAAAGCTGTCACTGTTTGGAGATGACATGATACTATACATAGAAAACCCTATAGTCCCCACCAAAAAACTATTAGACCTAATAAATGAATTCAATAAAGTTGCAGGGTATAAGATTAACATACGTAAATCTGTTTCTTTTCTACTAATAATGAACTATCAGAAAAGGAAAACAATCCATTAAATTCACATCAAAAAGAATAAAATACCTAGGAATAAACTTAGCCAAGGAGGTGAAAGACCTATACTCTGAAAGCCATGACATTGATGAAGGAAATGGAATATGATACAAATAAATGGAGAGATATCCCATGTCCCTGGATTTCAAAAATTAGTACAGTTAACATGTACATACTACCCAAAGAAATATACAGATTTAATATACTCATGATATTTTCACAAATAATTCTAAAATTCATATGGAACCAAAAAAGACCTCAAATAGACAAAACAATCTTGAGGAAAAGAAGAACAAAGCTAGAGGATTCACAGTCCCTGATTTTAGACCATACTACAAAGCTACAATAATTAAAACAGTATGGTACTATCACAAAAACAGACACATAGATCAATGGAACAGAATAGAGAGCCCAGAAGTAAACCAGTTCTGGTTATTAATTCACTTATGGTCAGTTAGTCTATGACAAAGGAGGCAAGAATATACAAGGGGGAAAACAGGTTCTTCAATAAGTGGTACTGGGAAAACTGGACAGCTACATGTAAAAGAATCAAACTGGAACATTTTCTCATGCCATATGCAAAATTAAACTCAAAATGAATTAAAGACCTAAATGTTAGAACTAAAGCCATAATATCCTAGAAAATAACATAGGCAGAACCCTCTTTGGCATAAATCGTGGCAATATTTTTTTTGCATCGGTCTCTCCTGGCAAAGGAAACAAAAGTAAAAGTAAACAAATGGGACCTCATTAAACTTAAGCTTTTGCACAACAAAAGAAACTACTGACAAGATGAAAGGACAACCTACTGAATGGGAGAAAATATTTGCAAATGGTATGTCTGATAAGGGGTTAATATCCAAAATATATAAATAGCTCATACAACTCAAAATCAAACAATGTGCTGAAGACCTGAATAGACATTTTTCTAAGGAAGACATTCAGATGGTCAACAGGCAAATGAAAAGATGCTCAACATTGCTAATCATCAGAGAAATACCTCAACAGTGAGGTATTACATCACATCTGTCAGAATGGGTACCATCAAAAAGACCACAAATAACAAGTGTTGGCAAGGATGTGGAGGAAAGGGAACCCTTGTACACTGTTGGTGGAAATGTAAATTGGTATAGCCACTACAGAAAACAGTATGGAGGTTCCTCAAAAAACTAAGAATAGAACTGTCATATGACCCAGTAATTCCATTTTTGGATATATATCTGAAGAAAAAACCCCACTAATTCTAAAAAATATATGCACCCCCAATATTCATAGCATTATTTACAATAGCCAAGATATCTAAGCAAGCTAAGTGTCCATCAACAGAGAAATGGATAAAGAAGATGGAGTGTGTGTGTGTATGCATGTGCGTGCACACACACACACACACACACATATATATATACACATATACATATATATATATATATATATATATATATGTACACACAATGGAATGTTACTTGGCCATAAAAAAAGAATGAAATTTTGCCATTTGCAACAATATGGATTGATCTGGAGGATACTATGCTTAGTGAAATAAGTCAGACATAGAAAGATAAATACTGTATGTATCACTTATATGTGGAATCTACAAAATAAAACGAATGAATATAACAAAACAGAAACAGGCTAACATATAGAGAACTGGTGTCTATAAGAGGGGAGAGAGAAGGGGGGAGTGCACAGAAGGGGTAGGGATTAAGAGGTACAAACTCCTATAGATAAAATAAATAAGTGACAAGGATATATTGTATAGCACAGGGACTATAGCCAATATTTTATAATAACTCTAAATGAGGTATAATTTATAAAAATATTAAATCACTATGTTGTACACCTGAAAATTAATATTGTAAATCAAATATACTTCAATAAAAAATAGAAAAATGTATGAAAACTCATGCTTCCTAATTGCAAAACTTAATTACGAAGCTACAGTAATCAAGACAGTGTGGTACTAGCATAAGGATAGACACAGAGGTCAGTGACATAGAATTAAGAATCCTGAAAGAAACCCAAATATTTGTGGATAATTTATGCCTAAGGCAAACAGAAGAAAAGGAATAATAAAAGTCAGAGGAGCATAAATGTATGCATACCAAGGGGGAAAGGGGGGGTGGGATGAATTGGGAGATTGGGATTGACATACATACACTGTTGATACTATGTATAAAATAGATAACTAGGGCTTCCCTGGTGACGCAGTGGTTGAGAGTCCACCTGCTGGTGCAGGGGACATGGGTTTGTGCCCCGGTCCGGGAAGATCCCACTGGGCTCATGAGCTATGGCCGCTGAGTCTGCACGTCCAGAGCCTGTGCTCCGCAACGGGAGAGGCCACAACAGTGAGAGGCCCGCGTACTGCAAAAAAAAAAAAAAAACAAAAAAACGATAACTAATGAGAACATACTGTAGAGCAGAAGGAACTCTACTCAATGCTCTGTGGTGACCTAAATGAGAAGGAAATCCAAAAAAGAGGGGACACATGTATACGTATAACTGATTCACTTTGCTGTACAGTATAAACTAACACAATATTGTAAAGCAATAAAAAAAAAAAGAGAAATCAATGTAATTGAAAACAGGCAATCAACAGAGAAAATCAGCAAAATCAAAAGCTGGTTCTCTGAAAAGATCAATAAATTCAATAAAACTCTTTCAGGCTAATCAAGAGGACAGAATTGGGGACAGGGAGAGAAAGCCACAAATTACTAGTGTCATAAATGAAAGAAGATCATCAGTCATGATTCCATGGGCATTAAAGGATAATAAAGGAATATAATAAACAACACTATGGCCTCAAATCTGATAACTTTAAGGAAACATACAAATTTCTTGAAAGATGCTAACAAACAAAACTCACAGAAGAAGAAAAAGGTCATCTGAATAGGCCCATAAATTTTAAAGATGTTGAATCAATAATAAACAGTCTTCCTAAAAAGAAAGCAAAAGGCACATATGGTTTTATTGGGGCAATTTTATTTTATTTTGCTAAGAATACTTAACATGAGACCTACTTTCTAAACAGATTTTTAAGTTTACCATATAGTATTATTACCTGTAGGCACAGTGTTGTACAGCAGATCTCTAGAAGTTGCTCATTTTTCATAACTAAAATTGTATACCTGTTGATTAGAGACACCCCATTTCCCCTTCTAGTTCTGGACTAACACCATTCTACTCTTTGCTTCTATGGGTTGACTATTTTAAATGCTTCATGTAAATGGAATCATGCAGTATTTATTTTTTTGTGACTGGCTTATTTCATTTAGGATAATATCTTCTAAGTTTCATTCATGTTGTCACAGATTGCAAGATTTCCTTCTTTTCAAAGGCTAATCTTCTATTGTATGTATTTAGCACACTTTTTCCTATCATCCATTATAGATATTTAGGTAATTTTTACAGCTTGGTTATTGTGAAGTGATGTAATGAACATGAGAGTGCCAATATCTCTTTGAAATCCTGATTTCAGTTCTTTTGTAAAAATATCCAAACGTGAGATGGCTTGATCATATGGTATTTTATTTTTAACTTTTGGTAACTCTCCATGCTATTTTCCATTGAAGCTTAACAGTTTTGTGCTCCCACCAATAGTGTACAAGGGCTCCAATTTTTCCGTTTCCTCAGTAACACTTGTTATCTTTCGCTTAAAGGATAAAAGCCTTCCTAACAGGTATGTGGTGATGTCTCCTTATGGTTTTGATTTGTATTTTCCTGATGATTAGTGATATTGAACATCTTTTCATATACTTGTTAACCATACTCTTGTTGATCATTTGTACAATTAACATCTTACTTTAAACCAATTTAGTTCAAATTACTATGACTTAATTTCAGTAATATACAAAAACGTTGCTCTGATATAGATCAGTTTTCTCCTACTCCCTTGTGCTATTAATGTTAAGCAAAATACATCTTTATACATCACAATGCCATCAATGTAATTTTAAAATTAATCTTTTATTCAATTGCTTTTTAAATTATATGGAAGAAAAAATTTAAAAAGAACTACATTTATACTGTGTTTTATACTTACCTTTGTGGTTAACTTTACCAGTGCTCTTCATTTCTTCAGATGGATTTGAGATACTATTTACTGTCCTTTCATTTCGGCCTGAAGGAAGGACTCCCATTAGTATTTCTCAAATGGCAAGTCTGCTAGCAGAGAATTCTGCCAGTTTTTGCTTATCTGAGACTGTCATAATGTCTTCCCATTTTTTAAGTACATCTTTGCTATAGAATTCTTGGCTGACACACTTTTCTGTGAGCCCTTTGAATATGTCATCCCACTGTCTTTTGGCCTCCATAAGTTTTGATGAGATATCAGATAGTAATCTTATTGGGGAAACACTTGTATATGATGAATCACTTCTCTCTTGCTTCTTTCAAGTTTCTCTGTCGTATGCTTTTGATAGTTTGACTATGATGTATTTAGGTGTTAATCTCATTGAATGTATTCTACGTGGATTTTGATGAGTTCCTTGTATATGCAAATTAATGTTTCTCATCAGTGTTTGGAAGTCTCTTTTTCTTTTTCTCAGGCTGGATAATCTCTATTGTCCTATATTTCTGTATTCAGATTTGCTGATTTTTTTCTACTACCAGCTCAAATACATTGTTGAGCCCAGATAGTATATTTTTAATAACAGTTATTGTACTTTTCAACTCAAGAACTTCTATTTGGTCTTTTTTTTTGGTAATTTCTATCTTTTTAATCATATTATCTATTTGAAGAGAGTTTGTTTTCCCATTTTTTAAAACTTTTTAGACATGATTTTCTCAATTTCTTTGAACATACTTATGAGCTGACTTCAATTCCTTGTCTAGTAAGTCCAATCTCTGGGCTTCCTCAGTGACAATTTCTATTGACTGTTTTTTTTCCCCATGGGTATGAGACATACTTTTATGTTTCTTTGTACTTCTCACAAATTTTGGGGGGTTAAATACTGGACCTCTAAAAGAACATAATGTAACAAATCTGGAAATCAGATTATCCACTTCCTTCCTACAATATTTTGTTTATGTTGTTGCTGTTTGTTTGCTTAGTGACTTTCCTGAAATAATTCTGTAAAGTTTGTGTTCTCTGTTGTATGTGGCCAACTGATATCTCTGCTCACTTAGCTTAGTAGTCATCTAATGATTGGACATATATACTGTTTAATTCTTTGTACTAATAAATTTACTGGCCTTTGTCACAGAAGTCTATGTTTTTGGGGCATGCTTTCAACACTGTGATGGTTTACAACCCTTCCTTTACCTTCATTTCTTGTGAAGAGCCTCAAGGTCAACAGAAGATGAGAGATTAGGGTCTTCTGATGACTTTTTTGGACATGCACACCTCTGTACTTTTTTGTGCCCTTCTAGATCTCTAGGTATATGTCAGAGCTTTTCAAAGCCCCCCTTGGACATTTCATTCTCCAGACCATACTTTAAAATCTTTTTTGTTAATCTCTTGTTATCCCAACTGCTTTCACCTTCTCAGACATCAGTATTCTTAAACAATTTTCTCTGATTTTTTTTTTCCACCCTGAGTATAATGCTTTTCTTGCAGAGTGAGCTCTGAGTCAGGTGAAATAAAGACAAACTCTGAGAATAGAGCTTTTCTAGGGAGCTGCCATATATGTCACATAATGAAAATTTTTCTGGGTAGGCACTTTTTGGAGAGTTGCAAACACGTTATGTTCCCTCTAGGCTAAGGGAAAAACTGTTCATCTTCTAGTATTCATAGATACAATGGTTGCATTGCTGCTGATCTTCAAGGCTACTATGGAGCTAGGGAGAGAGTATTGGAAATACCACCAAGCTTTGTTATTTCTGACGTTCAGCTGTTTTTCTTGAATAAACACTCCTTGGACTATTGTAAGACTTCGGTTAATTTCTAGAGTTTGAAAAAATTGGTGTAGACAGTGCTTGCCAGTATAATTGTTGCTTTTATGCAGAAGCAGATTTTTGGAGGTGCTTACTTCATCATTTGGAAAGTGCTTCTAAATATTTTTTATACTTAAACAAAATCCTTTAACTGATACATCCTTCAGTTCAGTTTTAGACACAAGTGCTGTGTTTTCTGAGTGATTCCTGAAATATACGTTGTTTCACTTTTACGGCAATTTATTCCATACCATTATATGCCATAATGACATCTGTTGTAGTAAAGTCAGACAGGACAATACATAAATCATTGCTGTTTCCTGGATTCCATGCTGTAACTTAGAGATATCAACAGTGCTTCACTGGGTAAAATATTTCAGTTCTCCAAAAATAAGGGAGGGTGCTAATGTTAAACAACTGTCTACATTTTCTCTTAGAATGACAAATTATTTTTTTAAGTGCCCCTAAGTGGAAAGCACTTCCTTTTAAAGATGGCATTGTGAAAATAAAATGAGAGCCATATTTCTATGCCACAGTTAATAGCATCACAGGAAAATGCATGTATATGTTTGTAGAAGGAAGAAACAGAAGAGCACACATTGAGAGATGAGAACATCCTGTGCCCCATTAGCATTCAGATTTGGTGCCAGAAAAGCCACTTTCATCATTTGTGACAACTGTATACCACACATATCACCTGGACTGTTTCACACTGAATTGTTTCATAGCCATCTTAGAAACATTCTGAATATTTAACCAGAGAAACAAAATCCATTTTATCAATTCTGTCTCCTAATTACTTTCACCCTTAATAAATGGTGCAGAAAAATGTCCTAAGGCTATGAATCTGTAAGTACTAGATGCAGTAGTAATTCTGTATAATCTAATGTACTGGGCAGAGACTGCATTAAGAAATTGAAAACAGATTAGGGCACAAATTGGAGGGCTTTATATCCACGTCTATCTGCATAATAATCAAATATTCTACTCATGAACTTCAAGGAACTTCTAGGAATGAAAAAACTGACAGTGACTCATATCTTCAGAAATTTAGTTGCTTTGGAATAAGTATAATAAAATGATTAAAGCAGAGGATGGAGAGAGGGCCTGAAAAAAGGGACTTTCACCCTAAATGACTTTTAGCAAGTCAGCATTAGTTTTTATCTTGTGCTGATATCTAGAAGAATAAAAGCAGTTTGGGTGTAGAGAAAATTTTAGTGTAATGTAACTGACTTCAATGCAGTAAAAATTGCACCAAAATGATGCTAAAAAGGCAGGAGAAAAATGAAGATTGCTCAACAAATATTTAGCAAACACCTGTCATGTACAAGGTGAAGGACTGTGGCATTATTCCAATCTTTGAAGAATTTAGAGGTTAATAGAACATAAGAGTCTTTGCCACTCTAGAGCAGTGCTTGACTTGAAGATGCTTTGCTGATACAATGATCATATGCGTGACCCACTGGTCATTATTTTCTCCTTCTTCCCTGAATACTCCATCTGAGATTTGCTCTCTCTCCATTTGTTCATTGTCTAGGAATTGTTATAAACTACTTTAAAATACATGAATTAGTATGAATGCCAAATATTTAAAAACATCAACAAAAGTACAGAATAAAAACCAAATTATTGAATGTATTGATTTGAGTCATTAGTGATAAATTTGATAAAGCAATTTGAGTAAAACTGTGAAAGTAGATATTAAATTGCAATCAGTTAAGAAGAATGTGAATATAAAAAAGTATAGAAAGAATGTAAACATGACTGTTTCAAAGTTTGACTAAATTAAAAATAATATGACACCTTAAGTAAGTAAAGGGGTCAATGAAAGACAACCTAGGCTGTCCAAACTCTAAAGATCATAACAATGTGCCAGACACAAAAGAAGTCTTTAAGAAATGGTCGATGTGTTTGTTACTATTGGCTATTACGAGTTGAAAGACAAGAAGTATTTTAGGTTGCTTCATAGTAGAGAATTAGGTCAATAGGTGGTGGTCATATAAAAGCATCCTTGAATCCACTGTGGAAAGAATGTTAGCTTCAGAAGAGGATGAGATGGGCCCAGGATCAGGCCATCATGACAACATTTTACTAACTTCAACATAACTTTGATTGAGTAATCAAAGGCCCTTCCTGAGCCTAAAAAATCAGTTATTATAACCCATGTGAAATCTCTCAGAAAACTTACTGTCATATAGTAGCCAATTGATAACTGTAGGCGATTGATATTTTGCTTCTTGCAAATTAGAGAGGTCTTTACTGGAACTGCCCAAGTTGAGATGAGTTGTTATACATGTTGGAGAAGATGGATGACTTAAATGTGTGCTTCAAACTTTAACATATCTTATGACCCTTTGATGAAGTGTCTAGCATCTTTAAGGTTCTCACACTGTCAAAAGAGAGTGAGAGTTGAGATTAGAACTGAGAAATATTGATTCTGAATATATGCTCCTTTCAGGTCATACCTAGGCTGTACAAAAAGGTATCATTCAGAGAAGTGGCTTCTTTAAACAACAGTATTACAGTAGAGTAATTATTAACAAATGTAAAGTCAATCACTAGAGAGGACGTTTTTGTTAACTCAAACTGCCCCTTTCCTCTTGTTTAGGCACAGGTTTCTGAAATTCAACATGGAAAAAAATCCCCAGTTATATATTATTTTTAATTGCATATTTCTTTTCTTGGGAAAAGAGTCAGTGCATTTTATATAATCATTTCTAAAGCTTATTGGTTTCTCTAATTATCTGAGCCATTCATTAGTTTGAAAAAATAGGTTTATTAAATTAAGAATTTGAAACAAAACATTTTTAAAAGGAACAGGATTGAAAGGTGCTTGTTTTGTTCTCACTTTCCTTCTACTGTGCATATACACACATACTCACACACACATACAAGACTGTTAAATTTGATGTTGAGGTTTTATGCAGTTTTCCAAACTTTGCAAGTCAGAAAACTGGATGGTTACAATAATCCTTAGATATTTGGTGATCTCCAGGTCCTTTTGTTATTGAGTATAATAAGATATCTTTATCCTCAGGATGAGGTCTTATGTCAAATGGCTTTGAAGCATTATCAACTGTTTGGGGATTTTTTTTGAATCTTATCTGAAAAGTAGATTTAGAGGTTTCACCTAGTAAACTCAAATATGAAATCACACATTGTTCAGGGAAAGATTTTAAAAAATGCAAATACCTCACAGTAGTGGATCATTCTAAAAATGCACTTCTCTGCTGTGTTTGAATCCCTCTGCAGGAGCAGCTTTTAGCTTTTGGGCTTTGATTCTTACCCTTCAGACAGGATTGAAAAATATATATGTGTGTGTATATATATATATACATATATATATATAAAATTTTAAAGTGCAGAGTTGTTTTTTTGGTGTTAAGGATTGCAGGCTAATTTGGAATTAGAAGTGATGCCTGAAACATGGTTAAGAAAGTATCAATAGAAGGACCATGTTAAGTAATAATTATTCCAAGACTTTTCCTGGAAAACCTGGTAGAAATAAGACCGTAAAGATGACATGGAGTTTAAAGAGGGTTTTTGTTTTGTTTCATTTTTAGAAGTGCTATGGGAAAGACAAGACTACATTTAAATAGGGATGGAAGGTATTCTATATAAAGAGAAAAGTTTAAGATTGGATGAAGAAAGTCAATAATTAATGGTGCAAGATTCCTGAGAGGATGGGAAGAGAAGAAATATTGATCATACACTACAGAGTTATTTATTGAGAAGTGGCAGGGAGACTTTTTCTTAAAAATACAGAAGGAGAAGATTGGTGCAGATACAGGCAAACTTGGGGATTGGGGTAGGGATTTGAGGAAAAAGCCAAGTCGATGGCTCTGTTTTCTCTGTGAGTTGTGAAGTAAGGACATTGTATTGAGACTGAGGGAATAGAGGAGAGTGTGAAGGTTTGAGGAGAGTGGCAAAGATATGAGATAGTTGATAAGGCATACGAAAGATCCAGATGTCTAGAAAAGCCTAGAAAGATGGTCTGGCAGCTTTAAGGATCCACTTGTGGTTGGTGATCATGAATTTATAGCGAAAACAATCTGTCCCATTGTAATTTCTCCTCCAGCACTCAGTTTGGTATTGTGAGATGATGCTTTGCGGGGTGGACACAAGTGTCAGAGTAATAAGGGTGTATGCAAGAGAGTGACAATGGTGATGGACCGTGAAATGTATGATAAATGAGGAAAGAAGTAAAGCCAGGAACAGGCTACATGGTTCAGTGTAACTGGGGGCTAAAATAAATTCAAGGCCTTAATGAGTTTTTAATTATTTTGCGTGCAAAGAATTGGAAGCTTTGATCAGTGAGAGGGATATAAGAGTTGTTGATTTCAGGTGTAGAATCAGAATGTGACAATTTTTGAGTGAAAAAGAGTGGATAAGGATGTCATTAAAGATGAACAGGCGGGCTTCCCTGGCACAGTTGTTGAGAGTCCGCCTGCCGATGCAGGGGACACGGGTTCGTGCCCCGGTCCGGGAAGATCCCACATGCCGCGGAGCGGCTAGGCCCGTGAGCCATGGCCGCTGAGCCTGCGCGTCCGGAGCCTGTGCTCCGCAACGGGAGAGGCCACAGCAGCGAGAGGCCACAGCAGCGAGAGGCCCGCGTACCGCAAAAAAAAAAAAAAAAAAAAAAAAAAAAAAGAACAGGCAAAATTGTTGACAGGGAGGGCTTATATAAAATTAAAGTTCCCTAGGATAATGGAAGAGGTTAATAAAGAAGATGTTAAGTGAGATACAACAGAAAAGAAAGTGGATAACCAGAAAATCAATATGGGAATGAATTGAAAATTGAAGAAGGTAGTATAACTGGATAGTATACGCTGTGAAGGAGGAACAGATTTTTTTGTATGTTTATTTTTAATATAGAAAACAATTTTCTGGATGCCATATTTGGGAGTGAGCAAGGCCCCAACCTCATCACCTGATCACAGATATATGAAATAAATGGGTACATTTGAAACATGAAGGTCAAATTTATACCATGCTAGTTCTAGAAGGAAGATGGTAATTTAAGATGGTAATTGGTGTGGGGCAGATAAATGCAGAGCCACTCACATAAAATATCTCCTTCATTATACCCCTCTAACTGTGACCATTATATTTATCATTTATTGAATGCTAATTGTACACCAGACATATTGCAGATATTATATCATTTTATTCTCACAATAGAATTTGCAGGTGATTATTTTTATTTCACACTTATAGAGAGGGAAGCTAAAGCTTAGAGAGTTTTATTTCCCCAAAGTTACCCAGGAAGTAAATGCTACTGTTGATGTTCAAACTTAGGTGTATTGAACATAATTCAATCTCTAATCAACTGCTGTGAGGCTCAGTTTCCTCATCTATAAAATTGGGAAAATATTAACACCTTCCTCAAAGGGTGAGCTAAATGTGTAAATTAATTAGAACTATGGGAAGCACACTAAATAGTAAACACATGTTAGCAAAAATATAAACTGCCTCTATACGTTTTTAAAATGTGTACCTGGTTATGTGGACGTAGGCTAACACTCATTTCAGAAGTATAAAATACAAACACCCTTTTGAGGAGATTCTCTTTTTTAATAAAATTTTATACACTTAAAGTGTACAATCTGATGTTTTGATATACGTATACACTGTGAAATGATTACTATAATCAAGCTAATTGACACATCCATTACCTTACATAGTTACCTTTTTTTTTTCTTTTGGTGTATGTTTAGAACACTTGATATCTATTCTCTGTTATTTGAAACAACATCAGTGAACCTGGACCATATTATGTTGAGTGAAATAAACCAGATACAAAAAGACAAATACTGTATGATTTTACTTATATGTGAAAACTAAAAATGCCAAACTGAAACTCATAAAAGAAGAAAGAGAGTACAGTTGTGGTTGCTAGGGGCTTGGGGGTGGAGATGTTGGTCAAAGGGTACAAAATTTCTGTTATGCAGGATGAATAAGTTCTGGAGATCTAATGTACAGCCATGTGATTATAGTTGATAATACTGTAGTGTATACTTGATATTTCTCATTTCTGATAACTAGGAATGTGGTCTTAAAATAATAGCTACAGCAAGAGAAGGGGAACATAACTCCTCTCAAGTTTACTTGGAAAACTTATTGGAAGGAACCATATATTAAATTGATGAATAAATAAGTAATTTGATGTTCCATTTATGATGGAAGATTCTTAACCCTGTTAAAATTCTGAAATTTGAGGCTTCCTCATGAATAAAAATCACTCAGCCATCTGTGCAAACTAAGAAAAAAATTGACCATCATTAATGGCGTGCTTGCATCTGCTACTTTTATGAGTGTGAAGGTAGTAGAACAAGAGCAAAAAAGGGTGGACCTGACTGACAATGATGCAGTAAAGTGCTGGCATAATAGAGTATGATGGAGTATGGACCATGGGAATCACTATGCCTGAATAGACTTTCATATGACTGACGAGGACCATGTACAGTTTGACATGGATGAGAGCTGACTGCCTTTGAGGAGAAAGAAACACACCTCACGTGACTCTTACAGTGATTGTGTGTCAAATAAATGATTAGGGCAGACGAGCATAGGAAGAAACAATAACTAGTTTTTGCTGGCTAAAAATAAATAGTGCTGGATGGAGCACTTATTTTCTGCTAATATGGATCCCATTGCTTTAAATTTAATTAACGTTTTTCTAGAGGCAGTACAATTGTGTTTGAACCATGGAATCTTCTCCATGTGTCTGATACAGATTTTATGAATCCACAGGTAGCATTGAGCTGAGGTCATGTATGTCCCATTTAATCTTATATGACACGTTATTTTATTACTGTTTCATCCACTTTGTTGTAGACCTGTGAGACAGCAGCTTTTTCTTCACCTGTCAAATACGTCCTGCCTTTGTTACACTCGACAGGCTGGATGTCACAAAGTCAGAGCTCTCAGTGTTCTAGGAAATGGAAACGTATAACACAATTCCTGCAATCCTCAGATAATTGTTTAAAACTTACTCGGTGGCTGAGAATTGGAGTCTGAATAAGGAGGGTGGTACCCCAAAGTGGATCGGCCATTTCTCCCCTGCCTCCCCCGATCCTCTTCTGCTCACTGATGCAGAGAAAATGAACTAGAAGGTGTGGAGGGGGTAGGATGGTCCTCAGAAGCAGAGCTGGCCATGACTGTTCCAGTTGTACCTTCCATGCTGAGATACCTAAGAAATTCAAAGCTATTCAGAACCAAGACAGAACTCTGTGCCACCAACAAATATGCTTTTTGACTTTCTAATACACATTTCCCTCGTATTTCATCCTCTGAATTCTTTTGCTGTCTTTTCTTCCCATCAGGTTTTGGGGAAACTAAAATGAGAAAAAGGTACTCACTGCCTTTTCTGTCAACATAAAAGAGAGATGCAAATATGGCAAAGAATCCTAATTATGGTGAGTATCTGACCAAGAAAGTGTTTGATTATACACTTGTTTAATACGATGTCAGCCACAATTAAACTGACAACATTTAGACCCAAGCTTAGGGGCACAGATCCTGACTGTGTACTTATGAGCAAGGGGTAAGAATATTAGAAGTTAAAACTGTCCTGGCAAATATCAGTCATTTTTTCATTCTATATACAAAGATCTAAAGTTTTTATATAACAAAATTCATCTTTTCTTTCTTTCATTTTTGCCTTTGAAAGTAGCCGGTGAACATCTTTCTGAAGTTGATTTTTTTGACCATCTTCTTCAAAGATTTTCTGCTAGAAACTATGACATATGCAGTAAATGTTAGGCCCTGTTTTCTAGATGACGTGATGGCAAAAATATTTGGAAATTATTGGAAATGTGAGAATTGAGAACACATCTTACCTCTTTGTAGAAAAAAATTAACTTCTCTTTTATGCGTTATTTGTGACAGTGTCTCCAAAAGCCAACTGGGTCATATGTGTAAAGAGGCAAGCAAAAGGGAAAACAAAACAATACAAAAACCAAACATACAAACACACACAAAAAATAGACAAACAAAAATCCCTCTAAAGAGAGCCACACTTGCTTTGCCTCAGATAGAAGACTTACTCCAATGCATAATGATACTTTTCATGAGACATTTGTTACAAGTGACCTCATAAGTGGAATCTCATGTGAAAAAACTCACAGCAGTTATCATGAAGGGAGGTGAAAGAATTTATGGACTGGTTATGAAAAAAATATAAAACATCACAGTTTGTTATGGAGTAATTGAGAGTGCTCAGGAAAACAATGTCACTGTTACTGAGAAAGATTGATTTGAAGATGTTTAAAGGTATTTTTAAAAAAATGAACATAAAACATAACAATAGGCCAGTCAGTCAATGAAATCTAAAATCACAACTTTAGGTAAAGGAAATTAGATTTTTTTTAAAGACAGAAGGGGTGATGGAGTGTGATTGTGTGTGTGAAATATCAGTCAACCTATCAATATATGAGGAGATATAGAGTGATCAAACTAGGAACTGCATTAACTTTTTTTTATAATTCCCTGCCACTGCCTTTTTGTAAAAGCCGACACCCATTTACTGTTGGATCTACTGTGTTATTAATAAGCAAAGTCTGTAAGGTGAGAAAGCATTTGAAATAGTGATTTTATTTACTTGAGTTATAAAGACATCAAACATGGAGCCCTTCTTCATTGTTACCTAAATTCCTATTTTCATTGAAATGTTGATTTTAGATGCCTACTCATTTATTGTTTTCTGCAAACAGTGCTATTTATAACAATTGCTAACTTCTAAAAAATACTTACTTTATGCCAAACATGCTTGAAAAACTTTACATGTATTTACTCATCTTATTCTCTCAACATCCCTGTGATTTAGATGCTCTTGTATTACCCATTTTACAGATGTAGAATGTGATGCTTAGAAATGCTGAGTTATTTGTCCAAGGCTTCATAGCAACTCACATGTGTGATTTTAGAGCTTGTGTGTGTGTGTGTGGGGGGGGGTTGGCTGCGTTGGGTCTTCCTTGCTGTGCGTGGGCTTTCTCTAGTTGCAGTGAGCAGGGGCTACTCTTCGTTGCGGTGCGCAGGCTTCTCATTGCAGTGGCTTCTCTTGTTGCGGAGCACAGGCTCTAGGCACGCAGGCTTTATATATCTATCTATATACATATGAACATATAAACACAGAGCCATGCATATAGTCCTTCCTTTGTATATATGCATATACCTATGTATATACTGATATATTAACACATATTACACACATTTGGTACCATATAAAATTATATGTTCCTCCTCTTTGTCTTTTCTACTCCTCTCATTTAGAAATGAAACCTCAATAATGCAGGGTCTTTAAGCAAATGATCGACTCAGTTTTCACTTTTGTTTTTCAGTTTGGGGGTTTTTAGCAAATACTGTTAGCCAATGCAAAATATACATGAATTGGAATAACTTTATAATTAAATAAATTGCAATGCATATAATATATATAATAAGTCATGCTTTTCAGTCTGTGGTGCCCTTTCAATTCTCTGCATGATATTCCTGTCTAAAAGGCACTAATAGAGACATTCTGATCTTGAAAAGAAAAGTGAGGAAAATCAACATCAAAAACTCAGAAAAGTCCTGGGTAGTAAAAGGTCTTTGTTCTGTGGAGTGTTCTCCCACAGAGGAACAGAATTTTCTTTTAGCTTTTACATTTGACTCCCAGGCTCTGAAATATAATAATCAAAGCTCTTTGCTACCTTATGTTGAATCTCCTATACATGAAATCTTTTTATTTAGCAAGAAATGGAATTCTTGGCTGCAAATAATTTGATGAAAGCTTGAACATTTGCCAGATAAAAATATCTTTTTTATTAGGATGTTACAAGAAACTCCTGGTAGGCCACTGGGATAATTAGAGAAGACTGGAGGATATTTAATGAGTTTTCCAGGGTGCATTTCAGAATGCATCCTATGTTATCATGTGTTCTGATAATTTTATCTTTCTCTCTCTAGATGTCAAGGTACCCTGGTGTTGGAATGCTTAAATTAGGATCGAAGACAGTATTGAAACTTAGAAAAGTCTAACTTTTTCAGACATTTTTGTAAGGAGGTGTGAGCATTCATCTTCTATCAGCTGCTCTGTGCCTTATATTCTTCCTCATGGGCAGATTAGTATAAACCAATCAATAGCTCATTTCCAGGGAAGATGTGTTTTGCCTTTTCAGGGATTGAACATACCATTGCCTTGTGGTTAAATGAAAAGAGGAAACATAAATAACATCCTTGGAAATTGTTCTGTACTTATTATGCACCTTGATGGTGTGCCCTAGCTTCTATGAGGATGGGTGCGGGAATTTCAAGCTAGATACCTCAGGCTAGATTCTTTTCATGTAGATCCTTGCATAACTCAAACAAAACTAAAAAAGTGATCCTATCTAGCAAAAGCTCTGACAGGAAATCTGGTGAATGAACTCTGGAGGGAGATGATGAGCTAGAAGTAACAGCAATAGGAAAGTTAAGGGAAGAAATCAGTTCTGGGCTCTGCCCGCTCTATCACGGATAGGGAGAAGGGAAGGAGGAGGAGGGCTTTATTTTTAATTCTTAGAGTAAAAAAGATTGGACAAAAGCAAAAGCACCATAATCCCAGAAGTGGTCTGTCATGGAGTCTGAACTTGAGGAATTTAAGCATTTGGGTGGCATTTCAATCTCCGGGTGATCAGAACAGAATGAGAAAGGCTAACCGGAAGTGAAATGAATATGAATACACACTACTGTGATTATTTCCCTGTAGCTCATCTAAAGGCCACCTGCTCCAGAAACAGCGACCTAGGTAAAGTGGCAGCTTTAAGGTCCACAAGTTGCAATGGCTTCAACAAGCAAAAAAATGAGTGTGGAGAAAAAAGCAAGCATTCTTCTCAGGCAGGTGGCACCTCTAGAAGCTGAATGCTTCAGACCAGGCCCAAGGGACAAATCTGGCAAGCTGTTTGTGTAAATAAAGTTTTATTGGGACCCAGCTCAATTAATTCTCTTTGTATTTTCTATGCAATATGCAGAGCATTCCCTGACTTGAAGTCTGCTACAAGGCTTTAGTACCACAAGGGCAGAGTTGGGTGGTAACAGCAGAGACTTTATGGCCTGCAAAGCCTAAAATATTTAGTATTTGGCTCTTTACAGAAAAAGTTTGCAGATGCCTGCCTTGGCAGGCATGTTAGACCAACTACATTCTGATATATCAGGCAAGTCAGAGCAACTCCCATACTTCTGTAGAGGCTACACCACTTTAAATTCCCACCAACAATATACAAAGAGATCCATTTCTCCACATCCTCACCAATGCTTGTTATTTTTGGTTTTTGATAATAGCCATCCAAACAATGTGAGGTGATATCTCATTGTGTTTTTGATTTCCTTGATAATTAGTGATGGTGAACATCTTTTCATATACCTATTGACCATTTATATGACTTCTTTAGAGAAATGTCTATTCGGGTACTTTGCCCCTTTTTTTTTTTTTTTTTTTTTTTTGCGGTACGAGCGCCTCTCACTGTTGTGGCCTCTCCCGCTGTGGAGCACAGGCTCCGTACGCGCAGGCCCAGCGGCCATGGCTCACGGGCCCAGCCTCTCTGCAGCATGTGGGACCTTCCCGGACCGGGGCATGAACCCGTGTCCCCTGCATCGGCAGGCGGACTCTCAACCACTGCGCCACCAGGGAAGCCCACTTTGCCCATTTTTTAACCGGGTTATTTTGGAATTTTTTTGCTATTGACTTACAGGAGTTCCAGATTACCTTTTCACTCTTTCAGTTGTTTACTGTGCAAAAGCTTCTGTTCTTGCTTCTGTTTTCACATCCAAGAAGGTATTCCCAAGACCCAGTGTTAAGGAGCTTTTTCCCTATGTTTTCTTCTAGAAGTTTTACACTTTGAAGTCTATGTTTAAGTCTTTAATCCATTTTGAGTTGCTTTTTGTGTACAGTGTAAGATGTGGGCAATTTCTCTCACCACTGCAGGCATTAGTTTCCTCCTTTATGAAATGAGAAGCCTTGATAATATTTGTAAGGCCTCTTCCAGTTAACCTATAGTTCTATTCAAGTCAGAGGTTCTCATGGATGGTGTCTCATCTCTCTTTCCTTTCCCTTTTATGATCTTCTCACCCCTTTAGAAGGGCTAGTTCACTGAGTGGGATTCTATTTGGATCTGTAACAGAATACCTCAAAAAAAAGTGGCTTAACAAAGTAAGGAGTTTATTACCTTTTGTAATGAGGAAATCAAAAGTAGGTAAATCAGAGTTTGTGCAGCTGCTTAATATTCATCAAGAATATAGACTTATTCCTTTCTGCTGTTTCTTCACATGTTGCCTTTGTCCTAATAGTGGAGGATGGTTACTCTCCTTCCATACATCAAATCTGCATTTCAGGCACGAGGAAGGAGGCAGGAGAAAAATGAGGGCAGATGCCTGCTTAGGAGACAGGACTTAAGACTCCATCTGATTGGCCAGATTTTGTTGCATAAACCTTTACACCACTGAAAGGTCTAGGAACACAGGGAATTCTACTCATTCACTTGCTACTTCTCCAGTAAAGAAGGCAAGGGGGGAAAGGCTCAAAAGCATGTTGTGATTGAACTAATCCACAATACCTGTGAAGCTTAGTATTTTGGAAAAGGTGACATAATAATAGGAAATTTTTATTTTAGAGTCAGTGAAAAAAGTTGTCTTTTAATCTTATCTTGTCCTAATCCAAGAAAATTTCCTAGAAGACAAACATGTTGCTGAAGAGCATTAACTGTAGATAATTTATTATCTAAATGATTAATCCAAGAGAAAGGACAATTTTATGTTGTCAGTAGAAGTGTCAGGATTGGCTAGGCTAAAGAACAATATTTAAAAGATGTTTCTACAGAGACATCGTTATCTCAGTAGACTGATGAAACCAACCACTTCCAAAAGTTCTAATAACTATTGGGCTCATACAAATACAATAAACAATGGAGTCCAACTCTTCCTTCATCATTATCAAACTAACATAGATCTATTTAGAGATATAATATAGCACATTATTATCATTGTTTCTTTTAGTCAAACTTTGTGAGTAGTGTGATCTTTAAAGTGTTGAGGTGGATATTTTATAACAGTTACAACAGTCAGCTGAAAAAGATGCTGGTAGTTGGAATTAAAAATAATTTACAAATGTATAGAGTTATGGTTGCAGTTTCACACTTAAGTATGATACTTCTTTTTAGGTGAAGCAGAATCCTATATTAATATTAAAACTCTTATTTATAAAAGCTGAACCTAGCTATTGCCATGAAAAGAAAAGTATTTGAATTTCTATTTCTATGGCAGATGCATCCTATGTGTTTTATTTCTTCTGTAGATATTGGGGGCCCATGTGATGAAAGGATAATTTCTGTGTCTGACATTCATAAAGTATTTGGGCATAGGCTCTGTTTTATTTTCTCCAGGCATCTTATATTAGTCAATCCCCCAAATTCTGAGTAGGAGAGAAAATGCTCACTTCGGCTAATCTGAGTATCTCCTCAATACTAAAGGAATACTGAGCAGTGAGCAGAGATGGAGGAAACAAATGTCATTAAAGGCAATTTAGTCAATTTGTTGGCCTTTTAAAAATTATAAATATTTATATGAAAGGAAGTAACGTAGCCCAGAGTGTCCCTGCTTTAGTTAAAAAAAATACAATAAAGACACAAAAGAGTAGAAGTCATGCAAGCTGTGGTGTTTGCTAAAACGTGGCAACAAGTACAAAGCCATAATTTCTAAATAGTTGAAATCAGTCAAGGAAGTGAAATGTGAAGTTTGACATTTTTAATGAATTACACTATTTACCTCAGTGCAAGTAACATAATTGAGTTAAATTAAAAAGAGGAAAGGAACAACTGAGCTGTAGCTACATCATGTTTTAGTTAGTGTTCAAAGTCTTCTTTAAAATGTATTCAGGATTTTTTAACTTCTGGAATGATAGAAGCTGAATTCTTTCTACATTTGAGTCTGTCACTCATTTTAAGCTAATGAATTAGGATATTTTTTCATAAATCTATATTATCATGACAGTAGCAGAAGTGATACACTTTTAAGTGAATAGCTTTAACACTTATGAAAATAATTATGGTTGTGGACAGAATTATCCTGAAAAAAATTACTGTAGGCTGATATCCTGAGAGTAGAGAGGGTACAATATAATTTCTCTGCTGTTACTATTTTCCTAGAATTTTATTCAAGTCCCTAATATTAACATTATTCTAGTCATATATTAAAAGGTAGAGAAAAAAGTAAGATACATCTGAAAATGGTCACTTTTTTGTACAAATAACTTTTTCTTCTTACTTTAGTGTATAATTAAGAGATATTCTAAAGCCCACACAAAGAAAAATTGTAGTAAAAAGGAAGACATATGCAACTGGAAATGTTTTAAGAATTATGTAATTATTTCTTTTTTCTTTGTAGTTTGAGAAGTTACTAAAGAACTATCAAACTAAATAATATAAAATAAATGATAATGCAAAGTTATTGGCCAATAGTAAGCAAACATTTATATC
Source organism: Grampus griseus (assembly GCF_964374135.1). NCBI lineage: Eukaryota > Metazoa > Chordata > Mammalia > Artiodactyla > Delphinidae > Grampus > Grampus griseus. Next base: position 62,308,581 of record NC_139003.1, read on the forward strand.
AGGGAAAATACAAACAATAACAAATAATGTGAAATGATGCTCAGTTTCAGTTATTTTCAAACAAAAATTCATTAAAACAATGCATTAAAATTACATAACCCTGCAAATATTTTGGGAAAACTTCTTAAATCTAATACTATTACTGGAGTAAATGTCATATGATTGGCATTTTCACACTGATTACATTTATCTAAATGGTTCATACTTCTAAAAAACGACAGTTGAACAAAATAGTGTTGTTACTATTTGATTGCAACAATTCTGCATAAACAGTGTACCACAGAACACTTTTAGCGAATTCAACAAAGAATTTGTATTGTGATGCGAACCGAAGCATTCATTCATTATTCATTCATTCAGTATATAATAATTAAACATCTGGTATGTGCCAGGCACTGTTCTAGGCATCAGGGATATTCCAGTGAACATAAATGACCACAGTTTTCTTTGTGCTCACATTCTAGTGAATTTCTAGTGATTATAAAAGTGTCATTTCTGAGTGTTGGAAAATGTGTGCAAAAGTAAGAACTTGATTAAATATTATAATACATCCATAATATGGAGTATGCTATCAAACATCATTTTTTAACATTTACCAACATGGAAGAAGTCAGAATATAAATTATTACAAGTTTGATACAAAACTGTATGTATATATTATAAATGCATATATATGTACACACAAACACTAAAATGTATGGCATATATATATATATGTGTGACTTTTTCTCTCTATAATAGAATAGAAATGACTATTTCTCTCTATAATATATCCTATAATATATCCTAAATAAATGATGTGTTACTTGATATTAGTACATATAAAGATGTTTCTATTTTCCTTACTTTTATGTAATTTGCAAATTTCATACATTTTTTGATGCATTAATATTTGGTATTTCACATATATAATATGTAAATTTTATGTTTATTCAGGAAAAATTAAAAACAAATACTCAGAGATTGGTTAAATAAACTTCAGTACATTGTACATGATTGAAAGACTACGAAGATTATCAGTTTCTCTCTAGACAAAGTGGTACTATAAGTAGTTTTTCCTTTTTCCTCTCTCTCTCTCTCTCTCTATATATATGTATATATACATTTTGTATAGTTCTCTTTTAAAACTATAAATTGGAGAAATCATTTTAATTTTTGTTTGTTCTTACTTTTTGTTGCTAACTTTTTATTCCAAATTGAAATTTTAGATACAATTTGCAGTAGCAATTATGTCTGTCTCGTCACAGATATTTTGTTCTGTCTCCTTCCAGTTATGTGGTAGGTTTGCTGTTTACTTCTCTGTTGGATTCAGACAGGACTGTGTGACTTGTTGTAGTCCATCAAGTGTAAGTGGAATAGTGATGTGTTACGTGACACCCAAGGATACCAATTGTTACATAAGTTGCAAAGATAATAGGTAACATAAACATATTAAAATGCATGTATTTATAAAGACTCCCTAGTTATAGAGCAATACCACTCTTAAAATACTGATGAAAAGTGCTTGTGTAATAAGTGTTCTGTTTGTTTGCATTGAACCATTTATTTCTTTCCCATACGATTTTATAAATCTCCTCTCCTCAGGGCTAAAGATTTATAATCCTGTATTATAAGGGTTTTGTGTCTTCAAGAAGCTGAATATTTGACATATCCCACTAATTCAGTTTGTCATTTTGCTTCCCATCTGCCTTTCTTTTTCATCTCTGCAAAGTTCCAGTGTTGATCCCCATGTTTCAGGTGTCAGTCAATATGAAAAGCAATCCTGGGAGGATATAGCTTTGAACTTACATAAAGGCGCTGTCTCATCAGGCTTAAGTTGTCCCCGCATCAGTGACCTTAAGGGCTGTGGCTCACTGTGTGTCGTAAACCTCTCTTTCTGCATGTCATTCCCAGTTAACGGGGGTATCCTGTCAGCTCTATGATAGAGTAATGATTGCCGTAACTCTCCTTGGGGATAATTTATCTCCTAGATTCTTTCTCAGCTTTTAATATTATTTACCTCAAAAGTAATTTAAGTGCAGTTCTGAAGATCTGGAAATGAGGTCATCACAGATGAGAGAAAAGACTGTATCATCCCTACTTTAAGTACACAAAGTATCTGTATAAAGATAGTTTTTATAATTTGTGGAGCCATAGACCACCCCTCTCCAAATGCACAATAAGCGCATAGACACATACTCACAGCTCTTAATTTTAAAATGCAAGAATCAGTAGTCCTCACCCTTAATTGAGCACATGGATTTTTCCCCAGGATAAAAGCCACTGTCCTCAAGTTTTACTTTGCAGAGATTAATTAGCTATACATAAAAGTACAATAATCAGCCATCAACACATTTGCAAAGTACAAAAATGTTTTGCCTGTCTCTTCCTCTGTATTTAATTATTTGGGGCCAAGCTGTCCTCTCTGCTACCACTTTTACCCCCAGGCTTAGCCCTTCACATTATAATATAGAAATGGCTGCCTATACTCCTTATAAGTATTACAATCTTAGATTACATATTTGACTTGATAGCTCAGAAAAGTGTTGTAACCTTATGAGGTCATAGATTTCCATGTGGATGCTTGAAATATATAAATGAATATAACATATTATTATAATATATAATATATTTAATATAATTAAATATAATATAAATGGATATAGCCCAGTTCAGTGCCTACTGATGCACTCAACATATAGTTGCTGAATAAAAAGCAAGTGAATGAATAAATGAATGAATGAGCCCATGTTAATGTGCAGGCTTGTGGCAGTACTTGCAGACTTTTAGATAGTGTCCTGTGGTCACGTTAGCCCTCAACAGGCATACAATTTGGGCTAACTTCCAAGAATTTCCTGATATGAGAAATTTTGCATGGGCTGAGGACTGAGAACAGAAGCAAGATTTAACTTTCAAACATCATCGACAACTTCTACTTTGACAATATCAGAACAAAACAAAATATATATATATAGTCTTCCATGTTTCCATCATCAGGGACTCAGACTCCTTTAACTCACTGTTAACCATTCTTCAGGGTTGGATCTTGATGTTCACAGTTCAGTATGGTTGCTAGACATAGCTCTGATTGTCACATTCAAGTTCTAGGCAGCTAGGTAGAGAAGGGGCATAGAAGAGCACACTCTTTCCTCTTAAGGACACACCTGGGAAGAATCGTACAACATTTCCACTTCTGTTTCACTGACCAGATGTGACCATACCTAGCAGCAAGGGAGGCTGGATATTATGGTCTTTGGATTAGCAGCTGTGTGTTCAGTTAAGCTTCTGTTATGAAACAATTAAATAAAAATTTGGAGAGAGTATTCTCTTACTCATAATTCTTACTCAAATATGGACATTTTAACCTTCTAGTTATGCACAACTTTTTAAGATTTAGCACAGAAAAATATCATTTTTCCTGAATAATTAATTTTAGAAAAGGTACACTGTTATGTCAAGATATGCATTAAGCTTGTTAATTATAGTTGTGTAACCAGATAAAAACAGAACATCACAATCTGGAATGCAAAACATTAGTAGTTTACAGTGTTGGACTAGGTTTAATTTTTAATTTAAAGTGTGCTAGGTATGGTCTGCTAGAAGGTGAAATCAAAATCCGACTTTCTGCTGTGTACTTACCTTTGCTGCAGAGATTAGATAGGACTAGATTTATCAGATTGCCTTGTAGCTAAAGTTCTGGGTACAAGTTTGTTTCTTCTGAGTTAGATGTGGTTGCAGTGGATTGGAGGGTGGAAGTGAGGAAGACACATTTTCCTGGATTTTGTTAGATAGTGAATATGTCTCCTTTACTTCCACAGTGACTGTCAAAGTGACTTTGACAGAGAGTGACTTCTCTCCCTATTCACAACTTCCAACGTGCATGGGTTCACACACATACATACTGACATCTTAGTAGGCTCTTGATACGGTTTGTTAACTCCTTGACAGAAGAATGAGTTGAGTTGTCTATGAAAAAGGGCATTTTAACAAAAGAGATAACAGACAGCCCTTGATCACACAGTTGCTAATTCACCATCTTTCTCTGGATAGTACAGAACTGATGAATGGTTTCAAAGGGAGCTCCAATCTCCAGGTTGCTTTATGAGAAAGGTTTAAAAAATTAAGTCCTGTTTTTGCCTTCCTCCCACTCCAACATTTTATTATTTCACTATCTGAAATAAAAATTATCTTTCTGTAAGCATAATTGCATACTGAAGTAATTTTGAAAAGGCACATTTAAGTTTTAGAATAGAAAACAGTAAAAAATATTTCCACCTCCCTTTTTGGTACAAAGATTTAAAAATGTCTAAATACTACTCTCTCAGAAATGGTTCTTTAAGTGATCTCAACATTTTCAGTTCAAGTCAGCTATTCTTTTTTCATTTAGGAGGGGATTAGAATTACCACCCCTCCCCTCCTCTCCCCACCCTAAGCCCACACATTCCTCACCTCCTCATTTGCTGAGTGCATATTATGAGTCACACACTGTGCTAGGTACTGTAGACTTTGTAGACATAATGAAACATAAAGTAAGATTCCTGCCATGAAGGAGCTCAAATTTTAATGGGGATGCAGATGTGTAAGTGGATTAATTTTAACAACGTACCTTAAGAGTTATAATGGAAGTACTGTTAAGTCGTTTGAAAACCATAAAAGATAAAGGATCTAACTCTTCCAGGGGAATCATAGAAGGCCAAGATGCATGTTTTTCATTGATTTTATTAAAGTGGGAATAATAGTGCCTACTGAGTGTCATCCCCTAGGCCAGGTTTTGGCCACCTTTTTACTGTCCATTCTCACATTATAATTTCTTGGTAAGTGCTGGGAAGTAGTATTGAACAAGGTAGAGCTAGGAAAACAGAAACCACTCTAGATATGAGACAAGGACAGAGAGAGGGGGGGGGGAGAGAGGGGGAGAGATTGATTGATTGATTTATAAGATGTTAGAAGGGCTTTAAGAACAGGCTAATAACCAGATTCCTGGATGGTCTCCAGTGATCCCTGCTTCTTGGTATTCGTGCCTTTGTGTGGTTTTTTTCCACACTGTTTCATGATGATGACTGGTCTGTGTGACCCAACACGTTGTTGCAAAAGTGAAGATATGTCACTTTCTGGGCTGGAATATAAAAGATACCATGACTTCTGCCTCCCAGGGAAGCCAGCTGCCATATTGTGACAACACTCAGGCAGCCTGTGGATAGGCTCATATGATGAGGAAGTGAGGTGTTTTGTCAACAACCAGAAAGAAACTGCACCCCCAAATCAGTAGTCATGTGAGAGAGGGGGTCATCATGGAGGTGGATTTTCCAACCTAAATGAAGTCCTTCAGATGATGCAGCCTGGTCATCAGCTTGCCTACAATTTCATGAGAGACACTGAGGCAGAACTACTAGACAGCCGAACCACTTTCAGATTCCTGATCTTCAGAAATGATGTGAGATAATAAATATTTCTCCTTTTTAGCTGTGAAAAACAGTTTGGGAGTACTTTGGTACGTAGCAATAGATAACTACTTCACAGGATCCCATGAGCATCTAACTGCTAATGTGTTGCTGTTTTAATTGGCACTGGATTGTCTGAAAGATATCCTTTCTTGAAAAAGGCTGGAACCTCTGAAAAGCTGCTGGGTAGGTAGGTCTTGGAATCACCTCAATCTCACTGCTGTCATAGCATAAACAATGTCAGAGTCAGAAGCAAAAGTTTTTCTCTTATTTCTGTCTTTTTATCTCTTGCCATTATTGGTAAAATTTAACAGAATCTGTTTGGCTCCCTGGTTTGGGAGCCTGGGAAATCTACAGGCTTTACTCGAGTACAGACTCCCAGGTCCAGCAACTCAGAGCAGAAGATATTTAAGACTGAGTGTATCACTGAGAGAAAATAGCTAAAGGAACTATGCAGAATGTATTGTTAGCTCTATTTTATAGTTGAGGTTTCTGTGGCTCAGAGTATGAGTAACTTGTCTAAGGTCACACAACACAGAGTAGAAGAATATTTCCAAATCCTCTTTCCATGAAGGAGTTTAAATACTGAGAAGGCAGAGAATGAAGAATGAAGTTTCTATTCTTTTTTTATTATACAACTTTGCCTCAGACCACTCCTGACGATACAGGAAGGAAGTAGAACCAGAAGTCACCTACTTTAACATGTCATCTGTAGACTGTTTTCTATTACCTTGAACTCATTTATAGGACTTTTTACAGACACAACACGTTCCCTGCAAGAGGATATATTGCCATTCAAACAAGAGCCACTGTCCAAGGAGTAGGCAATTTTTTCTCCCCTCCACCAGATGTAGACTGTGAAACTATTGAAGATGAAGAAGAAATGGGAGAAAAAAGGAGGAGGTTTTTATCTTCTCTGGTTTAGTAAAAAAAAAAAAAAAAAAAAAAAAAAAAAAAGGCAATATCAGGAAAAATGTATCCTGAACATTATTTTTATAAAGTTAAAAACAACCTGTTTGCAATTTAGTTGGTCCTATTGATAAAACTCAGACTGTCTACTCTTCTTTGTTCAAATAAAGGTGAATGAGAAAAGTTATTTTATTTGTGCCCTACTGTTGGTAGAATGAACAAGACAGGGTAAAAGTCACAAGTGGAATTGTGCTAGTGTTTCCTCTGTAATTAACCCAATACTTAGGTAGCCTTTAAAGTGAAAGGAGCCCTACAAATGATGGAAACACACAGGAGGTAATTATGTGCTTTCAATAATTGCCTGAAAGCTCACAACTTCCTTTGGGAGATACAATCTCTAGAAAAGCTTGCATTGTCACTTCCACTCTATTTATTACTTTAACAAATTGTAGGTTCTACGAAGGAATTTTGTTTCCAAAAAAATGTACATTAAATCAATCCTTCAATTCAAAGCCTGTGGGAACCATTTTGATTCCTTATTGTCTATTAACATTCTGTATTGAATTAATGTGCCAAAAATATTGCCACATTATCATGATATGTGGTCATATAAGTCTCAAATTTCTATTGTGTATCCTCTAGGTGAGGGGTCAACAAACTATAGCCTGTAGGCCAAATCTAGCCTGTCAGTTATTTTATAAATAAAATTTCATTGGAACACAGCCACATCTGATTAAAAACAGGCCAAAGACTTTAACAGATGCTTCAAAAGAAGATAGATGACAAACATATGAAAAGATGGCCCTGTATCATGTCATCAGGGAAATGCAATTTAGAACAACAGTTATATACCACTGCACACCTATCAGAATGGCCAAAATCCAGAACACTGAGAACACCAAATGCTGGTGAGCTTGTGGAGCAGTAGGAGCTCTCATTCTTTGCTGATGAGGGTAAAAAATGGTATAGACACATTGGAAGTCATTTTGACAGTTTCTTATAAAACTAAGCCTACTCTTAGCATACAATCCAGCAATGGTACACTTTGGTATTTATGCAGAGGAGTTGGAAACTTAACTTACACACAGAAACCTGCACCTGATTCTTTATTACAGCTTTGCTCATACTTGCCAAAACTTCGAAGCAACCAAGATGCTTTTTAGTAGGTGCGTGGATGAATAAACAGTGACGTAGCTGAACAGTGGAATATTACTCAGCACTAAAAAGAAGTGAGCCGCTAAGCCATGAAAACACGTGGAGGAGGCTTAAATGCATATTACTACATGAAAGAAGACAACATAAAAAGGCTACATCTTGTATGATTCAACTATTTGACATCCCATAAAAGGCAAACTTACTGAGTTTGTGGTTGAGGAAAGGGAAGGATGACTAGGTAGAGCACAGAGAATTTTTCAGGTCTTAAAACTACTCTGTATGGTACCATAATTTTGGAAACGTGATTAGGTATTTGCTGAAAACACCAAGGGTGAACCTTAACGTAAACCACGGACTTTAGGTGATTATAATATGCCAACATAAATTCATCAGTTATAAGAAATGTATCATTCAATGGAGGATGTTGATAATGGGGGAGCTTATGCATCTATAAGGGCATGGAGTATGTGGGAAATCTCTGTATGATGCTCTAAATTTTGCTGTGAATGTAAAACTTCTCTAAAAAATTGTGTGCTTTTAGGTTTAATGTTGTATTTTTATTTGTTTTTATTTTATATTAGAGTATAGTTGATAAACAATGATGTGTTAGTTACAGGTGTACAGCAAAGTGATTCAGTTATACCCATAGAAGTATTCATTCATTTTCAAATTCTTTTCCCATTTAGGTTATTAGAGAATATTGAGACAAGTTCCCTGTGCTATACAGTAGGTCCTTGTTGCTTAGCTGTTTTAAATATAGTGGTGTGTACATGTCAATACCAAACTCCCAATCTAACCCTCCTGCACCTTCCCCTTGGTAACCATAAGTTCGTTCTCTAAGTCTGTGAGTGTTTCTCTTTTGTAAATAAGTTCATTTGTCTCATTTTTTTTTTACATTCCACATATAAGAGATATCATATGATAAAACTGGCAATTGCAACCAATTTTTTATGCTCTTTTGAGAATAGTTTCTCTCTCTCTCTCTCTCTTTCTCTCTACTCCTGCTTTAAAATAACATTTTATTAGTATGTCTTAAATTTGGCCTGCACTGAAATGTGCACTTTCTAGAGCTATGTAGTTTCACAGCATCATATGGTGTAACAATGTTGGGTATTTCCTCCTGCCAGTAGCAAAGCATTGAAATCAGTGAAGAATCTTTGCTGTCAGTTCTGAATCTGCAAATAACCAACAGTGTAAACCTGGGCAACTTACTTAACCTCTCTAAGCTTCAGCCTCAGTGCTCCTATGTTAGTATAACAAAAAAACAAAATCTTTGCTTTATTAAAACAGGGACTTAGAAAAATTTTTTGGTCACTTTTTATCTAAGCACTTAGAACAATGGCTGACTTGAAATGGGAACTCAATAGGGGTTGAAGGTGATATTTGAATGTATGTTAAAAACTTAGTGCAGTATCCAAGCACATAATAAGAATACAATATTATTAGATAGTGTTTATTTACTTAATATTTCCTATTCGTTCCTTTTTTCCTTTAGATTCTGTATCTTATTTTTTAAATATATGAAAAAATTTGTTCAAAAGATGCAACGTTAAAATTGAAGACACAGACCAAATATGGCTAGATGTATTCTTTATATAGGATTTTCTTTTTTTCAAGTACTTTTTTTCATTCTTTTAAGAGATTCCTGTAGTAATGCCATGCCTTTCTATATTTTTATAATCTAAAAAGTAGAAAGTGAGATCAGCATGGTGTGTAATAAAAAATCATTAACATGGAACCAACAGTTGTTTGGAACCATGGCCTCGACCAATTTATAGCTATGTAACTTTAGACAGGTTCCTCCCTTATCTAACCAATTTGTTTTTCTCCATTGTTATTGGGGTTCAAAAGACCACCTTAAGAATTCTTTATGAAAAGACTTGAGATAATTTGTGTAAAAGTAGCCAGTTTGTTGAAAAAAACAAAAGCAATACTTGTTAGAATTTTTATTAAAATATTAATAATTATTCTAACTATTGTATTTTCCACAATTGTTTTAATTTTCATCATTGATGATTAATATTACTAGAAGGCTCTTATATATACTTCAAAAAGACTGATATGGAAAGACTGATATGGAAAGAAAATCTGCTTATAGCCCGGCTGTACTCTACCAAATTTGTAAAATGTAGTCGCCTGAAACTGTCTTCTTGTCCTAGCGCTCACTTGTTCAGTGTTCCTCACTCTTAAGTAGCTTTCAGCCAATGATGTGCTGGTATATGTTTGAAAACTGACTCTATGGAAAACAAATAAGAAAATAACAATGAAATAAAATAGGTTTTGATTGGTAATGTGTGTCTATTTCCATGGTGTAAATACTTGACATCATTGAATGTGAAGTTGGAAAGAGATGCACACACAAGATTTTACTTCATATAGGTTCCCGCGCACCGTTTTCAGATCTAATATTCTACGATTCATTCAAGCAGCCTACCTGTACTTTCATGATCTCTATTGCTGCTATGAATTAGCAGAGAATTGCAGACTTTATATACTTTCTCTGGTGCCAGCTGACAACTTCCATAAATCATGGGTGGAACATAGGTCTCATCTCAAGAGCCAATGCTGATTTATTGGTGGTAGGTGCTTGTGATCCTGTATTAAGAATGGTTCTGGGACTTCCCTGATGGTGCAGTGGTTAAGAATCCGCCTGCCAATGCAGGGGACATGGGGTCGATCCCTGCTCTGAGAAAATCCCACATGATCCGGGGCAAATAAGCTGGTGCACCACAACTACTGAGCCTGTTCTCTAGCGCCTGCAAGTCACAACTACTGAGCCCACGCACCACAACTACTGAAGCCTGCTCACTCTAGGGCCTGCATGCTGCAACTACTGAAGCCTGCATGCCTAGAGCCTGTGCTCTGCAACAGGAGAAACCACTGCCATGAGAAGCCCACGCACCGCAAGGAAGAGTAGCCCCCACTTGCCACAACTAGAGAAAGCCCGTGCGGAGCAACAAAGACCCAATGCAGCCAAAAAAAAAGAGAATGGTTCTGAGGATACATCCCAGCTCCATAAGAAAGAGAACTGTGACTACTTAGTGCTGTTTGTCATGACCATGAGAGGACAGCCTCCTCATCATTAACTGAAGGCTTGCATAAACAACCTGTCCTCATGAGATGCCTTGAAGGTCTTTCCACCCTCCTCAGGCATCACAAACATTTCAACTGAATGGGACTTCTGGAGACAATACTTCTGTTTTATTCTGAAATAAACACTGGAAACATTTGGAAATTTTAGGCTAAATAGGAAGGAAAGCAGAACCATGGCAGATAGGCCACCAGCCTCAGGCTTGTCAAGGTCTATAATATGTGCAGGACTCCATGTAGCCCATTCTCTCCTTCAGTCATAGCAGCAGACATTGTTATGCTGCCTTATGCCATTAAAGATCATGTAGTATTGTTGGGGAAATATAATTAAAATCAAATTTCCTTTCAACCCAGAACACCTCTCCACAAAGGTAGAAGAGAAAGAAAACAATTCTATTATTGAATAAGCGTTAAACCACAGTGTGATGCACATCCCAGGGAGTTCGTTAAAGAGACTGCAAAGACAGAATGAAATCTCACCCTTTTATGTAGCCAAGCCAAGACAGCCCATTACATACCTGTTCTCAAGATAAACAACTAGTCCTCAAGGAAGAGGACTTGACAGCCCATAGTTCATCCTGAATTCACTTGGTAACACTTGGTAATGGGATGAACATCTGTGTTAGATAATAGGCTTTATCCAAAGGAAACATAAGCTTCTCCAATCTTTATGACAGGAGGTAGTTTTGCAACTGGGAGCAAGGGGTCTACTGAAGTTAGGCTCCTACAGTCTCACCAGAAACTGAGAAACAAGGGTACTATCTCCCTTAATGTTTAAACTTCAAGGAGGTGGCTCCCAGGTTTTGAGAAAAACATTCCTGGGCTTAAATCAGGAAAGAGGCATATTTACCTTTTTGAAAAGTTTTACATACGGTTCAAAGAGACAGAGAAAGGATTTACAGTTACACATTTTCTAAAGTAAATGCTATGAGAAAAGGAAGAAGGTAAATTCTTCCCTCATTTTCAACAGTAAGAATTAAGCCTCCAGTATTATTTAACTTTTGTTTTATATTGGGGTATAGTTGATTTACAGTGTTGCATTAGTTTCAGATGTACAGCAGAGTGGTTCAGTTATACATACATATACATCCATTCTTTTTCTTTTCCCATATAGGTTATTACAGAATATTGAGTAGAGTTCCCTGTGCTGTACAGTTCACAGAAATAATATATATTAAATGTGCTCAGACACATGAATAACTTTGTCTTAAATAAAAGTGTGAGGTTATGAGCCAGGAAAATATTTTTCAAATGACCTGCCATAAATTAGATTTTCAGGAAACATTCTCTGAGATTTGCATGCAAGAATTTTACTGGGGAACGCTCTTGGAAACAGCATCTGTGAGAAGTGAGGGAAGCAGAACTGAGCCAAAGGGGAAGTAAATATAGCTCATGCAGTTGGATCACAAGCTTTAGCCAATCCCATAGGGAATTCTGGAGCCGAGACGGCTTTCAGAGTTGTCCCAAATGAGGCAAAGGGGCTGAGCCTTTGCATATACCCTCTCCCACCCCCATGGATCAGTCATTTGATGCAGGCTGTGCCCAGGTAGAGGGCACAACCTTGAGCAAGGCAGCTTCCTTAGGCTGAGGGCAATTTCTGGAGTGGCACTTGGCTATCAGTTACTGAACTCCAACAATTCAGCAAGCGAAGGGAATGAATGCTTCAGTCCTGCATGAGGGACTGGGTAGTTCACCACAATGTCCACTCTATGGCCTTATACATTTTTTAACTAGAATAGCAGAGTAAATAGTTATTCATCTCTCTGATAAGCACCAGAAATTTCCTTTTGGAAGAAGCAAGAGAAAAAATAGTTCTAAAAGATTAAGAAAGTGATTTTATAAATACAATAGGAAATAAGAAAGTATACAACTTAATTAACTAATTCAAATCTCATTTGTCAACTAAGTAGGATTTTTTTGTTTTGTTTTTGTTTTTAGTTAACACCTTTCTTCCTTCAACTCCATCATCAAATGTTAGTTCAGGAATTTTGGACTGTATGTTCCCCCTATTCCATCCTATTCTGAGTTTGTGTTCTCTGGCATTTAGCATCAGTTAGCATAGATTTGCACTTATTTTCCTAGGAAATTCTAGCCATTTCTATTTACTTTCTTGCACAGGCTTATTTGCGTTTGGAAGCTCTTTAATCAACGACACAGTAATGACTATAAGATGACATCAACACTGAGGAGGATGGTGATGTTAGATATGGAGGATTTACTAAGTACTAAGTATTGGACTAAGCAGTTTATACACATTATCTCATGACAATCCTTTAAAGTACTTGTAATCCCCACTTTATAGATAAACTGAGACCTAAAAACATAATATTATAGGGCTGGTAAATAGCAGAACAGACCTTGAGTAAAGGTGGGTTGACTCAAATATGCAGAGTCTGCTGGCTCAATTTGTATATTACCTCCTTACCTCTTAACCCACTGCATCACCACCACCCTCCCTCACTCCCAGCACTTTCACTTCCCCACCCCTTACCATCTTCCTATACTACTATATTGGTAACTATCAGACTGAAGGCATACATCATGCAATGAAGTTATCAAGCTTTGGACTCATAAATCTATGTTTGAAACATAATTCTGTTGTTTGGTAGCTGTTATAAGTAGGCAAATTATTTCACTTCTCTGAGCCTCAGTTTCTTCATCTGAAAAAATGATGATAATAAAACCTAACTCATAAGAAGTAGCTATAAATTTTCTGGTACATGATGACACCCAATAAATAAATGATAGCTCTTGCTGTCCATGAAGATATTGACAATTATTTTGTAAAGATTAAGTAGCTGCATTGATACCACCAAAGTCTGAACTAGTGAGGAAGTGTACTCACATGGAAGTGATTTCCAGAATGAAGATGAGCAGGGTACTAGGTTAGAATACTTAAAAGTGGTAGCAGCTATGGAATTCAGAATCTACACAGCTGAACTATTAAAAAAAATCCAGAAGGATAATTTTTTTAAGTAGAGAAGAAATAATAGCATTCTACAGAAGGAAATTTTTATAACCGAATGAAGAACCTGAGCCCCCAAAGCTAAAATGCTTCTTTGATCTTTGGTGTTTGGAAGGATATTTAACAAAATGTTATGTTCATTTCTTTTCAATATATTTGTAGGAAATAATCATAACTATCAATGATTTTCAAATCCTAAGGCATCAAACAGTTATTCGTAATATCAAAAAGAGAAAAATTAAATGATTACTAATAACTATTAAATTATTTTGTACTACTTTAAAGGAAATTATGCAATTATTAAATATGTAAGAACTATATCTAGAGAATGTATATATGAAATTTAATAGTAGCATATAATATTATTTATAAATATATGAACATATACATGAGACATATGTTTCTCCCACAAACATATATGAAAAAAATAAATGAAAATATTATCAGCGATTCTCTTTTCATGGTAGAACCACAGGCAATTTTTTCTTCCTGTATGTGTGATGTTCCAGATTTCCATAAGGAGCAAGACTTCATAAAGAAAAATAATCTTTATTTAGAAAGAATCTGCCCTACATTGATGTGTACTTGCCTCCTAAGCTCCGATTTTCCCTCCTAAGATCAGTTAATGTTTACGACTGTGGCACAAACGGATGCAAATGTTTACTTCCTAAACAGTAGGAAGGCATTTCAAGGCATTCACTAACGGTTGTAGGCACTCTTACAGTTAGCTGATTAAGATTTGTGCACCCATAAAAAGTGTAGAGATTAAAGGAGAGGACTGAAAATGTATTCATAATTAGAGAGGGGACCACAATTGTGTTTGGGACATGATTAACTGGTAATCAGTAAAGAACAAACTGATTATTAGCTGTTCAATTGTTGTTGGTCTTAGGGGATTCCACTCAGTGGCCTAATTAAACTGAGCTTGAAGTCTTCACATCTCCATTCAGTGGCAATTTTATTATAATATTCAGTTCTTTGCCTGAGATTTGCTTTCCCCCTCTTTAATCATATGTTTTGCATTTGTGTAACACCTTCCTTGATTAGTTTCTGAACAGGATTAGCTCTTGATAACTGCATGGTTTATGAAAGCAAATGTCACATATAAGACAATCTGGATATTAAGGTTTATTGTCAGTCTTGGAATTTTTCAAAAGAGAAAAACAAAAGACATGCACTTGTTTTAATTAAAATTGCTTTCTTAGCTTTTCTGAACTGTTTATTTGTTTAGCTCTGAATATTTTGTACAGATAAGATTTCAGAAAACAAAGTATATCTCAATGACTCCGAGAAATAGAAAAGTATTTTCCGTTTTCAGTTCAAACTCAAGGGAATTTTTATTAATTGCATTATCCCCAGCATGTAGGTCACCCTCTAAGATAGCAGTAAGTCTCTGGCTCTAGGGTACTGCTTAGATTAGAAATGCTCTCAGTGCTTTGAAATATGCAGCACAGAGGCCCTAAATGTGTGTCTTTGTAGCTCAAAACAAAGTAGTGATTTAACAATTAGCCAATTAATTTGATCAGTGTTGAGAACTAAACTGTGACTGATTTGAATACTGCAGCCCTTCACATAAATTTTTGGTAACAAAGCATCTGTGTTGGCTATCTAATTCATTGATAACCCAACTTAGTTGCCAAATCTCAATTTCATATTGTCCAACATAAACTTAGGTAGCAAAAATTGGGCTGAGCCTAACATGTGGAAAGAGAATAAGTTCATATTATGGCTTATAATAAGAGAGATAAACATGCCTGTTATAAACAAAATAATGCCATAGTAATTTCTATGCCAGATCCTTAAAGTCACAAATTTATGATACAACATTTCACTTTCAAAACATAATATATATTAATAATACTCTCTGTAAGCTGATAAATAAGCCAGTATGGATAAAACTCAGAACCACTTTCAAAACAACTTTTATTTTTAAAAATTCCAGTACATTTGTAGAATTGCTCCATTAACAACAATAACTGCTATTTATTCAATGCCTACTATATTATACAATGTGTACTTTAAAACAGTCTAATTTGACTAGATTACAGTCTTATTCATGAACATTTTGGTAATAAATGAATTCTCATTTACCTGGAATACACTATTGTGAAAAATTGAAGGCATATAGCTAAAATTTATGCAAAGCGTTATATTTTCAATATAACATATTTGCACAAAACTGATTATGTTGATGGAAATAAGTGCACATTTGATGATTCAGAAGTGACTTCAATCTGCAGAATGTATGCTATCATTGTAGAAGAATATGAAAACAATTTTAGTTGTTTGTTATAACAGGGTATTTTTTGGATTCTGAATCCACTGGAGTGTATAGTAATTAGTCTGACCATAGGAGAAAACTGTTTAATAAATTCTAAAATCAAAACGAATTTTAAGTGATATCATGCATACTAGAAAAAGTCTATTATTTTCATGAAAATAGAGATTTTACCGTTCTTGCTCACGTCTGTATTTCTAGCACTTGGTACAGTGGTTGCAAAGAGTGGGAACTTGTGCAATTTTTGTTGAATGAATAAATCAATGAATTGATACCGTGGAAGACAGAAACAAAACTTTAGAAGGATATGCAAACTAGTTTGAATTTTTTTCTCCCTACTTTGGATAAAGCACTGGCTCCTAGTTGAAGGACTAGTCCTGCAGTCTCCTGCCTATATCCAGTCCCCCTTGGGAATATTTATTTTTACTTCCTGGGGCACTTCTCTAAGTCATCCTTTTATAGGCATCAGCCTTTGTCTTTGAAGCCAGCCCCAAATCTTCCACTAGAGAACATGGATTTGAAAAGCAGAAGGTAAATTTTTTTAAGAAGCTATCCAAAACCCAATAAAATAATTTACATTTTAAAGGGAATTTCATTTACCAGGTGTTTGTATGTGAACCATTTACCTGAATAACTTTTCTGAGTTCCAGCAAAATGATTAAGTTCTTAATATTAAGTAACCTTTGGGATACTTAATCAAAAGTTATATTAAAGAACTACATATTGAAGATGCTAAGTAAGTAACTTTTACTAAAGAATTAGCTGTCATTATCATCATCCTAGATCTGGAACGCCGAATTCCCATTTCCCATTGGTTTTTCAAATTTTATGTTTTCCGAAGACATGTTCACCAACAACCCTCCCCAGACACATACACAAATCTTTCCAGGAATATTTTTTTTATGAATTTTTTTCCTATTCCCAATTGTGTAACATGAGTGTAATAACAATAATCTTAATGGTAGTTTACACACTTACTTGAACAATATTTTTATTTTGTCACCAGTGTAATTGCACTGTGTTTTACCTATGTTGATAAATTGTATTTTTTTTTTTTTTTTTTTTTTTTTTTTTTTTTGCGGTACGCGGGCCTCTCACTGCTGTGGCCTCTCCCGTTGCGGAGCACAGGCTCTGGATGCGCAGGCTCAGCGGCCATGGCTCACGGGCCCAGCCACTCCGCGGCATGTGGGATCTTCCCGGACCGGGGCACGAACCCGTGTCCCCTGCATCGGCAGGCGGACTCTCAACCACTGCGCCACCAGGGAAGCCCGATAAATTGTATTTTTATAGGTGCCTACTAAGTGTTTAATTCTTTTCAGTTTCTTCCAATTATCTAAATCTGTGCAATGGACAGTATTTGAAACATCAAATATTGAATTGTTAGATATTGAAACTTGTTAAATACTATTATAGCTGATAATTTCTGTGGTAATATGTGCTCCAATAAATATGTGCATAAGGAATGCCCAGTGCAACTTCTAGATGTGTCTAGATTTGAGACACCACATTTTGAGTGTATTCACCAAATATTGATACAACTAGGGGAAAAAGCACAGCTTAATAAGAACCTGAAATGCCTGTTTGGTACACTCTTTAGTTTAATTCTGAATCTTGGCATCTCAACTTAACTCAGCATATAGGTTGTTGCTCTAGTATTATTTTATGTTTGATTTATTTATTTATCACCAACTACTTTGAAATGTTATACTACTTGACATACAAAGTAAGAACCTCACAACATTCTACATGTTTTTAGCCCCCCTTCATTCTTTGTGCTAGTGTTTCACCTATTTTTCTATCTGTGTTACAATTCCCAAAATATATTGCTATTACTCATGGTTTAAATAGTCAATTCTTTTATTTTTTTATGCTTTAATTTGTCTAATTACTGTTGATCTGTCTACAAGTTGGCTTATCCTTTTTTATTCAGTGCACAATCTTCTGTTAAGCATATCAAATATTTTTTTTAATTCAGATATTGTATTTTCCAGTTCTTTTATATGGAGTTTTCATTTCATACCTAGAACATTTCATCTCTTTACTCCTCTATCTATATTTTCCTATAAAATATTAACATGTTTACATTTCTTTTCTAATTCTTATTTGCTAAATCCGAAAATTGGATCATCTGGAGGTGTCTTTCTACTGACTGTTTTTCTTCTTGTTTATGGGTTACAGTTGCCTGCTATCTTCTTGCATTATATATATTTTTTATCGTGTTCCAGACATTGTGCATAAAATAAAAATGGAGAGTTAAGTAAAATTTCATTTTGTTTTATTTTCCAGGGAGTGGGTAAGGTGAGTTTATCATTTAGATTTGTCTTTGAGTGAAGCTGAGCTGAACCAGGACCAAAGCTTAGATCAGATTGAATTTACCTGTGATTTGTTCAACCTAGAATCCCCACACCTCTGCCATTTGACTTTGTCCCTTTGAGCTGGGAATAGGTTGGATACACTGTTTTAGATTATTTTGGTTCACCTGTGCTTTCAATTCTGTCAGTGCTCCAGAGCCCAAGCACTGCAATGATAAGCAAAATACGTAGTTTCTCTGCTTTCTAGTCCTTTCCCATCGCCACTTTTTCTTCCAGCAAAATTAGGGGGAAGATAGAGGGAAAATTGTTGGGCTGAGAATTTTATTTTAATATTTGGGCCTCTTTCTCCTTCCAATATATTGTCTAAAGATCAGTTGATTTTTTTTTCTTGTCACTGAAAAGTTTCTTTCTCTATGACAGGACTGTCCCTTCATCCATCCATACTCAGACCATGCAGTGGATCACACGTTTGAAAACTGCCATAGCTCTCGGCTTACTTTGAAAGTGCTAGTTTCTCAATGGAATTCACCTTGAATCCTCTGCTTTTTGATAGTCTCATAGAATATATGGCCCTCATTTTATCTAGTATTTTTAGAAGTGTAGTTTTTTGCAATGTTCTATATATTGATCAGTAGGTAGAGACCTAACTGAAATCAGTTTTCATATAATTTAAAATAGGAATGTAACTGTTGGATTTTCCAGGGGAGGAAGGGGGTCATTCTTTGACTGTGAGAGCCAAGATCCAAAGGTTAAGTACTTATGCTCCCTGAACTCTGACAGCAAGGCTGAGGTCACATGATAAAATGTTAGCCAGTTTATTCCTTGATGGGGATTTTGAATCTGGGGAGAGTTTGAGGTAGAGAAGCAGTACTTTTGGTATTTGTGATAACATCCAGTGTCCACTGGCAGTGATATACCTCTGTTTCTGTAGTATAACCCCAGTAGTAAATCTGGGAGTTTAGCTTCTATAAATTCTACCCAATTCCCCAACCTAGTTTTCCCACATATACTACCGATATGTTTTATATTTTATTCAGACTAAGAGTTTTCTCTTTTGTATATATGTCTATTTGTTTTGATTTGAGCAACTCAAAATGCCTTTCCTGCTCTAATAACAGCAGTTTTTTTTTTTTTTTTTTTAAAAGACAAGTAAAAGTGTGCATTTAAGTTGCATGCCAAGGGCTGGCATAGAATGAATGCTCTACAAACCTTATTTCCCTTGCTTCATTTCCAGATATAAATGAAATTATTTGAGTTCTTTGGTATTAAAATGGATTACTGAGAATAATGTACTTCAATCTTATCTCTCCTTTAGCTAATTGATTTTTTAAAACATCTTTATTGGAGTATAATTGCTTTACAATGTTGTTTAGTTTCCACTGTATAACAAAGTGAATAGATTATACATATACATACAGCCCAATATCCACTCCCTCCTGCATCTCCCTCCCACCCTCCTATCCCACAGCTCTAGGTGGTCACAAAGCCCTGAGCTAATTTCCCTGTGCTATGCGGCTGCTTCCCACTAGCTATCTATTTTACATTTGGTAGTGTATGTATGATAGTGCCACTCTCGCACTTCGTCCAAGATTATGCTTCCCCCTCCCTGTGTCCTCAAGTCCATCCTCTACGTCTGCGTCTTTATTCCTGTCCAGCCCCTAATTTCGTCAGAACCATTTTTTTTAAAAACAATTCCATATATATGTGTTAGCATATGGTATTTGTTGTTCTCTTTCTGACTTACTTCACTCTGTATGACAGACTCTAGGTCCATCCACCTCACTAAAAATAATTCAATTTGATTTTTTTTTTTTTTTTTTTTTTTGCGGTACGCGGGCCTCTCACTGTCGTGGCCTCTCCTGTTGCGGAGCATAGCTCCGGACACACAGGCTCAGCGGCCATGGCTCACGGGCCCAGCCACTCCGCAGCATGTGGGATCCTCCCGGACCGGGGCACGAACCCGTGTCCCCCGCATCGGCAGGCAAACTCTCAACCACTGCGCCACCAGGGAAGCCCCAATTTCATTTTTTTTATGGCTGAGTAATATTCCATTGTATGTATGTGCCACATCTTCTTTATCCATGCATCTGTCGATGGACACTTAGGTTGCTTCCATGTCCTGGCTATTGTAAACAGTGCTGCAATGAACGTTGTGATAAATGACTCTTTTTGAATTATGGTTTTCTCAGGGTATATGCCCTGTAGTGGGACTCCTGGGTCATATGGTAGTTCTATGTTTAGTTTTTTTTTTTTTTTTTTTCTTTTTTTTGCGGTACGCGGGCCTCTCACTGTTGTGGCCTCTCCCGTTGCGGAGCACAGGCTCCAGATGCGCAGGCTCAGCGGCCATGGCTCACGGGCCCAGCCGCTCCGCGGCATGTGGGATCTTCCCGGATCGGGGCACGAACCCGTGTCCCCTGCATCGGCAGGCGGACTCTCAACCACAGCGCCACCAGGGAAGCCCTATGTTTAGTTTTTAAAGGGACCTCCATACTGTTCTCCATAGTGGCTGTATCAGTTTACATTCCCACCAACAGTGCAAGAAGGTTCCCTTTTCTCCACATGCTCTCCAGCATTTATTATTTGTATATTTTTTGATGATGGCCATTCTGACTGGTGTGAGGTGATACCTCATTCTAGTTTTGATTTGCATTTCTCTGATGATCACTGATGTGAGCATCCTTTCATGTGTGTGTTGGCAATATGTATATCTTCTCTGGAGAAACGTCTATTTAGGTCTTCTGCCCATTTTTGGGTTGGGTTGTTTGTTTTTCTGATATTGAGTTAAATGAGCTGCTTGTTTATTTTGGATATCAATCCTTTGTCAGTTGCTTCATTTGTAAATATTTTCGCCCATTCTGAGGGTTGTCTTTTTGTCTTGTTTATGGTTTCCTTTGCTGTGCAAAAGCTTTTACGTTTCATTAGGTCCCATTTGTTTGTTTTTATTTCCATTTCTCTAGGACGTGGGTAAAAAAAAAGACCTTGCTGTGATTTATCTCATAGAGTGTTCTTCCTGTGTTTTCCTTTCAGAGTTTTATAGCGTCTGGCCTTACATTTAGGTCTTTAATCCATTATGAATTTTTGTGTACGGTTTTAGGGATTGTTCTAATTTCGTTCTTTTACATGTAGCTGTCCAGTTTTCCCAGCACCACTTATTGAAGAGGCTGTCTTTCTCCATTGTATATTTTTGCCTCCTTTATCAAATATAAAGTAACCATATGTGTGTGGGGTTATCTCTGGGCTTTCTATCCTGGTCCATTGTTCTATATTTCTGTTTTTATGCCAGTACCATACTGTCTTGATTACTGTAGCTTTGTAGTATAGTCTGAAGTCAGGAAGCCTGATTCCTCCAGCTCTGATTTTCTTTCTCAAGATTGCTTTGGCTATCGTTCTCTTTTGTGTTTCCATACAAATCGTGAAATTTTTTGTTCTAGTTCTGTGAAAAATTCCATTGGTAGTTTGATAGGGATTGCAATGAATCTGTAGCTTGCTTCGAGTACTATAGTCATTTTCACAGTGTTGATTCTTCCAGTCCAAGAACATGGTATTTCTCTCCATCTCTTTGTATCAGCTTTAATTTCTTTCCTCAGTGTCTTATAGTATTCTTCATCCAGGTCTTTTGTCTCCTTAGGTAGGTTTATTCCTAGGTATATTATTCTTTATGTTGCCATGGTAAATGGGAGTGTTTCCTTAATTTCTCTTTCTGATTTATCATTATTAGTGTAGAGGAATGCAAGAGATTTCTGTGCATTGCTTTTGTATCCTGCCACTTTACCAGATTCATTGATTAGCTCTAGTAGCTTTCTGGTGACATCTTTAGGATTCTCTATGTATAGTATCATGTCATCTGCAAACAGTGACAGCTTTACTTCTTCTTTTCCAATTTGGATTCCTTTTATTTCTTTTTCTTCTCTGATTGCTGTGGCTAAAACTTCCCAAACTATATTGAATCATAGTGGTGAGAATGGGCAACCTTGTCTTTTTCCTGATCTTAGTGGAAATGGTTTCAGCTTTCACCACTGAGAATGATTCGGGCTGTGGGTTTGTCATATATGGCCTTTATTATGTTGAGGTAAATTCCCTCTATGCCTGCTTTCTGGAAGGTCTTTATCATAAATGGCTGTTGAATTTTGTCAAAAGCTTTTACTGCATCTATTGAGATGATCATATGGTTTTTATTCTTCAATTTGTTAATATGGTGTATCACATTGATTGATTTGCATATACTGAAGAATCCTTGCATTCCTGGGATAAACCCCACTTGATCATGGTGTATTATCCTTTTAATGTGCTGTTGGATTCTGTTTGCTAGTATTTTGTTGAGGATATTTGCATCAGTGTTCGTTGGTGATATTGGCCTGTAGTTTTCTATTTTGTGACATCTTTGTCTGGTTTTGGTATCAGGGTGATGGTGGGCTCATAGAATGAGTTTGGGTGTGTTCCTCTCTCTGCTATATTTTAGAACAGTTTGAGATGGGTAGGTGTTAGCTCTTCTCTAAATATTTGATAGAATACGCCTGTGAAGCCATCTGGTCCTGGGCTTTTGTTTGTTGGAAGATTTTTAATCACAGTTTCAATTTCAGTGCTTCAGTGCTTTATATTTTCTGTTTCTTCCTCGTTCAGTCTCAGAAGGTTGTGCTTTTCTAAGAATTTGTCTTATTTCTTCCAGGTTGTCCATTTTATTGGCAAATAGTTGCTTGTAGTCATCTCTCATGATCCTTTGTATTTCTGCAGTGTCAGTTGTTACTTCTCCCTTTTCATTTGTAATTCTGTTGATTTGAGCCTTTTCCCTTTTTTTGATGAGTCTGGCTAATGGTTTATCAATTTTGTTTACCATTTCATAGAACCAGCTTTTAGTTTTATTAATCCTTGCTATTGTTTCTTTCATTGTTAAAATTTATTTGTGATCTGATCTTTATGATTTCTTTCCTTTTCCTACCCTGGGTTTTTTTGTTCTACTTTCTCTAATTGTTTTCTCTAGGTGTAATGTTAGGCTGTGTTTTTGAGATTTTTCTTCTTTTTTGAGGTAATATTGTGTTACTGTAAACTTCCCTCTTAGAGCTGCTTTTGTTGCATCCCTTAGGTTTGGGGTTATTGTGTTTTCATTGTCATTTGTTTCTAGGTATGTTTTTATTTCCTCTTTGATTTCTTCAGCGATTGCTTGGTTATTTAGTAGAGTATTGTTTCACTTCCATGTGTTTGTATTTTTAACACTATTTTTCCTGTAATTGATATCTAGTCTCAGTAGCATTATGGTCGGAAAAGATACATGATACGTTTTCAATTTTCGTAAATTTACCAAGGCTTGACTTGTGACCCAAGATATGATCTATCCTGGAGAATGTTCCATGAGCACTTGAGAAGAAAATGTATTCTGGTTTTTTTGGATGTAATGTCCCATAAATATCAGTTAAGTTCATCTTGTCTAATGTGTCATTTAAAGCTTGTGTTTCCTTATTTATTTTCGTTTGGGATGATCTGTCCACTGGTGAAAGTAGGGAAAGTCCCTTACTATGATTTTGTTACTGTTGATCTCCCCTTTTATGGCTGTTAGAATTTGCCTTACATATTGAGATGTTCCTATGTTGGGTGCATAAATATTTACAATTGTTATTTCTTCTTCTTGGATTGATCCCTTGATCGTTATGTAGTGTCCTTCTTTGTCTCTTGTAATAGTCTTTGTTTTAAAGTCTATTTTGTTTGATATGAGATTTACTACTCCAGCTTTCTTTTGATTTCCATTTGCATGGAATATCTTTTTCCAGGCCCTCTCTTTCAGTCTGTATGTGTCCCTAGGTCTGAAGTGGGTGTCTTGTAGACAGCATATATACGGGTCTGGTTTTTGTATCCATTCAGCCAGTCTGTGTCTTTTGGTGGGAGCATATAATCCATTTGTATTTAAGGTGGTTATTGACATGTGTGTTCCTATTACCATTAATTATTTTAGGTTTGTTATTGTAGGTCTTTCCTTTCTCTTGTGTTTTTGCCTAGAGTAGTTCCTGTAGCATTTGTTGTAAAGCTGGTTTGGTGGTGCTGAATTCTCTTAACTTTTGCTTTTATGTAAAGGTTTTAATTTCTCCATCGAATCTGAATGAGATCCTTGCTGGGTAGAGTAATGTTGGTTGTAGGTTTTTCCCTTTCATCACTTTAAATATGTCCTGCCACTCCCTTCTGGCTTGCAGAGTTTCTGCTGAAAGATCAGCTGTTAACCTTATGGGGATTCCCTTGTATGTTATTTATTGCTTTTCCCTTGCTACTTTTAGTATTTTTTCTTTGTATTTAATTTTTGATAGTTTGATTAACATGTCTTGGTGTGTTTTCGTTGGATTTATCCTGTATGTGGCTCTCTGTGCTTCCTGAGCTTGATTGACTATTTCCTTTCCCATGTTAGGGAAGTTTTCAACTATAGTCTCTTCACATATATTCTCAGACCTTTTCTTTTTCTCTTCTTCTTCTTGGACCCTTACAATTCGAATGTTGGTACGTTTAATGTTGTCCCAGGGGTCTCTGAGACTGTCCTCAATTCTTTTCATTCTTTTTTTTAATTCTGCTCTGCAGTAGTTATTTCCACTATATTATCTTCCTGGTCACTTATCCGTTCTTCTGCCTCATTTATTCTGCTATTGATTCCTTCTAGAGAATTTCTAATTTCATTTTTTGTGTTGTTCATCATTGTTTGTTTGCTCTTTATTTCTTCTAGGTCCTTGTTTCTTGTATTTTCTCCATTCTTTTCCCAAGATTTTCGATCATCTTTACTATCATTACTCTGAATTCTTCTTCAGGTACACTGCCTATTTCCTCTTGATTTGTTTGGTCATGTGGGTTTTTACTTTGCTCCTTCATCTGTTGCGTATTTCTCCGTCTCCTCATTTTGCTTAACTTACTGTGTTTGGGGTTGTCTTTTCACAGGCTGCAGGTTCGTAGTTCCCATTGTTTTTGGTGTCTGCTCTCAGTGGGTAAAGTTGGTTCAGTGGTTTGGGTAGGCTTCCTGGTGGAGGGGACTGGTGCCTGTGTTCTGGTGGATGAGGCTGATCTTGTCTTTCTGGTGGGAAGGGCCATGTCTGGTGATGTATTTTGGGGTGTCTGTGAACTTATTATGATTTTTGCCAGCCTCTCTGCTAATGGGTGGGGTTGTGTTCCTGTATTGCTAATTGTTGGGCATGGGGCATCTAGCACTGGAGGTTGCTGGTCGTTGGGTGGAGCTGGGTCTTAGCATTGAGATGGAGATCTCTGGGAGAGCTCTTGCTGAATCATATTACGTGGGGCCATGAGGTCTCTGGTGGTCCAATATCCTGAACTTGGCTCTCCCACCTCAGAGGCTCAGGCCTGACACCAGCCCGGAACACAAGACCCTGTTAGCCACATGGTTCAGAACAAAAGGGAGAAAAAGAAGAAATAAAATAAAGTTATTAAAATAAAATATTTTTTAAAATTATTAAAATAAAAAAAGTTTACTTAATGAAAAAGAAAAAGAGAGCAACCAAATCAATAAACAAGTCCACCAGTGATAACAAGTGCTAAAAACTGTACTAAGATACATATAAAAATCAGAAACTAGTCGTTCACATATAGCAAACCCCAAGTCAACAGTTGCTCCCAAAGTCCACGACCTCAATTTTGGGATGATTCATTTTCTATTCAGGTATTCCACAGATGAAGGGTACATTAAGTTGACTGTGGAGATTTAATCCGCTGCTACTGAGACTGCATGGAGAAATTTCCCTTTCTCTTTGTTTGCACAGCTCCTGGGATTCAGCTTTGGATTTGGCCCCGCCTCTGCGTGTAGGTTGCCGTCTGGCATCTGTCCTTAGCCCAGACAGGAGGGGGTTAAAGGAGCAGCTGATTAGGGGGCTCTGGCTAACTTAGGCCCGGGGGAGGGAGGGGTACAGAATGCAGGGTGAGCCTGTGGCAGCAGGGACCAACATGACATTGCAACAGCCTGAGGCACACCGTGTGTTTTCCTGGCGAAGTTGTCCCTGGATCACGGGACCCTGACAGTGGCGGGCTGTAGAGGCTCCTGGGAGCGGAGGTATGGATAGTGACCTGTGCTTGCACACAGGTTTCTTGTTGGCTGCAGCAGCAGCAGCCTTAGCATTTCATGCCCACCTCTGCTGTCTGCACTGATAACTGTGGCTGACGCCCATCTCTGAAGCTCGTTTCGGCGGCATTCTGAATCTCCGCTCCTCACGCACCCCGAAACAATAGTCTCTTGACTCTTACGCAGGTCCACACTTTTTCCTGGATTCCCTCCTGGTTAGCTGTGGCGCACTAGCCCCCTTCAGTCTGTGTTCATACAGCCAACCCCAGTCCTCTCCCTGGGATCTGACCTCCAAAGCCAGAGCCTCAGCTCCCAGCCCCCACCCACCCTGGTGGGTGAGCAGACAAGCCCCTCAGGCTGGTGAGTGCTAGTCGGCACCGATCCTTTGTGTGGGAATCCCTCCGCTTTGCCTTTTGCATGCCTGTTGCTGTGCTCCCCTCCACAGCTCTGAAGTTTCCCCCCCGCCCACCCTCCGTTTCCAGCGGTGAAGGGGCTTCCTAGTGTGTGGAAACGTTTCCTCCTTCACAGCTCCCTCCCAGAGGTGCAAGTCCTGTCCTTATTCTTTTGTCTGTTTTTTCTTTTTTCTTTTGCCCTACCCAGGTACGCGGGGAGTTTCTTGTCTTTGGGGAAGTCTGAAGTCTTCCGTCAGCATTCAGTAGGTGTTTTGTAGGAGTTGTTCCACAAGTAGATGTATTTTTCATATGTTTGTTGGGAGGAAGGTGATCTCCACATCGTATTCCTCCTCCATTTTGAAGGTCCTCTAGCTAATAGATTTTGTTCTACCCCTTGATTTCACATGACATCACACAGGTAAAATCTAGTAACTGTTAGGAGTACATGATGTTAAAGGCATGATGATATACAAAAATTACAGCACTTGATTTATTTCACTTGTTTTCACCCATTTAAAATAACTTGAAATGGATTTATGAATCAGAGAACATTTCTTGGTCACTCATTTAAATGAGTAAAACAATGTCCCAAGAGTATGAATTCTGTAGATATGTTTAAATTTATTGCTTTTGTAAAAAAAAAAATTATTCATAATTTAAATTTTCACCAGATTTTTTATAAAGCAGTATTTAATGAACAAATGACTTGTTGGTTATCTATTTTAAGTATACGAGTGTGTACATGTCAATCCCAAACTCCTAATCTATCCTTCCTCCCCACCCTTCCCTGCTGGTTACCATAAATTCATTCTCTAAGTCTCTGAGTCTGCTTCTGTTTTATAAATAAGTTCATTTGTATCATTTTTTAAATATATATTCTACCTATAAGCAATATTATATTTGTCTTTCTCTGTCTGATTTACTTCACCTAGTGCAATAATCTCCAGGTCCATCCATGCTTCTGCAAATGGCATTATTTCATTCCTTTAATGGCTGAGTAATATTCTATTGTATATATGTACCACATCTTCTTTATCCATTCATCTGTCAGTGGACATTTTGGTGTTTCCATTTCTTGGCTATTGTAAACAGTGCTGCAGTGAACATTGGGGTG
Organism: Grampus griseus; assembly: GCF_964374135.1. Lineage (NCBI taxonomy): Eukaryota > Metazoa > Chordata > Mammalia > Artiodactyla > Delphinidae > Grampus > Grampus griseus. Next base: position 62,336,251 of record NC_139003.1, read on the forward strand.
CATGTATCCTATCAAACCATGTTTTTCTCTGGATATATGTCCAGGAGTGGGATTGCTGGATCACATGGTAGCTCTATTTTTCATTATTCTCCATAGTGGAGAATTTCATTGTTCTCCATAGTGGCTGTACCAATTTACATTCCCACCAACAGTGTGGGAAGGTTCCCTTCTCTCCACACTCCACCTCATCTCCAGCATTTATTGTTTGTAGATTTTTTTTACATCTTTATTGGATTATAATTGCTTTACAATATTGTGTTACTTTCTGCTGTACAAACAAAGTGAATCAGCTATATGTATACATATATCCCCTCCCTCTTGAGCCTCCCTCCCTTTCTCCCCATCCCACCCCTGTAGGTCGTCACAAAGCACCCAGCTAATCTCCCTGTGCTATACAACAGCTTCCCACTAGCTATGTTTTTACACATTGTAGTGTATATATGTTAATGCTACTCTCTCAGTTTGGCCTAGCCTTGCCTTCCCCTGCTGTGTCCACAAGTCCGTTCTCTATGTCTGTGTCTGTATTCCTGCCCTGCCAGTAGGTTCATCAGTACCATTATTCTAGATTCTATATATATGTGTTTTAATATACGGTATTTTTCTCTTTCTGATTTACTTCACTCTGTATGACTGACTCTAGGTCCATCCATATCACTACAGATGACTCAATTTCATTCCTTCTTATGGCTGAGTAATATTCCGCTGTATATATGTACCACATCTTCTTTATCCATTTATCTGTTGATGGACATTTAGGTTGCTTCCATGTCCTGACTATTGTAAATAGTACTGCAGTGAACATCAGGGTACATGTATTTTTTTGAATTATGGTTTTCTCAGGGTATATGCCCAGTACTGGTATTGCTGGGTCATATGGTAGTTCTATTTTTAGTTTTCTAAGTGACCTCCATACTGTTCTCCATAGTGGCTGTATCAAGTTACGTTCCCACCAACAGTGCAGGAGGGTTCTCTTTTCTCCACACCCTCTCCAGCATTTGTTTGTAGATTTTTCGATGATGGACATTCTGACCGGTGTGAGGTGTTACCTCATTGTAGTTTTGATCTGCGTTTCTCTAATGATTAGTGATGTTGAGCATCTTTTCATGTGTCTCTTGGCCATCTGTATGTCTTCTTTGGAGAAACGTATATTTAGGTCTTCTGCCCATTTTTGCATTGGGTTGTTTGTTTTTTGGATATTGAGCCCCATGAGCTGTTTGTAGATTTTGGAGACTAATCCCTTGTCAGCCACATTGTTTGCAAATATTTTCTCCCATTCTGTGGGTTGTCTTTTCATTTTGTTTGTGGTTTCCTTTGCTGTGCAAAAGCTTTTGAGTTTAATTAGGTCCCATTTGTTTATTTTTGGTTTTACTTCTATAACTCTAGGAGACAGATCAAAAAAGATATTGCTGTGATTTATGTCAAAGAGTGTTCTGCCTATGTCTTCCTTTAAGAGTTTTATAGCATGTGGTCTTATATTTAGGTCTTTAATCCATTTTGAGTTTATTTTTGTGTATAGTGTTAAAGAATGTTCTAGTTTCATATTTTTTACATGTAGCTGCCCAGTTTTCCCAGCACCATTTATTGAAGAGACTGTCTTTTCTCAATTAATGTAAAAAATAAAAATAAAAATTTATAAAAAGAACATATTACTTAGAGCTCTAGTCTTCATCATGAAGAGAAAATTCTCATATCATGCAGACTTTCCATTAATTTGTAGACTAATAACTAAAGGATTACTTTGCAATTCATTATATTCTAATCTACAATATCACGTAACATATGGAATACTGTCTCACTTAGTTTTCTAAGAATATTAGTGTGTACAGATCCTTCTGCATTAATGAAGAAAATAAAGGAAAAAGAATGGAACTACATTCAAAAGATGTTTCCTTTAGAGTTTTAATGATTTATTATACATAAGTAAAATAGAAATTAAAGCTATTTTTCAGCCAGAGACAACAATGAGACTATACGTAGCTTTGTTTTACATTTTTTGTTATTTCCAAGTTTGTGTTTGAATAAGTTTAGTTATTGTTCTCAGACCAAAACACAAAAATGCAGAATATGTACAGCTATTGGTCTTGGGAGAAAAGTAGTATTCCATAATCACAAAGGTCCCTGAGAAACCATTTAAACAACTTTATTGATTTTTCCCTTGTTGGTGTATTTAGTTCAAACAGCTCCCAAAGAGCATCTCTGTACTTGAACAGAATTCTTGACCACTAGTGAAGAAACTAACAATACCTGAGTTCCTTTTCTTCCCTTTCTGATTATTCAGGTTAAAACTCATATTGAGGTCGCAATACAGAGGTAAAATATAAGAAATATGAAGAATTTTTAATAGACTTTATTTTTAGAGCATTTTTAAGTTCACAGCAAAATTGAGTGGAGAATACAGAGATTTCCATATATAGGCATACCTAAGAGATATTGAGGGTTCTGTTCCAGACCGCAGTAAAGCAAATAATGCAATAAAGTGAATCACATGAATTTGTTGGTTTCACAGTGCATATAAAAGTTATGTTTACCCTGTCATGTAGTCTATTAAGTGTTCAGTATCATGTCTTAAAAATAATGTACATATCTCTATTTTAAAATATTTTATTGCTAAAAAATGCTAACCATCATCTGAGCCGTTAGCAAATCACTATCTTTTTGCTGGTGGACTGTTTGAAATATTTCAATAATTACCAAAATGTGACATATTTGGTCACATTGACCAAGTGTGAGTAAATGCTGTTGGACAAATGGCATTGATGGACTTGCTCGGCACAAGGTTGCCATAAACCGTCAATTTGTACAAAAATGGAACACCTACAAAGTACAATAAAGTGAAGCACAATGAAATGGGGTATGCCTGCCTATATCCCGTGCCATCACACATGCACACCCTCCCTTATTTTTAATCTCTGGCACCAGAGTAGTACATTTGTTACAAAAGATGAACCTATTGACACATCATCATCAACCAATGTTGATAGTTTAGAATAGGATTAAGTCTTTGTGTTGTGCAGTGGGTTTATAATGGCATGTATCCACCATTATCATACAGGATAATTTCACTGCCTTTAAAGCTCCCTGTGCTCTGACTATTCATCCTTCCTTCCCACCCAGTCCCTGGCAACTACAGATCTTTTTACTATCTCCATAGTTTTGTCTTTTCCAGAATGTCATATAGTTGGAGTCAAACAGCATATAGCCTTTGCAGATTGGCTTCTTTCACTTAGAGGGGAATAATTTTACATTTATATTTTTTCTAAAGCGAACTCTTCATTCCTAATGACACTAAAATCATTATTTATTCTAATACATATACAAATATATCAATGACAACACCCAATATTATTATTAACAGTATGATTATGGAATTTTTCTATGCTTTGTTTGATCTTCACATATATCTCATAGGAATATGCAGTTGAGTTATTGTTTTTTAAATTAAGTTAAAATAATTCAGTTTTTTTCTTTTGGATTTTGAGTCAGAGAAATTCAAACATGTATTTCTTTTTTGGTATGGTTTCACTTTTAATCCTTAAAACTCTGATCAATTTTCATTTTTGTATTGGTTTGAAGAATGGATTGAATCCATGTTTTTTCCTTATATTTACCAACATATGAATATACACATCAATTTAGGGAAAACTGATGTCTTAACCCATTAACACAGTGTATCTATATCTCTTCTTGTACTAGGTCATTAATTCCTCTTTCATTATTTCATAATTTCTGATTTGTAGACCTTAAGTATCTTTTTGTATTTCATATATTTAATGATAATGAAAAGGGTGTTTTTAAATTTCAACTTCTGATGATTCATTAGTGGTATATAGGAATACAGTTTATTTTGATATATTGATCTTATATTCTGCAATATTGCTAAACTTGTATAATATTTCCAGGAGATTTTTGTGAATTCTATCAGATTTTCTACATATATGATCACATCATCTGCAAACAAAGATAGTTTGACTCCTCTCCTTACTTCTGAATGCTGTTTACTTCTTTTTCTTCACACTGGCTAGAACCTCCAGTACAATGTTGAATAGATGTGGTGAGAGAAGATATCTTTGCCTTGTTCCTAATCTTAGGGATAAAGCATGTAATTTCTCACCATGAGATGAGATGTTAGCTGTAGGATTTTTATATATCCCCTTCATCAGATTGAGATTTTTCTTTTTTTGATAGAGCTTTTATCAGAAATGAATATTAGATTTTATAAAAGTTTTTTTCCTGACTATACTGAAGTGATCATTTTTGGTTGTTTTTAAAATGGTTAATTGCATTGATTGATTTTGAATTTTAAACCAAGTTTACATTCCTATGAAAAACTCCTCTTGACATGTATTATCCTTTTTATATTGTATATTGTTGAATTCAATTTGCTAAAATTTTGTTTAGAACTTTGGCATCTACATTAATGAAGGTTATCAGTTGCTAAGTTTTATTGTTTTGTAACTCCTTTCTGTAGTTTTAGAATCAGGGTATTGCTGCTTTATAGAATAAGTTGAGGAGCATTGCTTGCTTTTCAGTTTTCTGGAAGAGATTGTATAGAATTGATATTATTGCTTTTTTTTAAACATAGTTATTGGAGTATAATTGCTTTACAGTGGTGTGTTAGTTTCTGCTTTATAACAAAGTGAATCAGCTACACATATACATATATCCCCATATCTCCTCCCTCTTGCGTCTCCCTCCCACCCCTCTAGGTGGTCACAAAGCACCGAGCTGATCTCCCTGTGCTATGCGGCTATTTCTTTTTTTTTTAAAGGTTTGGTAGTACTCACCCATAAAGTCAATAGGACTGGAATATTCTTTGTTAGTAGGTTTATAACTACAAATTCAATTCCTTTAGTAGATATAGAACTATTCATGATAAGCTAATTTATTCTTGAGTGAACTTTCACAGTTCTGTTTTCATAGGACCATTTTAATTTCATAAAACCTGTCAAATTTAAAGTTATCACCAGGTTTCTTTATTATCTTGTAAATATCTATAGACCCTCTACTGATATCAACTACCTCAATCCTGATACTGGTAATTTGTTTCTTCTTTTTTTATGATCAATTTGGCTAGAGGTTTATTAATTTTTATTAATTTAATCTAAAAAACACTTTTAGTTTCATTGAGTTTTCTATATTTTTTTTTCTATTTTCTTTTCCACGGACTTCCACTTTTATTTTTGTTATTTTATCCATTTTGCTTGCTTTGGGTTTATTTTATTTGTATTTTTCCAGTTTCTTTAGTTGAGGTTGTTTATTTGAGAACTTTATTCTTTTCTCATATAGGCCTTTAGTGCTGTAAATTCTGCCCCTTCCAATCCCATATACTGCTTTAGCAGTAAATCACAAGTTCTGATATATTGTGTTTTCATTGTCATTCAGTTCAAAATATTTTCTTTCTGATGTCTTTTGTGACCCATGGATTATTTAGAATTTTTAAATTTAGTTTCTACATGTTTCACAGTTTTCCCATTGTATTTTAGAAATAAATTTCTAATGAAATTCTATTATGGGAAGAGAACGTTCTATGTATGATATGAATCCTTTTAAACTTATTGAAACTCATTTTATGACCCAGAATATGGTCTATCTTAATAAATGGTCTATCTTAACAACGTATATTCTGTTATTGTTGAATGGAGTGTTCTATAAATGTACATTAGGTCATATTGGTTGAAAGTGTTTTCTATAATTTTACTGATTTACTCTGTCTACATTTTATATCAATTATTGAAGGGGAATATTCAAATATTTGGCCATAATGGTGAATTTGTATATTTCTCCTGGCAGTTCTAACAGTTTTTATTCTAAGTACTTTGAAGTTTGGTTATTAAGGACATGAACACTTATTAATCTTATATTATTTTGATTAATTGTGTTGAACCTACCTTGTGTGACACTGAAGGTTTATTTTGGCTAATTATTAACATGGTCTATTTTTTTCTCTGTCATTTCACTTTTAATGTATCTGCATCTTTATAAAACGTATTTCTTATATGCATCATACACTTGTAATTTTCTATTTTAGCCAATCTGAAAAATCTCTTCCTTTTAATTGGAGTGTCTAAACCACAATAGTTTAATATGATTATTGATATAGTTAGATTTTATTCTCTTACTATCTATTTTCTACTTATCCATCTGTTCTTTCTTCCCTTTTTCTGCCTTCTTCGGGATTTTTTTATGTTTAAATTTTATTTTCCTTACTGTCTTATTAGTTCTCTTTGTTATTTTGGTAGTTGGTTTAGGGTTTAGTGAAAACATCTTTTAATGTATCACAATCTACCCTCAAGTGATATTATATCACTCATGCATAGCCTAAGAATCTTGCAAAAATTTAGTGTTAGAGTAACTTTGTAACTATAGACTTTCATGTCTATCTCTTTTCTTTTTCTTTTCTTTTTTTTTTTAACTGTTGGGGAAAAGCTTTGGAGTTGTGATAAAGAATGAGTAGAATTTTGTAACTGCTTTTATATTTGTTGGATTATTGATTCTTTTTGGAACCAGATAAAGTTACCAAATCATATTACTTGGTTCTTCTGGTGCAAGAAATTTGGAAACAGATTCTTTAAAATGCTTCCAGAATATCAGAAACCTTCTAGAAATACTACATGTGAGTTTCAGAGAATTCTACTAAGATCTTAAAATTTTATGGAAAGTGGAATGTATTCCAGGGTTTCCTGAGCCATGATTATACATTATTATTTATATGCAAGATTTAAATATTTGTGTGTTGAAAAGAAATATTCAGATTTCAAACACACTGATTGCTCTATTCCATCTTAGAGAGTCTCAGTTAAGATTCTATAATGTCCAGTGAACAAAGCTAATTAGTTATTTATTTATCTAAGTGTTTCCAAAGTTTCTATGGCTCTATTGCTATATACCTTCAGTCTGCCGTACCTAGAACTTTCATCTACCCTTCAGTACTTTCTTATCTGCCTTGGGAGGCCGAACAGTATGGGTTACAGCAACAGGTTTCATTGCCTTTCCATGCGGGTTTGCTTGTGCTAATAACAGGAAAGAGAAGGGGGACCTTCAAGATGGTGGACAAGTAAGATGTGGAGATCACCTTCCCCCAAAAAATACATCAAAAATACATCTACATTTGGAACAACTCCTACAGAACATCTACTGAACACTGGCAGAAGACCTCAGACTTCCTAAAAGGCAAGAAACACCCTACGTACCTGGGTAGGGCAAAAGAAAAAAGAAAAAACAGAGACAAAAGAACAGGGACAGGACCTGCACCTCTGGGAGGGAGCTGTGAAGGAGGAAAACTTTCCACACACTAGGAAGCCCCTTCACTGGCGATGACAGGGTCTGGGCGTGGGGGAAGCTTCGGAGCACCTGAGGAGAGCGCAGCAACAGGGGTGCAGAGGGCAAAGCAGGGAGACTCCCGTACAGAGGATCGGCGCCAGCCAGCACTCACCAGCCCCAGAGGCTTGTCTGCTCACCCGCCGGGGCGGGCGGGGGGTGGGAGCTGAGGCTCGGTCTCCGGTCGGAGCACAGGGAGAGGACTGGGGTTGGCGGCGTGAATACAGCCTGCAGGAGGTTAGTGCACCACGGCTAGCCGGGAGGGAGTCCGGGGAAAAGTCTGGACCTGCCGAAGAGGCAAGAGACTTTTTCTTCCCTCTTTGTTTAACTGATTCCCTCTTTGTTTGACTGATTAATGCAGGGATTCTTCAATATATGCAAATCAATCAATGTGATACACCATAATCACAAACTGAAGGATAAAAACCATATGATCATCTTAATAGATGCAGAAAAAGCTTTTGAAAAAATTCAACACCCATTTATGATAAAAACCCTCCAGAAAGTAGACATAGAGGGAACTTAACTCAACATAATAAAGGCCACATATGACAAACCCACAGCCAACACTGTTCTTAATGGGGAAAAATTGAAACCATTTCCTCTAAGATCAGGAAGAAGACAAGGTTTCCCACTCTCACCACTGTTATTCAACATAGTTTTGGAAGTTTTAGCCACAGCAATCAGAGAAGAAAAAGGAATAAAAGGAATCCAAATTGGAAAAGAAGTAAAACTGTCAGAGTTTGCAGATGACATGATTCTACATATAGAGAATCCTAAAGATGCTACCAGAAAACAACTAGAGTTAATCAATGAATTTGGTAAAGTAGCAGGATACAAAAGTAATGCACAGAAATCTCTTGCATTCCTATACACTAATGATGAATAATCTTAAAGAAAAATTAAGGAAACACCCCCATTTACCATTGCAACAAAAGAATAAAATACCTAGGAATAAACCTAACAAAGGAGACAAAAGACCTGTATGCAGAAAACTATAAGACACTGATGAAAGAAATTAAAGACCTTACAAACAGATGGAGACATATACCATGTTCTTGGATTGGAAGAATCAACATTGTAAAAATGACCATTCTACCCCAAGCACTCTACAGATTCAATGTAATCCCTATCAAACTACCAATGACATTTTTCACAGCACTAGGAAGCAGCCACATAGCACAGGGAGATCAGCTCGGTGCTTTGTGACCACCTAGAGGGGTGGTATAGGGAGGAGGGGAAGGAGACGCAAGAGGGAGGGGATATGGGGATATATATGTTTACATATAACTGATTCAGTTTGTTGTAAAGCAGGAACTAACACAACATTGTAAAGCAATTATACTCCAACAAATATGTTTAAAAAAAAGGAAAGGAAGAGGTTGAGCTATTCATTCCCCCAGTTTCAACTCTACTTTGTCACCTCTATTTTTGTCCCCAGTGAAACATCAATTCTTTCAAAATTGTCTTCCATACATGACTCTCTCTTTCCCTGTTTGACCAGGTTCCCCTCTTCTTATCCCTTTAGCTTGTATAACTAACAGTTCATAGCCCTGGGTTACTCTCCTACCCTTTTTTGTTTCTTTAAAATCTGTCTATACCTTAGTAATAGTTAAGTTCTCTCGGAAATCTCCTTCCTGCTGGAATTTTTTCTGTATTATTTTCAGACTAGGTATTAACATCTATTAGAACACTGTTGTTCCAGAGTCTGTATGTTAGCACATCTTGAATGCTTTAAAGGGCCATGGATTATGATTCAGTGGGCATGCTAGTTAGTTCTAAGAAAAACTGGTTTTGAAAACTTCATTGAATCACTTAATCTCTCCAGGCTTTAGTTTCTTTATTTGTATAATAAAGTCATCACATTAGGTGATTTCTAGAGTTCTGTTAAACTCTAGCACTGTCTGGCACCATTTTCTTAGCCACAACACAAAGTCCTTTATCAGGGCATTTATAAATTTATAACCTCTTATTTTTTCAATGGGAATTTTTATGATTTTACTTATGGGTAAGATAGAGGACTAACCAAACTGAGGCCAACCTTTTATTTCTACTAAATAAATTTTTTAAGAAGAAAAGCTATGTAGTTTTTTTTTTAAGGCAGTATTACATTATATTATATATAAAGCCTTACACATTAAAATTCAAGTTGCACCAAACCAAATGGATAAACATTAGTTTTAATTTATAAATAAGTTGTCATTAATTTTAGTGAATTAATTTTGTATATTTATAGTTCAGGAAGTTCAGCTAGAGATGAGATTAGTATTGGAACTTTAGGAATGAATCTATAAAATACATGCACATGTACATACATATGTATGTATGTATGTATATACACACATACATACTTAACACCTAATTGAACAGGGATAACTATAATATTATTAATCAAATCAATTACACTTGTTTAATCTCTGCCCAGTTATGTTGAACACATATATGTTATTGATATCAGTTAATAATTGTTCCTGAGTGTTTAACTGATTAAAGGCGTTCTCATGTCTTCCACTTGAGATTATTTGTGAGACGATTTTTTATCTTTGGAATTATTATTTAACAGAAGTAGAGTATTAAAAAGATGACTGGAAAGATGACTGGAGCCCTCTTATATTGCTTGTAGTTAAATAAGTCTAGCTTCTTTAAAGCTCTGAGTGGTTTATGTATTACTTAAGTTTTCTCAAGGCCTAAAGACAAACTACTCTAGAATTATTAAACCAGCAGCATCAAAATTTGTAGCAAAGTAGATAATTGTAAAAGAACTATGTAGTAAAAGGACTGTGATAAAGTCACAGAATCTTTACCAGTGTGGCTTGCTGTCACTGACAAATTGCTTTTGAATTATTATTTAAATTATGCTATTCTCTAATATAGTCACGTATACTGATTAAACACCATCTGGAAGTTTGGGATGGAAAGTAACTACCAATCTTCTTTATATTTTTTAATTAGCATTTAGTCTGAGTTATACTTATGACTTCATTTGTATTAAATATTTATAGATAACAGCTATTGCTGAACATTTACAGCATTGGACATCATAAATTTGATTTCACAGGCAAAGGACAAAATTGCCTGTCCTTTCTTTGACACTGATACAACTTTAGATTGCTTTATGTGAAGGATATTAACTATTTTTCTTGTCTCCCAACTAATAACTAATCCCAAAGTCATATTTGATCTTTTTATATTTTTATTTTTCCTTGTTCTGCTAAATTATCTTGTATATATCCTCTTTAATAGTGTTCTTGAGGAGTGGTATATTATATAGCACGTAAGATCACATCCTTGGAAGTCAGATTCCTGGGTTCAAGCCCATCTCTGCTCCAACGATGAGTAGTTGGTAAATATCTCTATATTTCAATTTCCTTACTGCAAAATGGGAATAATAGGTTTGCTTTTAGAATACATACACAAACAGATATACACAAATAAGCCTGTGACACTGCCTAACATACAGCAAGCACTAAGTAGGTATTTGCTATTAAAAATACGTCCTTCTTTTATCATTCACTCATTTTCTTTTTCCTTTGACTCTGCCTTTTTGTTAATTTACTTAACCTTCTCTTCTGTACTTTTACTCACAGCTGTTTAACTCCATATTTTATTCAGATTTTTATGAGAAAAATAATTTTTAATTCTAGCTGTGAATTTTTATTTCCTAAAATGAAATTTTTCCCTTCAGACTAAAATCTAAGAACATTCTAAGAAATCTAACATGCCTAAAATAACAAATGTGAATTATTGTTACCTATGATGTATTTATATACTCAATTAATTTGTCCTTATTCTGTATAATCGAAATATCAAGACTTTGGCAAGTAGTGCACAAGTCTGTGAATGCAAATGGTTTGGCAGTCATCATTTTCTTAATTTTTGTCTAAAATTTTTTTCTTATCATGAGAAGAGCTTTATAAATCTGATTTTCTTGATTACTTGTTCTGTTTGTGTTGCATAAGGAAATATACAAGGAAGTGTCTAGAAAAGCATTGAGAACCTGTGCTCCTGGGAGTCCTAGTCTGCACATTTGTTGGCACTTGGATATTTATTGGTCCTCACTTTTTGAGCAGTGTTTATATTAGAAGTAATAAAACTACTTTGTGAAATGTAAGGACATATGCTTTTCCATTTACAGAAAGTTTGTGTTATATACATATATGCATAAATGTATAGTGTTTTATTCTTATCTCTATGAATTAGTGACATTAAATGGGTTTTTAAAAAACTTCCAGCCCACAACAATATTTTCTTCTGTGGAAACCTATGCAGTGGTAAGGTATAAATGAAGTGAGTGTCAATAACTTGAGGAAACACAGTCTTGGGGTGTCTGAATGTCATCTTCCAGTGCTGTGTACTTGCTCTGAGACACTGTACCAAAGAGATTAAGGTAATTTTTAAAGATACTTAGATTTTCTTGGTGACCTTCTTCATAGCTCGTCTGAATCTACCAAAACAGTGTCTCCTTTTCCTCTTAAAAAAATTATGAGTTTGCGTGCTTTAGCTGGGTCTTGTGTTTCTGGATGGCGAAGCCTCCTGTCAGGATGGAATATTTATATTACTACTCTTCTGTGTTTTGTTCAGATAGTCCTGGATCTGCTTTCATTGCTCAGTAATTCAATTAATCCTAATTGTTCTTGTTTTTAGTATCACTTCCTCCTATGGGAAGCTTCCTATTATAATAATATATTGGATGATTTAAATTTTTTCTTTTACTGTATACTAGGACCAATTTAAGGTATATTATTGAAATACAAATTTCATACTTTTAAAGTTTTATGTACCTGAATATATATGTTTAATTTAAAAGTGTAGGTGGGAGGAGAAAGGGGAATCAAGACAATTATACAGTTTTTCTCTGAAACCATTTTTCAGCAGACAGGGCCTTGTACATGAGCACATATACTTTCACTATATTGATTTAAAAATTAACAACAACAAAAACTCAAGGTAAACTATAAACTGGGAAGCCAAAACTCGGTATTGCAGTTATTCAAGGCACAAATTAGAATTTGTTCTATTTTTTTTTTTTTTTAGTCTTCAACTCCTTGGTTACTTTCTGCCTATCCATAACCAAGAATGCAGGACAAAGTTTTTATATGGAATTCACAAATTAGCCTGAGGTAGACCATTTGAAAATTAAAACATTACATGCACCTCGACTAATGATGCAATAATTTGAGTGAAGATGAGAAACTGTATAGAGTCCAGACAATGAACATAAGTCATAGCCTGTTCTAAAGCTCTGTAGGACATTCCTCCAGAATATATATGATATTAGCACATCAGTTGTTTTAAAGGCTGAGAATGAAAGATTGGCCAGGTATTTTTTGATGTATGAAACTGAAAGATTTGGGAGCAGGATGTATAGAAGGGAATGGAAGCATAAGTACTACTTGGTGATGTCACAGCTGTATAAAAGGAGGGGAAACAAAGAATGAAAAAGGAGCATCTTTAAGATAAAGCATATCTTTATTTTTTTATTTTTTATTTTTCCTAGAGGTGGGCTTTGAGGGCTTTTTTCTTAATCCTGATCATGGTAATAAATTCACAGAACAATAGTAGGCCTAATGGGTAACTCTTTTGTTAATGTAGGAAAGTAGAAAACTTGCCATAGTGTTTAATTTTGTAAATTCCCATGTGTCTCTTTTCATTTTCATTTTATGCCTATTGTAGTGAATTATTTTTGGGTAAAAAGCATATTTGCTTTAAAAATACACTAAAATGGTTTCAGATGGTTATCATGTTTTTCCCTCACTGGAAATAAGAGAACAGATGCATATTTAACTGTTACACAAAAATTACAGGTTGCCAAACCAAACATAGTTCCCTTAATATGTACATGTTATATCTTCATTACCATTTTTCCCTAAAACATTGAGGATGGGTATCTGTTTTCATTCAGTTGATGGGTACCTTTTTTCATTCAGTTGATGGGTATCTTTCTTCATTCAGCTGACAGACCTCCTGCTTTTTTTGAAAGAGTAAGATAAATCTCTATGTTGGGAAACCAAAACATGAAATTTACCATATCTTTTATAATTCACACTTGAGCTTTGCGTAAATTTCCTTTTATATATTCATGTTATGTTTGAGTTGTCTGTGTGGCTCATGCTTATTCAGTGTAAAAATCATTTATCTATATGGCAAAATGAAATGAAGAAAAAAAGAATTTATGCAAGTAATCTAGTCCCCCCCCCCAAATAAATCATTTCCTTAATTGATAAGGGGGGAAATTACTATATTAATTTGTTTACAAATAGCAATCATATTAGCCTAAAAATAAATATTTCTGCCCATGTTATAATTTTTTTATGGTGAGCTCAGCTTAAAAATAAAAGTGACTAAAAATGTTTTCTTAATATAAAGGAAAACTAGGACTTAATTGTGGGAACTTGACTATAAGCTTCATGAAGGAAGGGGTTTGTTCTCATTCACTGCTAAATCCCCTGTGCCCAGAATAGTGTCTAGCTCAGAGTAGTTGACAATCATTAATACATCACTGAGCTATTATCACTTAAAATTATTTTGTATCAGTTCTCTATCATATTTTGTTTATTTTATAGAGAGAGAATAAGAGATATTTCCATATATAGACAAAATATATACTTATAGAGACAAAAATTATTCCATTTGGCTGTTAAAATCATATCCATATTTTTGCACCATTGATTCAATTGTGATTTATACTCAAATAAATTAATTGAGAATATTCTAAGTGGAGCTTATAATGTTGATTTTATCTGCCCTCCCATATCCCATATCTTTCATTGAAGTGATATGTTTAAAATCACAGTAAAGTATGTTTTAAAATTACGTTTAGCCATTATATGTTTTAAAGTCATTTTATAAAAAGAGGCTTAGAATGGATTTTTTTTCCTGAAACTCATAAAAACTTTTTAAAAACTTAAACATTAGGAGTTTGTTACAATTCCTATACTTTCTTTTCCACATTCACAATATAAAAGTAACCAATGTAGGCTTCTTACTAAAAATATGAGGGGAAAATCCAATTTTTCAGTTGTTCTTTTTTTCCATTTCCCAAAGTTATCAGTCTCGTCTAAGTTTTCTTATAAAACATGCATGTCATGATTGAGTACAAGGTAGTTATTAACGAGCATGATAAATTAAAAAATCTCTTTTTTCAATTCTTTAGTTACTTTTTAATTAAAGGTTTATACACTCTATAAAGCACAATATCCATTACCCATTTGTTTTATTTTTTATCTTCAGATGTTAAATTTGCTTAATACTGGAATTCATTAATCATCAAAATTAATATTGAAAAATCCTTTTACAATTTTAATTGTGTTGTATTTCTTGCAAGGTAAACAATTTGTCAGTCTTATAAAATTATACTAAATTTAAAGCTCTAAACTTATATTTAAAGAGGTGGGGCCTGTGTTTCTTTAAATTAAATTTTCATGATTATCACCTATATTGTTGTTTTTCATAATGTCCATAGTCCATTTTCTTTTCTTAATGTAAACAAGCTATTTTCTTTCATGACCTGTGTAATTTAGCCATAGCTTGAATTTTAATAAGGGAATATTATTTACTGTACTTGTCCTTGCAAATTTCCCAATGTTTTCTCTGTCTTAGTAATTCTGTCTATGAATGGATCAAATTACCTTTGCCTTTCTGAAGATCTTGGAAATAAGTGTTGACTCAGGATTGTGAGAACTTAGTGTTTACAAATTCAAAGTGATGCATGCCAGATTTTAAACAAGGAGCCCAATTTAGGATACTTTTTGAGACAGTAAAATGAGTTGGAGTTCTGTACTTCTGAAGTTCTAGTACCTCTTTCAGACTCCTGGGACATTCTTATATTTAAAGAAGCAGAAATACGCTAAATAGCACCCTTGTGGTTAATTCAAACCCCTAGTGAGAGAATAACAATTACATTAAACAATAACAATGTTACTGTGAAATATGTATCTGAACTTACCTCTTTCAGGTCTGGATGATGACTTTTTGCTTATAACAGGTCATATTAGGAGAAAATTATAACCTAAATATTTGAATTAATAATATATACATTATAATTCCTGAAATGTAGGAGTCGAGAGAATATTTTCTAACCTGTAAGAATAATGACACTGTTTCCATTAAGTTAAACGTTTGCCTTGAGAAGCAGAAAGGTTAGGACTTGACTGGAGATTATCAAAAGATGAGTGTTTCAGATGGGTGGCCACCGGGTTCTCTCTGCTGCCCCTGGGGACTTCCCTTCTGCAAGTGAATAATCACACAAAGTTCACATCATTAAGTGAAAAGAATAAATTTACAGAATGATATAGATTTTCAGAGGTCTTAATTAAAATTCACAGAAATTTAGAAAATTGAGAAATGACCTCTCTTGACACTTCACCTACTGTGTTATTTGATTTGTGATTTAAATATGTGTTTCATTAGAAACACAGTATTTGAGAGAGAATTGGAGTGAATGCCCTCTGGTTGTGAGGTGATTTGGCACTTTTCAGAGGGAGAGAAATGAAAGGTTATTGATTAAGGGGCTCTGGCCTCTTTGCAAGCTTCTCTTCCCCCATGATGTCTCCCAGGAGGTTATGAGTCGCTGGGACCACCAAGATCAGAGACAGCAGGAAACACATGTTCCCGTCCTAGGAGTTAGCACATCTCTGATATACCATAGCTATTTTTTTCTAGTTTCCTGTAAGTAAGACATCTAGTCCTAAGCGAATTTCCTAAGTCAAAGATGGACAGAAAGTTAACACTGAGGAACTGAGTATAAAAGCTAATGAGTAAACTAGTATAGTATAGGAATCAGAGCTTTCTGTCTTTAGGTCTTCAAGTCTCTGACAGCTGTTCTTCGCTTATAAAGGTGGTACTTCTGACATCACACCAGAAGTGTCCAGATTGACTTCCAAACCAAGATGGAACCCATGTCTTTTTTGTTTAGGAACGTGTTGTTTACTAGTTCATCAAGGTATCTGGGATAAATATTTCTAGTGTAACTACTTAGTAAAGGGATACAAACAAACTGATGAGTTAGGTTAATGAGCCCCTTAGCTACAAACACTTAAAATGGAACATGTTTCATTAATACAGGGTTAAGATTCTAGAAACATTTTTTTTTTTTTTACAGTGTTTTACACTATTCTTTGAAACTGAGGCTGCTCTTTGAAGCATGCTCTGTAATGGTGGCATTTTGGATCAATAATATTCCATCTCACAGAAAAGGGCTAATATGGTGATATGTTCCCATGGGGAAAGATTACTTTGGGGTTTAAATTTGCTGCTTGATTTTACTTTCTTTTTCCCAACAGAACTTCCTTAAGTTGTGACTCAGGATCCCCCTGCTAGTGCTTTTTAAAGTCTGACAAAGTTCTGGCTTATAAGCTCAGCAGGGTTTTACAAGTTAGAGGTCAACAGATACACATGGAGATGCACATAATGAGAGCTCACCCTCATGTACAGTAGTGATACAATCCTTTTCTCCTACTTCTGCCAAAGTTGCAGAAAGCAAGATTCTATTCTCTAAATACTTTGAGCCAAACTGTGTTTTGGGGTGGGCTGAATAATTAGGAGTCAAACAGAAGCACAGTAGCCTGACAAATTTTTGCTGAAATCAAGCCACAAACAGTCAGTTCAATCTCAGCTTCAATCTTATAGGAATATAAATCTATTAGTGATATTCTTCCCGCTAGAAATATAGTTTAAACATACAGTGTAAAGTAAGGAGCTTTATTTTAAATCTTTAGTCCTGATCACTGGAGAGGATCTGTCTAAAACCTTTCTTTGTCTTATGAGCAACTACCAGAAGGCATATAGAGTTCAGGTTCCTGAGAGCATTTTTGTGGAAAGAGTTACTTGTTGTGGAGATACAAGTCATTTCTCTTTTTTAAAAAAATATTTATTTATTATTTATCTATTTTGGCTGCACTGAGTCTTAGTTGTGTCATGTGGGATCTTCATTGCAGTGTGCAGGCTTCTTAAGTTGTGGCATGTGGACTCTTAGTTGCTGTATGCATGCAGGATCTAGTTCCCTTTCCAGGGATCGAACCCGCGCCCCCTGCATTGAGAGTGCAGAGTTTTACCCACTGGACTACCAGGGAAGTCCCACAAGTCATTTCATTTAGGAAGAAAATTGAAATTGGGCCCCAAATTTTTTATGAAATATATTTCTCATTAAAGGAAAAACCTAGTCAAGGAAAGCCTTTACTGATCACTTATGAAAACATGTAGTAGGAAAATTTAATAATTCAATTTTAAATCAAGAGGAAGACATTTCATCTCTCATGTGTTTATAAACATTTACATTAGGGGACACGTGAGATATCAGTTGAGAATTTCCCTTCTATTATTGCTTAAGTTTTAGGCAGACAGACATAAATTACTGGTCCTTTTTCATTGAAGCGTATACATTTTTGGGAAAAAGAAGAGAGACATAGCTGGAGGAAGATTAGGCTCTAAAGACTACAGTGAATAGACCATGTGTTAAACTGTGTGAAATATTTATCAGATTTTTTACTTTATAAGCATATACAGATAATCTGTATGATCTAAAACTCTGTGCTTTGCTGTTATTGTTAACAGAAACCACTCAACTAGATCATAATCCCAAATATTCAAACTCAGAATTTTACTATTTTGAATGTAAATGAAATTAGCCCAATTTTTCTCTGGTTACAATGTCTAGCATATTGGGCACAAAATGTTTAATAATTTTTCTCGTTGATGAATAGAGTGCAGTTCTGTTTATCTTGGAGGTATATACCTCATACTAAATTCTGATTAAAGATACATTTATAGTTAATATGAAACATTGTAGGAAAAAGTAATTTTAAAATATCTTTATTTGTTGGTTCCAGTGTTAAACAACTTAAGCAACTCTCTTGACCTCAGTTTTTTGTATCTAAAATAACCTCTTCTGCTGCAGTTATTTTCTGGAAAATATGAAATTTCTTGATGGTTTTCACCTTTTCAGTCAACAATAAAAACATTTTTTTCTCATTTTAAAAGTAAAAGAAAAGGAAGAATCACTAGGAAAAATGTTAATAATGATAAGAAGAATGCTGCATGGATTATTGCATACCTTTAATAATTTCACAACAGTTAAAAGCCTTTGAGTTATAATTCCAATTTTTAAAAATTAAACCAAAATGGTCAAGAGTAGCCACAAATGGACTGCTGTTAAATTTTTTTGCCAGTGGGAACAAATTTGTAAGATTTCTATTCATTTCACAATTATATAAATTAGCTAAAATTTGAAGTATTATCATTTTTAAGTGGAGAGTCCCTTACTGATTCTTGTTCCTCTTTTACAGAAGACAGTGTCCAAAATAGACTCAGTATATGCTTTACTTACAAAACTCCCCATGGATCCAGTGCATCCTAATAATGTCTATGTCTGTGGAAAAACTAGTTTGCAAAAGGTAGATGAGTAACCCAGAAGTAGATGGCTTTCAAAGGTATTGCATCAGGAATGGCTGATTACGTAGATTAACTTTTTTATTTATCTTAGAATCTATAGAATAGTTTCTGAAGAACCATAGGCCGGGCTACTTCCTTAACTTCTTGAGAGAACAAATTGAATTCTTTTTTGATTCCCGGCAACATCATTTATATAAAATGTCATTACCACTAATTGGAATAAATTCTTACCTTCCTGATTCGAAGTTAGTGCTGCTCAAGATTTCTTTCTGCTAATGTGGCAAGAGTAGCCTCACTTTCATCTATTAATGTCATCTCTTGTGTGCCTGCAAAATTTGCCAGAACTGATTAGAGCAGATATTAAATGATAATTGGACATTTAGTGCTCGTCAAACAGAAAGTGACAGATGGGGCACTAATTAAATTATAGTTCTGACATTATTCACAATGGTTTATGACTCTTCAGTGATGACCTTCATGCATCTCTTCTCCATATTTTTTTCCCCTTTGGTGGGGAAAGAAGGATAGGAGGTTGATTGATAGAAAGGAAAACTATCTCTTTAAAACAGCACCAAGCTAAACCTGGAGATGTTTAAAATACCTGATTTTTAAAGCTGTGTATCAAGATAAAACATTGGTCTTTGGTAAAATGAATAATCATAAAACAAAAGAAAAACTTACTATGAAGCTAATGAACTGGGAAGAAAATATCTACATATTCCTAAAAAATATACAAAGACAGATTATAATGACCCTATTTATGGAAAGGGTAAAGATCTTTGTTCTGATTTGAATAAAGAAAAAATATAATTCTGATATCAGAAATGAGGATGCAGTGCTTTTTTATTAATGCCTTTTTTATTTGGTAACTCAAGCTTGCATTACTGGTTATCTCCACCAGCTAAATAAAGAAATTTTTTGAAAAGAAAGAGGTGGGGAGAGAATTAAAAGAAATTCTAAGCCACAGTTGCTGAACCAGAACTGCGTTTTCCTTTTCAATTAAAAGAGAAAACACAGTGTTGATTACTTTCTAACTTTAGTTCCTTTAATTTTACTCCAGTGTTTAGTAGTCTTAAAAATATATATATATAAAAGACTCAAAGACTTTGATGCTTAGCTTTAGTTTCTAACAGTGAACAATCCTGTATCCAATGATTGACCACGGTTTAAAATATTAAATAAATCATTTTATGTCATATCTCTTTCTCATACATTTCTAGGAGTTTTTTCTGTTGACATATATGCACAGCTTTAGTTACTATTAATGATGAGACAGGTCTGATGACTAATTAGAACATTCTCCCCCCCTGTCCCTTTCCACACTATAAGATGAGTAACATATAGGATTAGGGAAGATCATTTGTTTTGACTGATGTGATCTCTTCAATATATAAAGATATAGAAAAGAAAGTGAAGGAAAGTACAATTTATTTAGATAATTTTGCCTAAGTAAGTTTTGGAGTTTAGCCTTGATAACCAACTGGCAAATTCAATATAAATGACTAAATGGAATAGACATAGAGACAGGGTTCTAGTCTGCCTGGCTATCCATGGGAATTTAGAGAATTTTCTTTACCCTATAAAGCCTTAATTTCTTCACTGGTAAAGTAACATGGCTTTAGGAAATGTTTTATAAGTTCTTTCATACTTTCAAAAGTCTTGTATTTGTTGTGGATGACTTTTAAGTTTCAAGTCAATAGAATCAATAAATGTCAATAGCAGTTTATTTTTAAAGAAATTTTGATATACTGTATTGCCGATAGCATAATAGTTTCTTTATTACTCAAAGAAATGCAAATGTGTTCACTAATACAACTGAAGAGTAGTGTTTAGAAAATGTTCTGGTTAATAG
Organism: Grampus griseus; assembly: GCF_964374135.1. Taxonomy (NCBI): domain Eukaryota; kingdom Metazoa; phylum Chordata; class Mammalia; order Artiodactyla; family Delphinidae; genus Grampus; species Grampus griseus. Next base: position 62,356,808 of record NC_139003.1, read on the forward strand.
CAGGCTATTCAGCTATTCAAAAGCTTTACAGTGTTTCTTGTTTTCATGTTTGTTGTTCAATAACAAAAGGCTAAATATGCAGACTGCAGTTGTGGATGGTGGAAATGTTTTTGTGTGTTTATATAGGCCTTTTTATTTTATTAAGCATTCTTTCACTGCTAAGGTGTTTCTCTGTAGCTTTTTGAATATAAGCAATATAACATCCTTTGCTCTCCTGTTCTGATAACTCCATTGAAGTAGAAGATGAGGTAATTTGGCTGTAACATATTCTTGACCAATTTAGAGATTATGGTTTTCCTTATCCTTTCCTAAGGGCACACAAATACGGAATTTTGTATGTGTGTATGTATGTATGTGTTAACATTTTGTCAGGGAAAAACAATATGTTCTCTGATCTGTGATTTCTAGAATTTTCTTATTTTCTCCTTGCAAATCAGGACATTTAAACTTATCCCATCTTCTCTCACCTTTCTGTTTTCCATGATATGTGAGAAAACACCATCACTAAGAGTGTTTCTGTGGTTCTACCTGAAAGTTATCTCAGTATCTTAATGTCAATACTGGAGACTTGGGTTAAATTAACATGCTAGGTACTTTCATTCCATTGTTCCACTTACTGTGGCTTCATCTCCCCTATAAACAGTACATTTTCATTCTCCATTGAAGAAAACATGAAAATAAGATTATAGCCACCTAGTGTCCAGTTTTCTATTTCTTTAAAAATTTGTAACAGTGTATCTGCTTTGAATAGTATCAATATTCTTTTCTTCCTTTTGCCTTTTACTCTAAGCATGACTTAGAAGGCATTTTGTTGTTCTTATCATGTTTCATAAAACTCACTTATTTTGCTTATTAGCTTACCAAATACAGACCTGTATGCTTTGAACTAATCCGGAGCTAGGGTGGTACTCTGAAGTAATTCTAAACCTTAGGCATGCCAAATCTTTGTTTTCACCTACAACAGCATTTGGTAAAGAGCTGAGCTGCTGAAGGCTTAGGATATAGCTATGATTAGCTTCTTATTTTAAATTATGCTAATTATAGAATATTAAAATTTTAACATATATTTAGCTCATTGGAATTATAAACTTCAGTGAATAATTTAAATGTCAATAGTTTGCATTATGAGATTTTCATTTATTGAATATGTTCTTCAATCTCCAAAAGACTTAAGGAACAAAGAATTGAGACACTATCAGTGAAGCCAGAAGTATTAACAACCTCCCCTGGATAATTAAATGTTCTAGTTAATATATGTTCAAGTTAGAAGGAATTATAGAAATTATTTGACCCAACATATGCAATTTGAGGAGACTGATGACCAAAACATGATGGGACTTCTCAGTTGTCACAGTTAATGGTAGACCTGGTTTAAGAGTCTTATAACTGGCTAAATCTCTTGACTATCAGTATAGCAATCTTCAAATGTTCTTAAGTGGTACAAGTAACTTACATACTCAAGACCAAGGGTGGCAAGTTTCCTGTAACTAGACAGATAGTAAATATTTTTGGCTTTCCAGACCATATGGCCTCTGTTGTAACTGCTCGACTCTGCAGCCATAGATGATATGTAAATAAATGAGCATGACTGGGTTCCAGTGAAAGTGTATTTATAACAACAGGTTACTGGCTGGGTTTGGTGAATGAGCTGTAGTTGGCCAACTCCTGATCTAGACAATTTTAAAGAAATTTAATATTTTTAAAAATCCTAAGCTATACATTTAAAGTGGTTAAAAGCATAAATTTTGTTATGTATATGGACCCATAATAAACACAACAAAACAAAACAAAAATCCTAAGCAGATCACCTTATATTTCACTTATCCTTTTTGTAACACAGAGTTGAATAATTGAGTACCTACAAGTAAAATATTAGTGAACAATGGCCAACATATAGTTTGCATTAATAAAATTATTTGTGGAATGTTTGGAGTATGATAATGAGAAGTCAAGAGAAACCAAATGATTATAGTAGAGATTTTGGGAGAATATCACTTAGAAATCAGCATTTTGTGCCATGAGAACCCTGTAACTTAGTCACATATCTAAGATAGCAAGATAGTTTTAGCAAGATAGAGCTGAATAAGAAAATATATTCATTAAAGAGCTTTATGTTAATATATAGTCTGGTTTTCACAGTTCAAAATAAAATACCTATAATAGTTATCATAGAGGTATTTTTGGTAGAAAAGAAATAAGATCCTTAAAGAAAACAAATATTTTCCCTAGTTTTTCTTATTTCTTATGAAAAGCCTCCAAAAGATTTTTTTTTTTACGTGAACCCAACCAGATGGTTTCTTAAATTAATCACACTCATTTGACTTTTATTCTTTCTCTCCCAACACCCTTTACAATTTGATGAGAGCTGGTTAGGCATAAATTCCCTTCTAACTTCTTTGTTTTTCTATATAAAATCATAATCTTCCACAAGTCAAATGATATGGTAGCCAACCTAGGATGACAAGTAGAGTCTACTGAGAGCATCCAGCTGACTCTGATACCCATCTTAGATGATTAGTCTAGACAAAGGTAGATTGAGTCAAAGAGGTAAATTTTGGTAAATTTTGTCTTTTCTTAATATTTCTTTCTACATCTTTACTGAGGTACAGTTGACATATGCTAAACTATACGTATTTAAAATGTATAACTAGTTTCAACATATATGTAAACATACATATATACACATATATATATATGTCATGAAACCATCACCATAATTAAGATAATGAACATATCCATCATCTCCAAAATTTTCTTTGTGTTATTCTGGGTGCCTCCCTCCTGCCCCTTCCTGCTCCCCTTTCATCCCATTCATAGGGAACTACTGACTCAGTTTATGTCACTATAGATTAATTTGCATTATATAGAATTTTATATAAATGGACTTACACTGTGTGTACTGTTTTTTGTGGGTTTTTTAAAACATCTTTATTGGAGTATAATTTCTTTACAATGGTGTGTTAGTTTCTACTTTATAACAAAGTGAATCAGCTATACATATACATATATCCCCATATCCCCTCCCTCTTGCGTCTCCCTCCCACCCTCCCTATCCCACCCCTCTAGGTGGTCACAAAGCACTGAGCTGATCTCCCTGTGCTATGTGGCTGCTTCCCACTAGCTATCTATCTTACATTTGGTAGTATTTATAAGTCCATACCACTCTCTCACTTCATCCCAGCTTACCCTTCCCCCTCCCTGTGTCTTCAAGTCCATTCTCTACGTCTGCATCTTTATTCCTGTCCTGCCCCTAGGTTCTTCATAACCATTTTTTTTTTTTAGATTCCATATATATGTGTTAGCATACGGTATTTGTTTTTCTCTTTCTGACTTACTTCACTCTGTATGACAGACTCTAGGTCCATCCACCTCATTACAAATAGCTCAGTTTCGTTTCTTTTTATGGCTGAGTAATATTCCATTGTATATATGTGCCACATCTTCTTTATCCATTCATCTGTCGATGGAAACTTAGGTTGCTTCCATGTATGTACTGTTTTTGACTGACCCTTTAAACACATCATAATTATCTTGAGATTAATCCATGCTATTAGGTTAGCAATAATTTGTTCATTTTTATTGCTGAGTTTTATTCTATATCTATTCCACAAGTTGTTTATCCATTCACCTATTTATAAATATTTTTTCTACATTTTGGCAATTATAAATAAAACTGCTATGAATATTTATGTACAAGTGTTGGTGTGAACATATACTTCATTTCTCATGGATAAATTCCAAGGAGTGAACTGACTAGGTCATATACTCTGACCTATATTAGGTAATTTTGCCTTCTCCTAATATTTTTGACTCAAGTTACTCAATAAAGAAAGGAAATCCCAGGAGTTTCAACTCACCAGTTTAAAAGTACATTAGCTCTGGGTGCCACCATAACATACACTCAGCTTATCTCTTATTTCTGGGTAGCTCCAATGGAGGGTTCCAGTCACATGACAGAGACCTACATCAACTATGTTCTACAGCTTCTCTCTACTATTCTGTCTCAGGGCTCCCTCCAAAGTTGAGCAACAGTGTCATCTCATATGCAGGAGCAGCCAGAAGGAGGGGAGGGCAGATAACACTGAGAGCCTGCCCTACGGATTTCATTTTTGTCAGCTCCTGCGATCATGTGAGACAATTTCCTTACAATAACTTTCCTCTCTCCCTCTCTCCCTCTCTCCCCTTCCCCCTCCCCCTCCATCCCTCTTCCTCCCTCCCCAATCTCTCTCCTATTGATTCTGCTTCTCTGGAGAATACTGACTGATACCCATACATTCCCATGTATACACACACCACACATGCACACACACCCCATGCATATGCACAAATGTACACAAGAATGGTGGGGGTAGAAAATGGCTGGATTTCTTAGGAACTGTTGCCCTTTGTGGAAAAGCTGACTGACTCTCAGTAAAGAAGATGTGGTTGCCTGTTGCATATTATGTAAACAAATGCTTCATGCAAGTTATTATTGTTCCCCTTCTTGTTTTTCCTTTATTTGAGAAATCCCAATATATGAGAAACTATAAACATACTCTCAGGAAACTGAGCATTTTCTTTTTCATTTTGAAGTTTCTTTTACAAAAAAAAAAAAGAGTTTTAAAAACTTAAGAAGAAATTAGCTATGAGATTGAAAGTGTGAGTCTCCATAGAACACTCATGAGATTTAAGTACTAAAAGTCATTTCCACAAAGTGGAAACCCAATGGTACAACTGCATTCAATTCATTTCTAAATTTGGTGCAACTTACAACATTGTGGGTAAGAAAAAGAAAGAAAAAGGCATATGGCTTAAGAATTTGAGTCTTCCACAATGTGGAAACCTCTATTATTCTTAGAAACAAGAGGCAAAAACCAAAAAAAGTAGTAGAAGCTCAAGACACAGAAGTTATAATTCTATTTGAATTCTGACTATAAATATATATTGTTTATTAACTCTGTGTACACTCAATGGAGTTAATCAAGAAGACAGAGGCTTATTTATAATACATATAATTCATAAAGAAAACTGTGATGGTTAAACTAATCATTTCTGCTATCTTAACAACTTTCATTATTTATTGTGGCTGAATTAATTGGACAGAGACTGGTTTCAATGGTTAAAATAACCAAGCCAGTAAGATTGTCTGTGGTTTAGTCATTTCATACCTAGTTGCAGATTGTCTCACTCTGGCAAATTCCAAATCATAGCTCTAGCAGAGGATAGAACAACAAACTAAAAACCTGAAAGGAGTTTGTTCATGCAAATACTGTGTAAAGTATTTAAAATAATGAGTTTGTATTTTTAAAAAGTAAACTACATCTTTGTAATAAAACATGTTTTGATTTAATTTTGGAACATGCCTACATTGATTAAGCAATGTTTATAATAGAGCAAAAAGCTTATTAAAGGGACCAAGAACTCTTCTATGTGCTTTATAAATTAACTGACTTAACACTCAGAAGAACTCCTTGAGATCAGCCTTTTATTATGCCCATTTTATTGATAATGACCCTGAGGCAGAGATTGGCTAAGCATCTTCCACTTGGTCATGGAGCCAGCAAGTGGCAGAATCAGGCCCTCTAAGTACTGAGTCCAGATGTTAAGTGCTACACTACATAATTTCATAGATAAATGCAAACATCAATATCAGTCTGTCCCCATTTTTATTCAGCAGTGACTTGTGTCCCATTAAAGAATATCTTTCACAATACCTCCCAAATTAGATTGAATTGAGCCATCAACCCCCCAAGTTGTGGCTCGCGAGCTCTAGAGCACAGGCTTGGTAGTGTATGTATGTCGATGCTACTCTTACTTCGCACCAGCTTCCGCCTCCCCACCTCCGTGTCCTCAAGTCCATTCTCTATGTCTACATCTTTATTCCTGCCATGCCACTAGGTTCATCAGTACCATTTTTATTTAGATTCCATATATATGCGTTAGCATATGGTGTTTGTTTTTCTCTTTCTGACTTACTTCACTCTATATAACAGACTCTAGGTCCATCCACCTCACTATAAATAACTCAATTTTGTTTCTTCTTATGGCTGAGTAATATTCCATTGTATATACGTGCCACATCTTCTTTATCCATTCATCTGTCGATGGACACTGAGGTTGCTTCCATGTCCTGGCTATTGTAAATAGAGCTGCAATTAATATTTTGGTACATGACTCTTTGAATTATGGTTTTCTCAGGGTATGTGCCCAGTAGTGGGATTGCTGAGTCATATGGTAGTTCTATTTTTGTTTTTTTAAGGAACCTCCATACTGTTCTCCATAATGGTTTTATCAATTTACATTCCTACCAACAGTGCAGGAGGGATCCCTTTTCATCACACCTTTTCCAGCATTTATTGTTTCTAGATTTTTTGATAATGGCCATTCTGACCGGTGTGAGGTGATACCTCATTGTAGTTTTGATTTGCATTTTTCTAATAATTAGTGATGTTGAGCTTGTGACTCTTGGCCATCTGTATGTCTTTGGAGAAATATCTATTTAGGTCTTCTGCCCATTTTTTAATTGGATTGTTTGTTTTTTTGATATTGAGCTCCATGAGCTGTTTGTATGTTTTGGAGATTAATCCTTTGTCTGTTGTTTCATTTGCAAATATTTTCTCCCTTTCTGAGGGTTGTCTTTTTGTCTTGTTTATAGTTTCCTTTGCTGTGCAAAAGCTTTTAAGTTTCGTTAGGTCTCATTTGTTTATTTTTGTTTTTATTTTCATTACTCTAAGAGGTGGGTCAAAAAAAGATCTTGCTGTGGTTTATGTCAAAGAGTGTTTTTCCTCTAAGAGTTTTATGGTGTCTGGTCTTACTCTTAATGAGGTCAAGCAACTTTTCCTGGGTCACTTGATAACCTTTTCTTTTGAAGTGTGTTTAAGGCTCATGCCCATTTTTTTTGTTTTTGATTGATTCTTCTTTATGTTAATTTGAAGGAATTTTCTACATAGGAACCATTTTTTAGTTAAATATATCATAAATATCTTCTCTGAGCTTGTAGCTTGCCTTTAACTCTCTTAATTATGTCTTTTGAGGAAAATACATAATTTCTTTATTTGAGTATTATAGAATTCATCAGTTTTTTGCCTTTATGGTAATTACTTCCTGTGTCTTATTTAAAGAATTTCTCCATAACATGGAAATCATAAAAATATTATATTTTGTCATTTTTAGGTGTAACACTTTGCCTTTTCCATTCAGAAGTATACTCCCCTGAGAATTTATTGTGTCTGGTCATGTATGAGTCAAATTCTTATATTTTTACAATATGGATACACAATTCAGCAAGTAAATTTACCATTTAGTAAAATAGCTCACTTTTCCCTCTCCTATGCAGGATCACTGTTATAAATCATGTGCCTGTATTTCTGTGTCTGGGCACTCCATTCTGTTCCAGTGGTAAATTTGTGTATCATTCTTCCGATACTACACTGTCTTAATTACTGACACAGATGTATTGATTTCCAATAAAAGAAGTCTTTCCACTTTGTTATTCTTAATAAAGAGTGCTAGTCTATTTTTTTGAAATATAATTGGCAAATAACATTATATTAATTTGAGGCATACAACGTAACGATCTGATATTTGTATGTACTGTGAAATCACCACAGTAAGTCTAGTTAACATCCATCACCGCACAATTATGAACTTTTTTCTTATGTTGAGAACTTTTAAGATCTGTTCTCTCACTAACTTCCAAATATACAATACAGTATTGCTAATCTATTCTTGACTCTTACATTTATATATAAATGTTATAATCTCTTTGTCCAGTTAAAGGATTAGTGAGATATTATTAAATTATGGATCAATTTGTAGAGAGGTTGCATGTTACTTTGGTATATTTTCTAAACCATTAAGATGTCATATCCCTCTATATAGGTCTTCCTCAATTTTTCATAATAAAATTTTATGATTTTTCCATAGAAACCCTGCACATATTTTGCTACATTTACTCATGGACAGTGACATTTCTAATGTAATTAAAAATGCAAATTAAATTTTTAAACTTCCTATATTCTTATTTCTAGCATATTAAGGATGTGTTCATGGTTAACGGAACTTACATGCAACGACCTTAATAAAATCACCTATTAATTTTAATCCTATATGCATATTGTAGTATTTTGCTATAGACAACCATATGAGATTATTGTTATTTTCCCTTTCCAATCTTTTTGTTTAAGTTTTCATTCTCCTTGTTTTACTACATTTGGTAAGACATCTAATGTAATGTTCAGTAGAAACAGTGATAGTAGGCATCCTTTTCTCACTCCTATTAAAATAATAAGCCATCAATTATATTTTTAATTATAATTATTAATATTTTTTAAATTGAAGTATAGTTGATTTAACAATGTTGTGTTAGTTTCAGGTGTACGGCAAAGGGATTCAGTTATGTATATGTGTGTGTGTGTGTGTGTGTGTGTGTGTGTGTGTGTGTGTATTCTTTTTTGAATTCTTTTCCCTTATAGGTTATTACAAAATATTGAGTATATTTACCTCTGCCATACAGTAGGTCCTTGTTTGTTATCTGTTTTATATGTAGTAGTGTATGTATGTTAATCCCAATAATATTGTTTTATATTTTTGTTTCTTACATATGGTTTTCATTTCTCTGCTGAAATTCTCAGTATTGCTTTTCTTTTCCTCTTCAAATATCTTTATAGATATTTTAAAGTCAGATAATGGCAATACCTTGAGCCTCTGTGTATCTCTTTCTGTTGTCTGTTGTGTCTGTTGAATATTGTTCCTGTTGTCCTTCCTCATTGTGTGCCTATTTATTTTTTAATTGTATTCCAGATGTATTTTCAAAATTGTTTTGGGAGGGAATTTGTTAATTGGGATAATATAATTTTTCTCCAGAGAGGTTTTTTATGTGATTCTGGAAGGGAGTTAAGGCATAGCACTCTAGTATCACCTTAATCTAATTTGAGAGAATGAGATGATTTGAAATTGAGCTGTAGTTGACTTTCATTTTTAGGGTGCAGTCTTTTAAGGCTCTGATCCAAAGTGAAGTATTTCAGCAGAACCACTTTCTCTTACTAAACTCTGGATTTCAGCCTGTTATTCTAGTCCCATGGAACAGTTGAAAGTGTTGCTCAAAGCAATACTTACTTCTCACGAAACTGGCTGATTCCAAGACTGGAACAAGAAAGACACAGAATGAACTTGGACTATATTGCTATGCAGAAAAGTAAGGAATTACTCGAAAAATAATAGGGACATGTCAAAAAGATAAAGAAGCCACTCTTATGAGGCTCCTACTGACAAAATATGGGACAAATTGAGCACCAAAATAATGAAATACGAAGATGAATTAGAAATTATTGCAAATATAGGAATTGATGAGTCTATATTAACGGTAAATAAGTATAGCCATCTATTAGTTAAGTAATTAAGTAATAAGACAAAAAGTTGGGCTGTTGCTTACAGTAGAATGCCAAGTGCTGTTTGGTAAATATGGACAGAGCGCTGGAGCTGGAAAATCAGTATTTTGCAAGTATCACTGTAAAGACTGATCAGGCAAGAATCATCCATAGATGTTCATCTGTAGATTTTAAGGTTAGGAGGAAAACTTAATAAGAAACTGGATATTTGTATGGTCTTAAAAATTTCAGATTGCTTAATAGCCACAAGGAAATAAAATTGTTATACAGTGAGAAATTAATTAGACAACACTTCGACAGAGTGAGCAAAATTAATGTTACCGATGATGGGCACACGAACAGGAGGATGTCATATGCATCCAGAGGTGATACCCTGAGGAGAACACTAAGTTGTTCATGTTTTATTTTGGCTGAGAATGTAATGAGGAGATAGAAAAAACAGGATAGTTCTATTTTTAAAAGGTAGGAGGATTACTGTATTAGAAATGTTAATATCATAATAAAGAAAGGCTATGAAAATGTTCCATATTAAATGAGGCTAAGGAGACCTGGCAAATAATTGAAATAGCTGACCTTAGATAAAATAATATATTGGAGGGGGAAATGTTATAAATGACATCATTGGGTCAGCTGATAAAATTGATCAAAGTATTGAATCAGTGTTTTATGTACTGAAATTGTTAACTATACTGCCATTATCTTAAAGAATATTCATATTCTTAGGAAAGATAAGCTGAAGTATTTAAGGGTAAAGAGCATGATATATTGTCTTGCAAATATTTCAGAAAAATAAAAACTAGTTATGTGTGTGCATATTTTGTACAATATTAACAATAACTGAATTGATATAAAGGGTGTACATTGAATACCTTTATTCTTGAAACTTTTATGTAAGTTTGAAATTATATACATATACTTTCTAAGATTTTTTTTTTTTAAATAGTGTTATTCAACCTATCAGCCACCCTATCCATGTCAGTAAATATCTTCAGGGAAAAAGAGACCCAAACTCTTCCCTTCCCCTCCCTGAGTGCTCTTCTCCCCTGACTTTTGGCCAACAAAATACAGCTTTTTTTTGTTTTTTTTTAAGCTTCACAATGACTATTTTTAATGCCATATTTTATTTATACAAATTTTTAGTGAAAAATTTAAGTACAAAGAAAAATTATACACAAATTATATAATGAATTTCTGTATACCCACAACACAAATTTTCAAATCTTTATAGCCTGACATATTTTTCTTCTTTTTAATTACTTCTTAAGAAAAAAAATTACATGTCTTTCTCTTATTCTCACTTTATCATTCCTAGATATAACAACTGTCCTTGTTTTGTTGATTATCATTCCCATGTATGTATACATAAAGTATAAAAATGTCTATAAACAATAGATGGCATTGTTTTCATGAGTTTAAATTTTATATAAATGGTATACTACTGTATCCTTCTGAAGTTTCTTTTTAAATCAACATCATATTTATTGAATTTATTCATGCTAACACTTCTACTTTATTTACATATATTTATATTATACCATCATATGAATATACCACAAGTAATTTACACATTTTCTTGGTTATTAAAATGTTAAAGTTTATTATAATTCTCGATTATAATGTCACAATGAATGTGCTTCTGTTGTGACTTACTGTACGTTATGGGCAAGGATTTCTTTAGGACCAAGAATACAGGGTATTTTGTGAGGAGTATGTTTCCTGAGGTGTAAGGAATGTGTATATTTTTCTAAATAATTATTTCCAAATTGCTCTTCAAAGTGCTTCCATTAAAAGAGCAATGCCTCCTTCAGTGTTGTATGAGATTTACTGGTGCTCTACAGTCTTGCAGAAACTTGGTACTCTCAGACTTTAAAATTTTGCCTCTGTAATCATTATTAAATGATATCTCATGATTATTTAATTTACATTTCCCTGATAACTAGGGAATTTTGAACATGCTTTATTTTTTGCGGGGGGGGCAGGTGAAGTAGAAAAGGATAGTGTTATTACTTTGCCAGGCAAAGGGGGGACACAGTAGGCTAGCGCCTCAAGAACTGTGCCCCCTCCCTGGGGAATAGGGAGAGGTCTTATAGTCAGGGCTCCTGGTCAGGGGTATGCAATAAGGATCAAGGCAGTAACAGGTTTTCATTCTTCTGATGGGTTGGTGGTGAGGTAAGTAGGAGTCAGCATCACCAACCTTCAGGTCCAATTGGTCTGGGGTCTACATGTCTGTGAGCAGCATACCATCGTTTAATCGTTAACTTCTTCCGCCTGGAGGGGGTTTTGACATCTGCAAAATAGCTTAAAGATATTGTTATGTGTATTGTTGATGGGGAAACAGGACCTTGCCCCAAGGCTGACCTTGACTGTTTGTTTCTCCCTGGTCTCACATCCCCTCCCTTCCCTAATTAACAACTGCTTGAAAATACTTTAAATGTGTACTTTCTATTTAAGTTCTGTGATTTGTTATTTTTAACTTTGCCCATTGTTCTATTTGATTATTTTTCTCTTACTGATTAGTAAGAATTTTTTATATATTATGGACATTACTCTTTAGTTATATACATTACAAATATAGTCTTCTAGTCTGTGCATATATCTTGGTTTGTAGTACTGTTTTTAAATCAGAAATTTTAAATTTTATTGAAGCCAAATTTAACTTACTTTATATGATGTGCGTTTTCTGTCTTGTTTAAGTAACTTAGAACAGTCGTAACTGAATTCCATTGTATTTCTTCTAAATATTTAATGTTTCAATTTCTATATTTAAGTTTTTATTTCATTTGTCGTGTCTTACATGGTGTGTGCTCTAATAGATTTTCCTACCTGGAAAACCATAATACTGTAGTCAACATTTGCCCCAGTGATTTGTTGTATGACTTTGCTTTGTTTTGAATTTCAATTTCCCGCAGATGGTTACTTGTGATTCTAAAATTTTGCTGTTTTCCATTAGTCTGTTAATCTAATCCTGAATAGATACCACACTTTCTTAATTAATCTCATGTTGTAATATTTTAACCTCACAATCATAAAGGAAAGTGGTCTATTTCTCACGTGCACTACATGCCTATAGTGTTTATTATAGTCACCCATGGACTCAGACTGATAGAGCAGCCATCATATTGTAACATCATTATTATTTTTTCTATCAGATCTCCTTCATCTTTACATTCTGCAGTTCAAACAACAAACCCATCAGTTATTCCTGCTGAAAGAGACATTTCATTAGCTGTTAAAGCAGATTGCCCTCTTGCTATATCTACTATTTTGTTCCTGAAAAGCCTAGCTGAGGTTTTTGCTCTGGCCAAGTTAACAATCCTCTCCACTTGTTGTAGGTCTGAGAATAAAACATTGCTACACAGATTGATTATCCTGGCGAGCTGATATATTGAACACATATCCTCTATCTACAGTACTGAAAAAATACTGTCAGGGAAGGGGAATAATAATTAAATTGACACACGACAGATTAACAGAAAAACAAAAAAACTAATTTGTAGATACTGAAGTCTCATAGAAATAGAACCTAAGAAGTGACCGAAACAGACAGCTTTTATACTTTTTAGGCAAAGAAACAACTTTGTGAGAAATTGACAGGACAAAGAAACTTAGGCTTTGGGTGCTTAATTAGTGAAGAAGCTAAACAGAGTTTGGGCTTTGGGTAGTAAATTAGTAAAGAAGTAATAAGGCTTATATAGGTTTCTCAGCCAAGAATTCCCTATTTCTGGCAACAAGGAAGCCTCTCTACCTCCTTATATAGGGAGGGTGCCTTCACATGGGAGATTTGTTTCCTGCTTTCAGGGGATCAGAGGAGGGTCAGACTGCCCTTTGTGCACTGGCAGTTTCTCAAGTAACTTTATTTGTTTATTTTTTTTATATTGGGTCATAGTTTTTATCTTATTTATTTAAAAAATTTTTGGCTGTGTTGGGTCTTTATTGCTACATCCAGGCTTTCTCTAGTTATGGTGAGTGTGAGCTACTCTTCCTTGCTATGCACGGGCTTCTCATTGTGGTGGCTTCTCTTGTTGTGGAGCACAGGCTCTAGGCGCATGGGCTTCAGCAGTTGCAGCATGCAGCCTCAGTAGTTGCACCACACAGGCCCTAGAGCATGCAGGCTTCAGTAGTTGCGGCACATGTACTCAGTAGTTGCAGCATATGGGCTCAGTAGTTGTGGCCTGTGGGATCAGTAGTTGTGGTGCATGGGCTTAGTTGCTACGCAGCATGTAGGATCTTCCCAGACCAGGGATCGAACTCACATTCCCTGCATTAGCAGGCAGGTTCTTAATCACCGTGCCACCACGGAAGTCCCTCTCAAGTAACTTTAATTCAAAGTAATCAATATACCATTGTGGCATATTTGGGGCAACCTGCTCTGAGCCCCAGTAATACCCTAATATGTGATTGTGTCTTAAAAGGATTTATAGAAGGACAGTAATATAAAGTCTGTGATAGGAAATTAGGAGAAATCTTTAACCTGGTCTCAAAGTTTTCCTGCTCAAGCCCAGTGGTGTTCAGAATTTGGTTTCATCAGCAGGGTTGAAAATTACAATCATGCATGGAAACTAAATCTTTTTTTTAGGTAGAACATGTAAAAGGCAAAAACAATTGGTAATGCCTTCCCTGACAGTTACTGTGACAGTCATGAAGGCTGTACAGCACTGCTAAAGTATTTATTTGACGCTTATTAAACAGAGTTTTAATGGTAGTGAAATTTTAATCTAATTCATCAATTTAATAGTTTTCATGAAAATGCTCCATTTATTTAGATGCTCTATGTATCTTTCCTATTCTCACTAATCATTTTTGTTCATTTGCTATTGACTTAGGTTGTTTTGAAATAGTGCATTAGAATCAGAAGAATATAGTTTCATAAAGCATTATCATTAAAAACCTATCTAGATTAAGATGTAGTAAGTAATTATAATTTTACAGGGTTATCTTTTCATTTGTCTCAATGATGGTAAATCATTAGGCCTGAGAAACCATCCGTATGGATCTATAGATACATGCCAGAAGCCATCTTTGGAAACATAATCATACATTATTATGAAGCCCCAATTTATAATGGGTTTTCTTCTAAAAAAATCTTTAGTAGTAATCTCTTCTAATGAACATGATACATCTGATCATCATCAAGGGAGTTTTAGCTTCAGATTTCTTTACCAAATCAGTAGAACCCCTAGGATAAAATAATAAGTAGACAAACAATGTTGTTCTGCTCCTTTAGGGCAGATATTTTGTACCTGAGCTATTTCTAGTGCTGATCTAAATTCAAATATCCAAATTAACAAGTAATCAGTAAGGTCCTGGCACTTTGAAGATTTGAGCTTATATGGATTTTTATTTCTGCTGACTGTGTTTTCACTGCCTGGGTGTAGGGTGGTTGAAGGCGTATATCTGTCTTTCCATCTGTGAAGACCTCAAGAATGGCCATAAGGAGAAAGAGACGATTTTTACATATGAATTTAACTGATGTGACTATTTCATGATAAAAGGACAATTTGTGGCATTATTAATTTCCGACAACTTTTTGTGAAGTTGTACGATGGGTCTAGGCTGAGGTACTCTGTAATCATCTTAGATAGATTGCTTCTGAAGGAAGTTGTGTTGATTCTGGTGTGTCTTCAGAGATGGCCAACTGGATGGTTATGAAGTACCATTGTATGACATCCTTGACCATATAGCCACTCTGTAGAAACAATATTATCAGTACCCAGGATTTCTTGGATGTAAACTGATAATCATGATTACAAAATTCTCACTGTAATATAAATTAAATAGCAGCTTACTCATTTACACTGAGGAACATTGCCATCAGGTAGAACAGACATCAGATGGTCCAGTGTTCTTCTGTTTTAAAGAGAAATTTTCATGTGAAGCTGAATTATCAAAATTTTAAAACAATGCAAGATAAATTATTTATAAGATATGAATATTAAAGATCTTCAGACTTTATGCATAGAATTATATCTGTCTCCATAACAAGGATAGATTTGCTAGGTAGGTATACTTTTCCATCTTAGCCATGGGAGAAATTTCCTTCCTCAATCATGTTTTGGTAGATTTTCTCAATATCCAGTGGCCTGCTGATAAATGTTTAACAAACTGGCTCTTGAGGAAAAAATCCTAATTTGTAGTGTGTGCCAATTTCTGTGGTATACATATTATCACCATGGCTAAATTCAAGTTACTAATATCACTGAATGTACAGCTGGGAACAGATGTACACAGCCCAGCTCTCACAAGCCAGCCTCAGCTGGCTCTGTCAAACCAGTGCAATGTCTATCTTTCAGGTACCACTTTGTAAGCCTACACTACTGAAAAATTATTATTCTACTAAGGGGTATTTTTAAAAATATATTAAATATATCCAATTATAATCATATCTTAATCTTTTGAACCTTAAAATGACTTTTTTTCTGAGCTATCATATACTCATTTTATGGTTTAATTTTCAGAAGTACTTCTTATTTTCAAATTCTTGGGGAGCTCTTGGTAATTGATTCCATGTATTCTCTACTCCAGACTTTCTATTGTGTTTTCCTAATACCACCTACATCAGAATCTCTGAGAAAGGGGACTTAGAATCAGCATTTTAACAAATTCCTTCAGAGAAAGATTGTTAAACTTTGAGAATTTCTGTTCTAAAGACCTGCCTTTTCCTTAAAGACAAAAGTTTATTTTAACATAAGGTAGACAAAAATGCAGTCAAAATAGAAGTGGGTAATGGGACAGTGAGCAGTGGTGAGAAGTTAGTTTTGGGAGTTCATGAAAATGTAATCTTGATGGGCTTGACTTTGTTGAATAAGGACTTAGTTATAGAAGGTTTTCTTTTCTCTAGTTTTGTCATCTAGTAAACATTTGATTTATGGTGGTAATTCTCAATTGTCAGGTACAGCAGAATCCCCTGGTGAGGTTAAATTTGTATGTAATTATTCCACATGATGCTAATAAGCAGCCAGGGTTGAGAACCACTTCCAGCAGGAATCCCAGATTTTCTTCGCTCATGACACTCACAATTTTTTCCTGGTACCCCTGTGTCAGTAAACAAAACAAAACACCTAAGAGTTCTGTTTGAGTATTAGTTCTAAGCATCTTAATACATATTTACATCTAACAACCTAACAGTACGTTGAAAAGTTAATTGTTGAAAAGAAGTTGAAAGAATAAAATAATATTTCTATTACTTTCTCAAATAACCAACATTATTTACCGACGGGATGTGTGCACCTTGTGGGCAATGCACAGCTCCTCGGAGCTTGGTTTCAGGTTTGAGACCTCCATCCTTTTTTCCTGTTCCACATTGATTTTCTCACTGTACTTGCCTTTGAAGAAATTAGTAATATCTGAGCTCTGAAGAGAGATGATGCCATTGAAAGAAATATAGTGTGATCATGAGCTGGTAGTTTCTGTTTCTCTTGAAAACATAAAATATCTCAGAGTGCTCTTTGTAGCTCTCTGGGGCACCTTGGCACACAATTTGGAAACCAGAGACTTATAGAACAAATTTTATGAGAATGGCCAAATCAATTTTAAAAATCCCAAAACACAGTGATAAAAGGCAAAAAGAACTTGATGAGAGCCAGGATTGCTTGTTAAGTTTTGCTTTTCTCAATTTTTCAATGATAAAGATGGTGACAATGATGATAAAAGTAACTGACATTTAATGGGAACTACCTATGTACTAATCACTACATTTTATATATTTTCCCAATTAATTTTTAGTAAGAAATCTAAGAAGTAGGTGCAGTTTCCCTAGTTTTTAGGTATGAAAATTGAGGCTTAGAGCTTTAGCTACACCCCACCTAGTAGGTGGCACAGGTGAATAGGGAAGGTCATTTATTTGTGAATTCATCTTGATAGGAATATGACTTAATCATGAAGAATAGAATTGGTGGTGAGTCTGTGGTCTCAGTATAAGCAGGCAGGTTATAAAGTAACGCAGTGAGAAAACAAAGAATTCCTGGCATAAATACGGGTCTTGGTAGAACTGGATGGAAAAAACAATCACAAAATCCCACTAGTTTGGATACACATGTCTTTGAGTGTGTGTGTATGTGTGCATGCACGTGCACATGCAAGTACATACATAATTACTAGATATTACATACATACACACACATTCATAACTACCAAATATTATTTGGCTAGGGTTATGTCCAATTGCAAATGAGAATTAGAAGAGGCAAAATGGTGTAAAACTAAATGTTAGAAGGGGAAAGGATGGGTAACAGTAGGAAAAGGGAAGGGATGGGAGAGGACAGAGTAATGACAGCAGCTCCTATCATCTTGCACCTTCCTGATCTCTCTATCACTATTGCCCTTTACTTGCAATATTAAAATTCTTAAATATTTCTCTTCAGCTATACCCTGTCTCAAGCCTACTGTTAAATTTCAACACAAAGAGTTTGGACTAAGGACTTTGCTCTTCTCTTTAAAATGTCTCTTTCTTCTTGGGAACTTTGTGTTACTTCCCACGTGTTAGGTTGGGTTCCAGAGCTAAAAATGCAGAGTTCTTGAGTTGCCTGCGTACTGCTGACAAGCCTGTAATGACAAGTGCTAATTTGTATCTATGAAGGAAAATCAGGGGGGAAAAAAGGCATGTAACGTCAGAAATATGAGGATATATACTTTAATTAAATCAGTGAAGACCCTCCGGAGCCTCTGTTCTAAAGTTTCTCTATTTGTCATTAGGCTGGAAAATAACAATAAGAAATTACATGTTGTCTACTCTCTCCTCCATTTCTTCCCTGCCTTCTCCTCACCCCAAAAAGATATTATCTTAGTCATTAGGCTCGTGGGACATATGCTGTTAGGCTGCATTTGTATGGGAAATTGACCCATTTCTAAGAACCATGAGATGCTTTTTCTCACACTTCCCTATATACACTCTCATGCTTCATCGTGTCTTCACTGCTTGACTGGGTGACCTTTTGCACTTATGTATCCCTTAATTTAATGAGCACAATCCCTGGTACATAACAATCATCTAATAAATATGTTTTGGATGAATTAATAAAATCCACCCCATATAGTTGTATGCTATGGTCTAAATAGTTTATGTAATATATCTTAAGTTACACCTCTTTAATTGAGCAACTGCAGGTCAGATTTACCCTGCTCGGACAAAATTATCTAATGGCTATTGAAAAAATTGTCTAACCAGACTCTCTTTCTCCAGTATATCAGCCTCTCTGATCTTCATACTTTAATCAGCTTATCTCCAGCAGTAAGTGCTGAATGACTCAGTCTACTCTGCACTCCAGCTGCAATTGCCTACTTTCTCTGCTGTTCTCTTAGTCTGGGAATTTCTGATCACTTCTGTCATTCTTCCCCTCTTTGCTTTCTCTTACCACCTGTCAAACCCCTATTCCTCCTGGAAAGTTAGTGTAGACATGCTCTTGTAGGAGAGGAAAAGTAATTTTCCCTCTTCCCTTTTAGGTATTGGCTGAGAACTTCCTATAATAAAAAGAAAGATTAACAGGAAACAAACAGAAGTTTAATAACATGAATACCTCCTGTATACATCGGAGATACGCAGAAAAACTAAGTAACTCCCTGAAATGGCCCAAGTCACCACCTTAAATACCATCTCCAGCTAAAGACAGAAGATGTTGAATAGGGGAAAAGGTTAGTCATGGGAGGTTATTAACTAAAGCACAGTAAACAAGGATAAGGTCCTAATGCAGATTTAAGTCCTTGTTTTCTCCATTGATAAGAGTTTCTAGAGATTTAGACATTCTCCTCTTCCTAATGCAGAAAGAGAAACATCTGTACAAATGGATATTTTTCCTATAAATGTTAATGTCTCTCACAAAAAGATAACTACTACTTGGTTTTCAG
Organism: Grampus griseus; assembly: GCF_964374135.1. Classification (NCBI taxonomy): domain Eukaryota; kingdom Metazoa; phylum Chordata; class Mammalia; order Artiodactyla; family Delphinidae; genus Grampus; species Grampus griseus. Next base: position 62,376,016 of record NC_139003.1, read on the forward strand.
AGCTTCTCCCTTGTTTGCTGTTTGTTTTTGTTTTGTTTTGTTTTGTTTTTAACAACCAGGTCAAAATAATCTTTATGCTAAAGGGGCATATTTTGGGGTGGCATATTCTGCTCCACTTCACTCTCTTTCTCTTAGCCTTCACTGCACTATGTGGTTTTAATCACTCTCCCCTTTTACTATCAAGAGGCCTTTGCTTTCACATTTCACAGAGCATTTGTTTTACTTTTTGCTCTGGATGGGTTTTTACATAAGAGTTAAAATTTTTGTTGAATGGGTGAATGAATGTTCTATTGGTCACTGTTAAGCAGAGTATAAATCATGTAATTTCCAACTCTGTTTCATTTAATAGTGGGTGGGAAAATACCTGCTTTAAGTTGTCACTATTTGAGGTAATTCTTCGTAGTCTAACTGGAGAAAAATTATGAAGCCATGTCTGATGCCACAGTGCTAGATTCTACTTTTCTCTCAAAGACTAATGAAAGCTAATTTTTTGGAAGAGTAGTATTATCCACTGCTTTTTTGTTTTTGTTTTGTTTTCTCTTATATATTGAAGGAGAGCAAAGTATCCTACCACAAAATATGCCACTTTGGCAAATTGATTATTTTGAATTAAAGTTACTTAAGAAACGACAAGTACAAGAAGGACACTCTGATTCTTCTTTGTCCTCCTAAAAGCAAAAAATAAATCTCATATGTGAAAGGTATCCTCTCTGTACCAGGAGGTAAAGAGACAGTCATCATGAGAGACAGGGAATTCAAGGCTGAGAAGACTGTATAAACCTGTTACTTCTTCACTAATTAGCTACCTAGGACCCAAACCCTTTTATTTTGTCAATTCTTCACAAATTTACTTTTTGTCTAAAAGATATAAAAGCTGCCTGCTTTGCTCACTTCTTTGAGCCTCATATCTTTGGGTATCCTGTGTGTACAAAATTAAATTTGCTTTTCTTCTGTTAATTTGTCTTACGTCAATTTAATTATTAGACCAGCCAAACAACCTAGAAGGGAAGAAGGAAAATGTTTTCCTCCCCTACTATATATAATACATATATATGTTTATATATATATATGTTTATATATATATATATATAGTCAATGTAGACCTGCTCCCCAGTTATGTTTTTCTCTTTCCTATTCTTCAATCTGTAGGTGAGTAAAATTTGCCACCCCAAAATGTGTTTCTTTGGTATGAGGGTTAATTTATGCTGATTATTTTTAAGAAACAGAGGCTAGGAAGTCTTTATTTTTACCTCTCCCTTAGCTGCCTAAAGAATTGAAATAAAGGGCCTGTTGACTGAAAAAAAAAAAAAAAAAGAAAAAAAAAAGCACAAGGTGAGAATTGTGAGTTAAGTTTTATTTGGGGCAAAATTACAACCATAGCCCAGGAGACAGCCTCTCACATTGCTCTGAGGAACTGCTCCAGAGGAGGTAGTGGGGAAGGTCAGTACATGTATGATTTTGGTGAAGCGGGTATTTGTGCAATCAGGCACACATTTTGTAAGAAGGGTGCCGCTAGTCATGAGGAGCAAATGTCTCCGTTAATGATTTTAGTGCTTTTCTAGATATGAGAAGATGCAAGAAATTGGGCCCATAAAATCTTTTTCTGAAAATATCTAACTATCTGAAGGTCTGTTCTGCCAGTTTTTCCCAGAGGACAGAGTACCTCATTCCCGATCTCCACCCTGAACTTATTTCAGGGTGTGTCGAAGGTCAGCAAAGGCAGTGGCTAGTGACATAATCCTTGTAGAGGCAGATGGCAAGTGACAGTTTTTAGTTGGCAGTCCTGTTCCTGGAATAGAGCTATCACCAGAGATATCTGTAATGAATATGGGCTAGGTGTGGTGGGGAAAACTTGGCAGGGCCTGGAGATCAGAGTGCACTCTGTCCCATTGTCTCTGCCTAGCCCAGCAAACATCTATTTACCAAATACTTGTTTTGCCTTCTCCGTGTGAATTGCCTTCCTCCTCTTTGAAGTCCCAAACCACTACCCCCAACACCCTCTTTGGTCTTTAGCTGAAGATGGTGTTTAAGGTGAAGATTTCAGCCATTTGGTGAGTTAGTTTTCCCGGGTCCCTCCCATGTATACGTGTTATTAAAATTGTGTTTGATTTTCTCCTGTTAATCTGTTTCATGCCAATTTAATGAAGACCAGCCAGAAGAACCTAGGGCCCTAGGGCAGAGGAAAATTTCTTCCTCTCTGACAAATCTTATCCCTGCTCCCAGCAACTCATGCATTGTTCAAATGCTATTTCTCCTGTCAGATGACGTTTTATAAAATCAGCAAGGTAACTGGGCTTCTTGAATATATAGAGTCTCTATTTTTTTTAAATATAGTGGTAGAGATATTTACTTTGTAAATAAGAGAACTTTGAAAGAGGATGTTCAATATATCGCTAGCTATATGTGGCCCAAATGGTAAACGTAGATTGAAGTTGATTGCATCCCTTGACGTGTCTTTCCACATATTCCTTTTGTGTATGATAATGCCACTAGTAGGTAGTGGAGACGTGGAGGGGACCTGAATAAGTAATTATGCTAATTTGCTGCATGCAGGAACAGAGCAAATGTGCCCTTCTGCATTTACCATGTTAGAGGTGAAAAGTGATGGGGAGTTTGCTTTAGAAATACATGATAAAAAGGAAGATTGATCTTTGTCTGTGTTTGTCCTCTTTTGTTGTTGTGGGAACAATATTGAATGCTTTCTTGAAACTACTGATCAATTGCTATGTTCCTCCTGACAATCCTTTCTGTCACTGTTTGATACTCTTTTATCTCTTAGTACATGCTATATTAGTACTGTTCATTTGCTCAGACAGTTTTTGAGTGCTTACCTGTAGTCCACACTGCACTAGGTGTTATGGGGAGTAAATATAAGTACAGAAGAAGAAAAAATATAGTTTCAGCCTTAAAGAAGACATTAGTCTTTCTCTACCCAACACAACCTGACTGTTGAAAGCTCTTTAACGTGATTATGAGGAATGAAGTAAATATATATTTTGTCATCTAAGTAGAAATACATAACATCTGTATTTAAAACTCTACTAAAAAATTATCTTCCACAATTATCCTTCTTTCCAACAAGTTGTTCCTGATTTCTTTAAAAATGTAACACTAAAATTCAACATTCTTTAAGATAATGTAATGGTTTTGCCACATCAACTCCATTATTATTAATCATCTTAAAAAATGTGTTGCATTACAGTAAATTTTTTATCCTTTTTTGGAAAGTATGATTGATTTTACTGAGCATGACTTTTTTTTTTTTTTTTTGCGGTACGTGGGCCTCTCACCGCTGCGGCCTCTCTTGTTGCGGAGCACAGGCTCCGGACGCACAGGCCCAGCGGCCACGGCTCACGGGCCCAGCTGCCCCGCGGCACGCGGGATCCTCCCGGACCGGGGCACGAACCCGTGTCCCCTGCATCGGCAGGCGGACCTCCAACCACTGTGCCACCAGGGAAGCCCCAGCATGACTTTTATAATTGTGACAGAAATAAAATAATTATAGTTTTTTTCACTCCTCCTACTCCTAGAACCTAAGGAGGTTTTGAGATTTTCTTTTCTCCTCTGATTCTTAAGAGGTAATTGGGGAATCTCAAAGAACCTCTGACAGTGATCCATATAACAAAGAAATGAACCAGTAGGAAGAGGGCAGGGCAAAAACCTGGGTTGGTCAGACTTTGAGAATTTAGTAAACAAGAATATAATGAACAGAGAAAAGAGGTCCTTGAAGTCAGCTGCTGTACAGACTTCCAGGAGACAGGCAAATGAAGAGAAATTTTAGGATATATTTAGAATTCATGCTGTACATTGACCCTGCTCCTTCTCTCTTCTACCCTTACCACAGCACTGCTTCCTATCAATAAACGAATACATACTTAAGTTACTTTTAATACATTTAAGATGAAAATAAACACAATCAATTACAAGGTAGAACTATATATTAGGGTTATTTCGATGCCAAAAAAATGGAAAAGCACTTTACTCATATGATATTAAACAGGAGTCTGCAGCTTTTGTGATTATTTAGTAATCAAGTAATGGCCCTTTTACTTCCCTAAAAATGTTAAAGAAAAACCCAGCCAATACTTATGAAAAATACTTTTATTTTAAACAAGTAGAAAACATACCTAGGTCTTCAGAGATTCTGATGTAATAGTCTGTGTGTGGCCCAAGCAGCTATTTTCCAAAAGCTCCTCAGGTGACTGTAATGAGCATGTGTTAACTGGAACTCTTGCTGAGTAGTCTGATGGCTTTCATGTAGGAGGAAATTGCCAGAAAAGGTGACTTCATATATACAATGGAATATTACTCAGCCAAAAAAAGAAACGAAATTGAGCTATTTGTAATGAAGTGGATGGACCTAGAGTCTGTCATACAGAGTAAGTCAGAAAGAGAAAAACAAATACCATGTGCTAACACATATATATGGAATCTAAAAAAAAAAAAAAATGGTTCTGAAGAACCTAGGGGTAAGACAGGAATAAAGCCATGGACCTACTAGAGAATGGACTTGAGGATATGGGGAGGGGGAAGGGTAAGCTGTGACAAAGCGAGAGAGTGGCATGGACATATATACACTACCAAATGTAAAATAGATAGCTAGTGGGAAGCAGCCGCACAGCACAGGGAGATCAGCTCGGTGCTTTGTGACCACGTAGAGGGGTGGGATAGGGAGGGTGGGAGGGAGGGAGACGCAAGAGGGAAGAGATATGGGAACATATGTATATGTATAACTGATTCACTTTGTTATAAAGCAGAAACGAACACACCATTGTGAAGCAATTATACTCCAATAAAGATGTAAAAAAAAAAAAGAATAAGCCTATTAAGCCACTACAAGAAAAAAAAAAGAAGTGACTGGGCTGGATGTAAAATGGCAGTGGACGAAGTTTGCCTACTTAGTAAACTTATGCAGCCTTTAACAAATATTGAAACCGATATTTTGGTGAATTTTCATTTGTGTTTTAATTAATTGAATTGTTCACATGCTTTTCTTTTCTAAATATTTTTATAGTTTCTGTCTTCATAGACATCTTTACAAACCCCCCTTCTCCTACTCCAAAACTGTATATCTATTACCCTATGTTCTGTTGTGGTGTTTTCTATGTAGTATCAGTCTGTAGCTTTGTGTCTGAGCTGGCAGAAAGAGGCAGGGTGAACGAATGAGTGCCAGTTATCATTAAATTTTGAAATCATGCTAGCTTTACAAAATGAACTGATATTTCTGTTTGCTGTAACAGTTTAAAGAACGTAAGACTTTTTTTTTGAAAGTTTGAAAGAATTCTCTAGTAATCCAACTGGATTTACCTTTGTACTGTAACTATTGTTCTATAATTATTTTTCAAATTTTGACTCTCATGATATTCAAAGTCTGCCTTTTCACTAATTATTTTTAATTAACTGTATCATTAAATTATTCATTTCATACATACTTTCAAAATACTGATTTATGTGTATTTTCTTATAATGTCTTTGTTCCAAATATAGTCACGTTCCTTTGCATTTTTAATGTTAAATACTTTTCTTTTTTCTTCTTTTTTTCTAATTTTCTTTGCCAGCAATTCTCCCATTTCATCAATCTTTTCAGAGAACTAAGTCTTTGAGTTACCTTTTTTAACTGCATTTTCCCCATATACTAATTGATTTAAAAAAAAGTCTATGTCATTGAAGTTTTCATTTTAAGATATAAAAATGAAAACAAATATGCTGTAGGTAATATTAAAAGTTAACTTATAAAACCTTTATCTTTACAGTATTTTTATATTATCACAAGTTAATAGACATTGCCCCCAAATTTATAGTTATAAACTCTTCACTAGGTTTTTGTAGTGTTTCTTGATTGGTTGGTTTCTCTCTCTCTCTCTCTCTCTCTCTCTCTCTCTCTCTCTCTCTCTCTCTCTCTTCTCTCTCTCTCTCTGTGGTCTAAGTTTAATGTTTTTTATTACCACTCAAATGTGATTTAAAATTTTTTTAATGTTTTTGTGTGTACATATGTGAACATGCATATACAAGTGTATTAATTTTCATGTAGGTAAATTCAGACAATGTGTTTTTAATAATTTAACCAAGCCAAATATGAAATCAAAATCATATAGTGTGACCCCACACAATAAAACCACAGAATTTAAAAGTTCAGCAATTCTCACTTTTCACATTCATATTCCTTGCAAATATTTCATATAGCATCACTTAATACTTTCCTTGTTTGTACTTGTAATTTTAAAATTCTTGTTATATCATGCTCTTTCCTTCCATCAATCAAATACCACAGTGATTTACCACTGGTTAGTTAAGGGCACATCACTCACTCCAAATCACTCCATCAAACTCAGTACTCAGAAGTGCTTTGTTATATAAAACATTTGTACATTCATATATGCATACCAATATGCACAGTTCAAACCAGTTAGATGCTCTCTGGGCATAGTTTTTAAATATTGGGGACATAGAAAATGTATAGTTAAATATTTGCTTTAGAGTTGAGAATGCTGAGACTCAGAGATTTTGATTACTCACCAAATATCACACATATTGGTCATAGGCCAAGAATAAACTATCTCTAGTTCTCAGTTGTTTAATTTGCCATGCAGAGTCATGGGTGAATAAATAATTATAAATGTATATATAGTAGTTGAAAACATTTAAAAGAAGGAGATTCCCCAAAGTTCCTAGAGACATTATATTAGTGCTAACCAACAAATTAGAAATGAAACTTCAAGTAAAGTAGTAACTTTTCTATGTTTGTGTGATGTGATCATTATAGTTCTAATCAAATTTAATTTAAGCCAAATTATCCTCAGATTCTCTTTTTCCTGCTATTGTCTTATAATTTCATTGCTTTTTGTTTTCTGTTTGGTCCCTTGAGGTCAAATTTTTATGCAGTTGATAATTTTATTGATTAACCAGAGCACTCTGTTAATTTTTTGACATTTCATCAATAATATGAAAATACCAGAGCTCTATATCATGTCTTAAGATTCTATCAGTGTTATTTAGACTCAAGTAATACATATGGACTCGGTTTCTCTAAGTATAAGAATTCCAAATGCGACCAGATGAAAGAGTATGTTAGAAAATATATACATATATATGCTAAAAACATAAGGGAATTTTAAAATGTCACTAGCTGTCTGTGTGTCTTTAATATTAACTAATTTACTAGTTAAATATGCCATTATTCCCTTACCCAGAAGAGTCACTGTAAAATGTATTCGCTGGCATTTTCTATAACTTAGTATTTAATTAAGTTTTTGGATTCAAATTTACTTATAAAATGCAACCCTGATTCCCTGGATAACTTGTACAACTCTTTTTCTCTCTCTTTCTGTATGGCTATCTGTCCCTATTCTTTGTGTCTCTGTCTGTCTCTACATTTTTGGTATTTATGCTTCCTTCCAAAAATTCTCATGAGAAAAAGAGGATATATAAAAGGAGGAGCAAGTGTGAAGACAAGGTCCACAGTATGACTTTTTTTACTTCATTAAATGGTCAATTATATTAATTGATATTTTCCAAAATGTTGGAATAGGTTACCTTTAAGCTTCACGTGAAGTTAAAACATGAAGATAACATAAAGTTAATTAATATTCATGTAATTTCCGGTATTACTATCAGAGGTTTTAGCAATACTAATATACCAAGCCACAGCTTTCATCAGTATGGCAAAGTTAGATATTGAAAGGTCCCAGCCACGAACGTGACTCATTTTTTGTCAAATTCATCCGAGAGCCAAAATAAGATTCTGGAGTTGCATTCGCTAGTTTTCAAAAAAAAAAAAAAAAAAAAAAAGGTGTAGATGCACACTTTGGCAGTGATAGACTGTATTCCCCAGTTGCCAAAGTTATTTACAGTTGACAGTCTGACACAAATACAGATTAAATACAAGCTCTAACAGCATTCAGTTTCGAAAAATCATTTTTTTCTTGATTCTCAGCCAGTTAGTGATGTAAAACCTGTCTGTGTCAAAAATAAAAGATTTGAATAGGGCTACAATGAGGAGGGTTAAACCTGGATAATTGGACAAGTGCATTAAGACCATACATCAGGTTTAAATGCCTGCCATTATTTGGGTGGATTCTGATTTACCTTTTGATTCATCACTTTTCAAATGCAAAGTAATTGTAAGATTCCAAACTTTTGACCTTTACAAATGTCAAAAGAGGGAAAAATACTTTCTACAATGCCAATAGGTGGTTTCTTTCCAAATTATGTAGTGATTTGTTTCTTTACCTTAGTTCAGAACACCTTTGTGTGTGTGTGTGTGTGTGTGTGTGACGCGGGCCTCTCACTGCCGCGGCCTCTCCCGTCGCGGAGCACAGGCTCCGGACGCGCAGGCTCAGCGGCCATGGCTCACGGGCCCAGCCGCTCCGCGGCCTGTGGGATCCTCCCAGACCGGGACACGAACCCGTGTCCCCTGCATCGGCAGGCAGACTCTCAACCACCGCGCCACCAGGGAAGCCCCAGAACACTTTTGATAGCAAACTAGATTCCCTTAAAATAAAACAAAACCAGAAACAACTTTTTCTCAGTTGGATTATTTTGATAGCCCTGGGTGAATAAGATTCATTTTACCTAGGGGAACCCTTGGTCATGGTTTGCCTGGCAAAGGTCTGGTTTATGCCAGTTTCCTGGCATGATTATTAATAGTGTCCCTTTCAGACTCAAAATTGAACCAGTTTGGATGATAAATTATATGACCACTGTATTACCAATTCTATCAGTCAAGGTTCTCCAGAGAAACAGAACCAGTAGGCTATATAGATACATAGAGATAGAGATTTATTTCAAAGAAATGATTTTAAGCTATTGGAAGGGGCTGGCAAGTTTGAAATCTATAGATAAACAGTCCAGAAACTCTGGGGCAGGATCTGAAGCTGCACTGTTAAGGAAGAATTTATTCTTTTTCAGGGAAATCTCAGTTTTGCTGTTAAGGCCTTTCAACCATTTGGATGAAGCCCACCAGCATCATCAAGAACAACCTCCTTTACTTTAGGCCAACTAATTGTAAATCTTAACTACATCTACAATGTACCTTTACAGCAACACCTCTAATAGTGTTTGATTGAATAGCTGGTCACTATAGCCTAGCCAAGTTGGCACATACCACTAACCATCTCACAAATCGATCTGGTTTATGAAAATTCATTTCTATACACTAACACTGAACTACCAGAAAATAAGAAAATAATCCCATTTGCAATAGCATCAAAGAGAATAAAATACATAGGAATAAATTTAACCAAGGGGTGAAAAATCTGTACACTGTTGCTTGTTTGGAATGGTGGTACAGAAATTAAAGTTGGCTACAAAAGAGGAAAACCTTAGCCTTTTTGTGCCATGTATTCCTCATGTCTTCACTGGAAAACCTATATCTTTCTGCATAGCTCACATATCCTTTGGGGAAATATCTTGGCCTTCTACTTGTATCCTTTGTAAGTTAAAAACTGTCTTGTCTAAGGTGGCCTGACACTAGAGAAAGTTGGCAGCTTTTGATGCAGTAAGTTGCCGATTAGGACAGAGATGGTCTCTCTGATAGTGCAGGACTTTCAGTAGGGTACACTTAGCCTGTTTTGTTGTTTGTTTGTTTTTTGGTTTGGTTGTTTATTTTGTTTGTTTTGTTTTTATTAGCATTATAATCTAGACTGTGATGTCTGCCCAAAAAACATGTTCACAACTGTGTCTGACTTTGATGCTGGTGATCTGGCTGTGTTCCTTGGTCTGTTGGTACCCATAGTCTTGCAATTCTATTTGAGATATGAATTGAAAAAAGACCTCAGGGTAAAACTGCCTGAGTAGCTGAATATAGGGGCTTCCCTGGTGGCACAGTGGTTGGGAATTCCCCTGCCAATGCAGGGGATGTGGGTTTGAGCCCTGGTCTGGGAGGATCCCACTTGCCACGGAGCAACTAAGCCCGTGCGCCACAACTACTGAGCCCGCGCTCTGGAGCCCACGAGCCACAACTACTGAGCCCACACACCACAACTACTGAAGCCCACGTGCCTAGAGCCTGTTGCTCTGCAGCAAGAGAGGCCACAGCAGTGAGAAGCCCATGCATTGCAACGGAAAGTAGGCCTCGCTCACCGCAACTAGAGAGGGCCCGCACGCAGCAGCGAAGACCCAATGCAGGCAAAAAAGTAAATAAATTAAAAAAGAAAAAAAAAGCTGAATATAAAACCAGTGTAAATGCATGATCTCCTGGCTTCTTTGTACTCTGGGAAACTTTAATTTTGTCCCCTAGGGCCATACAAGGGAATGCTTGAGATGATGGCAATATTCAGTCTCACTCATCCTTGCCTTTCCTCCAGGCTGGTCATTCCAGGGACAGGAAATGCAGTTGTTGAAAAAAGTCACTGCTCTCTGGAAAAAAGTTGTGCTACTCCTTTGGATGAGGCCAGAGTAGAGCTGCTGTGTCCTGTGTATGCTGTTCTCTATAAAATACTATACATAGAAGAAGTCTGACTAGCCTGAAGCCACCATGTAAAGAGAGCTGTGGTGGACCACATAGAGGCAGAAAGAGTGGCTAAAGAGCCACAGCTCTTAGCATCTTCCCAGCCAGTCATGAGAAGTATTAGTGAAGAAGCCTCCAAAGAAGACCCTACCCCAACCACCATTTAATTAAAACCCAGTGTAATCCCCAGAAACAGTTGCCTAGCTGAGCCCTGTGACCTCAGGTTTGTGAACAAAATGGATGATGTTGTTGTTTCAAACCACCACTTGGGGGTGATTTGGTATACAGCATAGGTAATCAGAACTAGCAACTGGATAAAAACAAAGACTAAATTAAGGTAGTGGTCCTTGAGATGGATCCAAGTGGACACATCAAGTTATTAAGAAGGAAGATCCATCCATGTATAGTCAAAATATAAGGACAAAATATATGCCCAGCCTTGGAGTCAACCAGTCTCATCTACTTGTTTTGTGAATAACAGTGCATTTAAAAATTCATATTAAATAACTAACTGCCTTGTTTGAATTTCAGATTTATCAAGCAAATTTAGCAAATGGCTCTAAGTAGCTGAACTTCTAACTACTATAATTCCTTGTTGGAGATTAACACTTTGAAATTCTGTTTTTTTTTTTGTTTGTTTGTTTGTTTGTGTGGTACGTGAGCCTCTCACTGTCGTGGCCTCTCCCATTGCAGAGCACAGGCTCCCGACGCGCAGGCTCAGTGGCCATGGCTCATGGGCCCAGCTGCTCCGTGGCATGTGGGATCTTCCCGGACCGGGGCACGAACCTGTGTCCCCTGCATCGGCAGGCGGACTCTCAAACACTACGCCACCAGGGAAGCCCTGAAATTCTGCTTTTATACATCAGTTTAAATATAACGTAGTAGGACCCTGCCTAAAAAAGAAAGAAATCAGGCCTATGTTGTGAACTCCAACTCTTTATAAATTCTAATGCTTAATTAGAAAAATATAAACAGTATTTTGCTGTTTTATGATAATTATTAAAATGAGAACCACAATTAGGAAGAGAGGAGGTTTTTTTCTTCCTTTAAAAATATAGTGGCAAACCCTTGAGTCAGAAACCCTAAATTACCTTACAGAATTGGTAAGATAATAAAGAAAAAGAAGCTTCTTAAAAGATAATAAGATAATTGGTAAGATAATACCAATAAAATGACACAGTCAGCTATTCACAGGGTAGGAGTAAAGACAACCAAAGTAAGTTTAACGGAAATGAAGAAATTAACATCACTTTTTACCTGTAATCTAAACTAATTATAAGTTTCGACAAGTGTACAGGCATTTCTTTGGTAAAGAATTGGAAACTAGGGTACTTCCCTGGTGGTTCAGTGGTTAAGATTCCATGCTTCAATGCAGGGGGCATGGATTTGATCACTGGTCGGGGAAATAAGATCCCACATACTGTGTGGCGTGCCCCCCCCCAAAATTAATTATAGTAGTGGTTACCTCTTGGGGAGGTGTTACTTTAGGTTATTTTTACTTTCTCCTTTATATATTTCAGTACTTTCTGGTATTTTTAAACACTTTTGTATAATTAATTTTGTCTTAATATTTTTAAAAATAAATTGCTATTTTTGTTTTGGGAAAAAAAAAAAAGAATTAGAAACTATGGGAATGTGACATAGGCCCCTTTCTGTCTTTACACCTATTTTATACCCTGTTTTATACCCCTAGATTTCATGTTCTGTTTTCAAAATTTACAGAACTCCCCAGAAACTGGCCTACTATATCAAATTATTTTAGTTTACCAAAAGGAGAAAACTGAAACAAATATTTTTATTTCTGTCCTCTTTGAAAACATTTCAGTTGGTTCGTGAAGAGAGCGTGAAAAGCAGCTTTTGACCATAATTTGTGAATCAATATCTCTGTATTTGAACATAGTAGAATTTGAACAGAATCACAGTTAACAGTAGTGTTTAGTTTCCGTTGTCCTGCTATTTCTTCTGTCTTCTGAAATTGCCTTTTCTTACCCATGTCTCAAAATCATCTAAAGAAAATCTTAAAATTATTTCAAAGCCCACTCTTATTGCAAGCCTAAAATCAAATTTGAGATTATCAGATTAAGGCAATCCACAGTCACCATCAACCTTGTGAGATTTGCCTACTTCCAAATGCAATGCTTTCACTTGAGTTTCCATTAGTTTTCCTATGCCCAATACTCCTAGCCATTTAGATAGCCATCTATTTATCTACACAGCAATGAAAAATTGAGTCTTTCTTACCCTGAAGTATGTAAATTTCTCAAATTTATATAAATTCCAATGAGACACTGCTTTCCAGAAAGACATTCCAGTCTGATATTTGTGCTTGGAGTTTATAGAAAGCAGAGAGCTATTACTAGGCAGACAGTATAGATTATTTCTATAATGAGGTACCCTGTGTTTTCTTCACTTGTGATATAGCCATTGCTGAGTGATGTCTGATTTATATGACATAAGTAGCTTTTATAAATCTTAATTTCTTTGATAACTTTTTCTCAGAAAAATATCACAGGGGGAAATTAAGGTTTTTCTCTGTCAGTATGTAAACTCAGTAACTGATTCAGATACACAACCAAGGATTCCAATCAGGGTTCGAGAGCTCTCAGAAATCCTGGTCAAGATGAAATGTATAGGAGCTTGGTCAGAAGATGATCAAATGCTTGTGTTGCACTTTGAATTAATAAGGGAAAGCAAAATGGGTTGTCACTTCTTTAATACATAGTGGTTTAGAATTCCTTCAGAATCTTTCTACAGTATAATCTAAAGCAGTGTCATCTCAAACTTTGTTTCTTTGTAGTTTAGTTTGCCTTAATATTACAATTGTTTTTGATAAAAGTACTTGTCTACTTGACAACCTTGGTAGAAAAAACAGAAAATGGAAAACAGATATAAGAATGACAATAAGAAAGAAGCAAGGAAAAGTAAGGTGATTAACGGAGAATTTAGAATTTGTAGGCTTAGCTCAAGACCCTCAAGGGCCAATTAAGCCAGATAATATTTATAATTCAAACTACAGTTGCAAACCATAGTTTTCATCCTCTCTAGAAGTTTCAGTAGTCATTCTCAACAGAGTATAAGGAATAAGCAAAGATTTTTAAGTTAAAAAGGTTAATATGTGTTTGGAAATATTTCCTTGTGAAAAGATTGGTTTTTTTTGGAATTCAGTAAACAGTCCTAAGGAAGACATAGAAAAGCTAAGAAAGGAGAAAAAAGGAGTTGGTCAGTATAAATCTCATTCCACACAACTACCTTCTAATTAGGTATTGGAGTATCTGCTCTTTAATAAGGATTCTGGGATTCTATCTATTTCTCACCTGAATACTTTGCTACCTTATTTAATTTCTTAACTCATCCTACTTGTTTCTATATGTTTTGGTGTTAAATTATTTAGCTTAGTTATCACTAGATAATTCTTTCTAAAGTCTGCTTTAGTCATGTGGTCTTCTGCTTTGAAAGCTACAATGGCTCTACTCTGCCAATAAAATAAAGGCTCCTCTGCTGGGCATCTTTCTTCATGTGAAGCCCTAGCTCACAGGCCCCATCTTTAACACAAGCCCTACACTCTGTTCCAGTTGTGCTCAAAGCTGGACTAGCAGCTTAACATCACCTGGGAACATTTTAGAAATGGAATTTCTGAGACCCCATTCCAGACCTATTGAGTCAGACACTCTGGCAGTGGGGCCTAGCAATCAGTGTATAACACGACTTTTTCTTTCTTTTTTTTTTTTTAATTTTTATCGGAGTATAGTTGATTTACAATGTTGTGTTAGTTTCAGGTGTACAGCAAAGTTAATGAGTTATACATATACATATATCCTCTCTTTTTATTAAGATTCTTTTCCCATATAGGCCATTACAGAGTATAGAGTAGTGTTCCCTGTGCAATGCAGCAGGTTCTTATGAGATATCTATTTTATATGTAGTAGTGTGTATATGTCAATCCCAATCTCCCGATTTATCCCTCCCCCCACCCATCCCCTGGTAACCATAAGTTTGTTTTCTACATCCGTGACTCTACTTTTGTTTTGTAAATAAGTTCATTTGTACCCTTTTTTTTAGATTCCGTGTATAAGCAATATCATATGATATTTGTCTTTCTGTGTCTGACTTACTTCACCTAGTATGATGATCTCTAGGTCCATCCATGTTGCTGCAAATGGCATTATTTTAACACATCTTTTACGTGATTCTGTTATGTGTTTAAGTACACTAAAGTCTGCGAACCACTGCTGCTCTAGCTCCTAAATGTATATCATGTGCTCTGACTAAAGTAATCTCCTCATCCTACTTCATCCATCATCATCTTCTTATCACCAATTGCAACATCTCCTAAACTTCATTGATTTTTCATATTTTCCATATTCCTGGAACACCTGTATTATACCTTTCTGTTTTTTAAAATTTGTGCATATTTTATGAAAATTTACATTAATTTTTTTTAAAAATGAAACTGCATCAATAATAGTATTAAAATCAGTAGATCTGATTATAAATAAAATGTGATGGTGAAAATAAATATAATATCCAGGGCTTACAGATGGGGGGTGGGCGTTAGAAAGGGAGGTGGGTGTAGTTTTCAAAGGGCAAGAACAAAGAAACCTTGTTTTGAAAGAACTTTTCTGCATCTTGACTATGGTGGTAGGTGCATAAGTCTACACATGTGATAACATTTCATAGAACTGATTACACATGTGCACACACACGAGTACAAGTAAAATGGGAAATTTTTCAATAAGATAGGTGAATTGTATTGACATCAGTATCCTGGTTATGAGTGGAAACTGTATTATAATTTTACAAGATATCACCATGGAGGGGAACTGAGTAAAAGGTATGTGGGAATCTCTGCATTATTGTCATGGAAATAACAGGCTATTTCGGAGACATTACTTGTATCTCAATAACACCAATGTTATGTATAAATGCATGAATCAGATAGTGATTGAGCTATCAATCTACAGACCTTAAAAAAGGCTCAAATAAGGGAGAATCTCTGGCTAGACAGAAGCAGATTATGTAGATGATTCCAACCTGTGTACACAAATTCATGCAACTCAGCTTTTTTGTGTTAAGCAGAGAAAAATGATCAAATCTGATTAAGGGTGGAAGGTATAATTGATACTAAGCAGTATGTTTGCTAATTATCTTTTCTCTCCCTTGAGTACAGCAAACAAAGACCAAGTGAGCCCTCCTAGTATCATAGCTATAGGCTCATAAAAAGGGGAAATAAGGTCATGTGTATTGTATTTTATGCACTTTAAATAACAGAGAGACATTCCCTTGACTATGTAAAATCTGATGGGAAAACATTCATTACTTTCTGTCCTCTGGAAGGTTTATAGCTATGGAGAGTGTGAAGGCTAAGGGAACTATGCAAAGCACAGAATCTCTGTGTGTTTCCAGTGTTTGGTTGCTGTGAGAACTCTCTGGTGGGAGCTCCCACAAATGCTGCCAGGAAAGAAAGCAGCGTAGACTTTTCTAATTAAAAGAGCCCCTTGTTTTAGGAAGCATATCAATGAAGCCCTTGGTTTAAATTCTATTTGAACAGCTACCTTGTAATTTGGAATGCTCATCAGGAACTATGTGTCATTAAGCACCACAATGAGACTTTGTAAAGGATCCATTTTAGAAATTACATTCTACTCTCTACTTGTCTTTTCCGGGAGGAGAACCCAATAGTTAGGGGGGGCAGTTACTTTACTCTTGGATTCTGCTCCTGTATTTATTATTAGTGTGAGTACAAGTGTCCTTTCTTGTTTTTGCCTTTTTAAGAAGATTTGGAAATAACATTAAAAAATTCCTAGATATACTAAATAAAATTTTAGTCCTGTATTTCAAGTCAACATTTGCTAATTGTTGGGAAGAGAATGGTTTAAATGGAATCAGGAACTTAGAGAAATGCAGTTTTAATTCACTGTATTTCTGAGTCTCAGTAAAACATTATACATGTGACATACTCACATGACTATCTTTGACACACTCCCACGTACACACATACAGTCGGATTCATATCCATGCTTTTGTTCTCACCCTCAAAATTAGTATTCTTTCGCATTTGTCTGTGTTTCCCTTTTTTGGTCAAATAAACAAATAGTAATATCCTCCCTTGCAACTCTAAAACAAAGAATGTTGCTCACCTTCCAGTTCTCCAAGGATTAAGTCATTAGGCACTGCAGTTGCTGATTGACAGCACACCCTCAGAGGAATCCATGATGGGGTGCTCTGGGCTTTGGAAAAAGTAGGCCCTTAGGTAGTTAAATGTATAGCTCAGGAAAATTTTTGATTAACCCGGATTTTTGCATCTTTCCATACATAGAAAAAGCACCAAAATCATTAACTGAAGTAACTGTTCCTTGTGACTAGCAGTAATCTTTCACCAAGATGTATGTCTGACTGCAGGTATCCCTTGGCCAAATCATATATGTTCTGGCTTCTCCCCTCCCTCCGTGGAGCAGTCCCCTCAGAGCTACTGAGAGGCTATGGCCTGGGATATAGTCCTCAGTAAGACCCTGAATAAAATTTAAACTCACAACTCTTACGTTGTGCATTTTTCTTTAAGTCAACACAACCTTTCTCTAAGAGAACACAGAAATTGACAAAACCAGTTTTTCAGTCGCAGTCATTTCTTATTCTTTTATTGATCTAGACAATCAACTTTATTTTTAATTACCTAAATTCCTACTCCCGTATAATCATGTGTTGAAAATCAGAGTTTAGTATGTATATTCAGTATTATTAAGTTATATTGTGTTTTAATACTTTGCTGAGATAAGAATGCAATAATGTGAATATAGAAAAACTATAATATTCGCCCTCAAAATAGCCTTCATTCTTAGAAACAGATCAAACTGCCCTATTGTAGCAATAGGTAGTAGTAGGGAGATGAAGGGGCCAGACATGCATACCTCCCTTTGGCTATATACTCAGTGCAATGCCCTGATGTCATATAGGAACTAGCTTTTCTTCCATTCAACTTATTTAAATTCTTTATATAACACAAATATAATAACTGTGAAAATGCCTCAAGAATACTAGTCTTATAAACGCTGATTCTACTATTCTGTAGGAAAAAAAAATAATTTCCCCCAAAACCTGAATCCCAAGAAATTGTTTTAAAGAGTTGCTACGAATTAAATATATAGAAAATAAAATACATCTTCCTGATTCTAGTGCAAATATCCATAAGTAATTTTTTCATTCAGAATACAACTTCTTTGAAAATTCTCAAATTTGTCTTTGACATTTCTAGAACAACAAAGTAATATATCATCTGCAGATAAAATAAACAGAGCAGATGGAAAAATAAGCTGTTTTTGATACACTTTGAATATTTTGATAAAATTAATAACTAGTTTACTATCCCCTGACCTATATGAAAAGCCTAAGGGCAAACAAATAAAGTAGCAATGCCTATGTAACTTGCTTAGCTCAACAGTACTTGCTCTAAGAATATAATTATATTCTATTTTTTTCCTCTAATTAATTCCCACTCTAGGTAAAAGATTCCTTACTCCTCCTTGCTAGGTTAAGTGAACGGTAGGTACTGTGTATTTATAGCTTCTATACTACAAATTCTTATCCAGGCATTATGGGATTACCTCTCTTTGGGGCAGGGAGAGGGCAGGATTCTCAAATGTTGGTGTTACTTGCCTGAATAATAATATATTCAATATAATTATTGTATTTAAAAACAAAAATTAGAAAATAAAGCTTAAAAATGGAAATATGCTGAAGTAGAATTAGAAATATTACAGACAACGTGGACTGGAGAAGTCAGTCAAACACAAACCTATAATGTTGATATACATAGGAGTATAAATATTATAATTATGTGTGTTTATATGTATCACACCAAGGTGTATAGAATACAAGCATTATGTATAATACATACTAAAATATATAATATACTTGAGCAAAATGAAAGTAAGTAAGAAAGAATGTAATGGTTCCAATCCAGAAAGTTACTGAAAAGAAATCCTAGAACAACAGCTAAGCAGAACCATTTAGTGGTAACCAACTGAAATAGAGAAGGAGAAAAAATGATTGTAATATGAAGTTTCCCCAAACAACAATTCAAGGTAAGATTTCATATGACTTAGGGAAGAAATCAGAATGTGATATGGCAGAGATATCGAGCAAGAAAATAAACAACATTAGAAATTGCCACCACCACTTCTCCCCCATTCCCCTCCCCATCTGCCCCCACAAAAAAATCCATGGTCCAAACATGAAGCAAATGATTCAAATTGAAATGGTAAGACAAGCAAGAAGTGGGCCTTTACTCCTCCTTCCGTACTAGGGGTGTGTGAGGTAGAATATTCACTACTTCACACAGGGGGAAATAGCTCTCAGGGGAGTGCCAAGTTTCAGTTAGAATGGGTCGTTGAAATGAACATTCAAAAAAATGAGTGAGAATATTTTGCTACGGAGAGATCATCAGCTCACGGATGCACACCAGAAGTGTGGTGGTGCAAATGGTGTAAGACTGGGTAAGATTAGACCATGAAATTTGGGTAGAATAGGGATGACTGGGGAGACTTCAGCTTCTTGTGTTGCCTGAGGCAGGGATGTAAGCCATGATGGGGTGAGTCCCAGTGATTACTGAGGCTGATTGTGGTGCTGATGCTGTGAATGTTGAGGATAAATGATGGAGTGGTCTTGCTGGAACAGATACAGTTCTTAGTCTTCCCATGTAGTCTTCCTAATGATGTTGTTGTCAAGGATCCTCCTCTTCCTACCTCCTCCCTCCCTCTTCCATTCCTTCTTCCTGTCATTCTCTTCCTTCTTCTTTCCTCCTCTTTTCTTCTAAATCACTTAATAGTTTAAACCTTCAATTTTCACTCCAAATTCATGAGGCTAATATCAGTATGTGGACATTCTCTCAAGTCTGTACTATATTCTAACTCCTTAGGTTTATTGTTATTATTTTTAAAATTTAAAAAACATTTTTAGATTTACAAAAGATTTGCAAGGTGATAACAGAAGGTTCCCCTTCATATGCCCAGACTACCCAATTATTAATGTCTCAGATCATCTTGATTCCTGAAAATTCTTTAGGTCCTTTGAAGGCTAGGATAGGCTCAGGCCAGCTAAGGAGAAGCAAAGAGGTCTTTGAAGGAAGAAGTTTCCATCTGTAGCATGATTTAACTATAGATTTTAGGGCACCATTTTCTAGGCCACGTGTCTATGCCTGTTGAAAACCTTCTGCCTCAGGAAAGTTGTCTCAGTGGAATATTCTTGACAATAACAGTGATGGTGTCTGTCCTGATGCCAGAAAGTTTTCTGGCCCTACAAAAGTCTTGATGTTCTTGTTTCAGTCTTGTTTGGCTGCCATCTATAACCTGGCTCTGAATGTTTCTGGTTTCTGTGTGTTCACTGCTTCTTGCTTCTTCTCACCCTTGACATGTTCTTCTTGTTTTCAGTTTGATGTTGGCTTTTGTGGTAGGCAGGATAATGGCCCACTAAAGTTGTCCACATCCTAAGCCTTAGAACCCGTGAATATGTTACCTTACATAGTATACTGGGCTGAATAGTGTCCCTCCCAATTCATGTCCACCTGGAATCTTAGAATGCAAACTTCTTTGGAAACTGTAATTAATTAATATAAGATTGTACTAGGTTAGCATGGGCACTGCCAATGAATGGTGTTCTTGAAAGAAGAGAAAACAGAGACACATTTGCACACAGACAGACGATGGCCATGTGAATATAGATATTAAAGGGGGGAAATGCCATATGAAATGAAGGCAGAGATTGGACTGAGATGTAGAAAGACAAAGAACACCAAGGATTTCTGGTAACTACCAGGACCTACAAGAGAGGCATAATAGTATGGATACTCTCTTACAGCCTCGAAAAAGAACTGACCCTGCCAAAACATTGATTTCAGACTTCTAGACTCCAGAACTTTAAAACAAATCAGTGCTTTGTTTTAGGTCACCCAGTTTATGGTGATTTGTTATAGCAGCCCTAGCTAGGAAACTAATGAACATGGTTAAAGAGATTTTGCAGTTGTGATTAATTTAAAGATCTTGAGATGGTAAGATTATTCTGGATATCTGAGTGGGCTAATATAATCATAAGGTTCTTTACAGGGGAAAAGGGGAAGCAAGAGAGTCAAAGAAGGAGATGTGATGATGGGAACAGAGCTTTGAGTCATGTGACCATAAGCGAAGGAATGCAGGCAGCCTCCTGAAGGTGCAAAAGGCGAGGCACAGATTTCCTTCTAGAGCTTCTAGAAAGAATGTGGTTCTGCAGATACCATGATTTTGAAGTAGAAAGATCCATTTTGGACTTTGTAGGATAGTACGTTTGTACTGGTTTAAGCCACTAAGTTTGTGGTAATTTGTTACACCAGCAGAAGGAAACAAAAACAGATTTCTAGATTCTGCTTTCTTGGACCTATCCTTTTATCTATCACCACCTATGACCCATTCAAATCCTATTATCCAAGAATTATTAAGTTAGACAACTAGCATTTTGTGCATGCTATCTTGGATATGAAATGATAATTTCAACTCTGAACTTTGCTCATAGGGCAGCAGAGAAGCTAGAAACATAGGTTTCTTTCAGGATATAAATATAAGGCAAATGAGTTTACTTGTAGAACAGAACAAATGTGAAAGTGGTGGCAACATCTTTTCCCCTGCCCCTTTGTGAAGTCACTCCTTTTCTTACATATTCATTAGTCCAATAACAAATTAATTATTTAGTGTGTCTAATATGTATCAGGTATGTTGAGAAGTATTGGGAAAACAAAGACAATTAATGCGTATTTCTTCCCCGTATCAAGAGTTCATAGTATGGTGTGGGAGAAGCTGGTAGTTTGCAGAGAGAGGCAAACCTCAAATATAAAATGGTGTGATGAGTAACATCATAGAGATATCACATAAGTGCTGAGAGGCACAGGGGATATCCATTTAACGTAAGTGCAGTGGAGCTCAGAAATCTTATAGGAATATCTGGCACTTGTTCAAAAATAATGATAGACATTAGCCAAGTGTAAACTTAAGGAAAGAGCAATATGTCAAGAGGTTAAGTGAGAAAAAAAGCCTGGCACAGTAGGAAGACTGCAAGTAGTTTATTATAATTGAAGTTGTGGATCCAGGAGGGGCAGGGTAAAAGAAGAACCTGGACATGTAAGTAGGAAGAAGGATATGAAGGCTTTTGCATGTCATATTATGGGTTACTGACGAAAATGAGAAACTGTTGAATGATTTATAGCAGGGAAAAGACCGTCAGATTTATGTTTTAGCACAGGGGTCCCCAACCCCTGGAACCGGGCCGCACAGCAGGATGTGGGCAGCAAGTGAGTGAAGATTCATCTGCCACTCTCCATCACTCTCATTACCGCCTAAAGCATCCCCGCTGCCCCTTCCGCCACTGGTCCATAGAAAAATTGTCTTCCACGAAACTGGTCCCTGGTGCCAAAAAGGTTGGGGACTGCTGCTTTAGCAAGATTAGTCTAGTTGCATTCTAACCTGTACTGCTGGCTCAATCTAGTCCTAGCCTAACTCAGCACCCTCATCTTTTGGAGCTTTCCTTTTTATTATCCTAATCTCCAGTTTACACAGTTCATTAAGCTCCTGAATTGCATCAAGCTCATTATTTCTTTAAGGTTTGTTCCGTATTGTTTCCCCTTCTTATAAAACTCTTACCTCATCTCACCCCCAAGACCTTTACATAAATAACTCCTACTCATCACTCATTAGGTGGTCTTGTTAAGGTTCAGGATGAGCCTCCCCAAAATGTGTCATTTTAGCATGAGAATTACTTTGAGCTAAAGACAGTCGAGACCTTTTGGGTTCACTACTGCCCCTCCCTTAACTACCTAGAAGAATTTAAATTGGGGCTTTCTTCCCAGAAAAGAATTATTACCAGAGCTAAATTTTATCTAAGTGATCGCATGAATACAGCAGGGGAAACATCGAATTACCAGAACATGTAATCTTCTTATCATTCTGTGAATGGCCCCCTTGTCCTTGGAAGCCCTAGACCTTTATCCCATTCCTTAACTCAGGATGACATATGCACCTCATTTTCTCTTTCTTTCTCTGTGTACCTCCTTGTTTACATACCTAGTTCATAGTATAGTCATGTACGGTGAGAGCTCCTTTCTGGAACAGGTCCTCTATCTACATTCCTTAGGCAGTTAGGGGGAAGGTTTAAGGTTCTTCCTGAGCTTTTTGGGCCTTGAAAATAATTAGCCTAAATTAATCCTCATGCCAAAGAGATTGGGGTAGCAAATTTTGCTCCCCTCTAGACCTAATACCTAGCAAAATTCTTGACACACAGTCTGCCTTTAATTTAGATTTATTCATTGTTGCTGTTGAATAAAGAAATAAAAGTATAGGCTGGGGGATGTTTATGGCTGGGAAGCAGGAAAGGAAATGGAATGATAAGGGAGTGAACATGTAGAAAAGACAGTGAATTTAGGAAATATCTGAGTACAAGACCTAATGACTGACTTGAAACTGGTGGTGAAGGACAAGTTGAAGTCAAGGAGAAGTTTGCCCTCAGAATTCTGTCTGAGGAACTGGCTGGTTGGCAGCAATGGAATGACGTGAGGAAAACTAAAGAGGAAAGTAGGCTGGCTCTGCTACTGGAGATGCAAACTAGATTAATCAAAGTAAACAAACTGAAAAGTCAGTGGTAATCATCAGGGTTTCTAGTTTCAGATCTCAGGACACAGAAAAGTTGTCTGGTATTATCTCATTAGCCTATCCTTTTGTTTGCATTTAACTCATAAAATTGTTAATCTTTCTTTTACTTTTAAACTGTCTGAGTCATTTTACAGCAAAGTGTACAGGTTGAAGAGAACATATGGTTGCATTTCATCTTTTAATCAGTCTTAAAATGTTTCTTGTTTCCTTTTCATAGGTAAACTCATCCTATTTGCATTTATTTAAATACATGTAATGTATTTTTCACTAATACAGTCCTCTTGTTTTAAGTTTTCTCTTTTTAAATTGCCTTGCTGTTTCCTTTGTTTCATTTTTCTATATGATTTTACTAATTGTACTGTATGCAGTTTTAAATAAAATGCTTAAATTTCCATTTCTCAACTTATCAAATGCGAATAAGAAGCAGTTTGACACATTGATTAAGGTTTCGAACTCTTTATTTTTGTTTCTGGGTTCAAATCCTATCTATTCACTTTGTAGCTACTTAGCTTAAGGCAGATCATTGAGCTCCATGACTTACTTCTCTCATTTGCAAAATTGGGATAATAATAGTACCTAATTCTTCTTAGGAGTTTGTCATAAGCATCCAAAACTCTGCCCCTGGATTTCTTGTGTGGATATACCAGCATTATTGCACAGATGAGTTTTACCTATTCTCAATTTATCACTTGCACATATTATTTATGTGATAATACTGTCTCTATATTCTTTTGTTAATTGAATATTCACTGCTGCCTACTAAACATATCATGTTTACTTTACAATAAAACTGAACGATAAGTATCATTATCCTCAATTTATAGATAAGAAAATTAAGACTCAGTGGTTAAGTTAGCTGTAGAAAATTCCACAACTAATAAACAAAAGACTCAATATTAAGACCCAGATCTACCTAGCACCAAGCTTTTGACCTTTCCTTTTGCCTTTCTCTTTATTTTGAAAATTATTGGTAACTAGTAGATCTCCTAAGGCCTGGATCATGTCTGCATAAACATATTATAAACTCACTGAAGGTAGAATTACTTTATACTCTTCTCTGATTATGTACTTTCTTGCCTGTATAGTGCTAATCCTGTAACAGAAAATCAATAAATCCCTGACAAATAAGGTTGCAAAATATGTATTTATGACTATTATTTATTCTGAAGGTTAATGATATTTTTTACTCCCTGAAAAGAATAAAACCCTTATGCATATCTTCTAAAAGATAGGCTGTGCAGACTTTTTTATTCGCTACATATTATAAACTTGAAATTCAATAATGCCTTCAAATGGTTTTAAAAAAGGTTAAATGTGGCATCTAGTAGAAGGTTATTTTGGAGGTAATTAAGTGAGGTTGTGAACTGTGTATACAGGGTAATTATTTTGCCAAAGTATCAATGTTCCCTAGAACTTCATTCCTAACTTTGCAAATATTCTTTTATTTTTGACTATTCAGTTTTTTTCTACCTTAGACATATACATATACTAGTGTTTCCAAGGGCAAAACAGTGTGACTACATGTAATATGCAGATTAATGACTTCTTTCTTACTGATCACATCTCTTACTACAATGGGATTCGAGGATTATTTTCATTTTTAAAGTAAACTAAACCCATTTTATTTGCAACAGCAAATGACAGTTACACAAATCTCATTGAACATAATATGAAATCTCAAAATTTTTTCTTATTAATTGAAAAGCAAAATCACTTAAAGAAGAGATTTAAGGATTAATTTTTAAATCAGTTTTTAATCTACTTTTTCATTTTTCATTACAGTGCAGTGAAAATTTATAATGAAAAACACAGTTCTTAACCTTTTTCTTTTTCTTTTACAACTTATATGGTTCCATTTAATGATACTCAGGAACAGGTGAAACTACACAGTAGTGTTTTTAATATTTTTTCTTATTTCAATATATTTAACCCTAAGAAATCAAACATACTACATACCAGAGAAACAGACCAGAATACAGAAATTTACTGCCTACTAGTTTTTAAACCATACATTATACAGTTAAATTTTTTAAGCATATTAAATTCAAGACAATGATATTTACACAAATAGTTGTGCAATGATGCATTATGGTAGAATTTGTACTAGATACAGAATGAGAAGATTTTAGTTTGGAACTAAACTCAGCCTAGTCAGTTTGTGCATATGTAAAATGCATGAGTCAAACTACATATTTGATAGTGACACTTCATACTCTCAAATTTCTGTTTTATTAGAAAAATAGCCAACTTAGAATATAAATACACTTATACAAAGTCCTTAATTTATCTCTGTCTGGCTAGTACTGTTGGAAAATATTTAGCTGAAGTAGGTGGTAATCAATTAATGTAAATTCAAGCACTGTCTTGAACTTGATATGTCTAAATTAACTTAGAACCTGGTAATTTGATAATACCACATTGACAAAACAACTGCTTGCAGTCCTGAAACCAATGTGGTTGTTACCAAAATGGCAACATAAGAGAAGATAAGCCTGTTTCCCAAAGCTTTTCAACCATTTCCTACTAAGATTATCTGCTAGTACATGAGAACCAGACCAGACTACTGACAAAAATCAAATTAAGGTGTTGCTTTCCCAATCAAGGCTATTGTTTCAAGTGGCCTTCTGGTGCCATCATTAACTTGAGAGGGAAATGAGCAGAGCACAGAGGCCAAAAAGTAAAGGAATGTATTATTTAGGCTTAAAAATATTTCTGAATGAGAATATTTGACTGTTGGTATTTGCACATGGATCTGAGGGGGAAAAAAGCTTACTTCCAAAGAGTTTTTGAAGAAAATTACAAGGTTGGCCTATAAAAGTCAGTTCTACACGTAAAGCTCCTCCTTGACCTAAAGTGAGTTCTGGTATGACTCAGTCTAAGAGAAATGTTCAGGTCCACAAAGGATACACTCTCAAAAGCCAACCCCTGCTGTGTCCACAGAGGGTAAGTGATATGAGAAAACCTCCCAGAAATAAAGCCAAGGGTTACAGATGAAAATGAATAAGGAAATTCCTTCAAAAGAGCTGAACCAGGGACTGCATGATCAGCTCACCAAAGAACTCATTCTATTCCCAGAACAGGAAATTGTCTCAGTCACCATCCAAAGAATTTCATTATTATTGTTTATCAGTCATTCCTGTGTTTGCCTTTTTTCCTTTTTCTGAATATGAATTTTTATTGTGTTTACCTTATTTCTGCTCCATGGTTGTATCTAGGAATGATAGGGGCAGACAAAATGCTCTTATTTTATAATTTTCTAGGTCATGAGAACAACATTCACACCTGATAAAGAGAACTGTACATCACCCTAGACATTGATGTAAATGCAGTCTCTAAAGTTGCTTGGGTGGTAGCTTCCTCAGTAAGGGGCGGGTAGGGGTGGGGGTGAGTGTTCTCTGTTTGCATAAAGACACACACTTGAATATTTAGATATTCCAAGTTTACAGTATGGCAGAGACAACCAGTCACATCCCAATATTTTCTCCTATTCTCTTTCATAGGAAGAAAACCCTTGATTTTTAGCTGAACACATGGTTGTCAAGAATAAAGGCTTCTATTCCAGTGTCCTTTGCAGCTAGGTGTCATTAACAGCCTAAGTTCTTGTGAAAGAAATGTGAGGGGAAATGTGCTTATGGTAGTGAAGCAAAGTAACTCCCTTCCTTCTTTCGTTCTGTGGCAGCACTCTAGCATTGAGAGGTCTACAACTTAGGTGTCTACATCTACAGATGATTTCATGGACAAGAGTTTACGTACCATCACTGAACTGGTAAGGTCGCTTTCAGTCTTGTTTAACTTGATCTCTCTTTTAGTCTGTCTTTGTGGGAAAGTCTATACCTCATCTAATGTACTAGGTAAAGGGAGAATGAATCAGGTGAAAAAAAATATTACATTAAGAGAAGGTGGCAATTGTGAAGTGTTTGAAACTAAAAAAAAAATATTATAGTGCATTTGAGAATGTTTGGAGTAAATTGTCATGACTGTATCAAGAAAATGAAAACAAATCTAGCATGGATGAATCAGGGAGTCCAAGGTATTTTGGGGGGATGGGGCAAGGGTAAGTCATAATTGCTTCAAGCCTGAGACAAAGCTGGGTGTTAGATTTTACTCTCAGAGCCAAGAAAATTAACCAGATGCTTGTAGGTAAGAGAAAAATCTATTGTTGATTACAAAAGTAGATGCAGTACCTGGAAACCTCAGCAAGTTTGTCTTTTGTTCTTCACTGAAACACCTTTCCAAGTATCTCCATGGTTGTCTGAGATGTTGTTATATTTTCTACTTTAACACAAATGTAACTTGGTTATTTGGAGGAGTGAATCCTCACACTTAGCTTTCAGACTTTCCCAGGTAGACTTTTCCTACCTTATTCTCCTGGAATCCCTCTCGACTTCCCAAACTTCCCAGTCTCAATAAACTCATGCATCCATGCACATACTCATTCCTGAAAAATTAGTTTTTCTTTCTGATGAACCACAGAGGTAGGCTTCTGAAAACTGTTCAAGTACTTAAGACATTACATTGTATATATTTGTCTAGGTTCCTGCTTCTGTGAGATCTTAAAGGCAAAGACAATGTTTAATTCTTTGCTGATTAAACATCACCTAGAAAAATGGCATGTATACAGACATAGCAATTATGCATTTTGATTTTAAAGGCTAATTTATATTCCTAAAATGACCTCATTATACCCATAAATCTTCACCCTATTGCAGAAATTCAAACCTTTGCTCATCCTGTAATACATCTCCCAAACTGACTCTGATATATGTATTTACTCATAATACTACTTTTCAGAAAATATATCTCATTTTTGTTGGATAAATATAATTGCCATCCACACAGTATACACAACAGAAACATTTCCAAATGGTACTGAATGAATGGAAAATAGACTATTGAAGCAATTTCTGGAATCTGATTTCCCTTCAATTACCCTTTTTCTAAACTTCGATTAATATATACACTTCTTGAAATTGTACTTTATATATTCTTACTTCAACTGCCCCACTATTCATGTATCCTTTGAGTTGTTGTAATTTGGCAGCTACCTTTTTACTATTCTCCTGAAACCCTTCTTGAAAGGTCAGCCATAACTTGCCAAACACTGTCATTATTAGACACCTTGAAATATTTCATCATATTGTAAAAGTTTGTTCTCTTTTGGCTTTTCTGACATTGTGTCCTCAAAGATCTTTTCTATTTCTCTGACATATTTTTCTCCTTTTCTCTTACTGAATATTATTCTTTCTCCTCTACGTGCCTCTACTCCAACTGCTCAACACTGGAGTTTTGGGGTTTTTTTATAACCTCTCTTTCTTCTTAAGTGAGTTTTGGTAATTTGTGTCTTTCAAGGAATTTGTCTCAAATTTATTGGCAGAAAGTTGTGTGTAATATTTTCTTATCCTTTTAATATATATGGGATTATAAAATGATGTCTTCCCTCTCATGTCTGATACTGATAATATTTATCTTCTCTCTTTCTTTTATTTCCCTGGCTACAAGTTCCCTCAACAATGAGGAAAGGGGTGGGTGAATAAATACCACTGCTTCCCCATGCTGAGTGGAAGAATACTGTAGCATATTCTACGGTTGCTCAGAGTTTCCCTCACAAAATGGAGCCAAGTTGCTCAGTCCTCCGATGGCACATTTTCTTGGCATCTCTTTTCTGTTTTACCTTCTCCACTACCTCACTGGTGCTTGTATCATGGTTGGCTTTTAAGAAATAGGAAGTAAGACAAAGTTCAAAACAAGTATCAAGAGAATTCAGGTCTTAAGTAGTATTAGGCAAAATTGGGGAAAACACCATCCCCCCAAATTAGCAAAATATTATTTACAAATTCTTACCATATTACATACAAAGTGTCCAAGAATAACACAGTAATTTCTCCCAAGAACAAACTTTTGGTACTATAGAAACATGAAATATTAGGTAGAAGTAATTATAGGATTGCTTTAGTCTTACAAACTTTGATTCTGTTATGCACTAAAGTGTACTAACTAGTGATCTTGCTTAAAAAATACTCTATACTTCTAATGACACTGTCTCTAGGTCATGTATTTTCTATGAAAGTTTGTGATATATGGAATTTAATTATTATGTAATTCACACTGTTTTAAACATTAGTTCCTTCATTTTACTTTTGGGGACACTGTGGCCCAGAGTTTTGTAACTCATCTACATTTTTTTGTAACCCATCCATAAATGACAGAGAAAACTAGGAATACAACTGAGAATGGGATTCATAAGTTCTAATTTCCAAGTCAAATTATTCCTACATTATTATAAGTATCTCTTTTACAGTGATCAAGGTAGTTCACTATTTTATACTATCCAAGGAATGGGTTCACGTATAGTTTACTCTGATACCGTGAGAATTTATACATAGGTTGTAAGTATAGAGCATAGTGGTAGAAGCTAGGAAGGTGTAATTGAATTTAAAAGAGTAACCCCATATTAGTAGATGTGGT
Organism: Grampus griseus; assembly: GCF_964374135.1. NCBI lineage: Eukaryota > Metazoa > Chordata > Mammalia > Artiodactyla > Delphinidae > Grampus > Grampus griseus. Next base: position 62,405,590 of record NC_139003.1, read on the forward strand.
GAACTGGTTCATCTAAGTCTTTGCTTCTTCAGTTTTTTCTTTTTCTCTTTTTGCTCAAGGAAATGTAAATTTCAGAATTCAAAGAACACTGTGATTAATTAAATCGTTTGAGCAAAGTGAGGGAAAAGTGAATAAAATGATTGAGCAACAGGGGAGAAAAGCTTATTTGTGTAAAACAATATCAAATACCATGATAATTATTGAAAAAAACGTGTTGTGGGAAATGTCCTCTTTGGGGAAACAGACATAAAACTTATTTTAAAAAGCAACCAGCTAGATACCTTCATTTTTCTCTTTACCATAATGTATAATGCTGGCTCCCTGGAGATACTGGCTTCTACCAACTAACATTTTTTTAATTAAAATGTCAGAGGAAAAAAAAGACTTCAGTAAGTTGTATATTTGCCATTAAAAAACAATTTTAATTATATTAAAATTTATTTAAATTTTTGCTTACAAGTGTGGAAATTTATCTTTTGCTTCATTCTGGATTTGTTTTATTGTAATTTTTGGAGGGGCAATGTTGGTATTAAACTAAGCTCCAAAATATTTTTGATAACTTGTAGGAATTATTTATGTTTTGATGTGAAATGGGCTCAGTGATAATCTCAAGAGGAAGTAAAACATAGCTATAGAACAGAGTAAGCTGTTCCAGTTTATTGATAGCCTGCTTTATTTACAGCAGAAACTCTTAACTTTTCTTTCCTTAGAATACATTCAAAACCAAAGCAGCTTAAAAGAACAAATTCATCTCCATAAATTGTGGTTTATAAGCAGGCCAAAAGCATCTATTCAGATGTTGTTGTATTCTTTAAATAAGTAGAGAAGACAAGAATATAATCATATGAATTTGCTACTGTTGCAGATTACAATATCAGACCAAATTGCATGAAGGAAGGGATAAACAGCTGATTTCTGCTACTTACAAACCGCTTAATGTGATCATTCAGTTCTGAAATTCTAAGAAAGACCTGTACAATTGATATTCACTTGTGTTTTGGAGACATTCCAAAGTGTGTAATATTTTAAATATTCAAAGTAAGATAGGTTTAAATATACATATAAAAACATGTATATACACATATAAATATACATATTTCCTAATCCTTCCGTCAAAAACATCAAAACATTGACAATCACAAAGTACTAATCACATTGAGTGCGTGAGTTATAAACTCTAAATATAATTCTCAATTAAAATGTTTCAGGATTTCTTGTCAACAAGTAGTATTTTGCAATAAAATAATAGATAAAATAAATTCTGAAGTGAAAACTGTGCAAGATGAGGCTGGGACATTTAGTCTCCACAAGAGTAAGAAAGCTACCTAAGACTAATAGCCAATGTGCCAAAAGTACATAAAAGCCAACATGAAGGGCCTCTCATGGACCAATGATAGGACAATTTGATCATCATAAAGAATAATGAATGTAACTGATTTTCAAACCGTTCATATATAAAACTGATGAGTATAATTATAATTCTTAAGCAATGGAAAGACAGAAAAAAAATTGGTTACCATTGAAATTAACTAGGTCTCCAAGTTCTTTCTCTGAAAATCAGCAATTAAACGGAAAATTTAATCATGTATCTTTCTATTTCTCTATGAACCCCATTTTAGTGTAGCGGCTAAATAGCACCAGTGGGCAGAAACAGCTGTAATTTGAGGAATACAGTGCAAAATGAAAATGCGGGATCCACTGTTCAAAAATTAACATTTCAAGATGACAACCTCAGAGAATTAAGCCAAGCATGGGGTCCTTTAGAACATGGGATACTGTGTGACTGCATAGGTTGCATGCCCATATAACTGACTGTACTAGTTGATTTAAAAAAAGGTTAAAATAAAACAGAAGAATTCCTACTAATAAATGTGGAAAGAATGACAGAATTAGATAAAGTGATATATTCTGGCAATAATGATAAGTTTAACAAAAAATACAAGATAAAAAGTTGATGGTGAATCAATAGAGAGATCAGGCTATCATGAACTATTTCAACTGATTAACCTTAGCATCTCAAAAGAAGGGTACCCAAGTGTCTTGTTCCTTCTAATGTGATGCAATAGGAAGTACAAAGCATGAATATGAGCAACAACTGAACTGATAATATCTTCCAGGAGTGAAAGGCATGATAAAAGAGAGCACTGGTTTTTTGGTATATGTGTGTGCCAGGTCTGAATTTTATCTTTCAAGAGAACGAGAACATTGTGATTTAGAGATTGATTATAATCTAAAATAAAATTAGGACTCAACATTAAACTTGGCCTTAGTAAACATTTGTTCTCCCAGCTGTTAATATATTCATCAAAAATTTATTGAGCATCTACTATAGATTTCATATCTGCAAAGATAAAAGGTAAGAAAAATGAATGGGCAGACAAGTCAAGAAAATAACAATTTCAGTAAAATGTAAAGTTCTTCTCAAAAAAATGGAAAAGTAGACTGTAGTTATCAGTATTGTAGTGTATATTTGAAATTTGCTAAGAGAGTATGGCTTAAGTGTTCTCACCACAAAAAAATAAAGAAAAGAATAGCTATGTGAGGTGATGGATATGTTTATTAGCATGATTGTAGTGAGTGTTGCACAGTGTATATGTATATCAAAACATCAAGTTGTACACTACATATACACACTTCTTATTTGTCAATTATACCTCAATAAAGCTGGGGAAAAATAGAGAAGCTGAAGGAGGTTTCTTTTGATTCAGATATATTTAAGAAATAGATTAACCAAATGGAACTTATATACCTATTTGTTCCTTATTTGAAATACTAAACCATTAAAAAAACAAGCAAAATTTTAATATAGATTTAGCATTAGATAATTCCAAAGTATTGTTATAAATATTGTAAAATAGGACGATGTTATTATGGTTATGTAAGAACATTCCATATAGTTTACAGATCTCTGGTATATGCTTTTAAATAATGCAGCAAAAAAGATAAAGAAGCCTAAGGTGTGGATAAAGTAAGCATGGTGATACCTTGTTAATTGTTGAAATCGGGCAGGGCTACATGTGGATATATGAGGACTTATTGAACTATTCTACTTTTGTGTAAATATTTTTGTAAAGGATTATATTAAAAAGCTAGTATGCTTATAGTCACTTCAGTAATAATGGAAGAAATGGATAATGAATAATGAATTGAAATAAATCATATGATTTTGACAGCAACTTTCTAGATTATCTGAACTCCTTTATGATTTGGTAAAAAGTGCCTTCTTTGTGGCATGGACATATATACACTACCAAACGTAAAATAGATAGCTAGTGGGAAGCAGCTGCATAGCACAGGGAGATCAGCTCGGTGCTTTGTGACCACCTAGAGGGTTGGGATAGGGAGGGTGGGAGGGAGGGAGACACAAGAGGGAAGAGATATGGGAACATATGTATATGTATAGCTGATTCACTTTGTTATAAAGCAGAAACTAACACACCATGGTAAAGCAATTATACTCCAATAAAGATGTTAAAATAAAATAAAAAAGTGCCTTCTCTTTTGCTCAGTGTTCATTATCAGCTGAGAGCTGAGTGTATTCTCATTGGCTGTATGACAATATGTTGGGGTCTCTGGAGAGTTAACCAAGCAGGAATTTGATTTGACTCTTTCTAAAAAGTATACAGTTGAGGAATGGAATATGATAGAATCAACAAGTGAATAATCCAAGTAGGGATGATTTTAAGTGTGACCAGTGCCTTTAGAAAATCTCAAGTGAAAATGAGGATACAACATTTCTGTGGTCTTTTGTATCATCTAATTCATATAAACACTTTTCTCACTGCCTTAGCATATGTGTGTGTGGATATTTTTAGATATGTGGAATCATCATACCCTGGAAAAGATATAACCGAAAGGGTCCTTGTTTTAAATTGTTTACCTAAAATGTGTGTCTTAAGAAGCTAGAGATGTTCTATGAAATGACCTGAAATTTTTGGCTGCAGATTTGAGGGTTGAAATGTTGGGAGTCAGATGGTAAAATTAAAAGTTATGAATGTTGAAGACTGGATTTCCCAAATAGTTGAGAAGGTGGTTTAGGGACCTCTTGTTTCTGCCATTTTGCATATTATTTATAATAGAGAAGTGATTCAAGTGTGAACAAACAGGTTTCCTAAAGTAAATAATGTTTATGTTCATCAATCATATAAATTCTTATGCCTATAATGTTTGCAGGAAGACACTCTAGGATTGGATTTGGCATTACCTCCTTAAGCTATGTATCTGAATTATTTATCAATAAAGGGCTCATGAAATCAGAAACACTGTAATAGGTGGGATTATGAGTAGTAAATTCTTCACTATCAGAGGCAATATGGACTTTTAGAGGTAGGGTAGCGCCAAGGCAGGAAAATCAGAATTTAATTGGCAATAATTGACACCCATATGAGCTGTTAAATTATTTTTGTACAGCCAAGTGTGGTACTTAAAAGGGTGAGAAATATTTCCCTTACACTGAAACACAGAGACATCAAACCAGTCTTTACTTATTTATTCTCAAAGGAAGTTACACTAATACATGTAAGGTAGATATATATATATATCTATATGTATATATGTACACATATCTATATATAGATATGTATATGTATCTTCCCAAGTGATATTGACTGTATAACATTTGATGTTAATCAACTAATCTTTAAGTAATTAATCAAAACGCTCAATTTCCTCACATATAAAAGCATATCAGTGTTTACTAACCATGAGCTTAAGGCTTAATACTTAATTACATTATAATTAATGAAATAATCTTTTATTATAAAGAAGAAATATTTTGGTATAGTCTGGGAACATAAAGGCTAATTTTCATATTAAATACTTTATATATATACATACCTTTGTGTGTGTATATAAAAATGCACACCATACATATACATGTATATATAATTGTGGTAAGAACATTTAACATGAGAGCTGCTCTCTTAACACATTTTTAAATGTACAGTATCATTAATGATAGGCATGATGCTGTACAGCAGATCTCTAAAATGTATTTATTTGTATAACTGAGATTTTATATCTGTTGAATAGTAACTTCCACTTCATCTTCTCATAGTCCCTGACAATCACCTCCTCTTTGCTTCTGTCTCAAAACCATCATAAATTACTGCCTTGACTGTCATGAATATTTGACACGTTTTTTGGCTTGCCCAGCATCTGAACCCTCTTTATGGGGGAATCCCCCAACTCTTGGGTTTTGAAAATGCCAGATATTGACTTTGTCAGGGTCTCTTGCAGCTAGGCTGAGATAAGTGCTCTTCTTCTCAGATGTACCTGACTGTGGATCTCAGAGGTTATGAGGAATTCCCTGGTGCAAGTGGGGGTGGCAGGTGGACTGAGTTCCTTGGGCAACTGAGGTGTGGTTCTGTCAGTGCCGCAGTACACCACCGGTGCATCATCAGGTGGAACCTGATGCTCTGCAACTGTGTAAGTGACACCTACGCAGACTTATGCTGAAGCAGAATTTGGGACATTATTATTTTCTATCTGCATAGCTCTAAACCCGGTTTGACAGTATTTCTGGAGATTCTATGAATATCAAATAAATGTTTAACGTTTCTTTGCCTTTTAAAATTAGCAATATTTTGTTCCTGTTATTAGAAACTGAGGACCCTGACAAATAGGTAGCCGAAGTGATTTACAAACTAGGGGTAATCAGGAAAATCTGGAATTGGATATCTGGCCATAATTCAACCAAGAGGCTCTGGGATCCCATGATTTGTATACTGAAATAGTAAACAAATTTTATGTGTGGTTACCTGTAAGACTCTGTGAGGCCTAGCGGGGCTTCCATAGTATGGTATGAAACAGTTGAGGAATTCAAGTGTTGAAAACTATTGCATTATAATAGCTTTATTGAGATATAATTTAGATAACATGATTTTCACCTTTTTAAAGTATATAATTCAATGATTTTTTGGACATTTACAAAACTGTGTACATCACCATAATGTACTTTTAGAACACTTTCATAATCCCAGAAGGAAAACTTGCACTCATCAGCAGTTACTCTCTATTCTTCTCTTTATCCCAGCCATAAGTAGCTACAAATCTACTTTCTGTCTACAGATTTCGCTATTCTGGACATTTCATGCTAGTGGAGTCATACAATATGCATTCTGTTGTGACTGGTATAATGTTTTAGAGGTTCATTCATGTTGTAGCATGTATCAGTACTTTAACCCTTTTTATTGCCAATAATATTCAATGATATGTATTACATACAGCACATTTTTTTTAATCCATTCATCAAGAAACTCTTTTAACAACTTGAAGCTTCCTGTATCTCTTCCTGATCACACACCACTCTTCTCCATAGAATTAACCATTACCTTGAATTATTATAATGATTTCCTTGAATTTATTGTATATTTACTTCTTAAGCAGACATATTACATATATTAATATTTATATTATTTTGCCTGCTTTTTATGTAACTGGAATAATAGCAAATGTATGATTTTGTACTATGCTTTTCTACTGAACATTATAAAATTCACTATGTTGTTGTCATATATTGTATACTGCTGTAAATATTCCTATTGTATAAAAACATCATAATTTATACAGTAGTTAATAGACATTTAGTTCTATAGCACTTTTTAGCTAATATTAACCATGTTGCTATAAACATTCATATGTACACTTTCTGATGCATATGTGCATATATATTTTAGGATATGTATATCTAGGAATGGAATTTTTGGCTCTTTAACTGCAAAACATGTTATAATATGGTGTACCAGTTTACAGTCTCTCCAACAGTGTGTGAGATTTCCAGAAGTTCCACATCCTCACTAAAGCTTGGTATCATTATACTGTTTTTATTATTTTGTTGCAATATAATTTACATACAGTGTAACGTATAGATCTTAAGTAAACAGGTTGATGAGTTTTGAATGCATCCGTCTGTGTAACCCACATCTCTATCAATATTATAACATTCCATCACTCTAGAAAGTCATAGTCAATCAGTCCTCACCTCACACTCTTCAGAAATAATCACTGTTCTGATTTTTTATAACACAGATCAGTTTTTCCTATTTTGAACTTTATATAGATAGAATAATAGTTCGCACTCTTATGTGTCTGGCTTATTTCATTCATCCAAATGCCTGTGGTCTTCATCCATGTTGTTGCATGTACTAAGTTTGTTCTTTTTTAGTGCTGAGTAGAATTCCATTGTAAAAATGTATATCAAATTATTATTATCCATTCTTATATTACAAAACCATGCTCTGTTTTTTTTACCCCAATTGTTGCTTACTAAGAATAAAGCTGCTATGAATATTGCTCTACAGGTCTTTTTGTAGATATGTTTCCGTTATCTTGGTAAATTCTTAGGAGTCGTGTTGGGTATGTGTATACATATTTCAAGGATAGAATAGGTCCTCAAGAGGCAATATCCATAACAGATGCACAGTTAAAGCAAATAGCTATCACAGTTGTTTTTAGACATGTTACAGAGGTTTGAGCAGTCTATACAGGTAAACACAGCTAAACCCACATCTAAACTCTTCTGATGGTCACTCAAACAACAGACTTTGACTTACTGTGAGTCATTAACATGGTCCCACAAACACTTAGCCTCTCAGGTTGGAACTAGGAGGAAACTCAGGCCACTGAGGTTGTTGCAATAAAACCCTTGAGAGTGGATTTGACTAAACGATAATAAAAAGAAATAATATGTGTAAAAATAATCTTCTTTGGTTAGATTATTTAGCATTGTACTTTTAGCCATATTGTTTTTTTTTTAAGTTGAGATGCTATATTTATTTAATTTGGTTACTAAATAAATATTGAGTAAAAATTTAATGACTAATGTAATATGAAATTTATTTATTTACTTTTTAACATCTTTATTGGAGTATAATTGCTTTACAATGGTGTGTTCATTTCTGCTTTATAACAAAATGAAGCAGCTATACATATACATATATCCCCATATCTCCTCCCTCTTGCATCTCCTTCCCAGGCAGATTGTTTTAAAACTGTTCTGTTACTCCATTTGGATGGAGCCTACTAGACAAAGATATTCCCCAGAGAGGCAGATTTTTAATTTTTAATTTTTGGTATTGTATGTTTAACACAAAGTATTAAATATAGTTCAGTACATTTATTTTAGGAATGAGATTGAAAACATACATTTCTAACTATAGACTGAAGAGGAAGTATATGTAACCTTCATTCCTACTGTACTGAAACAAAAATAAAAACCAATGTATTTTGTAATGAAAACTCCTAACCTTTTTACCTAGTCTTAAGAATTTATAAACCTGAAGGGTGAAGGCAGATTTTCCACAAATAATTAGAAGCGTATTTTCATGCCTCATTCATCTAATCTCCAATCTAATTCCTGTGGTGGCCAGCCTGTGGTATGAGTAATATTAAATACTTTCTAAGGCAGTTGTTGATGACACCTATTACAAATAATAAATCGGGTAAGCCTATTTCTATTTTCTTTTCCTTTCCCACTTCCTTTTTTTCTCTTTTAGTCATTCCTTTCTCAGTTTAATTGCCGGTAACTTAATTGTGTTGGTGGTAGTTGGTAGTAGAAACATCATTTATTTTAAAAGTGAAGCATTACAGTGGCAGTATAAGATAGTAGTTAAGCTCTCAGGCTTTGGAGTATGATTGCTGCTTCTCAGCCTGTAACATTAGAAAAGTCATTCAACCTCTCCATGTTTCAGTGTTCAGATGTTGTCAATAGCACCTAATCTATAAGCTGTTCTGAGAAATTTTTTTAAAAAGATGTTTATAAAAATCCTTACACAGTTTTTGGCATATAGTAAGCACTTGATAAATGTTAGCTGTTGCTGTTATTACTATTAAGTGAGGAAATTTTGATTTGGAATATTAGAAACAGGGTGCTTGTGCTATTGTTGCTGCTTTAAAGAGTCCTGAGGTAGGGAGGAAAGAAAAAAGTCAGGTACATTCTAACTGTCTAACATGTCTCAGGTGCTTGTATACTTAATGTAGTGCCATGGCTGTTTACATTTCTTTTACTAAATGCTGCCTAGGACTTGCAGGTTTCAATGTCCAGCCCTGCATATGAATATGACACTGACAACCCCCACCATAAAGAGTGCTCCCAGCTCCCTACACCCAGACTTTGCTTTCTTTCCTGTGGGAGGATCCTGAGTAGAGACTGTACACCAAATATTTGGAATAATTGGTACCATGAAATTCACCCTTTATCACCTTTTCTGTATCTTCCTATGTCTTATTAATTTGATAAGTACACAGATTGAACATATTGAAAAAAAGAACAGTATTATCTAGGTATTTTATAAATACATAAGAGAGGAGTGCTAAGTTGGAACATATTGGCGGGGGTGCATATCTCCTATACCAAACAGCTAAGTAAAACATGCAACATCGTAGTCAGTTTCAGAGCTTGAATAAAATCCCAGTCCTAATGTCTCTGGGATCAAACTGTCTATAAACATTATACACACACACGTGTGTGTGCATGTTTTAAGTGGGACAGTGTATTTTAGATTGCAGTCAACTTGTATGATTTCTAAAGCATAACTTCAATTGAATTCTCCTGAGAAAATTCAGTAAATAATATTCCTCATGTTCAAGTAGCAGATGCTCCACTTGGGTATACACAGGTTTTTGGCTCCTGAAGCCATTTAGAAGCCGGTTTCCCATAGGCTCCTCTGACATACTTCATTTTGCTTTATTATCATTTCTTACTTTTTGGTTCAAAATAAAGCATTAAAGACCTAGAGATCAGTGAAGCGAATCCATTCATTTGTCTCTAGTGCACACCAACACATTAGTAGAATTCCTTGATTTTTTTTTTTTTTTTTTTTTTTGCGGTACGTGGGCCTCTCACTGTTGTGGCTTCTCCCGTTGTGGAGCACAGGCTCTTGGACGCGCAGGCTCAGTGGCCATGGCTCACGGGCCTAGCCGCTCTGCAGCCTGTGGCATCTTCCCAGACTAGGGCTTGAACCCGTGTCCCCTGCATCAGCAGGTGGGCTCTCAACCACTGTGCCACCAGGGAAGCCCGAGTTCCTTGATGTTTGAAGGAAGGCATTCTATCAGATACAGAAATGTGAAGGACAAAAAGTCTCTCTTTTTACTTGCTTTCATTTGGGTCATGAGATATCAAGAAGTACAGAGTACAAACAAATGTAATATTTTTAAACTCAGGAAAAAATTATCAGGAGTTTATAGTTAAAATAATTTATTGCTCATTAACTTCTACATACTTATAACTGAGCTTTCCTTCTCCCTAGAAGTCTCTTAATCAAGTGGCTCTTCTGTAAGTATTTAGAACAAGCTTGTTTGTTTTTATAGGTCAGAGAAAATTGGAGATTGAAGCATCACTATTATTAATTCAGACTACAGATTACTTCATTTTTCTTTACAATTTATCCTTCTGTGAATATATTACCACTATTCTAGAATTGTTGCAAATAAGACACTTCATTCAGCAACAGGGAAAAAAAAAACTCAATTTGAAACAACTAACTCTTTCTATAACTGGCATGAGCTTATCTGAGGTGGCTTAATTTTCTTTTTTAGCAATGCTTAAATATTTCTGAGAGTTTGTCTAAAGCGTTTTCCACAAATGGTGATTAAGGTTCACTATGGAGCCCAAGAAGATATCATCCATGTTAAATACTTTTTAACTGTATCTGTGAAAATAGTTTTTGAAGGGATTTATTGAAGCTATGGCTGGGCCAAATTTATATGTGAGCTGAATTCCAAACTGTGTTTGTAAGTCAGATATAAGGAATTGACAACTTTCCATAGAAAGAATGTTATATAACATTATTAATTCCCTATGTCAACTTCAGTAAAGATAAGAGTAAGATTTGAGTCAATTGAAAGAGCAGGGTGAATCTCTTCTATTTCTACCAAGGCGGTCAACTAGATAGTTTGGAAAATTCTTCACTATAAAATACAAGATGACAGATAAACCAATCACCATTCTTATAAATACTTAGCTTAACCGAAAAGAATGTAAAATGTATGCCCAGTAGCACACTCTCTCCCTCACAGAAAAAATAATGTAAACCCAAATGGTAAGCAAACTCAAAAGCTAAAACTATCTAAGGACACTTAATGAGATCCAAGTGTTGATATTTATAATATGTAATCACCTATTTGATAGAAGCAGACCTTGTCTGAACTGGGTCCTGAAAATCCTTGATGGATTATGGGCAGGTATGGTTTAAAAAGAGGAAAACCCAGCATGACCTGGATGACAGAAAGATTTGGGTGTGGAAAAGTAATTCAAAGGAAAAAGGTAGTCCTGCCAACAAATTGTGCTGGAACATTTGTGTATCTGATGCAAAATAGTAAATATCAGTTCCTCAAATTATATACAAAAATGAACTCAAAATCATTCAGGCACAATTTTAAAATCTGTAACTACAAAATTTCTGTAATATAACATAGGAAAAAAATCTTTGTGACACTGAGTTAAAGATTTTTAGATATGACACCAGAAGTACCATTCATAGAATAAAAAGTTGATAAATTAGAACTTCTCAAAATTAAAATTATTTTGCAATACAACATTATTTTATTCATAAAGAACTCTAAAGACACAATTATCTAAATAATGCTGTGACCATATAATATAAAAAGTTTTAAAATTTTAATGTTTTTTATTTTCAGCATGTTTTGAAGGGCTGATTATTATGTATATATAATAATGACCAAACTCTTTTATACTTCTTGAAGAAGTCAGAAACTTACCCTATTTATTTATTTACAGTTGACCCTTGGACAACATGGGTTTGAACTGCATGAGTCCACGTATATCTTGATTTTTTTCAGTAGTAAACACTATAGTACTACCTGATAAGTGGTTAGTTCAGTCTGCGCATGTGGAGCTGGGTACACAGAAGAACTACAGGTGTAAAGGGCAGACTATGAGTTACATGTGAGTTTTCAACTGCGTGGTGGGTTGGGACCCCTAATCCTTGCATTGTTCAAGGGTCATATGTATTTTGTTTTGTTTTGTTTTTTTTAAAGTTCTTGTCAAATTTAATTAAATTTGAGTTAACTTAATTTAATTTCCCAACTTTCTTGAGGTATGATTGACAGATAAATATTGTATATATTTAAGGTGTCAAAGGTGGTGATGATATACGTATACATTGTAAAATGATTACCACAATTAAACTAATTAACATATTCATCACTACACAGTTACTCTTTTTTGTGTATGTGAATGTTCTAAGAACACTTAGATCTACTCTCCTTAGCTAATTCCAAGTATACAAAACATTATCAACTAGAGTTATCATCCTGTACTTTAGATCTCCAAAATTTATTCATCTTCTCTCTGAAAATTTATACTTTGACCGATATCTCCCTGTTTCCTCCACCCTGTAGCCCCTGGTAACCACCATTCTACAATCTGTTTCTATGAGTTTAACTTTTTTAGATTCCACAAGTAAGTGAGATCACGCAGGATTTTTCTGTCTTTGTCTGGCTTATTTCACTTAGTGTAACAATGTCCTCCAGATTCATACATGGTGTCACAAATAGCAGGATTTCCTTCTTTTTTAAGGCTGAATAAAATTCCATTATATATGTATATATCTCTCACCTTTTTTAATCCATTCATCTATTGAAGGACATTGAGGGTTTTTTAATATCTTGGCTATTGTGAATAATGCTGCAGTGAACATAGGAGTGCAGATATCTCCTTGAGATACTGATTTCATTTCCTTTGGATCTATACTCAGAAGTGAGTTTGTGGGATTATATAGTAGTTGTATTTTTAATTGTTTGAGGAACCTCCTATGTTTTGTATAATAGCCTCACAAATTTATGTTCCAGCCAACGGTATGCAAAATTTCTCTTTATGCACATCCTCACCGGCATTTGTTATCACTTTTCTTTTTATTTTTAATTAATTTTTATTGAGTATAGTTGTTTTACAATGTTGTGTTGGTTTCTACTGTACAGCAAAATGAATCAGCTACACATATACATATATCCCCTCTTTTTTGGATTTCCTTCCTATTTAGGTCACCACTTAAACATCCTAACAGGTGTAAGATAGTATCTCATTGTGGTTTTGTTTGCATTTCCCTGGTGACTAGTGGTGTTGAGCACTTTAATTAAAAAAAAAAAAAGAAAAGAAAAAATTTGGAGAAGAGATTGAGATTTTTTGAATGGTTCAAATATGAATATTAATGTGAATCAGTAAGTCAAATTAACCTAGAAAAATATGAAAAACTAGAGCTAAAAGGAAATAGAAAAGTCAAGTTACATGTTCTTTGGCTAATATTTTATTTTTTTAAGTATTTTAGAAGTATTAAAATAAAAATTTGGTATGTTTATTCTTTCATTCTATCAATTTTTTATATAATTTAAAATACTTCATAGGGTCCTCTCTTAATATATTTAGGACTTAAACATGCATACTTTTACTTTTCATTTTACCATGTTATATAAGCAATCATGTGCATATATTAATATTTAATTACTTTTTTGAAAACAGAATAAAATATATATTATATATACATATATATACACACACACACACACACACACACACACACACATATATATATATATATATACTCTGGAATCCTTGTATCTTTCCCCCAAATTTTGGAATAAGGTTAGTTTGACCAAGAAGGAAAACCTCAAACCCAACCCATTAGATTTGGTGTATTACATTTGGATCAGTCAAACCCAAGGAAACACATTTATTGAAAGCTTGGGGAGTGGAGGTAAAATAAGAACAAAACAGTGTGAAGAAATAAAGGGTCCATGATTAACTCTTTGAAAGATAAAATGATAATTAAAAAATAATTGTTTTTTAAGAAAACATATTGATTAAATTTGTCAAAATTGCTATTATCACAGATTCTTTTAACTTTATTTCTCAATAAAGCTTTCCCAAGGGAATGTTCTACAGGGCCCCCAATAACAACTTTGTCCAGTAGTGTTCTAATTAACTGTGCCAGAGGATCTGTTGTGCTGTCTAGTTAATGCTTTCTATCTGGTTCTTTGCTGCCCATCATGTATCATTGTTCAGCGAGTGACAGCAGTCAGGTTATTAAAGGTGTAGATATTAAATTAACAACAGTAGTAAACATTGTAGCTGTACTTCATATCTCAGCAGAACCAATGAAGTGGATGACACTGAATCCATGCTGATATGCGGCAATGACAGATGGGCGTCATTTAACACAATACATCAGTGGGCAACCCACATACCACAGCTGTCCTCCACAAAATGAATTAGATCAGGGTAATTAATCTAAGGCAGAAAATATTACCAAAGTGGATCCTAAGCAGAATTAGAGAAGAATGAAATATCCTGCTCAAAAATTGAAAAGGATTTATGCATTAACAGTTCTAGTGCTGACAAGAAGGTTTCCCGAAGTTACTTTGCTTCTTAAAAAAAATATAAAAACCTTCCCTTTTGTTGAGAAACAAACTCACCATTTGGGATTAAAGTGGGTGATGGTTATTACTTCACTCATGTTCTAAAAATAGGTGCTGCTGAGAGATGAAGCTCAACCTACTTGTATATATGGATAAGTTCTTTAAATTACAACAAATTTCATTATCTTTTATCACATATGTTTGCTCCAGGTATAACAATCTGAGGACTAGTAATTATACTGATAATAATTCAAAGATTAAACTCTCATTTTAAATAGATTTGATAGACAGAAGTGGATGAATGGCTAGATAAATGATAGACTATAGATAATCTTTTACTTTCTGATTTTAATTACCTGTCACTCTAAAGATTATTTAGGTCTACAGTTAGTCCTGCAAAAAAATAGGTACAGATTCTTAACAATTTGGATGAATTTCTTAAATATCTCATTCATTTTAAGAATGTACTTAAGGTGGGGAGACCTTCAAGATGGTGGAGGAGCAAGACGTGGAGATCACCTTCCTCCCCACAAATATATCAGAAATACATCTACATGTGGAACAGTTCCTACAGAACACCTACTGAACGCTGGCAGAAGACCTCAGACGTCCTAAAAGGCAAAAAACTCCCCACGTACCTGGGTAGGGTAAAAGAAAAAACAGAGACAAAAGAATAGGGATGGGACCTGCACCAGTGGGAGGGAGCTGTGAAGGAGGAAAGGTTTCCACACACTAGGAAGCCCCTTCACTGGCAGAGACTGGGGGTGGGGGTGGTGGAAGCTTCAGAGCCACGGAGGAGCACAGCAACAGGGGTGCAGAGGGCAAAGCGGAGAGATTCCCGCACAGAGGAGCGGTGAGGACAAGCACTCACCAGCCTGAGAGGCTCGCATGCTCACCCGCCGGGGCAGGCGGGGCTGGGAGTTGAGGCTCCAGCTTAGAAGGTCAGATCTCAGGGAGAGGACTGGGGTTGGCTGCGTGAACACAGCCTGAATGGGGCTAGTGCACCACAGCTAGCCGGGAAGGAGTCCGGGAAAAAGTCTGGAACTGCCTAAGAGGCGAGAGACCATTGTTTTCGGGTGCGCAAGGAGAGGGGATTCAGAGCACCGCCTAAACAAGCTTCAGAGACAGGTGTGAACTGTGGTTATCAGCGTGGACACCAGAGACGGGCATGAAATGCTAAGGCTGCTGCTGAAGCCACCAAGAAGCCTGTGTGCAAGCACAGGTCACTGCCCATACCTCCCCTCCCAGGAGCCTGTGCAGCCTGCCACTGCCAGGGTCCCATAATCCAGGGACAACGTCCCCCAGGAAAACACACTGTGTACTTCAGGCTGTTGGAAAGCCACACTGGCATCTGCCGCCACAGGCTCGCTCCACATTCCATACCCCTCCCTCCCCCCCAGCCTGAGTGAGCCAGAGCTCCCTAGTCAGCCACTCCTTTAACCCCGTCCTGTCTGAGCGAAGGACATATGCCCTCAGGAGACATACATGCAAAGGCTGGGCCAGTCCAAAGCTGAACCTCAGGAGCTGTGCAAACAAAGAAGAGAAAGGGAAATTTCTCCCAGCAGCCTCTGCAGCAGCGGATTAAATCTCTACAATCAACCTAATGTACCGTGCATCTGTGGAATACCTGAATAGACAATGAATCAACCCAAAATTGAGGTGGTGGACTTTGGGAGTAACTATAGACTTGGGATTTGCTTTCTGCATCTAATTTGTTTCTGGTTTTATGTTTTTCTTAGTTTAGTATTTAGAGTTTATTATTGGCAGATTTATTTATTGATTTGGTGGCTCTCTTTTTTATTTTAATATATATATATAATTTTTTTCCCTTTTTTTGTGAGTGTGTATGGGTATGCTTCTTTCTGTGATTTTGTCTGTATAGCTTTGCTTTTACCATTTGTCCTAGGGTTCTGTCTGTTTTGCTTTTTGGTTTTTTTTTTTGGTTGTTGGTTTTGGTTTTTTTAGTATACTTTTTAGCGCTACTTATCATTGGTGGATTTCTTTTTTGGTTTGGTTGCTCTCATCTTTTTTTCCTTAATTTTTAATTTTTTTAAAATTTGTATTTTTTTATTTTAATATCTTCATATTTTTCATTTTCCTTTCCTTTCCTTCCTTTCCTTTCCTTTCCTTTCCTTTCCTTTTCTTTTTCTTTTCTTTCTACCTTTTCTTCTGAGCTGTGTGGCTGACAGGGTCTTTGTGCTCTGGCTGGGTGTCAGGCCTTTGTCTCTGAGGTGGGAGAGCCAAGTTCAGAACATAGGTCCACAAGAGACCTCCTGGCTCCACATAATAGGAAATGGTGAAAGCTCTCTCATAGATCTCCATCTCAATGTGAAGACCCAGCTCCACTCAACAACCAGCAAGCTACAGTGCTGGATACCCTATGCCAAAAAACTAGGAAGACAGGAACACAACCCCACCCATTAGCAGAGAGGCTGCCTAAAATCATAGTAAGGTCACAGACACCCAAAAACACACGACTGGAGGCGGTCCTGCCCACAAGAAAGACAAGATCCAGCCTCATCCACCAGAACACAGGCACCAGTCCCTTCCACCAGGAAGCCTACACACCCACTGAACCAACCTTAGACACTGATGGCAGACACAAAAAACAATGGGAACTACAAACGTGCAGCCTACGAAAAGGAGACCCCAAACACAGTAAGTGAAGCAAAATGAGAGACAGAGAAACACACAGCAGATTAGGAGCAAGGCAAAAACCCACCAGACCAAACAAGTGAAGAGGAAATAGGCAGTCAAACTGGAAAAGAATTCAGAATAATGATAGAGATGATCCAAAATCTTGGAAATAGAATGGAGAAAATACAAGAAACATTTAACAAAGACCTAGAAGAACTAAAGAGCAGACAAAAAATGAACAACACAGCAAATGAAATTTATAATTCTCCAGGAGGAATCAGTAGCAGAATAAATGAGGCAGAAGAACAGGTAAGTGACCTGGAAGATAAAATAGTGCAAATAACTACTGCAGAGCAGAATAAAGAAAAAAGGATGAAAATAATTGAGAACAGTCTTAGAGAATTCTGAGACAACATTAAATGCACCAAAATTCGAATTATAGGGGTCCCAGAAGAAGAAAAGAAAAACAAAGGGACTGAGAAAATGTTTGAAGAGATTATAGTTGAAAACGTCCCTAATATGGGAAAGGAGATAGTCAGTCAACGCCAGGAAGCACAGAGAGTCCCATACAGGATAAATCCAAGGAGAAACATGCCAAGACACATATTAATCAAACTATCAAAATTTAAATACAAAGAAAAAATATTAAAAGCAGCAAGGGAAAAACAACAGATAACATAGAAGGGAATCCCCATATGATTAACAGATGATCATTCAGCAGAAACTCTGCAAGCCACAAAGGAGTGGTAGGCCATATTTAAAGTGAAGAAAGAGAAAAACCTACAACCAAGATTACTCTACCCAGCAAGGATCTCATTCAGGTTTGACGGAGAAATTAAAACGTTTACAGACAAGCAAAGGCTAAGAGAATTCAGCACCACTTAACCAGCTCCACAACAAATGCTAAAGGAATTTCTCTAGGCAGGAAACACAAGAGAAGGAAAACACCTATATAACAAATGCAAAACAATTAAGAAAATGGTAATAGGAACATACATATCAATAACTACCTTAAATGTAAATGGATTAAATGGTCCTACCAAAAGACATAGACTGGCTAAATAGATACAAAAACAAGACCTGTATATATGCTGTCTACAAGAGACCCACTTCAGACCTAGGGACACACACAGACTGTAAGTGAGGGAATGGAAAAAGTTACTCAATGGAAATGGAAATCAAAAGAAAGCTGGAGTAGCAATTATCATATCAGACAAAATAGACTTTAAAATAAAGACTGCTACAAGAGACAGAGGACACTACATAATGATCAAGGGATCAATCCAAAAAGATAGGGCTCCCAGACTTCAGACTATACTACAAAGCTACAGTAATCAAGACAGTATGGTACTGGCACAAAAACAGAAATATAGATCAATGGAACAGGATAGAAAGCCCAGTGATAAACCCATGCACATATGGTCACCTTATTTTTGATAAAGGAGGCAAGAATATACAATGGAAGAAAGACAGCCTCTTAAATAAGTGGTGCTGGGAAAACTGGACAGCTACATGTAAAAGAATGAAATTAGAACACTCCCTAACACCATACACAAAAATAAACTCAAAATGGATTAAAGACCTAAATGTAAGGCCAGACACTATAAAACTATTAGGGGAAAACATAGGAAGAACACTCTATAACATAAATCACAGCAAGATCCTTTTTGACCCACCTCCTAGAGAAATGGAAATAAAAACAAAAATAAACCAATGGGACCTAATGAAACTTAAAAGCTTTTGCACAGCAAAGGAAACCATAAATAAGACAAAAAGACAGCCCTCAGAATGGGAGAAAATATTTGCAAATGAAACAACTGACAAAGGATTAATCTCCCAAATTTACAAGCAGCTCATGCAGCTCAATTTCAAAAAAACAATCCAATCCAAAAATGGGAAGAAGACCTAAATAGACATTTTGCAAAGTAGATATACAGATTGCCAACAAACACATGAAAGGATGCTCAACATCTCTACTCATTAGAGAAAGCAAATCAAAACTACAATGGGGTATCACCTCACACCAGTCAGAATGGCCATCATCAAAATATCTACAAACAATAAATACTGTAGAGGGTGTCCAGAAAAGGCAACCCTCTTGCACTATTGGTGGGAATATAAATTGATACAGCCACTATAGAGAACAGTATCGAGGTTCATTAGGAAACTAAAAATAGAACTACCATATGACCCAGCAGTTCCACTTCCTGGCATATACCCCGAGAAAATGATAATTCAAAAAGAGTCGTGTTCCACAATGTTCATTGCAGCTCTATTTACAAGAGTTAGGACATGGAAGCAGCCTAGGTGTCCATCGGCAGATGAATGGATAAAGATGTGGCTCATATATGCAATGCAATATTACTCAGCCATAAAAAGAAACAAAACTGAGTTATTTGTAGTGAGGTGGATGGACCTAGAGTCTGTCATACAGAGTGAAGTATGTCAGAAAGGGAAAAACAAATACTGTATGCTGACACATATATATGGAATTTTAAAAAAATGGTTCTGAAGAACCTAGGTGCAGGACAGGAATATAGAGGCAGACGTAGTTAATTGACTTGAGGACAGGGGAGGCAGAAGGGTAAGCTGGAACGAAGTGAGAGAGTGTCATGGACATACATATGCTACCAAATGAGAAATAGCTAGTGGGAAGCAGCCGCATAGCACAGGGAGATCAGCTCGGTGCTTTGTGACCACCTAGAGGGGTGGGAAGGAGACGCATGAGGGAAGGAATATGTGGATGTATGCACACATATAGCTGATTCACTTTATTATACAGCAGAAACTAATGCAGCATTGTAAAGCAATTATACTCCAATAAAGATGTTAAAAATATATATATTTATCTTAAAAAAACAAAGAATCTACTTAAGGTATATTTCAAAGAACATTTAATAATTTAACATTATTACCCTTTTGCTTATTTACAATAATTTACGTTGAAAACCAAAATACTTTTAATTTAATATAAAAATTGTTTCTTAAAATTGCTGTTTAAATTCTTTTTAGTGTCTTAACATACAGATTTGTGATGTATATCTTTAAAAAAGAAAATGCTCTGGATGTTATATTTTAATTTTCCAATAGATGAAACCCATGATTTGGAAAAGAGTCAGACACTATATTGAAATCATCTAATAAACAAGTATATTCTAATGTTTAGCATTAAATCAATGTGTGCCTGCTGTACTTATCTTTTTTTAAAGTTAAAACTGCCAGAGCTGAGACATTAATTTCTAATTCATGAATACCTTATGGATTTAATTTCAAGTGTTGCACTGTATAAAGTTCTGATATCTTCCTATGAAACATATTTATGACAATTGTGGCCATTGATCACGCAGCATGTCATCTTCTCAGTTGTTACAGCTCCCCTCTAGTTTTTGCTTTCTTTCTATTCTCTTCCCTAGAGGCTCCTTTCTTCTACCTCTCATGGGAAGATTGAAAAACCTACTGCTAATTACTGCAGTTAAATTATTTAACACAGCAGGGTATATCCAAACACAATCCTTCTTTTTTAAAGAATTTGCTAGCTTCTTGTTAAGTTAGCAGCTCTTAGTTGGAGGCTTGTAACAGTCACGTAAAACTATTGTGTGTTTATTGTAGAAGCATTGCAAACTGAAGGCAGAAGAAGCTACCACATGCACAGTATCTGATTTTTAAACTTGATTCTCTTGATCATCTGTGATTAAATTGTGGACTAACTGCTGTTCACATTTAAGTATTAAAATTGAAAACATGTTTGAAGGGCAGAAAAATATAAATACATCTCAGTATGCAAAGGTATTTAGTCTCTCTCCCTCAATTCTCAAAATTAAAAAATGCCCACATACATCAAATAACATAATCTTCATAATCTTCTATGTATTTTTAACTAAAAATGTAAATGATTAAACATGAAAAGAAAGGGACTCTAATATTTTTTTTTTAATTCAACTCTATTGAATAAGAACTGTATTAACTTTAAATTTAGTCTGCAATGGCTTCTTGACTAAAAGATTCTATTTGTGTTATTTCTAGAATATTAATAAGGCCAAATTTTAGTGGGTTTGAACTTTTTTTCTGATATGAACAACTATCTGGAATATTATTATGAGTTCTTCATTTTGAGTGGTCACTGAACAGGAACAAGTCAAAGAGCAATTTTAATTGCTGTGTTACCTAGAGATATTTTGCATTATATTCATAGGCTTTTTTTTTTTTTTGGAGGTACACGGGCCTCTCACTGTTGTGGCCTCTCCCGTTGCGGAGCACAGGCTCCAGACGCGCAGGCTCAGTGGCCATGGCTCATGGGCCCAGCCGCTCTGCGGCATGTGGGATCTTCCCAGATCGGGGCACGAACCTGTGTCCCCTGCATCGGCAGGCGGACTCTCAACCACTGCGCCACCAGGGAAGCCCTCAGAAGCTTTTTATCCGTTAATGTCCTCTGGTGTCTCCATATAGTTTAAGCCCTAAACTCTGATATATGAGCAATAATAAAATACTGCTATAAACTAATTTTATTATTGTAACCCGTGATATGACACTATACAGTGACAGTAATATCATACTGTCCTTTGCATACAAAGCTGACATTACTGAGTCACCAATATTACAATGTGTATTTTTAGTCATATTCACATCCTGACTTTTCTATTTAAGAGGGTTTATTTTTACCTTGAGAATATTATTTTTTAACTACCTGAACTTGACTTTTCTATCTCTAAAGTGGGAAGAATAACCTTGCATTGTGTTGAGGCTCTAAAGAGAGAAAGAGAACATATTTCCATACTTAATATTTTAGTTGTTTATGACATAGCAGTCTCGCAAATATTTTGCACTGCTCAGTGTGCAAGGACTGGTGTAAAGTATTTAAGAAATGATTTTGGCATAGAAAAACACACACGTGTTTATAAGACAAGAAGTTATTTGTGCAAAGCTGCTTTTCTTGGTGACCAAAACTGTAACCTTCTTAAAAAATGCTCTTACCCACTGAACAGACCAAAGCCTCACCTGTATAAAACAGTAACCCAAATCTACTTGGAAGCAATTCCTACCTATTACAGTACCTTTTCAAGGACCAGTGGTTGGATTTCAGATTCCAACAATGCAGATACACTTTTTCTTTATGAATAACAGCCATTAAAATGGTGCTTAAGCATAAAGGTTTATAAATGGAATCTTATTATGATATGATGTTCTGTAGAATAGTGTTCATGATTCAGCAGCTAAGTCTTGGTATCAAGGTAAGAAAAAGACTACTTTTAACTGGTGCCTCCTACAGCTCAATTTCCTTAAACTAAATAAGACCAAGGTGCCAGTTTCAAGCATTTGAAGTCTTTGGGTCCCCAAATAATTGCTCTTGGAAGCTACGGGTGACAGATTATAGAGATTAAAAAGCAGTTTTTTGAGGCAAATGGACTTGTACTTGGAAAATACCTGTATGACATCCAGACAAGATACTTAGCTTTACTTGGTTCAGTTTCCTTACCCAGGAAATGAGAGTATCCAACTTGCAAATTCACCATCAAGATTAAATAGAAATATGTCAATGTAACACAGTCAGTAGGATGCCTGACATGTAATAGAGGCTAATAGTTGTTTACTATTACCTTTAAATACAAAGTCAAAGCAAGGGTAAAGTTACTAAATAGGAAAAGTTTCTGAATTTCTCTGTCCCTACATTATCAATGATTCACTTCTGCACTCCACATACCCACACTCCAAAAGAGAAATAGCCTCAGGGAAACTTTTTATTACACAGTGTCTCTGGGGCAGTTGCTCCTGCCCACCTTATGAGACTAGTAGTTGGTGTCAACATTAACTGAGATAAGGAATGCTCCTGACAGAATTTGATTGGGAGGGGTACAGAGAAGGGGTCCAGTTTTAATAAATATAAGACATGTAGACTTAGATATTTGTGAATGAAGTTGTAAGGTATTAGGATACATGTGGAAGCCTTAAGAATAGACTAAATTCTTCAGAGAAAGAATCTATAGAACATAGAGAAATAAGGACCAAATTTGAAATCTGGAGTATTAGATTAATGAAGATGAAAATAATTGTGAGTGTATGTGTGCACATATGTGTTTGTGCTATGGTGGGGAAGATGACTAACGATTGGAGTCAAGAAGAGGAGAGGGCTTCCCTGGTGGCGCAGTGGTTGAGAATCTGCCTGCTAATGCAGGGGACACGGGTTCGAGCCCTGGTCTGGGAAGATCACACATGCAACGGAGCAACTAGGCCTGTGAGCCACAACTACTGAGCCTGCGCGTCTGGAGCCTGTGCTCCGCAACAAGAGAGACCGCAATAGTGAGAGACCCATGCACCGCAATGAAGAGTGGCCCCCGCGTGCCACAACTAGAGAAAGCCCTCGCACAGAAATGAAGACCCAACACAGCCAAAAATAAATAAATAAATAATAAAAAGCCAAGCATTAAAAAAAAAAAAAGGAATAATTGGTCTTTTGGGACTGGGGAAGTAGAAAAGTATCATTGAAGGACTTCCCTGGTGAGGCAGTTGTTAAGAATCTGCCTGCTGAAGGGTGCTTCAAGATGGAGGAGGAGTAAGACAGGGAGATCACCTTCCTCCCCACAAAAACATCAAATATACATCTACAAGTGGAACAACTCCTACAGAACACTTACTGAACACTGGCAGAACACCTCCAACTTCCCAAAAGGCAAGAAACTACCTATGTATCTGGCCGTGTGGCTGACAGGGTCATGATGCTCCAGCCTGGTGTCAGGCCTGAGCCTCTAAGGTAGGAGAGCTGCGTTCAGGACATTGGACCACCAGAGAACTCCCGGCCCCATGTAATATCACTTGGCAAGAGGTCTCCCATAGATCTCCAAATCAATGCTAATACCCAGCTCCACTCAACAGCCAGCAACCTCCAGTGCTGGACACCCCATGCCAAACAACTAGCAAGACAGGAATGCAATCCAGCCCATTAGCAAAGAGGCTGCCTAAAATCATACTAAGTTCACAGATTCTCCAAACTCACAACTGGATGTGGCCCTGCCTACCAGAAAGACAAGATCCAGCCCCACCCACCAGAACATAGGCACCAGTGCCCTCTACCAGAAAGCCTACAAACTTACCCACTGTGGCCAGACACCAAAAACAAAGGGAACTATGAACCTGTAGCCTGTGGAAAGGAGACCCCAAACACAGTAAGCTAAACAAAATGAGAAGACAAAGAAATATGCAGCAGATGAAGGAGCAAGGTAAGAAACCCCCAGACCACACACATGAAGGGGAAATAGGCAGCGTACCTGAAAAAGAATTCAGAGTAATTATAGTAAAAATGATCCAGTCTTGGAAATAGAATGAAGAAAATACAAGAAATGTTTAACAAAGACCTAGAAGAACCAAAGAGCAAACAAACAATGATAAACAACACAATAAATTAAATTTAAAATTCTCTAGAAGGAGCCAATATCAGAATAACTGAGGCAGAAGAACAGATAAGTGAGCTGGAAGATAAAATAGTGGAAATAACTACCACAGAGCAGATTAAGAAAAAAGAATGAAAAGAATTGTGGACAGTCTCACAAACATCTGGGACAACATTAAATGTACCAACATTTGAATTATAGGGATCCCTTCAAGAAGAAGAAGAGTAAAACAAAGGGTCTGAGAAAATATTTGAAGAGATTATAGTTGAAAATTTCCTTAGAATGGAAAGGGAAATAGTCAAGTCCAGAAAGCACAGAGAGTCCCATACAGGATAAATCAAAGGAGAAACATGCCAAGACACATATTAATCAAACTATCAAAAATTAAATACAAAGAAAAAATATTAAAAGCAGAAAGGGAAAAACAAATAACATAGAAGGGAATCCCCATAAGGTTAACAGCTGATCTTTCAGCAGAAACTCTGCAAGCCACAAAGGAGTGGTAGGCCGTATTTAAAGTGACGAAAGGGAAAAACCTACAACCAAGATTACTCTACCCAACAAGGATCTCATTCAGATTCGATGGAGAAATTAAAACCTTTACAGACAAGCAAAGGCTAAGAGAATTCAGCACCACTAAACCAGCTTTACAACAAATGCTAAAGGAATTTCTCTAGGCAGGAAACACAAAAGAAGGAAAAGACCTACAATAACAAACCCAAAACAATTAAGAAAATGGTAATAGGAACATACATATCAATAACTACCTTAAATGTAAATGGATTAAATGCTCCAAACAAAAGACAAAGACTGGCAAAATGGGTACAAAAACAAGACCTGTATATATGCTGTCTACAAGAGACCCACTTCATACCTAGGGACACACACAGACTGTAAGTGAGGGAATGGAAAAATTTATTCAATGCAAATGGAAATCAAAAGAAAGCTGGAGTAGCAATTCTCATATCAGACAAAATAGACTTTAAAATAAAGACTGCTACAAGAGACAAAGAAGGACACTACATAATGATCAAGGGATCAATCCAAGAAGAAGATATAGCAATTGTAAATATTTACACACCCAACATAGCACCTCAATACATGAGGCAAATGCTAACAGCCATAAAAGAGGAAATCAACGGTAAGACAATCATAATAGGAGACTTTAACACCCCACTTTCACTAATGGACAGATCATGCAAAATGAAAATAAGGAAACACAAGCTTTAAATGACAAATTAAACAAGATGAACTTAATTGATATGCATAGAACGTTCCATCCAAAAACAACAGAATACACTTTCTTTTCAAGTGCTCATGGAACATTCTCAAGGATAGAACATATCTTGGGATACAAATCAAGCCTTGGTGAATTTAACAAAATTGAAATTACATCAAGTATCCTTTCTGAACCACAACGCTATGAGACTAGATATCAATTACAAGAAAATAACTGTAAAAAGTACAAACACGTGGAGGCTAAACAATATGCTATTAAATAACCAAGAAATCACTGACAGAATCAAAGAGGAAATCAAAAAAATACCTAGAAACAAACGACAGTGAAAGCCTGACAACCCAAAACCTATGTGATGCAGCAAAAGCAGTTCTAAGAGGGAAGTTTATAGCAATACAGTGCCACCTCAAGAATCAAGAAAACACTCAAACAACCTAACCTTACACCTAAAGAAAGAAGGACAAAGAATCTGAAAGTTAGCAGAAGGAAAGAAATCATAAAGATCAGGTCAGAAATAAATGAAAAAGAAATGAAGGAAACAGTAGCAAAGATCAATAAAACTAAAAGCTGGTTCTTTGAGAAGGTAAACAAAATTGATAAACAATTAGCCAGACTCATCAAGAAAAAAAGGGAGCAGACAAATCAACAGAATTAGAAATGAAAAAGGAGAAGTAAAACTGACCCTGCAGAAATACAAAGGATCATGAGAGATCACTACAAGCAATCATATGCCAATAAAATGGGCAACCTGGAAGAATAGACAAATTCTTAGAAAAGCACAACCTTCCAAGACTGAACCAGGAAGAAACAGAAAATATAAACAGACCAATCACAAGCAATGTAGTTGAAACTGTAATTAAAAATCTTCCAACGAGGGGCTTCCCTCATGGCACAGTGGTTGAGAGTCCACCTGCCGATGCAGGGGACACGGGTTTGTGCCCCAGTCCGGGAAGATCCCACATGCCGCAGAGCGGCAGGCCTGTGAGCCATGGCCACTGAGCCTGCATGTCCGGAGCCTGTGCTCCACAACAGGAGAAGCCACAACAGTGAGAGGCCCGCGTACCGCAAAAAAATATATATATATATCTTCCAACGAACAAAAGCCCAGGACTAGATGGCTTCATGGGCAAATTCTATCAAACATTTAGAGAAGAGCTAACACTTATCCTTCTCAAAATCTTCAGAAGTATACCAGAGGGAAGAACACACCTAAACTCATTCTACGAGGCTACCATCACCCTGATACCAAAACCAGACAAAGATGTCACAAAAAAAGAAAACTGCAGGCCAGTATCACTGATGAACATGATGCAAAAATCCTCAACAAAATACTAGGAAACAGAATCCAACAGCACATTAAAAGGATCATACACCATGATCAAATGGGGGTTATCCCAGGAATACAAGGATTCATCAATATACACATCAATCAATGTGATAAACCATATTAACAAACTGAAGGAGAAAAACCATATCATCTCAATAGATGGAGAGAAAACTTTCAACATCCGTTTATGATCAAAACCCTTCAGAAAGCAGGCATAGAGGGAACTTACCTGAACATAGTAAAGGCCATATGTGAGAAATCCACAGACAACATCGTTCTCAATGGTGAAAATCTGAAATCATTTCCTCTGAGATCAGGAAAAACACAAGGTTGTCCACTGTCACCACTGTTATTCAACATAGTTTTGGAAGTTTTTGCCACAGCAATCATAGAAGAAAAAGAAACAGAATCCAAATCAGAAAAGAAGAAGTAAAGCTGTCACTGTTTGCAAATGACATGATATTACACCTAGAGAGTCCTAAAGATGCTACCAGAAAACTGCTAGAGCTAATCAATGAATCTGGGAAAGTAACAGCATGCAAAATTATTTCATAGACATCTCTTGTATTCCTATACACTAAGGATGAAAAATCTGAAAGGGAAGGAAACACTCCCATTTACCACTGCAACAAAAACAATAAAATACCTAGGAATAAACCTACGTAAGGAGACAAAAGACCTGCTGAAGAAAATTGTAAGACACTGATGAAAGAAATTAAAGATGTTATAAAACAGATGGAGAGATATACCATGTTCTTGGATTGGAAGAATCAACATTGTGAAAATGCCTATACTACCCAAAGCAATCTACAGATTCAATGCAATCCCTATCAAATTACCAATGGCATTTTTCACAGAAGTAGAACAAAAAATTGCACAATTTGTATGGAAACACAAAAGACCACGAATAGCCAAAGCAATCATTAGAAAGAATAACAGAGCTGTAGGATTCAGGCTTCCAGACTTCAGACTATACTACAAAGCTACAGTAATCAAGACAGGATTGTACTGGCACAAAACCAGAAATATAGGTCAGTGAAACAGGATAGAAAACCCAGAGATAAACCCACGCACATATGGTCACCTTATCTTTGATAAAGGAGGCAAGAGTGTACAATAGGGAAAAGACAGCCTCTTCAATAAATGGTGCTAGGAAAACTGGACAGCTACATGTAAAAGAATGAAATTAGAACATTCCCTAACACCATACACAAAAATAAACTCAAAATGGATTAAAGACCTAAATGTAAGGCCAGACACTATAAAACTCTTAGAGGAAAACATAGGCAGAACACTCTATGACATAAGTCACAGCAAGATCCTTTTTGACCCACCTCCTAGAGAAATGGAAATGAAAACAAATATAAACAAATGGGACCTAAGAAAAGTTAAAAGCTTTTTTCACAGCAGAGGAAAGCATAAATGAGGCAAAGACAACCCTCAGAATGGGAGAAAATATTTGCAAATGCAGCAACTGAGAAAAGATTAATCTCCAAAATATAAAAGCAGCTCATGCAGCCCAATATCAAAAAAACAAACAACCCAATCCAAAAATGGGCAGATGAGCTAAGTAGACAAGTCTCCAAAGAAGATATACAGATTGCCAACAAACACATGAAAGGTTGCTCAACATCACTAATCATTAGAGAAATGCAAATCAAAACTACAATGAGGTATCACCTCCCACCAGTCAGTAAGGCCATCATCAAAAAATCAACAAACAAATGCTGGAGAGGGTGTGGAGAAAAAGAAACCCTCCTAAATTGTTGGTGGGAATGTAAATTGATACAGCCACTATGGAGAACAGTATGGAGGTTCCTTAAAAAACTAAAAATAGAACTACTATACGACCCAGCAATCCCACTACTGGGCATACACCCCGAGAAAACCATAATTCAAAAAAATACATGTACCCTGATGTTCACTGCAGTACTATTTACAATAGCCAGGACATGGAAGCAACCTAAGTGTCCATTGATAGATGAATGGATAAAGAAGATGTGGCACATATATACAATGGAATATTACTCAGCCAGAAACAGAAATGAAATTGAGTTACTTGTAGTGAGGTGGATGGACTTAGAGTCTGTCATACAGAGTGAAGTATGTCAGAAAGAGAAAAGCAAATACCATATGCTAACACATATATATGGAATCTAAAAAAAATGGTTCTGAGGAACCTGGGGCAGGACAGGAATAAAGATGCACACGTAGAGAATTGACTTGAGGACAAAGGGAGGGGTAGGGTAAGCTGGGGCAAAGTGAGATTGTGGCATGGACTTATATAAACTACCAAATGTAAAATAGGTAGCTAGTGGGAAGCAGCTGCACAGCACGGGGAGATCCGCTTGGTGCTTTGTGATCACCTAGAGGGGTGGGATAGGGAGGAGATATGGGGATATATGTATAGCTGATTCATTTTGTTATAAAGCAGAAACTAATATACCATTGTAAAGCAATTATACTCCAATAAAGATGTTAAAAAAATATTTTTGCAAACAAAGCAACTGACAAAAGATTAATCTCCAAAATATACAAGCAGCTCATGCAGCTCAATATCAAAAAAAACAACCCAATCCAAAATGGGCAGAAGACCTAAATAGACATTTCTCCAAAGGAGATATACAGATTGCCAAAAAACACATGAAAGGATGCTCAATGTCACTAATCATTAGAGAGATGCAAATCAAAACTACAATGAGGTATCACCTCACACCAGTTAGAATGGCCATCATCAAAATACCTACAAACAATAAAAGCTTGAGAGGGTGTCGAGAAAAGGTAACCCTCTTGCACTGTTGGTGGGAATGTAAATTGATACAGCAACTGTGGAGGTTCCTTAAAAAACTAAAAATAGAACTACCATATGACCCAGCAATCCCACTACTTGGCATATTCCCTGAGAAAACCATAATTTCAAAAGAGACATGTACCTCAGTGTTCATTGCAGCACTATTTATGATATCCAGGACATGGAAGCAGCCTAAGTTTTCATCGACAGATGAATGGATAAAGAAGATGTTGCACATATATGCAATGGAATAATACTCAGCCATAAAAAGAAACGAACTTGAGTTATTTATAATGACGTGGGTGGACCTAGAGTCTGTCATGCAGTGTGAAGTAAGTCCAAAGGAGAAAAACAAATACCGTATGCTAACACATATATATGGAATCTAAGGAAAAAAAAAAAAAGGTTCTGATGAACTTAGGGGCAGGACAAAGGTCAAGGATGGACTTGAGGAGACAGGGAGGGGTAAGTGTAAGTTGGGACGAAGTGAGAAAATTGCATAGACGTATATACA
Source organism: Grampus griseus (assembly GCF_964374135.1). Classification (NCBI taxonomy): domain Eukaryota; kingdom Metazoa; phylum Chordata; class Mammalia; order Artiodactyla; family Delphinidae; genus Grampus; species Grampus griseus. Next base: position 62,435,851 of record NC_139003.1, read on the forward strand.
CTGCCAAATGTAAAATAGCTAGTGGGAAGCAGCCCCATAACACAGGGAGATCAGCTAGGTTCTTTGTGATCACCTGTAGGGGTGCAATAGGGAGGGTGGGAAGGAGATGCAAGAGGGAGGGGATACGGGCATATATTTATAAGTATACCTGATTCACTTTGTTATACAGCAGGAACTGACACAACATTGTAAAGCAATTATCTTCCAATGAAGACGTTAAAAAAAAAAAAAAGAATCTGCCTGTCAATGCAGGGGACATGGGTTCGAGCCCTGCTTCGGGAATATCTCATATGCCGCGGAGGAACTAAGCCTGTGCACCACAAGTACTGAGCCTGTGCTCTAGAGCCCGCGAGCCACAACTACTGTACCCCACGCACCTAGAGCCCGTGCTCCGCAACAAGAGAAACCACCGTGATGAGAAGCCTGTGCACCGCAACGAAGAGTAGCCCCCACTCGCAGCAAGGAAAGCGCAATGCAACCAAAAATAAATACATAAATTTATTTTTTAAAAAAGCATTGATAAGGCCATTATACCATTCAACTTTGAGAAGAAAATCTCATAATTACTACATAAGAGATTAATAGACAACTAAATCTAAGAATCTGAGGGATTATTATTGAGATTAAAGGCTAAAAGATCAGGAGATCAGAGGAGTGACTAGGACACACACAAAGGACTCCCTCCAGGGAGATGCGAGAGTGGGATGGAGTACAATACAGTTGGTCCCAGATTCATGATGGGTCGACTTAGTGATTTTTTGATTCTACAATGATGCGAAAGTCATATGCATTCACTAGAAACTATACTTCGACTTTGAATTTTGACTTTTCCCCGGGCTAGTGATATATGATACTATATTCTCTTGGTGAAGTGGCGCAGTGGCAGTGAGCTGCAGTTGCCACTCAGCCACTCGATCATGAGAATAAACAACTGATATGCTTACAATCATTCTGTACCTACACAGCCATTCAGTTTTTCACTTTTGTACAGTATTCAGTAAATGACATGAGGTATTTAGCACTTTATTATCAAATAGGCTTTGTCTTAGATGATTTGTCCAACTGTAGTCTATTGTGTTTTTAGCATATTTAAGATAGGGTAGGCTAAGCTATGATGTTCCCTAGTTTAGTGGTATTAAATTCATTTTCTCTTATATTTTCAGTTTATGATGGGTTTATCAGGCTGTAACACCATCATAACTTGAGGAAAATTTGTGTAATAGACTTAATTTATTGAGGAAATTAAGACAATGACCAATATATTTTCCACCAATTTTAATGAGGAAACAGAAGCTATAGAAAAAATGATTTGTCAGAATTAAGATCTGTGTTATTCCTGTGACGTGTGAAGGAAAATCTCTTTTTCTTGAAGACATGGTTGATCAATTTTTAAATCTACCAAAATATAATGTTTAATCACTATAAACATCTTTAATTACTATGAAAGTAATGTAATTCCTGCAATTTTTATAAAAGTTAAAAAAATAGATATATTTTATGTATATGGATATAAATGCACCATTTTAATTACTTGGGCTTTGCTACATATTCAGTCATTTTTACTTATGTTTTCATTTGCTCTTGCTGAAAAAGAGAAATAATAGGATTATGAAAGGCAGATGTATGGTGAAGGCAGATGTGGTGATAGGTGCCCAGCATCTCCTCCCTCTACACACATCACATCTCTCATGGCAATCCATCTTTTCTGAATCAACAATAATTCTCTGGTGATTATTGACTAAAAAGAGTGAGCTATTGGTGCTGAAATCAGTGGCCCATGGATCTAGCTCTGTCCTTAATATATTCTGTTTATTTACATACAGTGAGTCAGGATTGCACAGCCTTATCTTTCCTTTATCCAAATCTCTGTAATCATTTTTAGCTAGTTAGAATTCACGTTCAAATGTTATTTTCCGGTATTGTGCAGTGTGTTCCTGGTTTAAAACAAAAACAAAAACAAAACAAAACACGGATTCAGGAATGCTTGTTGAATTGAAATCAAATCCCTAATACAGATCCTGAGAAACAGTGCTCACAATATGACTAGGTCTCTAGAAATGATTTTGCCACTTGAAGAGTAAAAGAGCTTCAATTTGGAGATATATTACTTAAATAGTGTGTTTTGAAGTCTTTTATTTATTTGTTCATTAGCCCTTCAGCTAAGAGGTAGGTCAGTGAGAAGTTAATATAGCTTCCTCTTTTCCAACTTTCTCTTTTTAAGAATATGTGATAAAGACAGAAGAAAAATCATTTGAGGATAAATTGTAAGGTGAGGTGGACTTTCATGTTTCTCCAAATGTCTTTTAAATTCATGAAAGAAGACTTCTCTAATATCAGTTAACAAAAGAAAGGCCTACACAATACAAAGTAAAAGATAATCTTATAGGTACACATATATATACCTCCATACACACATACATACCTGCATATATATATGTGTGTGTGTGTGTGTGTATGCATACATACACACATTTGTATGGGTGTATTCCTCTTAGGATCCAGAAAAAAATGTTTATAGGAGTATATATTTTCTTTATGAAAGTGGTTGATTCAGTGATCCAACTTGCTCCATTTTGCTTTGAGAAAAATACAGAATGTGAGAGATCAGAATGGGATCTTTAAGCAAATGTATGTAGCACATCAATAAAAGTGCTGTGGTGGATGTTTCATCTAACAACATAATCTGGTTTGCCAGCTCTGCACACTAATGGAGGGCAAGCCCAGAATGAAGCTTAGAAGGAGACTTGTGCAATTTTAGGGCTATACAAGCTATTGCAGTTGTTGATAGATTTCATCCAAGCTAATTTTTAATGTTTAGGAAATTTCAATCACCCACTGATTCCGATGAATTTGCTTTCAACTCTAGTTAAACTAGTGGATATTAATTAATGTGTGTCTGTTATGTAATATACTTGCTTGAATGCCAAAATGGCCTGCATTTACATTTCAGCTTTACTATTTCCAATTTTACTATTTACTACATGCCAGTTCTGTAGCTGTAAAGTATAATTTTTACCACATTTACCCTGTTTCTCATTGTCAAATGCAGTTGATTTATGTCATTACTTTCATAAGGAGTAAATATGATTATATATGTAATGTCTTTAGCATAAGGCCTAGCACATATTGGGTGCTCTATAAAAGTTCATTCTTTTCTGCTTCTGTTCTTTCCCTAAGTGGCAGTAAAAATGCAAATGATCTTTAATCCCTAATAGCACAGCTCCAAATACAAATTGTGCTTTGAATGTTATTGGTGCTGATAATGTGATCTTTGGTTATCAGAAATGTGGTCCTTACAAGCATTAAAGAAATTTACAGGCAATTCCAATTTCCAGTATATATGACTTTTAACTATTATATGAAAGGTTGCTCCTATTAGGAACCATCCTGTTGAGTTCTGACCTGTCTCATTTTGATTATTTTGATTGGACCCCCTCAGAATAGATATGATCTGATTGCTTATTTCCGTGTTATGGTTGAATGACTTAGGTAAAGCTCATTAGCTCATTAAATCTTTTTCAATAGACAGGCATAGTGTCCCCATCCAAACATCATGGCAAAGAGTTTGTCTTTTATTTCTGTTGCAGCTCTATCCAGGAAAAATAAAGACAAAAAAGGTGTTTTAAATCTGTTGTTTGACATTCTTTTATATACATGTCTTAATGGAAAATTCAGTTCCAATAACTTTATTATTGAATGATTGTTAGTGAAAATTAAGTGAGAATGTATTGGGTACCTTCTGTACACTTCACAGTCAGCTAGGTCCTTGACTTTGAGTGTCTGTTAGTCTACAATTACTTTAACTGTAACCATAGCCATAATTGTAACTGTAACCATAATGTTAACCAATTTACTACTTTAACATAAATTATGTAGATTTCTATGTAGTATATGCCATGCACAAAGATCTTTACCCTCTTAAAGAGAACATTGATAGAAAATTAGTGCAAATGATGAGTCACAGACACACAAAGATCTATCGTTTAAGTATTTAATTCTTTTTCTTCTAAGGTAACCTAAAGGCACTGTATTTTTACACAGAGATTAACTTGTTTGAGAACAGAAGCTATTAATCTCTCCCATAACAGGCTGCTGAATCATGCTCATTCATTCTGTCAGTGTCATTTTACAACTGAGTTTCAGACAATTTTTGCAAGAATAAGATGTATAAGTATTCAAAAATATTAATATTCTCATGAGTGTTACTAATTATGTCTTCAGTTTATATTTGCTTAAGGCTTTTATGTTGCAATAATTCCCTCTTCAGTTTCTTCCTTTTTTATTATCTCACACTTGGCTGGTGCTAGAAGGATGATATTCTTTGGCTGATAATCTCTACTTACCTTGCATAATGGGATGCTTCAATGGAATATGTTAAAGAAATTAGTGATCAGAAAGTGGACAAAATCATATCTCTTTAATCATTGTTCTGAACTAAAAACAGTTACTTGAACAGATGAAATTTTTCTCTGAAACCCAACGCAAATCCAAGTTTTAAATGAGAAAAGGAATACTGATTATTTTACCAAGCCATGTGGACTATAGATACTTCCTCATAAGCATGCTTCATAATGGCTCCCCATTTTTCTTCTCCTTTTTATTTTTTAGTTGTACAGAAAACACTATATTTCAAGATTTTTTTTGGTTTTTTTTTTTGTTTGTTTTTTTGTTTTTTTTTTTTGCGGCACGAGGGCCTCTCACTGTCGCGGCCTCTCCCGTTGCGGAGCACAGGCTCCGGACGCGCAGGCTCAGCAGCCATGGCTCACGGGCCCAGCCGCTCCGCGGCAGGTGGGATCCTCCCAGACCGGGGCACGAACCCGTGTCCCCTGCATGGGCAGGCGGACTCTCAACCACTGCGCCACCAGGGAAGCCCTATTTCAAGATTTTTAATGAACAAAGTTATCTTTCCTTTCAGGATGTTAAATTAACAATAATTCCCAAAATTGAGGAACAGTTAATCACAATGAAAATGAAATTACTTCACTTTACATGGAGTTTTACTAAGTTGTAAGTTTCAGCGATGCCTTTGCTTATAGAATTTTTTATTTTAGAATAGATTTAGATTTATTAAAAAGTTGTGAAGATAATACAGAGAATTCTAATATCTCTCTCACCCAGTTTCCTCTATTATTAATGTCTACATTAGGCTGGTATATTTGTTGCAAATAATGAAGCTATTTGATCCATTGTTATTAACTAAAATCCATAATTTATTCATATGTCTTTAATTTTACGTAATGTCCTTTTTATATTCCAAGATCCCTTTCAGCATAGCATATCACACTTAGTTTTCATGTCTCCTTAGGCTCCCCTACGCCAATGAAATTTTCTCACACTTTCCTTGTTTTGATGATTTTGATAGCTTGAGGAGAACTATTCAGATATTTTGTAGAATGTGCTTCAACTGCGATTTGTCTAATGTTTTTCTCATGAATAAACAGGAATTATTGGTTTTTGAAAGAAAAACCGTAAAGGCAAAGTGCTGTCCTCATCACATCATATGAAGGGTACATACTCTCAACAGTATTTATCTCTATTGATGTTAGTCTTAATCTTCTGGCTGAGGTAGTGTTTGTCAAGTTTCTCCACTGTAAAGTTATTCTTTTCCCTTCTTTCCATAGATTAATCTTTGGAAAGAAAGAACTATTGTAGCAGATGCTTAAGGGGTGGAGAGTTATGCTTCACCTTCCACAGGGTGGAATATCTACATAAATCACTTGGATTTTTTTCTGTATGAGGATGTGTCTATTCTTCCTCAACTTATTTATCATAATCATTATTTTAATCAATGTAGACTCATGGATATTTATTTTAAATTTGGGTTGTAAACTGATATTTATTTTTTGCTCAAATTGTTCAGCTTTGACCTTTGGGAACTCTTTCAGTTGATTCCTGTGTCCCTTTGACATATTTCCATTTTTGTATTTTTCTTGAGCAGTTCCTTACTTTCTGACACTAAAACATAGCCTAGATTCATACATTTCCTGCCCCAGTCATAGAATCAGCCATTTCTTCAAGAAGATTTTGTTTCTGTTATTAGAGATTTTATTATAAGCCAAGATCTAGGCTCTAGGTATGCTCATTGCTCTTGGAGTATCATTGTTTCTAGGCCCTCTGAGCTGACAAAGAAAGGAAATATATGTGCGTATCCTAACTAGTGTGTATATGGATATCTAGAAATATTTATAGTCTCTGTGTGGTGTGTGTGTATATATATATATATATATATATAATGTATATTACATTTATATTTATATTGTATCTGTTTTATATATAATATATATTATTTATTTTAAGCTAAACATGAGTTTGTACTGATGTCTCCAACTTTAGTCCATCACCATATGGGTCATTCTAGTTTTCTCTCTTGGCCTGTTTGTAACCACCCATTCCAACAATGAAAAACATGTCTCCCACCATCCATCATCCATTCACTCCATTGATCAAATCCAGTATGCATGTATATTTTTTCACAATTGTTAACCATACCTCCATTGGAAATGACTTGATCATCTAGAGTACACATCAAATTCTCTATGAGGAAAAGCTGTCTTGTTTATTGTTATATTGTCAGTGTGTAACCTATTGCCTGGAACATTGAGAGGACACAAGAAATATTTGTGAATGAATAAAGATAAGATATGATTATGAATTAGACCAGAATCATAGCTGCAAGAGTGTGAACTTGGGGAATTTAGAACCATTATGTTTTCAATCAGAAAGTATTACCTATATTACACTTAGGAATAATAAATAACATAAAGTTGACTTTTAAAAGAAATTTTGTGGCATTAGAAGGTTGATGAAGTTATTATTTCTCTTGCAGTGTTTTTTATTTCTAACATTTCCTTTTGATTCTTTCTTATTCTTTGAATCTCCCCTTTTCCCCACACCCCAGCCTTTGGTAACCATCATTCTAGTCTCTGTTACTTTGAGTTAGGCTTGATTCTTTCTTATAGTTTCAGTCTTTGTGTTTAAATTACCTCTCTGTTCTTAGATGTTCTCTGCTTTTTCCATTATAGCCCTTAACATTTATCATAGTTATTTTTAATTACCTGTATGATAATTTCAACATCTGTGTCATATTTGAGTCTGGTTTTTATGCTTAATTCTTCTCTTCAAACTGTGGATCTTCTTTTTCTTTTTAACACACCTTGTAATTTTTTTGAAAGCTGAAACTTGTGTTGCATAATAGGAACTGAGGTACATAGTCCTGTACTGTGAGAATTTCTGTTAATCTGGCTAGTGGTTTTGCTTTTAAAAATGTTTCCATTACTATAGGTGCCAGAGGTTTCATATTTCTCTAATATCCCTGATTTTGTCCTCCTCTATTTACTTTGGCCCTCCCTAAGTATTCCTCCACAGAGAGAGTCTGCATTTTGCAATTCTTTAAGCTGTTTCCACTGTTGTAATACTGGCTCTTTGGTGGTGTTGTGATAAGGTGTATGTATATGTTGGTGGGGGCAGGTAGCATTCTGTAATCTTCCAGTTAAATCTCAGTGTTTTGGTGGGCCCATGTGATTGGCTTGTGACCTTCATAAGTGTTTCTTCTTGTATAATTATCCCCTACCCTTGGGTGAAACAGGAGGACTATAGGAGGCTGGAGTGAGCGTATTGCCCTTATCCACACCTCTGAGACAAGATTCTGTTGAGGATTTTGCACTGGAGAGTATGTCTTTGTTATGGAGAATGTTCTGGGTGTCTTTCAAAATGATTACCTTTTCTCTCCTCCTGCCAGACATACTATGAAATCTTTCTTGGAGAATGCAAAAGAGGTAAATCTGCTTTTCAGAAGATTCCAAATCATATATAAGAGGGTCAAGCAAAATCTAACCTTGTTCTGAAGATCAAAAGAAATATTGAAACTTGGATTTATTCTCTGAAATATAAGAGCAGTACAGAGGAACTTTGCTTTGTTAATAATTAGAGTGGTTTAAAAGGGAAATATACTGATGGATTAGTATTATGATCTGTTGGGGAACGAGTTTATGTGGCAAACGTCTGCATTCATCAGTATTATCTTGTATTTCTCTATCCTTTCACCTTTTCTTCCTTGAAGATCATGCTTTTATTAAAACTAGAATGTCACATTCCCTTTTAATAGGACCTTTTTATAAACTTTTTTTTATACTGAAGGTGAAAATGAGGCTTACGATATCTGTCATGTTCATTTTTGTTTCTTTTTTTTTTTAATTTTGGGGAGGGTGTTATGTAAAGTATAAACTTAATACCAGGGTATAAATAATTGTCAAATCAATTTGAGAATTTTCAAAGGCAATGAATAAGTATGGTAACTCACAGGTTTCTAGGAATACACAGAATGATACCCCAGCAGAAAGACAATTTCTCAAAATTGGTAGGATGCAGATAAAGAAGCACTCAGAGGGAAATTTATAGCTTTAAGTGCTTATATTAGAAAGGAGATAGAATTTAAAATCAATAACCAAAGTTTCCACCTCCAGTTGGCAGAAAAAGAAGCACAAAGTATGTAGAACTAAAGAAATAATAAAAATCAGAATGAAAATCAATGACATTAAAAACAAAAAATAAACCAAAAATTAGTTATTTGAAAAAAAAAAGTAATAAACTTTCAGTTAAGCTGATTATAAGGAAAAGAAATATGACAACCTATTACCAAAATTAGGAACAAAAGAAGGGACATCACTAATTGCCTAAATAATTTTAAATAATTAGGACAGAATATTATGAATAACTTTATGGCAACAAATTAGATAAATCAAATATACAAATCCCATAAAGATAAAGATAAAGGTACAAACTAAGGAAGAAAAAGAAATCTGAATATACCAACAACAGATAAAGCCATTAAATTAGTAATTAAAAATCTTTCCGTAAAAAATACCCCCAGGCTTAAATACCTTTACTGGAGAATTTATCACGCATTTAAAAAGAAGAAATAAAAGGGAAGATGATACTAATGTTACAACATAAAGCAAATAAACTTAGTACACACACACGTATATCTCTACACAAGTGTTTAACTTCAATTTTATTAAAAATATAAACTCACCAAGATATTTTGCTTATCAAATTAGAAAATTTCACAAATCATGAATGAGACTTCTGTGTTCTAAAGTATAATAGAGTAGACACAGTAAAGGCCCTGTTCACTGCAAAATTAATGTATCTTTATTTAAAAAATTTTATTGCACTTCCAATTCTCAGGAAGTAAGAAGAGTATCTAAAATGTCTTTTTATATCCTCAATGCCACAAAAATGTGTAAAAAAATATGTAGAAATGTTAATGTGTAGGTCTCTAATTACATGCAAAAATTTAACACTAACAAAACTGGCAAAAGAAAATAACCAAAAAAGTAAACTTACAAAGCTCCCATAAATTTCCATTTATTTAGAAAATTTGAAAAACATACTTCTGAATAACTCATGTGTCAATTAAGAATTTATAATAGAAATAAACAATTCACTAGACTTGAATGACAATTCAAATACTGTACGTAAAACTTTTGAAATGCAATTAAAGTGAATATAGTTTAATGCTTACATTAGAAAATAATATTTGATGTTAATTTATGAGCTGTGTCCCAGTTATGATGTTATTAAAAAATAAAACACAGAATAAACCCAAAGAAGATAGATGTAAAGGCATAATAAAGATAAAAACAGAACTTAGTAAAAGAGAAAACAAAAATAATTTAAAGAAATATGCAAAGGAGACAGATCCTTGTTGAAATTGGAGAAGAAAATACATTAGGAATTTGAAAAGAGATATACATTCAAATTCAGTTTACCCTAAAAATAGCATGAGAATACTATCATAATTTTATGTGAATAAACTTAAGAACCTTACACAAAACAGATAAGCCATAATACCAGGATTTTAAGTTTCTGTTTGACTCTTGAATGTGTACTCTTCATCATAACATTTTAATTGTGTTGTATCATTTAGATATATTTTCTATCGTATCTTTATCCCCATCTGTATCTATACATCACCAGAGTAAGAAAATATTATGCAAAAATCTTGGCAGTCTGTGGTCAATGTGAAGTGGCCTGTGCATGCCTATAATTATATATAATGTAGACATGGATAAGTGCCATGTGAATTATGTTCTAGTATTTCATAGGAGAGAACAATCACCCTTGAATTTAGGATTGGCGTGGGGAAGAGGTGAGAATTAGAAAAGAGTAAATGAAATAGTTAGCATTTGGCCTTGGGGAAAAAAAGTATAAAAAAACCTATCGCGGGGCTTCCCTGGTGGCGCAGTGGTTGGGAGTCCGCCTGCCGATGCAGGGGACACGGGTTCGTGTCCCGGTCCGGGAGGACCCAGCATGCCGCGGAGCGGCTGGGCCCGTGGGCCATGGCCGCTGGGCCTGCGCGTCCAGAGCCTGTGCTCCGCGGCGGGAGAGGCCACAGCAGTGAGACGCCCGCGTACCGCAAAAAAAACCCAAAAAAAACAAAAACAAAAAAAGCCTATCGCAACCTGATAGATTAAGCAAGATCAAGAAGATAGGTGAATGCATAGCATTTGACTAAGAAGACTGGATGTTTGAATATATATTTGGTAATATTAAAAGTAAACAGAATATTCTCAGAGTCTTGGATAGTGTACAGTCACAACCATATAAAATATTATTTCTAAGACCCTATTAGGTACTAGGAGACAATTCTTATGGATCTCTCACCTTTATACACATTTTGGAATTACCAACCCATCTGCTTCAGAATTATTTTATCAAGAATTGCTTAATAAGGCATTTCTGGAAAGGTAGAGACAAAGACTCTTTGGATCAAATTTATTTATATTCCATGATAATAAACAGGGAGACCTCCTGTTCCCTGAGGTCCTTCAGGGTAATAAAGGTGAAGATGTCTGTGTGCCCTTTCTGGAGATATTTGATTGTATTTAAAGATAACAAAGACAATGCCTTTCTCTAAGGGGAGGATAAACAGGTTTGCCAGCATCTCTAATAATCTCAGGGTTTCTTAATCTCAGCATTCCTCTTTTTCATGCACACTCATGGCGTATGCAGACAGTACCTGAGCCTTATCACATTACGGGAATTAGAATCAGGGAAATGATACCAGTGATTACTATTGCTGTAAGTAATGGAGCTTTCTAAATCCATTTGTACTCATGGTCTCCTTGCCAGCTGAATCTGTGGAAGTGTGACAGGACAAGCCAACCTAACAGTTGCCACCATGCTGCTGTTTAGGAATAACTTGTCTGACTGACGTTAGGTTGATTTTTCCAAACTCTGGAATAGTTGGGAAATAATTGATGTGGAGCTGGGAAGAGAAATGCAGATAAACACTCACAAAATATAATTTGCCAACAAGATTACAATAGATATTTATGTCAAACTTACTAACAATTTAATTTAATTTCTGTTTTTTTCTTCCTAAAAGTTTGATGTATAGACATAATCAGCTTTCAGCTACCATCTTATAGAAGGTACAACTACTTTGATGGCATTAAAAATCACACAAGAGATTGATGTTACACATGAAGCTATGGCTTTCATTCCATGGCTTAGCTTCATTTTCCTACAGAGTGTCAACTTTAAAACTATTAAGCAGAATTTTACAAAGACATGGAAAATATGGTGGATCACTTTGGCTTTACGGTTATGTAGATTTTTTTTTTTGTCTTATAGTTTTAAAATATCAAATAAAATTTTGATTGCCAGTGACATCCTTTTAGTCCTTTCATGAATGACATTTAAATTTTTCAGATCAAAATTTTCTCATAAATTTATCCAAAATTATTAATCTATAGATTACCATATACCTTATACATATTTAAAATTTTAAAGTCTCTAATGTGAATATGGTTAAGTATAGTTCTCTTGTTTGATCAACTAATTATATTTCACACATATTTGTAGAATTCAAAGACATCCTTCAGGTCTATTTCTTAAAGATTTTCAAAAGCTTAGCTCTGCTTTTTGGGTAAAGGACAGGGAGAAAAGTAAATCTCAAGAAAGGTACACCTGCAAAAAAGTGTTCTGAATTAAAATATTTTTCTTTGATAAGATCATAATTTTAACATTATGTAATCACTATACATAAATAAGAGAAAAATAAATGGCAGTCTAATAAGTGGAAGACAGAGATTCACCTTAATAGCTGGTAGTGTGAAATCTGGGATTCTGGATGGTCTCATCTGACATAAGCATTCATTTTAAATAGCAATTATAAAATTTCAGTGAAGCTTACTGCTAATCATAACCATAAAACCAAATCCCTCTCAACTGCCAAAAACACAGAGGGCCACACCTTTAGAAACTACTTCTACTTCAGTATTTTCCTCAATAGACACTAATGGTGAAGTTCAAAATATATGACTATATCATGAGCAGAGGTTGTGGGTTTTATATTGTGGTGAAGTAGAAGCCTAATGCAGTATACATTTAAAATAAGGTTCTGGTTTTAAGGCCGTTGTTAGAATAGTTGATCCAATCCCTACGAATCAATAGTTTATAATATGATAAAGAATGGAACTTGAAAGTCTTGGATGTAGGTCCAGTTTTGCTTCACAGTTTTTGATGTCATGACTGAGTTACTGTCTTATGATTTATCATTGATTGAATTGTACAAACTGTTGTATAGGAGTTTAAAAACCCATTCATGTATTTTTCCTTCAACAAATTTGTTTAATGGCTGCTCAATATCAGAAACTGGGCAGGTGAGATTACAGCAGTATAGAAAATGGCAAAGTCTCTGCTTTCATAGAATATTCATTCGTTTATAAAGTAGGTTGAAACTGAAAATATGCAGATGAACACATACCTTATGTCAGGTGATGGCAAATGCTTTGAAGAAAAACAGGGCAGAATAAGTGGATTGGATAATGAAGCCAATGTTAACATGCTCAAACCCACCATGTTTTTTCTGTGCCTTAAATATACAACTACCAACTGCTATAAATTCAGTGTTATTGCCTGTGAAGTATTATCACATATTCATTCATCAGTGCATTCTGTGGATATTTAATAAAAAATTTTTATGTGTGAGATACTATAGCAGTCATTATTTTTATCTGAGTGTGTCAATTACTCTGTATGGAATAGATTATGAAATAATCATTCTCTGACTTATAACAATATATGTGGATTATATATATAGTTAAATACTTTGTTATGAATCATGCACTTAGTTGCAATTGTGTCACTATGCCATAAGTGGAAAAAATTGCCTGTGAAATAATATTAAGTATGATGCAGAGCAGAAAGTAAATCTCTTTCATATGTCTATTCATACTTAAGTAAAAGGTTTTTTTTATGAGTTGGTATATAGTGGTATCAGTTAGAAATTGTAAATGATGACCATAATAACACTTTTGCAACTAGGAAAATCTTCATGTATACTTAAAAGTTGACTGTCAGTTTGCCTTTATATCAGTACCATACACTACTCATCACTAACGATATACATTGCATCATCAAGATTAAGATCTAAAGTTAACTTATACTTCCTTTAGTAGGAGCACATTTTCCTTCAAAAATATTAAGATACATATTTAGAATATCCCAAATCTGACTATGTTAATACTGTGGATGGTCTCCAAAGTTACATTTTCTTGGTACTAAGGATAATAAGTTTTGGGTGCAGATAGTATTAATATTAATTTACATAGACTTTCTCTCTTCAGATCATGTGACAGATGAAAATGTGTAATATATTTGTGCTCCGCCCAAAACCCTCTGTCAGGAAAGCCCTTCCTTTGGTATTGCTGAAGAAGCTAGTGCATTAGAGTTTCCAAGTGTTTATTGTCCTAGGCAGGAAATAATTTGAGAGTCTACTCTAGGGACAAATCTAGAACTCTGTCTGCACACAGCAAATGCTCAACAAATACATATTCAATCAGTGAATAATTATGGGTTAATTACTTTTTATGGCACAACTCAGAAACTTTAGCCATTGTTTGCAGCATTGTTCCTATGAATAAATTAGTTCCTTACTTCTGATTTATCAATTTTGAGTCCAATATAATCATAGACTAAAGTCAGTCAGTAAGTAGAAAGTAAAATGATATCATAACATATAAAAATCCCACTGAAATTGTAGACATATCAGTATTAACAGGAAGAGGAAAAAGGAAGCTGTCATCAATGGTGGTTTGTACCTGTGGCTTGGGTTACCTGAATAATCTTTGAAGAGTGCAAATATCTGCCATGGGTATTTTACACATCATAGACATATTTTGGGTTGGGGAATGGGGTTCTAGACTGATGAACACACAATTGTATTCAAAAGTCTTAAAGATCTGTCTCCTGCCTACATGCCTCTTTCCTAATTATATTTTTGTAGTACCAAATTTATGTACTTACCCGAACAAAGCTTATGATATCATGACCTTGCGCCTTGTATATGTCTTCTATCTCTAATTGTCATGAACTCCTACTTATCCATAAAAAACTCAGCTCCTGTACTTCTACAGAGCCTTCCTTGATCCTATTCTCCAAAAAGTTAACCCTTTTGTTTTCTTTGTGGCATTTATATATTTAATATTATTTCTCATTATACTCATCAAACTATATGATAAGCATGGTCAGACATCGCTTTTCTCCTCAGGCTATGTGCTTATTGGCCCTTTTATGTGGTTGAAGTATATGAAACTACATTTTCTTCAAATCAGTTTCATATGGTTCAAATATTAACAACATAATTAGTAATAATTATAATATGCATATAACATTTTATATAATATATAAATATGAATGTAGTTAATTTATATTACTAATTTTAATGTAAATTATAATGAATTTATAATGCAAGTATAATATTACTTCCAGCATCATCTCCAGAACCTAAGGCAGTGTCTGGCACAGAGTATGTACTCATTAAATGTTTCTAATTGAAATAAAGGTGGTGAGATAAGTCACAAACAGTGAAGCAACTGTGACTTGTCCCTGAATTTGGAAATTGAAAGAGGTTTTGTACTCTAATTCTGGAAAAGATATTTGTGATGCTGGTATTAGACACCACCTTGTATTATTCCAGGTAGGACAGCAAAGCATGAAATGAAGTGACAATAGTTGCTTTCCTAGATCTATGAGCATTGTAATTTGTTGCCTGTTGAAAGATTGTTATGAGCTGCTATAACTCTCATCCGAAATGTCAGTTTAGAATCTAGGTCTTAAAAATCGTTCATCTATATCTTGGATTCACTGTATTCATTTATATTTTGGCTGATTGGAGCTTTATGGTCTGCACATGTCCTGGGCAGCACAGGTGATGTTTTTCTGATTATAGTAGATATTGGTTGATGGAAAAGGTTAGAAAACACACAGTAATGGATGTGTAGTAACAGTTTAAAGAAAAATTATTCTTTAGTGACCTTTCCCTCTCTCCATCTGCTTTCCACTAGACAGGTCATAACAGTGTAACAAGTCTATTTTTCATAATAAGCCCTTGTCAATATCATATATGCCTTATGGAAAAGAACATTCTTTATAGATTAAATTTTTTTTTTTTAATCTGTAAAATCCTTAAGTTCTTAAGAGAAATTTTAAATTACAAATATATCAAAAAATTTTTGAGTGAAAATGGGCATTTGCAGAACAAGCTTTTGGTACTTCTTCCTTAATATGGCTTACCCTTATCTTTTGACACAGGAAGGTAGTAAATATCCCATCTCTATTCAATCAGTGGTCACTGACAAATCTGGCCTTAAAAGCATTATATATTATGAGAAGAAAACAAAATTTAAAAAACGATTTGTGTTTGCACCTACCAGCTGCTTTTATTATAAGGAGAGTCAGTGTTGTTGATATAAAAGCTACCAAAAAATAACCAGCTGCTCTTCACTTTGTATGAGTTTGTGATTTTTTTAAAAAGAACTCAAATTATTAGGTACTTAATTTCTCATTCATTTATTTTTTTCAAACCTCATTTATTGGTGGTCTTTTTTTTCCTATGATGAATTAACAGAGCTCAGATATTCCCTCTCACTTGAAACTATCAAAAACTGTAAACAATGTGTGAACAAATAGTTTTCAGTACACATGACATCATGAATTTCTTTTAATTTGACACTTTGAATCCACAACTCAAACTCCCAAATCAAAAGATCACTAGAATAATACATTTGGAAGACACAGAAATACTTTCTGAACCATAACTAGCAGTTGGTAGCAGCCTACTCTTAAAAGATTTAGCACTAAGGAGAAAGTTAAAGTATGCAAAAGAGCTGGAAAATAAGAATTAGTTTTACCACTAGCCAACTTCAAAACCATCACCGTTTTTGCCAGCTCTTCCTTAGTAAGACTCCTTTCTTAACATGAGTAGTTGAAATTCTCTTGAGCATTTCTAATGGTAACTCTGAATTCAACATCCTTTTGCCACAAAGATGTCACTGTAAGGGAATAAAAATATTAAAATATAAATAAATATTTTGACTTTAGATACAAAAGCTATTTTAAAACACATGAGGATATAATTGATTAGTTGATGTTGGTTACTTATTGAGGCAGCTATGAACTGAGAGTGTTTTAAATGTCCTACTCAGTGACTCATGTTGCATTCACAAGGGACAGTGACCATGTAGTAAAAGAAAGCTACAGACTAAGCTTTCTCCTCTGGCTTATTCTTAGCATTTCGTGGAAGCTGCTTAAAGAATCAAGAATCAAAAGAAAGATGACTTGGGAGCTTATTTTGTAGAGAGGGATGGTTTAGTAGACACTTAGAAAGGAATACAGTGGCCTGTGTTAAGCCCTATAGCAGAGGCATCACTAATTATTTATATCCTGCTGCTAAGCGTAAAACAGGCTTGACTGCCCTTACAACAGCTGCAGTCTCTCCACGTGTGCAGCACCATGAACTTTATATGTGAGCTCGTCTGAAGAGCTTTCCAGGGGCACGGGGCACTCCAAGCAGGTAGAATCCTTGTCAGAAGAGCCTTCTGAAGAGTCCTGGTGCATTGGCAGCAATTAATGCAGGTGGTATTTTAGACAAGGGAACTAATGAGCTTTAATATGCATGCAGGTGAGGGAGTGCTGAATCAGTAGAGCCATTAATGAACCGATGACAGCCTAATTAGCTACAATTTAAAATCTATGGAATCTAATCAGAGGAGCTGAACACTGCTGCAAATCTGTGTATGAATGAGTCTTTTTAAATACTCCAATCTGTTGCTTAGTCACTGATTGATAGTAATTGCTTTTTTTCCTCTATTGTGTATAGGAAAATGCCCAATTTTGCTCTGATAGGGAAGGACACAACATTGAAGTTAAATGCCTAAGATGTTTAGCTGCTTAAGTTTAATCAGTAGATGTTTTAAAAAAAAAATCAAAGTAAAATTAATTTTCAACTCTGGATATAGATGATTAAAAATATACCACCATCTTCTTATATATTGAGTTGGCAAAGGTTCTATAGTTGTTAATCAACTCTAAATAGCATATCTGTAAAGCAAGCAAAGACAGTATAATATGCAAATGCATAAAATGTATTTATTAATCCATAATTTGTTTTAAAATGACTTATTTATGTTAGTTATCAGAGATAACAAGGCAAAAATAGTTTTATTGAATGCTTGAGATAAGGAATAGTTTTCTGAGGTTAAGACAATCTGTTAACATCCTATTTTAAACTGGCTGAACTAAGCATTCTTTCAGAAATTGAGTATAATTTTATGAAGGTGTGAGGTGATACTGTTTTGTAGTGCCCATTTGGTAATAACTGACGTATAAAAGGTACAGTTTTTCTACTCTGACATTTCACCCTGATGTAGCACAATTCATCTGAGAACCTTAAAGAACTTTTTGTAGGCTCTGATTTATTGAGTCTTATAACACCACTGGAAGACAGGTCAGTGAGCCTGTCCTCGTTTTACAGTCAGATCAACTGAGCTCCATTTGCTGAAGGTCACCAGTGAGTCAATGCAAGAACTATAAAAAGGGACTCAAGAAAGCTCAAAGTGCTACTCCCTTACTTTTTCCATTTGATAAATGGTATACCCCACAATTCTGACACTGCAGATAAAAATCTATGTATCAAATTTTTGAATATCAACTTAGAAAAAAATATGGAATGCAGACTTTTGAGTTATTTTTAAATGCTGATATTTGGTATCGTACATAAGTATGATATTATCAGTGAGTAAGTTAATAAAGAGAAAGGCCACATTTCCTCAGTGTTATGAATAGAAGCTATCTTCAAGTGTTTTCTCTGTTAGATTAACTACTGGGTACTGAGGCTGAAACCTAAAGGCAAAAATTGAAAGTTTTCTGTAGTTAGAAACATCTAAAATAAAAGAAATAAAAGTGGGAGGAAGGAAAGTGGGGAAGGATGAAGTGAAGAGAGAGAGAAAACACGTACCACACACATATAAACACATCTACCAAGTAAGTTCAGATTAGTTAGCTTACTAAACAGATGATGCCCACAGAGAAAAAGTGTATATAATCCATTGCATTTGATTTTAGTAGAATCTCTATATAAAGAGAGAGATAGAGACAGAGAACTGTGAAAGGACATAGGCAACTCAAATAATATGTTAAAAGTTTTAGATTATGTGCTAGCACTTCTGCAAATCCTTATTGCTAGTTTTTTTTTTTTGTTTTTTTTTTTTTTAATGCACTACAAGGGCAATTTTATGAAATCTGGTGTTTAAATGAAATTCACTTGATTCCTGGTCCAATGGATTTTTTTAAAATTTGACAAAATTTTGACAGTATTTTTTCAGTTGTGTTAACCATTATGCATCACATTTGTGAGCAAGATAATCTCTAAAGCAAATATTTTTTAAATTCCTGCTGATGTGAGAGTGTTTACAGAACTGTCCATTTTCTTTGAAACAGCAAAAAATATTGTCAAAACGTTAGTATTTTAACACATAAAACTTTATTCTACCCAACATGATACATCTTATTCTTAAATTCATCAGACTCAATCACTGTTTTTCTTAATTTAGTTAACAAGAATAAACATTCTCTACATCCTGCTTTGTTTTCATATGCTGTGATGTAATAACAGTTAATCAGAAAATAGTCTGTTATGTCTTAGAATTGATTTTTTAAATTATTTTTGTGATATAATGTGAGAGTAATTTTTCTTGACTAGTTCTCATAATAGCTTCGTTAGTGAGGTATATCGTATATGTATTATTTAAGCATGATCATATATGTAATATTGTACTTAGTCTATCTAAGTTTGCTAGGTAAGACTGCCACATGCATTTCAGTGGTCTGGCAAGTTGGAGTTGGAAGATTTTCTTCAAAACACTGTAAATGTATTATTTGTATAATTTGCATTTTTCCAATATAAACGAATACAAACATTTTATACTATCATTATTTTAAAGACAGCATATGTTTTAACTATAATATTAGAGCTAAATTTATAATAATAACCACCATATAGAAACATACATTAATTCAGTAGTGTGGGAAGGTTAAAAGTGAATTAATAGTCAGGAGTTCCTGATTTCACTACTTTTTCTTTCCTTTCGTTTCCTTTGAATAATAAACCATGTGTTATGGTCTCTTCACAATAGTCACCTTAGTGTTCTTGGAATTTTTATTTAATCTCTCTAGCTTCAGTATTCTTGTCTGTAAAAGGAATATTATAGTATAACCTTCTTCAGTATATGTCAGGAGAAATAATTGAAATTAAGTGCCATAAAATTTATACATAGTAAGAACTCAACACAGATTGTATTTTTTAATTGTTGTACTAAGTGCTAGGAATAGTAGTCTGTAATTTTTTTTAAAAAAGATGCTATTTCTGCTTCAAGGAGATTATACTATTTGTTGATAATAACAGAGTACTTGAATCAGATTTTTTGTATATAATTTTGTCCATGTTACGTATGACCTACTGACTTCAAACCAATAAACATACTTTAAGGTTCAAATAATATTCGAAGATGCAAACATTATACATTCAGAAACAAGTAAGTACTTGGTGGTAGACCATTCTCCACACATTTAAAGTATTTCATTCAGTGGGCCAATTTTTGTGGACATAAATTTTGGAAATCATAATGATTTATATATAAGTAGTGACCAACAAGGACATACTATATAGCACAGAGAACTATACTCAATATTTTATAATAATGTATAAGAGAAAACTGAATCACTTTGCTGTACACCTGAAACTAACACAACATTGCAAATCCAGTATACTTCAATAAAAAAATAAATAAATATAAGTAGTGAGTAGAATCCTTGTATTCATGAATCAATTAGTTGTATTAAGATCTTTTTTGGATATAGGTTAACCTACTAGAGCCACTCGGTTCAGATATATCTGAAGTAAAATTTTGATTATATTAGAATCTTCAAAGACTCTCACATTTTATTGAAAACTATTTTATATATGATTTTATTCTCATTCTAAATATTTAAGATATCAATATTTGTTATTATGTTTTATCAATATAAACCATTTTAAGTTTTTTGAAAGTAGAGACTATACCTAGTATAGATCCATTAATTCAATTATTCATTCAGTGCAGATATTTGATACATGAATATATCCACCCACTGAGTAAATATTTATGGTCTTCTCACTATATGCCAGGTACTGTGCTACATTATGGGTATATAGAGCTCAATAAAACAAACATGATGGATCTCCTCATAAAGGTAATAAATGACATTTCATTTATTTTTTTAGAATACTATGAAAGTTAAGTTGAGATTGTTGTTGGGGAGCCTAATTTGGATTGAAGTGTCAGAGAAAGCCCTCTCGGAAAAAAAAAAAAGAACAATTTATGAAGAGTTGCTCAGATGGAGCATTCTGTGCAAAGAAAATTACATATATAAATACCATGAAGGTGGAAAACTATACGCATAGCCAAGTAACTAAAAGTCCACCAAAAAAAAAAAAAAAGAGGGAAAAACATAATATATGACTGAGATTATATCTATAATAGATATAATCTATAGATTATATCTGAGATTGACAGATGACATATCATTCAGCAACTTCTTGACCAAGTTAAGGATTTTAGATTTGTGCAAAGTGAGAAGAATTACTTGGATGGAACTTAAAGATGGGATTTGTATAATTTGGTTTACATTAAAAATTTGGGAAAAACTAACCCAAAGTTAGTAGAAAAGAGGAAATAACAAAGATCAGAGCAGAAATATACTAAATATAGACTAAAAACACAATAGAAAAGATCAACAAAACTAAGGACTAGCCTTTTGAAAAGATAAACAAAAGAGACAAAACTTTAGCTAGACTTACCAAGAAAAAGAAGAGAGAGGACTAAAATAAATAAATCAGAAATGAAAGAGCAGATATTATGACTTATATAACACAAATATAAAGGATCATAAAAGACCATGATGGACAATTATATACCAACAAATTGGACAACCTAGTAGTAAAAAATAAATTTCTAAAAACATGCAACCTACTAAGGCTGCATCATGAAGACATAGAAAATCAGAAGAGACTAGTTACGAGTAAAGAGACTGAATTAGTAATCAAAAAACTCCCAACAAAGAAAAACCCAGGAACAGATGTCTTCACTGGTAAATTCTACCAAACATTTAAAGAAGAATTAACACTTCCTTTTCAAACTCTTCCAAAAAATGGAAGAGGAGGAAACACTTCCAAATTCATTTTACAAGGCCAACATTACCCTGACACCAAATCCAGACAAGGACACTATAAGAAAAGAAAAGAAAAGAAAGGAAAATTGCAAGTCAATATTCTTGATGAATATAGCTACACAAATCTGCAACAATATTTTAACAAACCAAATTCAATGGCACATTGAAAGGATCATACACCATGGTCAAAGGGATTTATTCCTGGAATACAAGGATGGTTCAACATTTGCTAATCAATCAATCTGATACACCATATTAACAAAATGAAAGATAAAAATCATATGATCTTATCAATAAATGCAGAAAAGGCATTTGACAAAATTCATAATAAAAATTCTCAACACACTGTGTGTAGAGGGAGCATACCTCAACATAACAAAGGCTATATATGACAGGTCCACAGCTAACATCATATTCCGTGAGTAAAACCTGAAATGTTTTCCTCTTTCTCAAGAAAAAGACAAGAAGCCTACTCGTCATTTTAATTCAACATAATACTGGAAGTCCTAGCCAGAGCAATTTGTAAAGAAGAAGAAATGAAAGGCATTCAAATTAGAAATGAAGAAGTAAAACTGCTTCTATTTGCAAATGACATAGTATTTTATATAGAAAACCTTGAAAACTCCACCAAAAAGTTGCTAGAACTTACAGATTCATTAAATTTGCAGGCTACACAATCAATGTGCAAAATCAGTGTGTATACACTAACAGCAAACTATCAGAAAGAGAAAATAAGAAAACAATTCCATTTACAATTGCATCAGAAAAACTAAAATACCTAGAAATAAATTTAATCAAGGAGGTGAAAGACCTACACACTGAAAATTGTAAGACATGGTTGAAAGAAATTAAAGAAGACACAAATGGAAAGATATCCCTTGTTCATAAATCGCAATAATTAATGTTGTTAAAATGTAGATGTCCATACATTCAAAATGATCTACAGATTCAATGCACTCTCTATAAAAATTCCAATGGCATTTTCACAGAAATAGATCAAACAATCCTAAAATTTGTATGGAAATACAAAAGACCCCCGAGTAGCCAAAACAATCTTGAGAAAGAAGAACAAAGCTAGAGGCATCTTACTTCCTGGTTTTCAAGCTATATTACAAAGCTGTAGTAATCAAAATAGTATGGTATTGGCATAAAAACAGACACAGAACCAAGAACATACAATGGGGAAAGAATAGTCTCTTCAATAAATGGTGTTAGAAAAACATGGCAGCCACATGCAAAAGAATGAAATTGGATACTTACCTTACACGATACAAACAAAACAAAACAAAAACAAACAAAAAAAAACCGCTCAAAATGGATTAAAGACTTGAACATAAGACCTGAAATCATAAAATTCCTGGAAGAAAACATCTGGAATAAGCTCCTTTACATTGGTGTTGACAATGATTTTTTGGATTTGACACCAGAAGCAAAGGTAGCAAAAGCAAAAATAAGCAAGTGAGACTCTATCAAACTAACAACCTTCTGCACAGCAAAGGAAACCATCAATAAAATGAAAAGGCAATGTACAAAAAAAGAAAAAAAAAAACCTAAAAATAATGTGATACTTAAAAACTTGAATTTTATAAAAGCATCAATTCAAAATATTTTTATAAAAAGCTTTTTAAAAATCTTCTCATGATATCTTTCTTTAACACATTTCTATTTATAAAATGGAATTATTTGATCTATGTTAAAAGCTAAACCCTGAAAGGTGGGAAAACTTCACTAAGGTCAAACAGATGTTCACTGACCATGTCAGGTGATCTATTCTTGGCCCAAGTCCTTCTGTCGCTATACATTGCCTTGTTATCTTCTCTAGTTTCCTAATAGAGGTTACTTAGTGATCAAGATGAGACACAGATGTTCTCACAAACAAGAGTATCTTAGTTCATTAGTGAAGTTCTGTTGATAGTATTAATCTTTTTTCAGTTGGCACACAGCATTATAATCTGATAATATCAGAGTTGGTTTGTAAATCAACCTGTAAAAAGAAATTGCCAAATTGAAAAACAGTCATTTTACCAGAATTACTGCATTCAGAAGTCATAGATATCATGAAAAATTTGATTAAAAGTATCAAACTTTTCAAAGACTCAGCACCTTTGTCTAACAAAAATGAAACCAAAGACACACCAGGCTGCCGCTGCATGGACTTTCATTCTTTTTTAAAATTTTTGCTTCGCTTGGATGTGAAGATATCCTGCATAACTGAGTCGTCTCATACTGAAGAGTCAGCACTGCTGTTGCCATTGAAAGAGCTATATTGAGAACTTTATTATGCTCGTCTGAAAAGCAAAATCAGTGATTATGAACAACTTACAGGACAGCTGAAAGTAGTTAAATCATTTACTTGTAATACTCCCAAGATCTTAAAATGCTACAATATATAAAACACATTCAGTCACTGCAGTACTTTTACACTCAGATGAACCCTCTCAAATCTATGGGAGCTTTTCATTTAATCCCTTTCTCCTTATTATATTGTGAGACAAAAGTATTCCACAAGTAGACAGTTTCCTACTTCTTGCTTTGAATTAGAGATTTAAGTTCATATACTATATTCAATCCAGAAAAACAAGCACATTTTAATAAGAGATCTTTTTATGAGATATTGTTTACTTAGAATCTTAAAGTCCCATTTTACAGGTCTGGGCAAGGTGTTCAAGTCCTGTCTGGGTCACTTATTAGCTGTATGTCTAGGAAATTCACGTATCCTAAACTGAGTCAGTTTTCCTGTCTGGAAAATGGGGCATAATAGTCAAATATACTTTACCTACTTACCAGTATTATACTGCAGGTCAAGGGTGAGATCAGAAGAGAGACATTTTGTATGATGGTTAAAGTTTCCAGAGTCAAAAGCATGAGGTCAATTGGTGGTAAATGTTGCCACCGATTTTTGAGTATTTTGGGGCAAGATTTTCTAATTTATTTTAAGCCACAGTTTCTTTTTCTGTAAAAAAGGAATGGTTAAGTATTTACCTCATAAAGCTGTATGAATGTTTAAATGATAGCATAGATTTAAATCTACAGGCCTGCAGAGATTCTTGTGTCCCATGCCTCTTTTACCTGCTTAAGCATCGCAGGTCAATCTAGTAAAGTAGTGCTGTGATTTAGTCATTGCCTTGGCTTTCACTGCATACTTCAAGAGATGTCTGTTACCAGTTACCCCAAGACTTTTGGTTTTAACTCATACCCAGTATCCCTATAATAGATCCAAGAAGTTATTCCCTATGTCATATTTCTGTTTATGACAGATACCACCAGAATTCCCAGCCTCCTAGATTAATCGTCATCATCATCATCAAAACCTTGGGGCTCTGAACATACACTAATTAGACCCAATTTTCAGGTCCTCCTCTGTGTCCTTGCAAACCTTTCCAATGAGCCTTCTCGATTGCACCATCTGTCATTAAGTCATGGCAATGCGGTGATACGTTTCTTCCTTGTCTACAATGCCATTTCCAAATTGTTTCTACCTCCTCCTCCTTTAGAAACCTCTAACCCCCAAATTCTTTACCCTTACCATATTCTTTCCACATCACTAAAGTGATTGCATTTTCATTAATCATTACCACTACTCTCAATGCATATTCAGCTATATTTCTGTGATCTTTCACAATGAACACTTCGTTGCATCAGGCTCACACCCCTTACTCTGATCTTCGTTTCTTATACCCCCAGATTTATTACTTGATGCCTGCACTTGTACAGCTGCAATATGCTAAATAAAAACTTACAAGTGTGTTGGCTGGTCTCATTTAAATATAATTGCCATACATCTCAAGTAGGCTTCCAACAGTGTCCTAAATGCCCATTAAATTTCTCTGGTTTGCACCTTCACCCCCCAAAATGATCATTTCACACCTTCTAGGTCATTAAATCTCTATCCACCTGATTCACACACACACCACTCACACATACAAATACACTTGAGCACACATACACTTTCAGCCAATGAATTGATTTTCATTTTTCCTCCAGAAAGAGGGGTATTATTATTTAAACTCCCTCAACTTTCCATTTTCAAATCTATCAATCTCACAATATCCTTGTTCACTTTTTCCCTTCCCTCCAATTACGTTGGATAAAATATTCCTACTCCTATAAAAAAAACTCTCACCTTTCCAAAATCTTCCTTCATCCTTACACTTAAACTTCAACAGTGTTACAGGTCGATAACCTCAATATTTTACCTCTACCTTGAAGTAGGTCACCTTGAATTGAATGGCTTTCCCCAGTAGATCCTGCATAGCTAAAGCATATATATACAACTAACTGCCTGATGGGAGTATCTTCTTGACTCTCTAAAGGCAGGAATGGATTTATCTTAGATGTGCAGTTATATAGAGCCTTGTACTTAGGTAGGCTCCCTACTTGTATGCTCCATGGTCACCATTTTGAAGTTCGTAATTTATGAGCAAGGACCCCACAATTTCTTTTACACTGAGATCTACAAGGTAAGTAGCCAGTACTACATTAGGTACCTCAAATTTAATATGGCCAAAACAGAAAACTTGATTTTTACCTGCCAAACCAATTCTTACTCTATTTATCATGTTTCTAAAACTGCCAACAGTATAAATTTAGCTGCTCAGGCGAAAATCTATAAATGACATTGGAAGCTTTCCTCTTCTCACCATTCAATATGTCAAAAAGTTCTGTCTGTTTCGCATCCACATTTTATCCTTTTGTTCTGTCCAATATACCCAGTTTCTTCATTACTACAACCATCAGAGAGAAATTGGTTATACTGGATATTGCAGTAGCCTTCTAGCTTGACTCCCTTTTCCATTTTCAACTTCCTTTACTCTCTTTACTACAAAACACCAGGAACATCTATACAAAAAGTAAATCAGGTAAGATCACTCCCCTGATTAAAATTCTCCTGTGTTTTCCTATTGTATCTAAAATAAAATTACTTTTTATTACCCTGCATGATTTGTCATTACCCATCTTTCTGCCCTCTTAACTTCTAGTCTTATTTTCTTTCACTAGCCAGAAAGCCCATCTTTCTATTTTGTGAATATAGCAGACTTGCTTTTGGCTTAGGAAATTTTTATTTGCTGCTTTGTTGGAGCAAAATGTTCTGTCTGTGATTTATGCATGTCTATCTCTACCTTGTTCTTCGCATCTCACTTCAAATGATACTCATTCAAAGAGGTCGTCCCTGACAACATTCTAAATTGGTACCTGTTCCACCACTCGATATCTCAGGATACTTTTGTTCCTTTTCAAGATATTAGTTACTATTGATATATTGATATATTCCAGTATGTCTTGCTCATATATATACTTATTTATTTTATTATCCTCACAAGAATGTATGCAACATGAGAGCAGACACCATCTGTGTGCAATGTCTGCATGTCTGGGATGAAATATTGTTGAATGTATTGGAAGTATGACACTTAGAACAATGCCTATGACATATTGCTTTTTGATAAAGGTCATGTATTATATGAATTGTTTTTATAATGTGTAGAAGTGTTAACTTGAAAGCATTATAAAAATTATATTAGGGACTTCCCTGGTGGTCCATTGGTAAAGACTCTGCACTCCGAATGCAGGGGGCATGGGTTTGCTCCCTGGTCGGGGAACTAAGACACTGCATGCCGCAGGACATGGCCAACAATAAAATTTACTTTTTTAATGTAAATACTTATAGTAGTACTAAGGACTCTGAAAATGGCATTTATCACTAGTAGGTAATGTGTGTTTCTGAATCTTTAGGGCCCTATACTCTAATTTTTACAGAGGAACAAATTTTGTTTTTTTTTTTATATATAAGATCTCATTTATTTAATAAAGTAGAAAATTAAAAATTAGAATAGCAACCAAAAATATTAATGTAGAGAAGCACTTTCAGAATGATAGAGTAAGGACTTCCAAAGTCTGTTGTTCTAGTAAAACAACATGATCACTGACATATATGTCAAAATCAACTTTTTTAGAACTCAGAAAATTAGCCAAAGGCTTACAAATGTCCAAGAAGTGTTTATTCAAGGAACACACCTGAATATTGAACAGAACAGTGAGCTTTATAGTGTTTTAACTTGCCCTATTCCCGTAACCCTCTTTCTAGCAACGTGTATCCTTGAAAACTGGCAGCTTCACAGTAGTGGTTGTGAATAACAGTAGCCTAACAGGCAGTGGAGGGTACAAAATGTGATTGGAACTGCTCCAAACATGCAAAATTCAGAGGTTTTCACTACTTGACCTTTTGTGGCAGCTCCTTGGAGCTTTATTCGACATGACTTTTTATAAGAACAGATGATCCACAAAATTATTATCAAAAAATAAAAGTAAAAAATATCAGTGGAAATTGTTTGCACTTGGAAACTGCTTAGGGCAGCAATACCATTTGGAGCAAATAAGAGCTTTACCATAAAACTTAAAAGAAAAAGATGTGTAATGAGATGTCTATAGAGGAATTTTGAAAAAGCTCTGGCATGTGCCTGGGAATATAGAAGGCCACATCCATGTGCACATGGCCAGGAAAGTCCTGAAGAGGCCCTAATGTCTCAACAGTGGCTGACCTTGAGGCAGTATGCAAGCAGGAAGTGAAGGCTAAGCAAAACTGTAAACTATTGGAGCACTGAAGTCATGCCATAACACTAATGCACAGAGACCCTGGGCAAAGACAGTTACTTGTTGCATTAAGGGATTTAAGAAAATTTAAAGCTAACCAAGATAAGACTTCAGTCAGCACATATGGGAAAGAATATAGGCTTTATAGAACTAGAATAGAACAGTAACTAAACAAATAGTAAAAACAATAAATGTTGGAGGGGGAGACCTGATTCTCAGAGTTGCCACATTATATTATTTAAAATGTTCATTTTTTGACCAGCAAAATGAGGCAAAAATGAGAGAGCCAAAGAAACAGGAAAATAGGTATTTTTTATACCCAGGAAAAAAAGCAGTCAGTAGTAACTGTCCCTGAGAAAGTCCAGACATTGGACTTACTAGACAAAGACTTTAAATCAACTATTATAAATATATTCACAGAATTAAAGGAAATCATCTTTACATAATTAAAGGAAACTATGAGAATAATATCTCACAAAATAGAGAATACAAATAGGTTAAAATTGTAGAAAAGAGGAATTCTAGAATTAAAAATTACAATAAATACAATGAAAAATCACTCTAAGAGCTGATCAACAGATTTAAATTTGCAGAAGGAAGAAGCAGCAAACTGTCAGGTAAATCAATTGATATTATACAATCCAAAGAACAGAAAGAAAAATGAATAAAATAAAATGAGGAGAGTTGCAGACCTATGGGACACCATTAAGCATACAAACATATATATAACGACATTACCAGGAGAGGGAAGAGAGAAAGAATATTTGTAGAAATAATGTCCGAAAACTTCCCAAATGTGATGAAAAATATTAATCTACACATCTAAAAAGTTCAATGAAATCCAAGTAGGATAAACTAAAAAAGATTTACACCCAGACACATCACAGCTAACCTATCAAAAGTCAGAGAGACAGATGTGAAAGCAGCAAGAGAATATTATTTCTATACAAGTGCTCCTCAATAAAATTAATAGCTAACTTCTCATTAAAATCTATGGAGGGATGACATACAGGGGGATGACATATTTAAAGTGCTGAGTAGGCCCTGTGGGCCTACATGGCCTTTGCTGCCCTCATCTCCACTTGAACCTCCCAGTCTCCTGCCCAACCCCTGTTGGCCATGTTGGCACTGTGCCATGTCCACCTATTCATCTGCTAACATTCTCATGCTCCCTGATGTTATGCCTCCCCATGGCCTGCAGTAGCAGCAGCCCTCACACCTGTCCTCTTTCTCTGGGAACCATATATACCTCAACATGGGCATAGACAGGCAGCTTAAATATAAAAATAAAGTGCTGAAAGAAAATTTGTCAACAAAGATTCCTGTACTTAAAATATCTTTCCATAAAGAAGGAGAAATAAATACATTCCTAGATAAACAAAAACTGAGAGAAATTATATTTAGGAGACCTGCTCTATGAGAATACTAAATGATGTACTTCAGCCTGAAATGAGGATGCTAGGCAATAACTCAAATGCACAAAAGAAATAAAGAGACTGGTAAAGATAATTATGTAAGTAAATGTAAATACAGTAAAGCTATGTATTTGGTTGCAGGTCTTTTCTTTTTCAATCTAATTTAAAAGAAAATTACATAAGATAATAATTGTAAAACTGCTGGTGGACTTACAATATGCAATGACATAATTTGTATAACCATTATTGCCCAAAGGAGATGGAAGGGAATGGATGGAGCTATAGTGGAGAAAATTTCTATATGCTATTGAAAATAAATTGGTATTAATCAGAAATATTGTCTTAAGTTAAGGAATTCATTGAAATCTTCCAGAGAAACACTAAGAAACAATAATGGCATTGAATGTCACACTAAAAAAATGTTGTTTAACTAAAAAGAATGTAGTAATGGAAGAAATGAAGGAAAAAATATGCAAATAGAGGTTGTAAAAGTTTAAAGTAAATAACTAGAAGTGGATATATGTATATGTATAACTGACTCACTTTGCTGTATACCTGAAACTAACACAACATTGTAAAGCAAATATACTCCAATAATTTTTTTTAAAAAAGTAAACACTAGAAAAATGACAAATGTGAATTCTAATTCATCATTAATTACATTAAATGTAAATGGTCTAAACACTCCAATCAAAAGGCAGAGATTGACAGAACGAATTAAAAGCCATGATCAAAGTTTATAGTGTCTACAATGGACATACATTATATTCAAAAACACAAATAGTTTGAAACATGTAAAAAATATACTATGCAGTGGTAACCTAAGGAGAGATGTAATTGCAGTACTAATATCAGAGGAAAAACACTTAAAGCAAAAATAGTTACAAGAGACAAAGGAAATTTAAAAGTATAAAAGAGTCAATCTATCAGAAAGGCATGAAAGAGAAAGAAATGAAAAGCATCCAGATTGGAAAGGATGAAGCAAAACTATCTCTGTTCATAGATAGCATGATATTATATATAGAAAATCCTTAGGAATGCACCAAGGAACTCTAATGGATAATAAATTCAGCAAGTTTGCAAAATACAAGATCAATATACAAAAATCAATTGTGTATCTATTCATTAGCAATAAATAATGCAAAAAAGAAGAAAACTCCATACAGCGGCATCAAAAAAAATTAGGAATAAACTTAAACAAAAGGACTTCAATATTTGTACAATGAAAACTTTAAGATATTAAAATATCATTGAAGGGAAATAAAGAAGGCTCAAATAAATGGAAGACATCTCATGTTCATAGTTTTCTCCAAATTGATCTACTGATTTGATCTAATACCTATCAAAATGCCAGTCAACATTTTTTTTTCAGAACTGGTAAGCTGATTTAAAATTCATATGAAAATTCAAGTGGACCAAAATAATCAAAATGATATTGAAGAATAACGAACTTGGAGCTCTTACACATCCTAACTTCAAAACCTACTAAAAGCTGTAGTAATCAAGGCAATGTGATACTGAAATAAAGATAAATATTTAGATCAGTAGAATAGAATCTGGAGTCCACAAATTAACCTTTACCCTCATGTTCAATTCACTTTCAAAAAAAGTGGCAAGACAACTCCATGGAAAAAGAATAGCATTTTCAACAAATGAAAAACTGGAAATCCACATGAAAAAGAATAAAGCTGGGCCCTTATTTCACAGCACACACAAAAATTGACTAAAATGAATCATAGTTCTAAATGTAAGATTTATAATTATAAAACTTTTAGAAGAAAACATAGGAAAAATTCTTTGTTGCCTTGCATTTAGCAATGTTTGTTTAGGAATGGCGCCAATTGCACAAGCAATCAAAGAAAAAAATAGATAAGCTGGACTTCATTAAAATTTAAAATTTTTACACTTTAAGAACTCCTTTAAGAAAGTGAAAAGTCAACCCACAGAATGGGAGAAAATATTTGCAATCATGTATGTGATAATGGGTTTGCACTTACAATATATAAATAACATTTACAACTCAAATTTTAAAAGTCAAATAATCCAATTGAAAACATGGACAAAGGATTTAAATAAATACTGTTCTAAAGATGATACAAAAGTGCCTGAGAAGTACATAAAAAGATGCTCAACATCATTATTCATAAGAAAAATGCAAATCAAAACCAAAATGTTTTTGATTATGGGCTCCATGATAGTTAACATTAAAAAGACAATAAAAGAAGGGACCATCAAGATAGAAGAGGAGTAAGATGTGGAGATCAACTTCCTCCCCACGAGTACATCAAAAATATATCTACATGTGGAACAACACCTTCAGAACACCTACTGAACACTGGCAGAAGACCTCAGACTTCCCAAAATGCAAGAAAATACCCACATACCAGCTGGGCAAAAGAAAAAAAAAGAAGACAAAAGAATAGGGACAGGCCCTGCACCTCTGGGAGGGAGCTGTGAAGGAGGAAATGTTTACACACACTAGGAAACCCCTTCACTGGTGGAGACCAGGGGTGGGGGGGGGAAGCTTTGGAGCCACGGAGGAGAGCACAGCAACAGGGATTCAGAGGGCAAAGTGGAGAGATTCCTGCACAGAGGATTGCTGCCAACCAGCACTCACCAGCCTGAGAGGCTTGTCTGCTCACCCACAGGCTGATACAGGTGGGGGCTGGGAGCTGAGGCTCGGCCTTCAGAGGTCAGATCCCAGGGAGAAGACTGGGGTTGGCTGTGTGAACACAGTCTGAAGGGGGCTAGTGTGCCACAGCTAGCCAGGAGGGAGTCCAGGAAAAATTCTGGACCTGCCTAACAGGCAAGAGACCACTGTTTCTGGGTGAGTGAGGAGAGGGGATTCAGAGTACTGCCAAAATGAGCTTCCGAGATAGGCGTGAGCCGCAGCTATCAGCTCGGACGCAAGAGACATTCATGAAATGCTAACACTGCTGCTGCAGCCACCAAGAATCCAGTGTGTAGGCACAGGTCACTATCCACCCCCCACTCCCTGGGAGCCTGTGCAGCCCACCACGGCCAGGGTCCTGTGATCCAGGGACAGCTTCCCTAGGAGAACACACGGCATGTCACAGGCTGTTGCAACATCACAATGGCCTCTGCCACTGCAGACTTGCCCCTCATTCCAATTATAACTACCGTACCCCTCCCTGCCACCCCCTTGATAAACCCTGCATCCTTGGAATACATGAATAGACAATGAATCATCCCAAAATGGTGTCAGTGGACTTTGGGAACAAATGTAGACTTAGGGTTTCCTGTCTACGATTGATTTGTTTCTGATTTTTATATTTATCTTACTTTTGTGTTTAACACTTGTTATCGTTGGTGGATTTGTTTATTGGTTTGGATGCTCTCTTCTTTTTTTAACTTTTTATTATTTTTTATTTTAATATTTTTTTCTTTTTTATAATTTTTTTTTTCCTTCTTTTTTTCTCCCTTTTCTTCAGAGCCATGTGGCTGACAGGGTATTAGGGGTCCATCCTGGTGTCAGGCATGAGCCTCTGAGGTGGGAGAGTCAAGTTGAGGACATTGAACCACCAGAGACCTCCCGGCCCCATGTAATATCAATCAGCGAGAGATCTCCCAGAGACCTCCGTCTCAATGCTAAGACATAGCTCTACCCCACAGCCAGCAAACTCCAGTGCTGGATGCCCCATGCCAAAAAACTAGCAAGACAGGAACACAGCCCCACCCACTAGAAGAGAGACCGCCTAAAATTATAGAAAGTTCACAGACACCCCAAAACACACCAATGGATGTGGCCCTGCCCACCAGAAAGACACGATCTAGCCCCCCCCCAACCAGAACACAGGCACCAGTCCCCTCCATCAGGAAGCCTACACAACTGAATGAACCAGCCTCACCTACTGGGGGCAGACACCAAAAACAATGGGAACTATGAACCTGCAGCGTGTGAAAAGGAAACACCAAACACAATAAGTTAAAAAAATGAGAAGACAGAGAATATGCAGCCGATGAGGTACAAGGTAAACCCACCAGACCAAACAAATGAAGCGGAAATAGGCAGACTACCTGAAAAATAATTCAGAGTAATGATAGTAAAAATGATCTAAAATCTTGGGAATAGAATGGAGAAAACACAAGAAACATTTAACAAGGACCTAGAAGAACTAAAGAGCAAACAAAAAATGATGAACAAAATAAATGAAATTAAAAATTCTCTAGAAGGAATCAAAATCAAAATAACTGAGGCAGAAGAGTGGATAAGTGACCTGGAAGATAAAATAGTGAAAGTAACTACTGCAGAGAAGAATAAAGAAAAAAGAATGAAAAGAATTAAGGACAGTCTCAGAAACCTCTGGGAAAACACTGAACTCACCAACATTCAAATTACAGGGATCCCAAAAGAAGAAGTGAAAAGAAAGGGTCTAAAAAATATTTGAAGACATTATAGTTGAAAACTTCCCTAACATGGGAAAGGAAATAGTCAGTCAACTCCAGGAAGCGCAGAGAGTCCCATGCAGAATAAATCCAAGAAGAAACACGCCAACACAGATATTAATCAAACTATGAAAAATTAAATACAAATAAAAAATATTAAAACCAGCAAGGGAAAAACAACAGCATACAAGGGAATCCCCATAAGGTTAATAGCTTTTCTTTCAGCAGAAAATCTGCAAGCCAGAAGGGAGTGGCAGGACATATTTAAAGTGATGAAGGAGAAAAACCTACAAACAACATTACTCCACCTAGCAAGGATCTCATTCAGATTCGACAGAGAAATTAAAACCTTCAGAGACAAGCGAAAGTTAAGAGATTTCAACACCACCAAACCATCTTTACAACAAATACTCAAGGAACTTCTCTAGGCAGGAAACACAAGATAGGAAGAGACCTACAAAAATAAACCCAAAACAATTAAGAACACAGTAATAGGAATATACATATCAATAATTACCTTAAATGTAAATGGATTAAATGCTCCAACCAAAAGATATAGGCTGGCTGAATGGATACAAAAACAAGACCCATATATATGCTATCTACAAGAGACCCACTTCAGACCTAGGGACACATACAGACTGAAAGTGAGGTGTTGGAAAATGATATTCCATGCAAATGGAAATCAAAAGAAAACTGGAATAGCAATTCTCATATCAGACAAAATAGACTTTAAAATAAAGACCAGTACAAGAGACAAAGATGGGCACTACATAATGTACAAGGGATCAATCCAAGAAGAAGATATAACAATTGTAAATATTTATGCACCCAACATAGGAGCACCTCAATACACAAGGCAAATGCTAACAGCTGTAAAAGGAGAAATTGACAGTAGCACAATAATACTAGGGGATTTTAAAACCCCACTTCCACCAATGGACAGATTATCCAAAGTGAAAATAAATAAGGAAACACAAGCTTTAAATGACACATTAAACAAGATGGACTTAATTGATATTTATAGGACATTCATTCCAAAAACAACAGAATACAATTTCTTTTTAAGTGCTCATCGAACATTCTCCAGGATAGATCATATCTTGGGTCACAAATGAAGCCTTGGTAAATTTAAGATAATTGAAATCATATCAAGTATCTTTTCCGACCACAATGCTATGAGACTAGATGTCAATTACCGGAAAAAATCTATAAAAAATACAAACACATGGAGGTAAATAATACACTACTAAAAAACCAAGAGATCACTGAAGAAATCAAAGAGGAAATCCAAAATTACCTAGAATAAAATGACAATGAAAACACGATGACCCAATACCTATGGGATGCAGCAAAAGCAGTCCTAGGAGGGAAGTTTATAGCAATACAATCCTACCTCAAGAATCTAGAAAAATCTCAAATAAAAAACCTAACCTTACACCTAAAGTAATTAGAGAAAGAACAAAAAACCACCAAAGTTAGCAGAAGAAATCATAAAGATCAGATCAGAAATAAATGAAAAAGAAACGAAGGAAACAATAGCAAAGATCAATTAAACTAAAAGCTGATTATTTTAGAAGATAAGCAAAATTAATAAACCATTAACCAGACTCCTCAAGAAAAAACAGGAGAAGACTCAAATCAACAGAGGTAGAAATGAAAAAGGAAAAGTAATAAGTGACACTGCAGAAATACAAAGGATCATGAGAGGTTACTAAAAGCCACTATATGCCAATAAAATGGACAACCTGGAATAAATGGACAAATTCTTAGAAAAGCACAACCTTCTGAGACTGAAACAGGAACAAGTATAAAATATGAACAGACCAATCACAAGCACTGAAATTGAAATTGTGATTAAAAATCTTCCAACAACAAAAACCCCCAGGACCAGATGACTTCACAGGTGAATTCTATCAAACTTTTAGAGCTAACACCAATACTTCTCAAACTCTTCTAAAATATAAAAGAGGGAGGAAAACTCCCAAACTCATTTTACAAGGCCACCGTCACCCTGATACCGAAACCAAAGATGTCACAAAGAAAGAAAACTACAGGCCAATATCACTGATGAACATAGATGCAAAATTACTCAAGAAAAAACTAGCTAACAGAATCCTACAGCACATTAAAAGGATCATACACCATGATCAAGTTGGGTTTATCCCAGGAATGCAAGGATTCTTCAATACACGCAAATCAATCAATGTGATATACCATATTAACAAACTGAAGGATAAAAACCATATGATCGTCTCGATAGAAACAGATAAAGCATTCAACAAAGTTCAGCACACATTTATGATAAGAACTCTCCAGAAAGTAGGCATAGTAGGGAACATACCTCTACATAATAAAGGCCATATATGACAAACCCACAGCAAACATCGTTCTCAATGGTGAAAAACTGAAACCTTATTTCCTCTAAGATCAGGAACAAGACAAGGTTGCCCACTCTAACCAATATTATTCAACATGATTTTGGAAGTTTTAGCCACAGCAATCAGAGAAGAAAAAGAAATAAAAGGAATCCAATTGGTAAAGAAGTAAAACTGTCACTGTTTGCAGGTGACATGACAGTATATCTAGAGAATTCTAAAGATGCTACCAGAAAACTACTAGAGCTAATCAATGAATTTGGCGAAGTAGCAGGATACAAAAGTAATGCATAGAAATCTCTTGCATTCCTAAACACTAAAGATGAAATATTTGAAATAGAAGTTAAGGAAACACTCCCATTTACCACTGCAACAAAAAGAATAACATACCTAGGGATAAAACTACCTAAGGAGACCAAAGGCCTGTATGCAGACAACTGTAAGACACTGATGAAAGAAATTAAAGATGATACAAACAGATGGAGAGATATACCATGTTCTTGGATTGAAAGAATCAACATTGTGAAAATGACTATACTACTCAAAGCAATCTACAAATTCGATGCAATCCCTATCAAACTGCCAATGGCATTTTTCACAGAAATAGAACAAACAATTTCAGAATTTGTATGACAACTCAAAAGACACTGAAGAGCCACAGCAATCTTGAGAAAGAAAAATGGATCTGGAGGAATCAGGCTCCCTGACTTCAGACTATACTACAAAGATACAGGAATCAAGACAGTATGGTACTGGCACAAAAACAGAAATATAGATCAATGGAACAGGACAGAAAGCCCAGAGATAAACCCACGTACGTATGGTCACCTTATCTTTGATAAAGGAGGCAAGAGTGTACAGTGGGTAAGAGAGAGCCTCTTCAATAAGTGGTGCTGGGAAAACTGAACAGCTACATGTAAAAGAATGAAATTAGAACACTTCCTAACACCATACACAAAAAGAATCTCAAAAGGGATTAAAGACCTAAATGTGAGGCCAGACATTATAAAACTCTTAGAGGAAAACATAGGCAGAACACTCTATGACATAAACCACAGCAAGATCCTTTTTGACCTACCTCCTAGAGAAATGGAAAACAAATAAATAAGTGGGACCTAATGAAACTTAAAAGCTTTGGCACAGCAAAGGAAACCATAAACAAGATGAAAAGACAACCCTCACAATGGGAGAAAATATTTTCAAATGAAGGAACTGACAAAGGATTAATCTGTAAAATATGCAAACAGCTAATGCAGCTCAATATCAAAAAAATAAACAACCCAATCCAAAAATGGGCAGAAGACCTAAATAGACATTTCTCTCAAGAAGATATACAGATTGCCAACAAACACATGAAAGGATGCTCAACATCACTAATCATTAGGGAAATGCAAATGAAAACTACAATGAGGTATCACCTCACACTGCTCAGAATGGCCATCATCAGAAAATCTATAAACAATCAATGCTGGAGAAGGTGTGGAAAAAAGGCAACCCTCTTGCACTGTTGGTGGGAATGTTAATTGATACAGCCACTATGGAGAAAATTGAAACTTTATACACTGATAGTAGGATTGTTGAATAATACAGCTGCTTTGGATTACTGTTTGGCATTTTCAAGAAGTTAATCATAGAGTTGCCGTATAATGAAGCTATTCTGCTCCTTGGTATATACCAAAAATAATTGAAAACAAGTATTCAAACAAAAATTTATACCTGCATTTTCATAACAGTACTATTTACAGTCACCAAAAGGTGAAAACAACACATTTGTTCATTAACTAATGAGTTAATGTACATTTTTTTTTGATAAACAATATGTCTCTTTCCATACAATGGAATATTTTTGGCAATAAAAAGGAATGGAATACGGATGCATACAACAACGTTTATGAACATTGAAACATTATGCAAAGTGAAAGAAAGTAGTCACATACTATATGATTCCACTTATATGAACAATATCTAGAGTAGGCAATTCCAGAGATGCAAAGTAGATTATTGGATGCCAGGGCTTGGAGGCAATGAAATGAATAATGACTGATAATATATTTGGGATTTATTTTCGAGTGATGATGCTATTCTAAATTTAGATAGTTGGCATGGTTGCACACTTCTGAATATACTGAAATCCACTGATGTGTGTGCTCTAGCTCACTGCTTTTGAAACTGGATCACAATTTCTAAAGGTTTGGTGACAACCAAAGTTTGAAACACTTCTGATTATATTATTGCCTGAAGGAAGATTATTCAAATAATTGAATCTGCTTTCATTTGTAAAATATACTCAAAAATATTTAATTCATTCTTGGTTATTTAAGTAGCGTATTTTAAAAATCTGAATCAAAAGACATCACATTACTTTCTAAAATATTGCTAGCTTCAGTATTAATTACTTAATTGTGGATTTTAGGTAGTGGTGTGCTAGAGCCAGTTTATAGAGGCTTGTAAGAACCATCAAATTTTAGGAGTATTGTGAGCCAATTTTTATCCCAGTAGCTTGCAGTTGACCACGGTGGCAGTATTTATTCCAGGGACAACGATATGGGCTACAAAAAGAAAAGAATGCTGTGTGCATGTAGCTGAGAATGAGACATTTATCTATACAACACTGATTTTAGTCTTAAAGGCTGGGTTAAAAAAATGAAAAGACAAACAGACTGGAAGAAAATACTTGCAAAATATATGTTTGATATACACCTTTATATAAAAAATTCATGAAGACAGTAACCCAATGAAATAGTCTGAAAATTGGTTCATTTTCAATCATATGTAGAATTGACAGCAATTTCATGAACACATCATATTGTTTACATGCATTATAGTAAACTCATATATATTATCACATGAATCACTAAGAAAATAAAATGATAAAAGAGGTCAGAAAGGAAAAAGAGAGGGAGGCAGAGAGGGAGAGAGAGGGGAAGGAAAGAAGGAAGGAAGGAAAGAAAGAAGGAAGGAAAGATGAGTTTCTTTGGCATAGATGTTTTCATTTGTTCCTTTATTACAGTTAAGGAAATTATTGCCCAGAAGTATTAAGTAACCCGCCCATCTAATCTCTGAACTTTCTGCCTCTTGAATTCTTGCTATAAAACCATAAGTTTAAAGTGATTGTGAAATAGTTTTTCTTTTGAATTTTGAGATTAGTGTCCATTATATTTGTATACCTAGATTGAAGACCAAGAGAAGAAAGATATGTTGAAAATTTGGACAGTCTCTAATGAAATCTGGGAACCATCTCTGAATGCTATTACTCTTAATGTTCATCTCTCATAGCCTCAACAGAGAGGCTCTGAAATATTTGGCTTGGTTCATTGCTTATATGGAAAGAGATAGTTTTAAGGTTAGTAGAAATACAGGATTGAAGGGTAGCTGGTAATACATTTCTCTTCTTTTTTTTTACTTTTTAAATTTTGACCATATTTTCCTTTTAATTTTAAAATCCAAGTTTGAACAAATTAAGTTCAGAATGGAATTTTCATCAAAATTTAGTAAAATATGTTGTAGTCTTTGAATAGGTTTTAGATTTAAATGTTCTAACCTTGAGAAGATTTCCAAATTTGCTTTTCAGCTACAAAAGTCTTCTAAAATAGGACAGGACTGCAAGGATATCATCAACTGCAAATTCACTCTTGATGTAATTCAGCTATTCTATTCTTCACTAATCCTATCACATTGGGAAATGATTGCCAAAGTGGATTCCTGGCACTTTTCTTAGTCTTTGAAAACTCCCAAACTACTCCTGATTAAAATGTATGACAGTGTTCTGTTTTCTCTTTCAAATTTTAATGAAAAAAATTATCACTAGCAATCAGTACATAAGAGGTATAGCTATTAAAAAGACACATTTAATGTTTTGAATGATTTTGTTTGCCCCACTTTTACAATTGTTACTATAATAACCCCAAAACATAAAGTATTTGTCTATTCTGAAAATTGGAATAAATTAAATAATGTCACCTATCTTCCAAATTTTAGTAGCAACCTACTCTATTTTAACTTTTTTAGTTATCACAGAATACATTATATAAAAATAGTTACCTTGCTTTTTAAAAAATCTTTTGTAAAAAATATGCTTGACAATATATATTCCACTTAATTGCTGTCACTGTCTTCTTTTCTCTTTGCTCAGTATTACCATCTGAAACATTTTAAACTTGGAAAAATAGCTATGATAGTGTTTATCAGCAAAAAGGGAATATGATACAGGATATAAAGTAGTATCTACAAAGAGCACGGGGCATACTATTGGAATGCCTTGCTGTCAGTAAGCTACTGGCTATATGGGCCTCCTTTTCCTCATTTTTAAAATGGGGATAGATAAGGTGATATATCTAAAAGTGTTTGACATAGTCAGATGTGACATTGAATGTGATGCACTTAGTAAATAATAAAGCAATCTGCAGCTGTCAGTTGTTATCACTGCTGTGCATATTGTTGCATGAAAAATAAAGCAAAAAATCAGCAATGTCCTGGATCTTTATCATGACCCATCTTCGTAAATACTGTCCTCAGAGACCCCATTTTCCCCAAAGTCAAATTTTGATCTTTGTTGCTAAAGGACTCACAAGTGTTGATTTCAACCTACACTTCACAAGAAATGAGTACGTTTTCAGCCATTTCTAATTATGTAGATGCTTTTGAAATAATATCTGTACCAAGCGGTTTTTATAAGGAATAATTTTGATCAGTGTTATCAGTATGTCCTTCTGTATAAAATATCTTTCCATTTTCATTATCTATATTCTTTGTAGCTTATGAAAATAAGCAGGTTATCTAAAACTTTTTAGCATTTATTTTTAGTTGAACTAAAGGTACTTTTAAAATTTTGTATATGAAACATCAATGAAGGAGTCATATAATATCTTGATAGGAAATAAATAATTCTGAAAACTGGGTATCCAAATAAGTTACCTTCATCACCCAGGGTTTTTTGGTTGTTCATTTGTTTTTTGTTTTGTTTTGTTTTTTCTCAAGTTTACTGTCTTATATACAGACAAAAAACATCTTACCAATCTGGATTTATTTGGTACTTATCATATTCTCTGTTTCCATATAGAAAATAAGAAAAAGCTTACAGAGGAGCAAATTTTCAAAGTAGTCAACTTACATAGATCCAGTTGAAATAAATATTCATAGTCTTTATAAGCATTTTGACATAATGACCAGGAGGCACAATTCTAATTTTACTTTAACATGTCTACTTTTCTTTGCTGCATATGTTATTCTTACTCTGGTCTTATGCTTCCAAATATATTTCATTTCTGATATTTTATCTAGTGGTCTTTTACATTTTCATTTCCACTTTTCTGCCCTATGTGAGTACATTAAAAACTTAGAGCATGTTATCTATTTAAATGCGTTTATATCATCAAGCTTTTAAATTATGAATTTTCAACATACATGAGACTCCACTGGTGTAACTATAACATAAGCCACTGTAAGCTAATGTGAAAATCAGACTCTAAATGACAAAAGGTCAAAAGTCTGCTAGCTCTTTTTAAAAAGACACATACAACTAGGTTCATCTGTGTTAAATCCTCTAGGCAAGGACTTTGTTGTTGTTGTTGAATGACACTTGCCCAGTCAGAAATGGAATCGTACAAGCAAGATCAGAATAAAGCAACAGGAGATCATTGACCTAGAACTTGGCTCACATTCCAAAGCCTGCAAGGCGTGGGGTTGTTCATGAGAAGGAGTTGGTCACCATGTGGTGCTATTGTAACACAGCAGGTTGGGTATTTTTGCAAAATGACCAATAACATTATGCTTGCAGAAAGCATTGGTAGAAATATCAAATCTTTTTAAAATACATCTGTAATAGCAAAGAAAATAAAACAAAACAATGGAAATATTATCAGTAGTAAATCAATTTAATCTCCAAATGTTAAATTTCCCAGATTTAAGAATTAACTTGACAGCATATTTAAAAATTCTGAGGAATAAAAAACTCTGACTATGCACACACTCTTTCTCCATCTTCCTTTCTTTCTCTCTCAGACACACACAGACACACACACACAATGTATGCAGACACACCTACACAGCCAATTAATTGCTAGAATATATTGTCTTGCTAAGATTTTTCAAGACAGATCCATGAGAGCCCAATAAACTCTGTGGATGAATATAACAGTATCAGTGGAAATGAGAGTATGTAAGTAATAAACTGGGGATGCAAGTAAAATAACTTAAGAATTACCTCTGATATGAGATTGAACACAAAGTCTACGAG
This sequence comes from Grampus griseus, assembly GCF_964374135.1. NCBI lineage: Eukaryota > Metazoa > Chordata > Mammalia > Artiodactyla > Delphinidae > Grampus > Grampus griseus. The sequence continues at coordinate 62,478,432 of NC_139003.1, forward strand.
TAGTCAGACAGAATTGTTCTTGAAAACGTAGATATTGCTTTTCAGGAATGTGTAATCTACTTACTGCCCCAGATGAACTTATAGTCTAATTTAGTATTAATCAGACAATTTTTGTGTTAACCAAAAGAGGACTTGAGTTGTTAGACTAAAACTACCTAGTAGCAAATGGCAATCTAGTGACTACAATTTTTAAACTTTTGTTATATTATCATAAATAATAGCCAATTTTTAGAGGCTTTCAAAATTTTCTTGTAATTTCCTGAAGACTAATATTTTGAACATATAGTGACAAAAATGACACAGCACTGAATGTGTGCCTTTTTTTAGGTTAAAAAAAACAAACACTTTTGTGTTCTTGGCTACTTTTTTTGTGACTTGAGGGGAAAATTGCCAGAAATAATACAAAGAAACAGACATTCACATAAAATGTTTTATGTTCAGGCTCATTCAAACATCCTGACCATTTTTTCTTCTTTAAGTACATTCATTTCTTTTGATAGTAATTCTTGCTTACTTGTGCAAAACAGGAAATCATTTTGTATATCACCAGTTTTCATATTTAATAAATGCAGGTGTGTATCGTTAGAGTACAGCATCTGATTGCACTGAAGATAAAACAACCACACAATTTTAGCACAAGGCTAAGGTGTAGAGAAAATTCTCCACTTTCTTACATGGAATGAATACATGAAAAGGAGTCAAGTGACCTTCCACAGTCATTTCTGCCTCTCAGAGTCCATGGTGGAGGATACATAATGTCTGTGAGAACTTCTAAATTAAATTGTTTTAAAGGAGAGAGATATTCAGGTGATAGTTGCAAGGGGAAAATAATGGCCCTGTGGAGGAGTGCCTGACATTTATTCTTTTATTTAATCCAGAGATTGAAGATGATTTCCCTTCAAATGCAGCCAAGTCATCCAGATTGAATTATTGACAAAGACAAAATAAGGCATGGATGTGAACTATGAAAGTAAATTTAGCAGCTCTGTCAAAATGGCCGTTCTCCTTTTCTGTTATTGATGCAATAGTTTCCAGTGGGAAAGGAAAGAAAAGAAAAAATTCAGAGGAAAGGCTTTCCTTCTGGCCTCTGGAGTCGGAAATATGAGTGTCTCTTTAAGTAAGGGAAGATTAGGCACCATATGCATGCCCACTTCTGGCTGTTTTAAGCTAATTAGAAACCCAAACAGAAAAATAAATACAAATGCTCTATATTATATTATATTATATTTGATTACCATTTACTTGAACTTTGTAAAAACCTCCAGAAAGAAAGGAAGTTATTTTCCAGGTATAAATAAAACTTACTAATTGCAGATCCTTCTCTACCAAATGATATATCAAGTCAATGCTTTTTCAGTTAAACAAGATATTGAAAATACAGATGAGTGAGTCAATGTCCCACCAAGGGTGAGGCTGAGGGTTCACAGCAGTGATACAACACCTTCCCCCAACTGCTAGGAAAATATTTCGAATGTCTTCCTAAGGCTTTGCATGTGTGTGTGCATTTTGACAATGGAAACACCTTAGTCACTGATAGGAAGATGCTGAAAAATATTGATTATAAAGAAATCTAAATAAGACTGATTCATCAAGGTTTTGCTAGGGTCACCATGTATGTATGTGCAGAATGTGTACTGTGTATATGTAGGGTCACTCTGGATTTTTTTCAGTAAAGAGCATGCACACCTGATACAGTGCCAAGTTCTTTAGGATGGAATAACAAATGGCAGAGTAAGAGCTAAGTGCTATTTCTTTTCCTGTTTTAATGGTTACAGTATTTAACATATGTTACCATTTAAGATGTTTCTCTGTCTACCACCTGACTCTATGCAAAATCCAAGCTGATATGCTGCAATGATTTCCATTGTTAAACTTAAGGATCCCTGGACTTTGAGATAGATTTAAAAAAAATTCCTTGCTCCTCATTTACCAACTCACCAATATTGAACATATTTCTTAAGCTCTGTGTCTTCTCATCTTACACGAGACAGTAATACTTAATTGCCTTGCAAGGTTTCTCTGAGAATTAGTTCAGATTTTATGCAGATTATTTAAGAAACCATAGTTTCAATAAAAGTTAATTCCAATGGAATCCCACATTGAAAATCATAATTTCTGTATCGATGAACAAATATTAAATAAACACTAAATTTTCTTATTACTCCTATTGCCCAGTGAGACAGGAATCCAAGCAAAGTATTCCTGACCTCAGCTTAGAATTCCTCCATACATGCAATCCAGTTGGGTTTAATCAGACCTTATTGAAATCCTCAACCAAGTAAACAAACAAACTGATAGAAGCTTAGATTTTTACAATTCAGAATAATTATTCTCTGCTTAAACCACCAGATAGTTACTAGTTATTTAAAGGATTCAAACGATTCTCTCTACTTCATAGATGTGAATACATAAAAATCATACTAAGTGTAGTATCTATTATATTAAAATAAACGACTAATATTTCAATGAGAAAGATTCAAAACCCAAACTCAGATTCCCAATTATCATGAATATATGAAAGACCCACAAGATTATACTTATAATTTCAAGAGTATGATTTATTACTCTTCTACATATATTTTGTAAGTGTTTACACATACGTGTGTATGTGTGTGTATATATATATATATATAATGTTTATGAAACCATTCAACATAAAGCCATTGCTTCCCTAAAACCATGAGAGTAAGCTGTTGTGAAAGCTGCCAGCTTGTAATGATAATTGTGCAAACTCCAGTTGTATGAGTTTTATAGTAAAATAAATAAAGGCTATTGGTGTCTATTTATGTTGGATTTTATGTTTCTATCTGGAACACTAAACTCCCACTTGAAAACACACAAAATGAAATAACATTTCAAAAGAGGGACTGTGGAAATACTTTTAAGGTATTATATCATTTTTGAGGAATAGAATTTTCCCACCGGTAAATCTATGCTGTTGCAAAATATAGTTCCATTTGAAATACAACACTGTCAGATGCTTTATCTGAGTAGAAACAGAAGATGAATGTTGCATAATGTTATGAAACCTTTGCCATGACATGGAAGTGGTCTTTCTCCTTTAGAGAGAGAGAGAGAGAGAGAGAGAGAGAGAGAGATAGATAGATAGATAGATAGATAGATAGATAGATAGATAGATAGATAGATAGATAGATAGATAGATACAGTATTTGTCTAGTGTTAGTTGATCTCAATTCTTTATCTCCTCTTATGGGAATTTGGAGAATGTAGAGGTGGTTCCCCTCTCCCTTCCTATCTCTACTTGAGTTAGAAAAGTCAGTTATGGCTTAACATTTTACTAAAACTAGACCTGAATAATATCTGTCAAAAAGATAGGATTTATTAAATATTATATAAGTGTTGAGATATATTCATCAACAAATGTTTATTAAACATCTACCATTGGGTAGGATATGTTCTAGGCAATGGGAATACTGCACCAGGCAAAACAGAAAAGTACCAGTCTCAATAGATCATACACATTAATTGAGGAGTAAGAAAAGAAACACCAATGTCTGACATTTAACTGGTGCTAAGGATTGAAAAAAAAAAATTAAGGCAGGGTCAAGGATATTAAAGAGTTCCAGATTAGGGGTAGTATTCATTTTTATAGTTTCCATTGAAGACCTCTTTATGTTAACATTTTAGTAGAAGCCTGAAGGAAGTAGGAGAGTAAGCTGTGAAGACTTTAGGGGGGAAGAATGTTCTAAAAGGTGACGGTAGTACAAGTACAGAGGTCTAGAAATGGAAGCATATTTGCCACATCTAAGGACACTAGAAGCCAATATGGCTGAAACATAATGAGCGAGGGAACATGTGGTAGAAAATGAAGTCAAGGAGGCAGGTGGGAGCCAGTTCATTTAGGGATGTAAAATTCATGTTAAGTCTTTGAGTTTTTCACTGAGTAAACTAAAAAAATACTGGAGTGTTTTAAGCAGAAGAGTGGTATTACGTAGCTTAAGTTATAAAGGAACCATTTTATTTACACTGATGGGATACTCTAGAGTATAAAAGTATCTTAACTTTTACCCAGGGGTTGGGTTGGACATGCAGGTGGTGAGAAATGATCAAATTTTGGCAATAATAAGGATATAGAATGAGAAAAATATGTTAATGGAATGTATGTTGAGTGGGAAGAAAAATAAAGAGTAGTCAAGGATGACCTTTAATCTGCATGAATAAGTGCAAGAATGGAGATGATATTTATTGAGATGTGGTAGACTGTGGGAGCTGATTTGTTGACAGAAGATCAGGAGGTCTTTTTGGAAGTAGTTAATTGGGTATAAAATAGTAAGATTAAGGGGTAAAACTAAAGCTGAAGATTTAGTGTTGTCAGAATGATAAAGCTATTTAAAGCCATAAGATTGGATGTGTTTACTTTGGGAAGTAGTAGGCTAAGAAAATGCCAACTCTCAAATTGATTTCCAGAGCTCAAAAACTTTCAGAACCCAGAAAAATGAAGAAGAACAAGCAAAGGAGTCTTAGAAGAGGCAGCCTATAAAGCAAGGAAATAGACCTAAATAGGTAATGTGGTACCTTGCAAGTCAAGTTGAAGAAAGTATTTTAGGAAGGAGGCAGTGATCCGCCATGTCAAATGCACTGTTGGCCAAATCAGAAGAGGTTTAAGAGTTGAGCATTTTATTTGTCAAAATAGAACTGTTTACCTTGACCAGGATCTATTCCAATAGTGGAGATGAAAGCTTAATTAGACAAGAATGAAGAAAATATAAGAATGCATTCTGTTTGGGCCAAGACAGTGGTAGTAACATAGTATTTGAATATCACCAATCCTTCTGAAGGGAATAGAAGAGCAGAACCTAACAATCAAATGAAAGTTCAAGGCTAACATCTTCAAAAAGTAGGGAGACCAATTAGGTGAATATTCAGACAGTTCAGGTTAAGAGATTTTGGTGGTTAGAATCTGAATGGTAACAAAAGATATGATGAGGAATGGTTTGGTCCTTGCCATATTTTTTAAGAGGAAATAACAGAATTTCCTGAAAGATTGGATGTGGGGTTTGATAGAGGTCTAAAATGGTTCTGAATTTTTGAACAGAGAATCTGGAATGATGCAGTTGCCTTAATTGAAATAACAGTGATTTTTTTTTTTAATAGCAAGTCAATCCATGGCACCTAGCTGCTTAAAATATTTCAATAGTTTTCTCAATTCAGTTAGAGTGAAATCTGAAGTTCTTATTATGTTATGTATCATCACACTACATTAATTAACCTAACCAATAATATTAATAGCCTAAAATTCTTATCTGGTAATTTATGTAGCCATGTGATATTAGTTATAATTATAATACATTATTTTTTTCTATTTGCATATGTTTTTCTACATAAAAGAATTGTAAGCTGCCTAAAATTAATGATGCTGCCTTTCCCAGGACTTTTCAATAGTCTACATATATACATAGAAGATGTTTACATAAATCTTTTCAGTAAGTAAAGGAAGTAATATAATAGAAATTTTGCTAACATAAGGATGGTATGGAAATAATTGAACTTCTGAGTGTTCTGGTAATGTGAAGAGGTCTCTCTGGACATCTAATGATAGGTAACAGACTAGTTAGGTTCTCAGGAGTATACTGGTCAATATATAATTTTTATGACTAAAATTTAGTTTCACATTTTAGATTTTACTTGACATACAAAGTAGATGGTAAACTAAAATGATGATGATGATGATAATAATAATAATGTTTTTCCAGTGTTCTGAGTCGCTTGCTTATAGCAGAAACAGCAGCAGTGTTGAAGATTTCAATGGAAAATGTCATGAACTAATAGAGATTTTAGAAATATTTCTATAAGGAATCTAAATCATTTGCACTTTATGGGACAAGCTAATTGGAGGAGATTGCTGATATAGAAAAAAGCAAATTTTGATTCACCATTCATTCCAAATCACTTAAAGATTTATATTTTTATGAGAGGTTGGAAACAAAGGGAAGATAGATGGGATAGTTTCAGCTGGAATAACAAAGGCTCAAAAATCTTATATAGAATTGTCAGATGTTTTAAGCGTAAAATCATGAAGGATTCAGCTAAGAGTTGTAAAAGCAGGTGTTTGTTCTAAAACTAGACTACCAGAACAATGAAAATTTTCAAGATAAAAATTAATGAAATGAAAATGCATAAATGTGTCACAAAAAGATAATTATTATCTCAGATATAAGCCAGATGCTCTCTTGTGAATTGCATACTAATATTCACAGATAGAATATTTAGTTTAGACAGAAAGGTTCTGTTTGATGGGTTGTATATGCAGTAGGTAGAGAAGCTAGTTTATGAATGATGATAATTGAACAATAACAGAATCATGAGTTTCAGATTTGGAGATTTATTTAAATGTTGTTAGTCCTATTTGGTTGCAGAAGTTGCTTTCCATTTTCAAGCATTAATGGTCAGTTACAGTTTTGTTACTTGTGTAAATTATATTTCTGTAGAAGTCATTCTTCCCAGTAAAGTGTCCATTTTTTAAATGAATTGTGACATAAATAACATATATGTATGTTTTATATGGCCTTGCAGTGTCATCTGGTTAAAAAATAATATGTGATCCAAATTTTGTAATTAATGGTAAACTATTAATTATTTGGAGTTAGGTAAATTCTTTAGAACTGAATTCCATTTGATTAAATATCTCTTTAAGTTTCTTAATATGTGGCCTGAGAAAACGTTGAATAAGAGTAGCTCTAGATGAAGGTAACTGAAGTGATCCTAGACAAATTAACCCATCAAAAATGAGCAAGCTCCCAAATACTGACCAACCAGATGAACATGACTCAATCAACATCAAAATCAATGAGGTAAAAACAGTCTGCTTTCAGTGAAAATCAATGGTGGTGAAAATGGACTTCCTTGAACTTGACTTTTACAGATTTGGTGCCTGGCTTGAATAACAGAAAAGTATTTTAGTCACAACAGATTCTTGCATCTTTCCAGTCCCTTAAAATCCCCTTAAATTCCACGGTATAGCACTTGCAATTTCTTACTTTAAAACTCAGCTAAAGCCAGAAATTTCACATATGAGGGATAAGAGAATCACATATTCACTCTGGAAGGTGATATCATCTAAATAGGCACATCATTAGAGAGTTCTTAAATAGTTTACCTATCACTTAATCCCCTCTGTCAGTTCTACACTCTTATTTAGCTCTGGAGAACACAGCAAAATATATATTTTCCAAGGTAGCTCAAAATACAGTTGTTAGAAGACAAGTCTGTATAATACTGCTGGTACCCTATCTTTGCCCCCAAACAAAACAACTTTGCCTCATTTAATTATAGTCCTGATTTTCAATCTGGACTCTTGAAGGAAGCTTGAGGTGGAAAGGAGGTTAGAGGCTCTGTGTCCATTACTCAGTCTTGCAGCCTAATTTGTCAACAGCTCCTGTACCACTCACTCAACCTTTTCCCTTTCTCCCCTAAAGTCAAACAACAAAATTCCTAAATTCTTAATACTAAAACCCTGTCTTTTGCATACCATGGAAAACGATACTTCTTCCAAAATTCGTACTTCCAGATGAGATTTCTAATTGTCCTAATTGTCAGTCTTGAATAATGTTAGGGTCAAAATACAGTTGACCCCAAAATAATGTACATTTTTATAGAAGTTCTTTGAAAATTATGGCTTATAATTTATATTTCCCTAAAGTTGGGGTCAGAAAACTTTTTCTGTGAAAGGATAGTAACTATTTTAGGCTGTGTGGTCTTCATGGTCTCTGATGAACTATTCAATTTTGCCATAAAAACACGGAGATAGCCATAGAAACACGGAGATAGCCATAGACAATATATAAGAAACTGAGCTTGGCTGTGTCCCAATAAAATTGTGAACTTCATATAATTTTCTTATGTCACAAATTATTATTCATATGTGATTTTCAGCTGTTAAAACTGCAAAATTTATTGGTGCTGGGCTATACAAAAATAAGTGGTAGGTCAGATTTGGCCAGCAGTCCTCAGTTTACCAACTACAGCTGTAAGGTAAACAGGAAGTATTTCTATACATTTGTAGGCATATGCATTTTAAGTCCTTGTTACAAATGAGTGAAAAGTTCAAACCTCTTAAATATTTTCTGCTTCTAGCATATTTTCCTATTAAAAAGTTTAGTGCTCAATATGACATTATTATTCCATAATTAAGTAGCATTGCTGGCTTAAATTTTCTTCAGTAGAAACACTGACTGTGTTCTGGCATATTTTAATCACAACACATACTGAGTATCTAGGATAAAAAATAATAAATAGTCACTGTCTTCAAGGATTTCCATAAGCTTTGATATTTTACAATAGATTATTTTAGATAGTTTTTCAGTCCATTCATTATAATGTAACATTAATTAAGCACACTGTAAGCCAGCGTGAATTCATTGTCAAAGGTTATCAGTCTGTTTTTCAACATACACTTGTGGTTCTATGGTCTGTTGAATATTGAACAACCCATCTTCTAATTAAATATATGATATATAACTATCAATTACTAGTATATATTTATATTTATCACAAACATTACAAATTTTATGAACCTCCCTTTTTTTACTAATAAATCATTATTATCTGTTTTGATTAATTTAAAATACTTTTTTTCTTAAAACAATACCCTGAAATATAAACCTCAGTTGCAGTTCTGTTCATTTCACTTATAGTTACTGATTCATTCATTCGACAAATGTTCTCTTGGTTCCTACAAATAGCTAGGCACTATTGTAAGAACTTCATGCTGATTCATAAAAACAGCTCTTTGCTCTTACTGTAGTTACCACTTCCACTCTACCAGCAAAGTAGAGGTGAATGAATATTCACATATATAGCATGAAGAAAAATTTATGACAGTACAGTTTTATGCAGAGTGCTAGGATAGGGGAAGACTTCACTGAGATGATCATTATGGGTATTTTTGGAGCTTTCCTAGAGTAAGTGACTTTTCAGCTGGGGAATCAGAAGGTCCCAGCTGGATAAGATTCAGTAGCACCTGATAACACATATATATGGAATCTAAAAAAAAAAAAAAAGTGGTTCTGAAGAACCTAGGAGCAGGACAGGAATAAAGACACAGACATGGAGAATGGACTTGAGGACACGGGGAGGGGAAAGGGTAAGCTGGGATGAAGTGAGAGAGTGGCATGGACATATATACACTACCAAATGTAAAATAGATAGCTAGTGGGAAGCAGCCACATAGCACAGGCAGATCACCTCGGTACTTTGTGACCACCTAGAGGGGTGGGATTAGGAGGGTGGGAGGGAGATGCAAAAGGGAGGAGATATGGGGATATATGTATATGTATAGCTGATTCACTTTGTTATAAAGCAGAAACTAACACACCATTGTAAAGCAATTATACTCCAATAAAGAGGTTTAAAAAATAAAAACAGATTCAATAGCGCCTAAAACAGTGCAAGGATAAGTATTTGTTAAGAGCAGCAAATCATTACAAGAGTAGAATTAAAGGTTAATGGCTGAGAATATACAGAGGACCTCAAAGATAAGTTGGGACTAAATTCTTGCTTTTAGCTAAATGTAAAGGTAAAGTGAACTCACACAGCTGTGAATCCTTAAAGAAAGTTATTTCCTGAAATACCTAGAACAAAAATCCTGAACCAGGTATATTCCAATCAGTTTTGTTCTCTGTGCTTTTCTATACTTTGCTTTCTTTAGTGTGTTATTAAAATCACTGTGTTCCTGGGACAATATTTAAAGGCTTACCAAGTGACTTTCTCTGAAGAAAAATGAAAAATTTTTCCTGTAATTCCCCATTAAAATTCTCTTGTATTTCACCAACACAAACGGAATTAGATATCTATTTCTTTACCAACCCCTGCAGCCATGGGACACTATGCAGCTATTGGCTTAGCCTTGGGCTGCCCTAGTAAAGTCATGTCCCACCATTGGATGTGGGACCTGCATCTTCCTAAGAAAAGGAGCTGAGTCGTAATGGGGTGGTTACCTGAAGCCAACTCAGAGCACATCTGTTAATGGGTAAATGGATGGTGAGGGGTCAGCAAGTGGTAGTCATGCCATGCTTTCTGGACTTTGTCTTGTGAAGTGACCAACAGAGTGACATCAAAAGATATTAAGCAGAGAGTTATTGTTTATATATATATATATATATATATATATATATATATATATATAATTTTGTCTTAATTTCTTTTGTTGCTGGTGGTATGAAAATACATTTTAAATAACCTGATTTCAAGAGTTTTAACAACTTTATTAAGAAATAATTCACCACACATACAATTCACCCATTTAAAGTATACAATTCAATGGTTTTTAGTATATTCACAGATATGTGCGATAATTACCACAGTCAATTTTATTGTATTTTCATCAACTCCAGGGGAAACCCTTTATACTTTAGCCATCCCTCCTCCTTCACCCCTTTCCTCAAAGCTCTAAGTAACAACTAATTTACTTTGTGTCTCTACTGACTTCTCATTTCTCCACATTTCATATGAATAGAATCATATACTATGTGCTTTTTTGGGATCGGCTTCTTTTACTCAGTGTAATATTTTCAAGGTTCATCTAAATTGTATCAGTTATCAATATTTCATCTCTTTTTATGACTGAAAAATATTTCATTATATGGATATACTTTATTTTGTTTAACCATTTGTTTTTTGATGGTCATTTGGGTTGTTTGCACCTTCTGGCAATTGTGAATAGTGACACTATAAACGTTCATGCAAAATTTTGTTAAAATTGACTGTTTTCCTTAGGTATGTACCTAGGAGTACAATTGCTGGATCATAAGGTACCTCCATGTTTAATCATTTGAGGAAATGCCCAACTGTTTTCCAAAGTGGTTGCAACCCTTTTATATTCCCACCGGTAGTACAGGTGAGGGATATGATTTTTTCCATATCTTCTCCAACACTTGTTATTATCTGACTTTTTTTTCTAGCCATCTTAGTGTGTATGAAGTGGTATCTCACTGTGATTTTGATTTTGATTTCCCTGATGGCTAATGATGTTGAGCATCTTTTCATGTGTTTATTAGCTATTTGTATATTTTCTTTGGATAAATATTTATTCAGATATTTTGTTCATTTTATAATTGGGTTATTCTGTCAACAGTCCGTATTCTGTGTTTAGATCATTTCCTCACAAAGTTTGGCTTAATTTTAAAAATTATATTCTAATTCAGCTCTCAAACCCCAGTCTGCCTTCTTTTTAAAAACCTGATCAAAATGATAATAGCTATTACTTTTTAAGGTTATTTATGTGTCCTTGTTAAAGTAAGATTTTTTAAAATACTTTACCTCACATAATCCTCTTAATTTCCTTATGAGGTGGGTATTACAAATATCTACACATGACTTAAGAAAACTGACCCAACAGGACTGTTCCTTATGTGACCAGAGTGACAGAGAAGCCAGATTATAGAGCTAGGATTTGAAACCAGCTCCTTCTAATTTCTAGAACAGTCCATATACTATTATGCTTCTCCTTATACATTCTCTCACTTAACTTTCCTCAAAATTTCACATTCCTATGGGATCAAGCAGAAATCTCTTGGTATGATTTATATTTAAGAACCTCTAAGATGTGGCCTATGTCTGAACTTTAGGCTTATTTTTAGCCTAACAAACGCTCGCAGGCTATGCTGCAGTTTTGGTGATCTCTTTCCTATTTCCATTTCTTAGCCTTTCATCCTCTATCTCCAATCTCATAGCTGCCTGCAGGGCCAGCTAAATAACTTGTGGGGCCGCTTGTTCAAAAAGCAAGTAAAAAGCTCTGTTAATATTATTAAAATATAAAGTTTTTTTTTCTTTCTTTAATGGTCTTTCTCTAGACTTGTCAAGTTGCTTTTATTTCTATTTGATGCCATTCTAAGTAAAGAAAAATTAAAGCGAAAAATTTTGACAAGAATTCTACCATTCATTGTTATATTGTGCTATGAGTTTTAAAGGTAAATATAAGAGTAATATGGGGCTTCCCTGGTGGCGCAGTGGTTGAGAGTCCGCCTGCCGATGCAGAGGACACGGGTTCGTGCCCCGGTCCGGGAGAATCCCACATGCCGCGGAGCGGCTGGGCCCGTGAGCCATGGCCGCTGGGCCTGCGCGTCCGGAGCCTGTGCTCCGCAACGGGAGCCACAGCGGTGAGAGGCCCGCGTACCGCAAAAAAAAAAAAAAAAAAAAAAAGAGTAATATGTAGAATCACTGAAATTAGACATTTTGTATTTCGTGGCTCATATATGCATATGTATTTTGTTCTTACTAGAACAGTTAGAATGATGAGCAAAATTAACTCAACTGTTTTTATTTCACTTCTTGATATGTGCACTTTCTACCAATACTACCTTCAGCCTACTAATGAGTAAGGAAGGACTGAAATAAAGAGGAAGTATGGGATGGACTGTCTTTCCCTTTCTTTTATGTAATCACTTCCAGCATATGTAGCTGGCTAATACAAGAAAATAACACATATAATAAAGGATATAGGGCTCTATAGTCATTGTGTTTCTAGGAAAACCACCACTTTCTGCATTTGAATCCAGTTCTAATTCAGAAGGAAAATGGGGCTGTCAGTGTGACATGCTTACTTTGTACTCACTGAGTCTTAATGAATTCTCACACATCATGGGTCCCTGGGAATCCTGTGTTCATGGGGCATTGTGAACACTGTTTGGTCCACCTTGAATGGCAGTTGTTTTCTGTACAGTTTACATTTACAGGCTAAGTGTAAATATGCAATCTCTTAACACATTGGATATATTTTTAATTTAAAATATTTCTTGTAGCAGAAAACGCTATTCACAGTAAAAGAAAATCTCACCATATTGTGGGAACACATTTTAAAATACTGTGTCACACAAATATTTTCAAAACACATCAGGCTGTTAATTTAAAATTAGGCCTTGCCTGTGAAACTGTAAGAAAACACAGCTCTCATCATTCAGGTCTGTGAAAGCCTGACCATGATTTGGGCTGCAGGTAGGCCAGCCACTTTGCCACTCCAGCCAAAGCCTCACCACCTTCCATCTCTGCTCAAATGGAAGAGATGTCTGGTTTCTTCTAAAACCAAGTTAAGACTCTTACCAAAATCAAGTGAACACTCCTTAACCGGGTTGATCAGTAATTGAAATCTTTTTCTCAATGACTTGCTACCAAGTTACTACAGAAGTAGGTACCAAAGAGTTCTTTGCTGACTTTCCTCTGACCTGGAAAATAACTAGCTCTGACCTAGAAAGACAGTTGGAGATTTACTTCTTTTTCATAAGACAGGAAAATAAGTTCTTCTGGTGAGGAGGGAAGAATGATAAAGATATATACATTCCTATTATGGATATGTAGAAGTGTTATTGGTGTTTTTCTACTAACATAATGAAATAAAGCAAGGGCTTTAAAATCAAGTAGCTGAAAAAAAAAATGGCAAAGGAATTGGGTATGACAAGCTTAGATAGATTGTAGGCAAACAAAACAAGTATCCTATGACACAAGCGGGTAGATGTCAGGGATTATAAACTGTGGACCCTGACACTCCTGATGCCTATTCCAGTCTTCCTTTGGTGATACAGCAGTGGAAGACCCTCCCTTAGGGAGCCTTTTCCCTTAGGTATTTAGATTCCAGCAGTGACTTTAGCATGTTGTCAAGTGTTGTCAGCAGTGTAACTCAACATTGCTGAATGACTGCACATGCAGAACAGCAGTAAAAACCTCTTGTATAAATCCATTCAGATTTGGCAAGACAAGCAATCCCAGGTTATATCTTAATTCTAGTTGAGAGTCCCATCGAGCCAAATTCAAACATAATAGTATTTTTGTATTATCTTTTAAATAATACAGAATGTGAAAAACCATGAATCAGTTAAAAATCCTAAATAAAATTTTGAGTATTCCTCAAAGTCTGGTTAAATTTTATTCAATGTAGTTTTAGGGCTAAGATCATTCTTTATAACTTATTGCAGTATGAATATAGAAAATTATCAAAGACAGTATTGCATTAGGGTGGATGTTTTCTTATAATTTCCTACCTTAAGAAGTATGTGTGTGGTGTACACAATAACAGTAATATTCTAAACATTAAACCTGTCCAAATTAGTTGAAACATAATAATAGTAAATATGAAGACTGTCCAAGTACATTGAAACATAATGTTAACATATGTGGGAAAAACTAGGTTGGTATGATGATGATACATATTATTAGGATGAAATGCCAGATCCTTTTGTGATTACTATTCAAAGACTTTGGAAAATTATAGATCTCCAAAGGTATTTTTAGTTTGGTTTCAGTAGAAATATATCTTCACACCCACACATCATCCTTCTTGTATCTAAGTGTTTCTTCAAATTATATTGTGCAATGAAATTTTTATGTTAAAATCTCAGGTTTATGTTTTAATGGAAACACACCACAATATAAACTATATTTGAAAAAAGTATTTTACATAAAATGCTAAAAATTATGAGTCAGAACTCAAGAAAGTCTATGATTTTAAAGTATTTATATCCAAATCAGATTTAAACTCATTTGAAAATTATGTTCACTAAACTGACATAAGATTTTTTTCTCCAACAGAACAGATTAATAGTTTTGATTAGAATAATTACCTAATAAAATAGTATAGGATGGTCTTAATGTACTGTATAAAAATTTGCATTTCAAAGAATAGTATAATATGGAATTGCAGAATTTCACATGATAATTATCTTTCCTTATGGGGTTTTCAACTTGTGAACAAGGGAGAGCTTCTTTGAAAAGAATTCCTTAGGATAACATGCATGAAAAATATTATTTGTCCATAACACATTTAAGCCACCTGCTTTACAGGATGGTTTTCTTCTTTTAGGAATGAAGCCATTCTGCATTTGCTTTAAATTATTCTGAGGGCAAGTGCTCTATTCATGAAAACCAGCTGTGCTAAATAAATGCAAATATGTGTCATATCACAATTTACTGAAGGGACAGAGCCAAAAGCACAACCTTTTGCTGTACTAATTAATTGTGAATCAAAGCTTCATCAGAGACTATTGTCTGTTACTATATGAAAATTTTCTAGGTACAAGGAGTAGTTTAAAAACATGCCGATTATATGGATCTAGAGGTATATTAGAGTTAATAAAGCACCAATAAACTACAACAAACTTAAAGTGTGGTCATTTTTAACAACCTGAAAGTACTTTAAATTAAAAGCTTGCATAGAGGTGGCTTATAGATTAGTAGCACATCAGATCTTACGGTCTTGAGTAGTGAGATCATTAGTAGTACCTACTCATATAAGAGGCTGGTAAACACACTTCTTTGTATTTATTGTCATTTTGACAAAAATTGGCTTCTGTACAATTTATAGGCAGGTTTTTACAAATGGACAAGACACAATTTCTTTCCACGGTGATTTTACATTTTGTGGGAAAATATAAATATCACGGTTGCCATGTTGCAAAGATTCACCATTTATATAGTTTACGATTATCACTCCTTTAATCGTAACATAGACTCTCCTGTGAAGGGGGCCCTCTAAGGCTGGGCAGTACACACTTTTTGTGGCCATATGTGGTGGCCTTTTGCATCCGGAACAAATAACTGTTAGAGAGGGCACTCTGAGAAGCAGGGGTAGGACATGGAGGACCTATTTTTCTCTGGGATAAGTCAAAGAAAGCTTTACAGAGGATGTCATCTTTTTTGAATATAAGGTGGGTTTCTAGTGTGAGATGGGAAGGACATTCCAGGCAGAAAGTACATTATGTGCAAAGGCAAGAGAGCTGGATTTATCATATATTTAAAAAGTGACAAGATATTAGGCATGACTCTAGTAGGGAAGAGTCGGGATATTAGAATAAGATAGGCAGGGGCTAATTTTGAGGGACTTTGGGGGAAAATATAATTGGGAGCATTAGGTCATCATTTTTGTAGTCTGGGGGGAAAAATCAGCCTGACCACAGTGTTAAAATGGAATGAAGACACTATATACACTGAAACAAATCAGAAGATTGTCATAGTTGAAGCAGTAAATGATAAGGGCAGGAAACTTTCCTGTCTTTTTCATCATTATATTCCTAGTGACAAGAATAGCACTTGGGACATAAAGTTGAACTAATGAGCAGACAGGCGGGGGATCCAAGATGCATTTAGAAAATAGAGCTGACAGCATTTGAAGTTCCTAAGGATAAGATCAGAACATTTCAAACTACATTTTATATCAAGCAATATTAAGTGTAACAGAGATGTTGCCCAGAGTCCAATTGCAATGTTTTTGGTCAAATTACAATGGCCTGGACACCCAAACTGCTCAAATTGTATTCATTATACACAGACATTTGAAATATATGTCTGAGAGTAACCAAAAAGTGTGGGTACTCAAAAGCTCCCTATTTATCACCAGTTAATCTGGAATTGCTACATGCACCTCTGTGCTTCAGCCAGCTTCTGTGATTCACATGCTCTATTTGTGGGCATCTCTTCCAAACTCTATGTGAAATTACCTCATGTTGGTAATTTGAAATCACCCCTGATGGGAGTGTTTACACCATGGGAACTGGCAAATGCTACAAACCATTTTTTCCCCTGAAAGTCAGTTGTTAAAATTAATCAGCACATCACTGACTACACAGACTCTTCTGTGCATCTCTTTTTTTCTGCTACTCCTTCTGCTTTTTTTCAGCAGTTTTCACAGATTATGTAGTCTCAGCAACCATGCATCCAAAGGTGTTGTATCATCCAGTGCTCTAAAGTTACCAACCTTACAGTTTTCACAACAGTACTGGAATCTGGGTCAAGAAAATACATTTTTGTTGATTCTGTACTGCACCTCACATTCCCAAATTCTGCTTGTTCCAGGACCTTCTAAAATATCTCATATTAAAATTTCATGAGCCTTTGTCTCTCAAATCATAAAGACTTACAGCCTTTCTTAGTAACCCAAATGTGGGCAGGCACCATTGTGGCCCCTCTCGTCCTCCTTTCTCAAGACTCTCTGACCCAACATTTACACTTGACAACCACGATCACCTTCCACAGGAGCAACAATAAATTATATCACACCAACATACACCAAAAAAATTCTAAGCCTATTTTATGAATGTAGCTGATATATACTATGTATATAACAGGACTGTAGTAGCTCCACTTCAGGCAGCTAAATGCCTTGTTATGTTGTTACTGTGAAGCTGTGGGGATAATGAGAAGCAGGTTTTAGACCAGAGAGAAAGCCGCAATAGGGACTCATCCATATCTAGGATTTAACGTGGTATCATTTATTGTAAACCTTGAAAAATATTACTTCAACATTCTCAGTGCACAGGTAAGCTTTTTTCTGTGCCTGATAATGTAAATAATACTTCTCTCAGGTGGCTGAAATACAAAATAAAGTTTTTTAAAATAATGATAATACAAACTTTGCAAAATTAAGCATTTGTACAAGGTAGATAGTGTGCTTGGAAGAAGAGCGAAAACTTGAAATAAAAGTATGTCAATTTTATTTCTGAGTGCCTTTCAATATGTCAAGATCTCCTCTTGCTTAACTGTGAAAAGGTGAAGAGAATTTTCCCTTCTTTCCTTATAGTGATTTTGTGATCTTTGTGAATACATATAGGTTAGAAATTCCGTAAACTATAAGTACCACACATATGTTATTATAGCATTATTCATTATAAAAGTTGTCTGGGAAAAGTATATATTATTTTAGAGGACAAAATGTATAGCTTTAGCACATCATCTTAGGCTTTTCCAATAGGTTTCACATTTTTTTTCAATTATACTATCCCCTAATGTTTGTTTTGCATCAAATGGAAAAAGTGCCTTTTTGATAAAAATGGATATTCATGCCAGCATGCGCATAACATCCAAGATTTACCAATTGTCTGATTAATCTGATCAGTGCAAAGAGCCATCAAAAGAACCCAATATGCATGAAATTTATATTCACTGCTTTACTAATACGAAGAGCTGAAAATGCAAAATTCCCAAAATATTCATATTTTTAAATGTTTAAACTTGCTACACAGATTTGTAATCACAACAGACCCCAGAGTTGAATAACCTTCTCATTTATTAGTTTTTGATCCTGGGAAAGTTCCCAAATAAGCTACAGATCCCTCTTCTTGAAGTAAAGGTAGTATTAACCTCTTCAAATATTTATTTGATGATTGGGAGGAAAAAAAAATTTAAACTTATCATAGTGTTTCACATGAACCAGTTGCTGCATATATTTAACTTTTACCACAGACTCATCTAAAAAATCAAATCTATGTGCACATCTCACAAATACTTCTAATCTATATTCTGTTTCAACAAGTCTGCAATGTGAATTTCTGAAATACTAAATAAAGATCATTACCAACTTGATTTTTTTTGCTTGTTTTTTAATTATTTTTTTTGAATTTTATTTCATTATTTTTATACAGCAGGTTCTCATTAGTTATCTGTTTTATACATATTAGTGTACATATGTCAATCTCAATTTCCTAATTCATCCGACCACCACCACACCAGCCCCGCTTTCCCACCTTGATGTCCATAAGTTTGTTCTCTACATCTGTGTCTCAATTTCTGCCCTGCAAACCAGTTCTGTACCTTTTTTCTAGCTTCCACATATATGCCTTAATATACGATATTTGTTTTTCTCTTTCTGACTTACTTCACTCTGTATGACAGTCTCTTGGTCCATCCACATCTCTACAAATGACCCAATTTCATTCCTTTTTGTGGCTGAGTAATATTCCATTGTATATATGTACCACATCTTCTTTATCCATTCATCTGTCGATGGGCATTTAGGTTGCTTCCATGACCTGGCTATTGTAAATAGTGCTGCAGTGAACATTGGGCTGCATGTGTCTTTTTGAATTATGGTTTTCTCTGGGTATATGCCCAGTAGTGGGGTTACTGGGTCACATGGTAATCCTATTTTTAGTTTTTTAAGGAACCTCCGTACTGTTCTCCATAGTGGCTGTATCAATTTGCATTCCCACCAACAGTGCAAGAGGGTTCCCTTTTCTCCACACCTTCTCCAGCATTTATTGTTTGTAGATTTTCTGATGATGCCCATTCTAACTGGTGTAAGGTGATACCTCACTGTAGTTTTGATTTGCATTTCTCTAATAATTAGTGATGTTGAGTAGCTTTTCATGTGCCTCTTGGCCATCTGTATGTTTTTCTGGAAAAATGTCTATTTAGGTCTTCTGCCCATTTTTTGATTGGGTTGTTTGTTTTTTTAATATTGAGCTGCATGAGCTGTTTATATATTTTGGAGGTTAATCCTTTGTCTCTTGATTTGTTGGCAAATATTTTCTCCCATCTGAGGGTTGTCTTTTCGTGTTTTTATAGTTTCCTTTGCTGTGCAAAAGCTTTTAAGTTTTATTAGGTCCCATTTGTTTATTTTTGTTATTCTTTCCATTACTCTAGGAGGTGGGAAAAAAAAGATCTTGCTGTGATTTATGTCAAAGAGTGTTCATCCTATGTATTCTTCTAAGAGTTTTATAGTGTCTGGTTTTACATTTAGGTCTTTAATCCATTTTAAGTTTATTTTTGTGTATGGTGTTAGGGAGTGTTCTAATTTCATTCTTTTACATGTAGCTATCCAGTTTTCCCAGCACCACTTATTGAAGAGACTGTCTTTTTTCCATAATATATCCTTGCCTCCGTTGTAATAGATTAGTTGACCGCAGGAGCGTGGGTTTACCTCTGGGCTTTCTATCCTGTTCCATTGATCTGTGTTTCTGTTTTTGTGCCAGTACCATATTGTCTTGATTATTGTAGATTTGTAGTATAGTCTGAAGACAGGTAGTCTGATTCCTCCAGCTCCGTTTTTTTTCCCTCAGGATTGCTTTGGCTATCAGGGATCTTTTGTGTCTCCATACAAATTTTAAGATATTTTATTCTAGTTCTGTAAAAAATGCCATTGGTAATTTGATAGGGATTGCATTGAATCTGTAGATTGCTTTGGGATTGCAGTGAATCTTTAGATTGCTTTGGGTAGTATAGTCATTTTCACAATATTTATTGTTCCAATCCAAGAACATGGTAGGGGCTTCCCTGGTGGCGCAGTGGTTGAGAGTCCGCCTGCGGATGCAGGCGACATGGGTTCGTGCCCTGGTCCGGGAAGATCCCACATGCCGTGGAGTGGCTGGGCCCGTGAACCATGGCTGCTGAGCCTGCACATCCCGAGCCTGTGCTCTGTAGCAGAAGAGGCCACAACAGAGGCCTGCATACCGAAAAAAAAGAAAAAACAAGAACATGGTATATCTGTCCATCTGTTTGTGTCATCTTTGATTTCTTTCATCAATGTCTTAGAGTTTTCTGAGTACAGGTCTTTTACCTCCTTAGGTAGGTTTATTCCTAGGTATTTTATTCTTTTTGTTGCAATGGTGAATGGGATTGTTTCCTTAATTTCCCTTCTGATCTTTCATTGTTAGTGTATAGGACTGCAAGAGATTTCTGTGCATTAATTTTGTATTCTGCACCTTTACCAAATTTATTGGTTAACTCTAGTAGTTTTCTGGTGGCATCTTTAGGATTTTCTATATATAGTATGTCATCGGCAAACAGTGACAGTTTTACTTCTTCTTTTACAGTTTGGATTCTTTTATTTCTTTTTCTTCTTTGATTGCCATTGCTAGGACTTCCAAAACTATGTTGAATAATAGTGGTGAGAGTGGACATCCTTGTCTTGTTCCTGATCTTAGAGGAAATGCTTTCAGTTTTTCACCATTGAGAATGATGTTTGCTGTGGGTTTGTCGTATATGGCCTTTATTATGTTGAGGTAGTTTCCCTCTATGCCCACTTTCTGCAGAGTTTTTATCATAAATCAGTGTTGATTTTTTTCAAAAGCTTTCTCTGCATCTATTGAGAGGATCATATGGTTTTTCTCCTTCAATCTGTTAATATGGTTTATCACATTGATTGATTTGCATATATTGAAGAATCCTTGCATCCTTGGGATAAATCCCACTTGATCGCGGTGTATGATCCATTTAATTTATTGTTGGATTATGTTTGCTAGTATTTTGTTGAGGATTTTTGCATCTATATTCATCAGTGATATTAGTCTGTAATTTTCTTTTTTGTAGTATCTTTGTCTGGTTTTGGTATCAGGGTGATGGTGGCCTCATAGAATGAGTTTGGGAGTGTTCCTTCTTCTGCAATTTTTTGGAAGACTTTGAGAAGGATGGGTGTTAGCGCTTCTCTAAATGTTTGATAGAATTCACCTGTGAAGCCACCTGGTCCTGGGCTTTTGTTTATTGGAAGATTTTTAATCCCAGTTTCAATTTCATTACTTGTGATTGGTCTGTTCATATTTTCTATTTCTCCCTGGTTCAGTCTTGGAAGGTTATACCTTTCTAAGAATTTGTCCATTTCTTCCAGGTTGTCCATTTTATTGCCATAGAATTGCTCGTAGTAGTCTCTTATGATATTTTGTATTTCTGTGGCATCGTTGAAACTTCTCCTTTTTCATTTCTAATTTTATTGATTTGAGTTATCTCCCTTTTTTTCTTGATGAGTCTGGGTAAAGGTTTATCAATTTTGTTTATCTTCTCAAAGAACCAGCTTTTAGTTTTATTGATCTTTGCTTTTCTTTTCTTTGTTTCCTTTTCATTTATTTTGCTGTGATCTTTATGATTTCCTGCCTTCTACTAATTTTGGGTTTTGTTTGTTCTTCTTTCTCTAGGTGGTTTTGGTGTAAGGTTGGGTTTTGTTTGTTCTTCTTTCTCTAGTTGCTTTAGGTGTAAGGTTGGGATTTTTATTTGAGACTTTTCTTATTCTTGAGGTAGGATTGTATTGCTATAAACTTCCCTCTTAGAACTGCTTTTGCTGCATCCCATAGGTTTTGGATCGTCATGTTTTCATTGTCAGTTGTCTCTAGGTAGTCTTTGATTTCCTTTTTGCTTTTTTCAGTGATATCTTGTTTATTTAGTAACATATTGTTTAGCCTCCATGTGTTTGTGTTTTTTACGTTTTTTTCCCTGTAACTTATTTCTAATCTCATAGCTCTGTGGTCAGAAAAGATGCTTGATATGATTTCAAGTTTCTTAAATTTACCAAGGCTTGATTTGTGACCCAAGATGTGATCTATCCTGGAGAATGTTCCATGTGCACTTGAAAAGAAAGTGTAATCTGCTGTTTTCGGATGGAATGTCTTATAAATATCAATTAAATCTATCTGGTCTACTCTGTCATTTAAAGGTTGTGTTTCTTTATTACTTTTCTGTCTGGATGATTTGTCCATTGGTGTAAGTGAGCTGTTAAAGTCCCCCACTATTATTGTGTTACTGTCGATTTCCTCTTTTATAGCTGTTAGCATTTGCCTTATGTATTGAGGTGCTCCAATGTTGGGTGCATATATATTTATACTTGTTATATCTTCTTCTTGATTGATCCCTTAATCATTATGTAGTGTCCTTCCTTGTCTCTTGTAACATTCTTTATTTTATAGTCTGTTTTATCTGATGTGAGTATTGCTACTCCAGCTTTCTTTTGTTTTCCATTTGCATGGAAAATCTTTTTCCATCCCCTCGCTTTCAGTCTGTATGTGTCCCAAGGTCTGAAGTGGGTCTCTTGTAGACAGCATATAGATGGGTCTTGTTTTTGTATCCATTCAGCCAGGTGTGTCTTTGGTTGGAGCCTTTAATCCAGTTACATTTAAGGTAATTATCGATATCTATTTTCCTATTATCATTTTCTTAGTTGTTTTGGGTTTGGTTTTGTATGTCCTTTTCTTCTTTTGCGTTTCCCACTTAGAGAAATTCCTTTAGCATTTGTTGTAGCGCTGGTTGGTGGTGTTGAATTCTCTTAGCTTTTGCTTATCTGTAAAGCTTTTGATTTCTTCATCAAATCTGAACGTGATTCTTGCCTGGTAGAGTAATCTTGGTTATAGTTTCTTCCCTTTCATCAGTTTAAATATATCGTGCCACTCCCTTCTGTCTTACAGAGTTTCTGCTGAGCAATTAGCTGTTAACCTTAAGGGAGTTCCCTTGTATGTTATTTGTCATTTTTCCCTTGTTGCTTTTAATAACTTTTGTTTGTCTTTAATTTTTGTCAGTTTGAGTACTATGTGTCTCAGCATGTTTCTCCTTGGGTTTATCCTGCCTGGGCCTCTCTGCGCTTCCTGTACTTGGGTGGCTATTTCCTCTCCCATGTTAGGAAAGTTTTTGACTATAATCTCTACAAATATTTTCTTGGGTTCTCTCTCTCTCTCCTCTCCTTCTGGGACCCCCTATAATGTGAATGTTGGTGCATTTAATGTTGTCCCAGAGTTGTTTTAGGCTGTCCTCGTTTCTTTTCATATTTTTTCTTGTCTGTTCCACGACAGTGAATTCCAGCATTCTGCCTTCGAAGTCACTTATCTGTTCTTCTGCCTCAGTTATGCTGCTATTGATTCCTTCTAGTGTATTTTTCATTTCACTTATTATATTGTTCATCTCTGCTGGTTGATTCTTTAATTCTTCTAGGTCTTTGTTAAACATTTCTTGCATCTTCTCTCTCTTTGCCTCCATTCTTTTTCTGAGGTCCTGGATCATCTTCACTGTTATTATTCTGAATTCTTTTTCTGGAAGGTTGCCTATCTCCACTTCATTTATTTGTTTTTCTGGAGTTTTATCTTGTTCCTTCATCTGGTACATAGTCCTCTGCCTTTTCATTCTGTCTGTCTTTCTGTGAATGTGGTTTTCATTCCACAGGCTACAGGATTGTAGTTCTTCTTGCTTCTGCTGTCTGCCCTCTGGTCTGCTCATTCTTTTTTACTACTATAGTTCAACAGAAGAAATATGATCATTTTATAAATGGGTGGGACATTGAATGAATACAAGTTTAATTTAGGCACACTCATAAAATCTTCTTTACTTTTTTGTTGGTTGAATAATCTTATGCTAATTAGATTTATGCCAGTACTGTCTGAACATTTGTACTGAATGTTTTCATATTTTACATGAGAAATAAAAGTATATCTGGGAAAGAGACATCAAAAGATCTGGTCATGCTCCCAATATTTGTATTTACATAGAAATTTTACTAGTGTGTGTTCTTCTGAGATAAAGGACAGTAGTTAAGTTGACATTTTAGCAAATTAAAATATTAAGGTGGTACAACTCAATTATTAATATAAGTAGCATCTTTCGTCATTGGAATCTGTTTTCTGAGAACCATATACTGTTTAATTTTGGAATGGTATAGTTTAACAGAGCAATAAAAATAGCTTTCTTTCTTTCTCTTTTTTTTAGTGTATTGTCTGTGATGGTAGCCAATCCAGATTATCAAAATCAAATGTTAAGGCCAAAAGTCAATATAATTAAGGATTTCATGGTTATAAAATTCAGTCAATGTATTAAGATTTTTTGTAATCATTTTAAAACTTGTATCCATCTCTATTGCTTTTAAAATTCTTGATTGCTACAGAAGTTTAACTTGCCAAAATTTATAAACCAAATTTACAACACAAAAATTAAAAGAAAAAATAGAAAGCTCTCTTACTTTTGCCACAAGGGGGGAAAATATTTATATTGGTGTATTTCTTTCTAATGCTTTTCCTTTTAATTAAAAAATATTGTATAGCGCATTTATACTTTAAAATAAACTTTCATTGTATTATACGTAAAAGCGTTCATTTTACTATTGAAAGTAAACTTATCCATGTTACTATTACCTATGTCAAGAAAAAGACTATCACCAGCACCAGAAATTACTCTTCTATCCCCACCTAATCACTAGTCTCTCCTTCTCTGCAAAATTAATCACTATCCCGACTTCTAATACACTATATTAGTTCTGCATGTTTTTAGCTTTGTAAAAATGGAACCATATAGTATATTTCCATTTTGTGTCTCGCTCTTTAGCTAAACATTATTTTTGAGAGATTCTTCCAATTAGATATGAGTAACAGTGAAGCTTCACTGCACTCTTCCATTATAAGGATATACCTCATTCTTGTTTTGATGGGTAATTGAGTTGTTTTCTTACTTTTCACTGTTGGCAAAAACACTGAATGATCATTTTGCAATGTCTTTTGGGACATGTGAGGGTTTCTGTAAGTGTAGACCTAGAGTGGAATTGTTGGGTCATAGGGAATGAATTAATTCACTTTAGAAGATAGCTGGCAGTTTCCAATGTTTCTGAATTAACTTACATTTCCCACCAGTCACAGTATATGTAAATTCCACCCAATGCAAATCTTTGTCAATATTCTTTATTTTAGACATTTTGCTGTAATGGTACCTGATTGTAGTTTTTATTAGCATTTCACTAATGACCAATGGGAATGAACATCTGTTTATATTCTTACTGACCAATTGTTCAACATATTTATGAATGACCTATTCAGTTCCTCAGACCATTTTTCTATTGGTAATTCCTCTTCAGGTTATTGATATATACATCTTTTTTATTATGTATTATTTTTATATATTATAACTATCTTATTTCAGAATTTTCTATACTTAATACAGTCAAATTTATAAATCACTTTTCTTATGGTTAGTGCTTTTTGGAGTCTATCTCATAGTTAAGAAAATATTTTTATATTTTTTATATTTTCGATTATTCAGTTTTCTCTTTTTGATCAACAATCTCCCTGAAACAGAGATTCAAAGTAGTGTAAAAAAGAGGTCAAGCTTTATTTCTTCTCCGTGTACCTAATCAATTAACCCAAGACCAATTACAGTAAAAACTATACTTTCACAATTGCTCTAAGTATCCCTATCTATGTCTCTATGTATCTTTCTATTGCTCAGTTTTGCTGTTTTTGTACCATCTGTTCCACTCCACTTGGCTTTTTTTCCTTTTCTGCACTACTTGTACTAATGCCACACTGTCATAATTACTTTTAATTTACTCTCTTTTGCTTTACTGTGGTATAAGATTTTATACCACATTATTTCTTCAAGATTGCATGGGTTTATTTTTCCATGTAAATTTAAAAATCAGTTGTTTAATTTTCCATGAAAAAAAAAAAAGCTGCTGCCGTTTAACTGAATCTCTAAGTCAATTTAGGAAAAATTGATATCTTTATAATACTTTGTCATCACAAATACTGACGTGATATATCACATCTTTATTAAGGTCTTTAATTTCTTTTAAAAAATATTCTTCAAAAATCTGTGTAAAGATTTTATACTCTTCATTAGTTTTATTCCTACGTTTTTTAATGTTTATCTTATTCTAGTGTAAAAGCTGTTTAAAAATTATTTACTGGCCTTCCCTGGTGGTGCAGTGGTTGAGAGTCTGCCTGCCAATGCAGGAGACGTGGGTTCGTGCCCCAGTCTGGGAAGATTCCACATGCCGTGGAGCGGCTAGGCCCGTGAGCCATGGCCGCTGAGCCTGCGCGTCTGGAGCCTGTGCTTTGCAACAGGCGAGGCCACAACAGTGAGAGGCCCACGTACTGCAAAAAAAAAAAAAAAAAATTATTATTTACTAATGATTTATGCCTAGTATATAAATAGATTTTTATGTATTGATCTTATATCTAGTAAACTTGTTATAGTCAATTATTAATTCTAATAGTTGACCCAGAGATTTATTTGAATTTTCTACATAGACTCTCAAGTTCTCTGCTTATTATTATGACAATTAAATCTCTTCATTTCCTGTCTGTATAAAATTTATTTATTTTGAGTGATTACTGTGTGCATAATCTCCAGTAAAATGAAAAAAAACATAAAAGGTAATAGCAGATAATCTTTTTCATTTTTATTATCCAGGGAAATACTTTCATATTTTACCTTTAAATATGAAATTTACTGTAGATTTTATTTTATTGTGCTTTGTCAGATTAAGAAGTTCCTTCTGTTCCCTATTTGGTAATAATTTTTGTGATACATAGGTGTTTGTCAAGTGCTTTTCTGAATCTTTTGAGATAGTTACATATATTTTATGTTTTATTCTGTTAATATGACTGATTTTTAAATCTGAAGCAACCATATTTTCCTAAAAAACAATAAACCTGTCAAACTGACATAAGACTTTTTGAAAATATTCATAGCATTAAAAAAACTCATATTTAATGTTAAGTATTTGTACTTAGTTATACTAATAGGATTAAATGTTACTAACATTAATGAAATTAACAAATAAGTCTGAAGTCCAAAGCAAGAATTACAAATATCTGGCAAAACATAGCTCAGAATGAAAAATATATCTGAAGGATGACTCTGCTTTTCACTCTTCTTCATCAAAGGCAATGCTAATAGATTGCACCATTCCAGGTTTAGGCATTGAGAAGTGTTACATAAAAATGTGATACTGAGATGTAACTACCTATAGAAATTAGTGATTAATTACGTACTAAGGATGGATGGAAATGACAAATTTGGGATATTTCCTATGTTTCTGCTTTCAGCAGCTATGAGAAGAGTGAAGACATGGGCTGCAAAAGAGGGAAAAAAGAGAAAGACAATGAGTTCTAATCTGGAACATTTTGAAATTAAGACGGATCTGAGTTATTAAAGGAGTTATCTTTTGGGAGCAGACACACAGGTAATTTTTCAATACTTTTTATATTCCACTACTTTTCAGAATTTTGCAATGAGCATGTATTATTTTTGTTATCAGAAAAAAATTATAAAATCATCATTAATAGATGGCTTTTGAAAATTTCTATGAAATTATAAATCACTTATAATCACTAAAATAATTTTGCTGGGATAATTATTGAAGTAGACAAGTAAATAGCACATTAAAAAATTAGTAAGAGAGAAAATTCTGTCTCCATTGTTCACTGGTCATCTTGTCTTGGAAAACTCCACAAATTTCTTGAAACATTGTCATCTTTAATATTAGAGAAAATAATAATTATACTGCCTATGTCTGATGGTGATTATGAAAGCCACATCTGATACACCCATAATGATAAGTAATTGTTTGGTATTCCTATTTAATATTTAATCATAACTATAGAGAAAACATGTAAAATAAATCAAAAGGTAAGTTTCCATTTTCATAAGTACTAAAAGTTATAAGAATAATTGCTTAAATGGTCTTTAAATCCTGGACATTTCCTTTTCTTAGTAGCATACAGGCTACTGATCTTCTAGCACAGTGTTTTTTCTCTTTTATTTAACTTTGCTTTTTTCAAATCTATCTAATCTAACAGTGATTAATAAGGTAGGAATGATTCATTTGCATGGTATAAGAAAAACTGTATCCCAATTTTGGGCCTTTATATATACTGTCATGGTTATTTTAAATCCCTTGAGGTATTTCTCAGCCCCAAGGTTTAAGAAACTAGGGGCAGGATTTCGGCTAGCATTACGTACAATCCTTCTAATTGTCACATTGAAACAAAATATTTCTATGTTTCTTAAGCTACAGAGGCATAAACCATTATAAAACATATTCAAGGAATGTGTATTCTAGTTAGACAAATATTATAAACAATGGAATATTACTTTATTTCAAATGTGGGTTAATAATTTTCAGAGAATTAGAATATTAAAACATTTAACCCCATAACTACACTGAATATATTATAATATTTTTGTCTACTGAGAAGGTACTTCTAGATTTTGGAATTATCAAAATAATTATAATTATTTTGCTGTAATTGAAAAAACATGCTAAGATAAAAGAACATTTTAATAAATATTATATAATCTAGGTTTACCATATTTTGTGATTTGGGGAATATATTTTCATATTAATTTTGGAATCTTATAAAAAGTACATAATAGTACTGAGTTTGGGGAAATATGTAATTTAGTAGTTGAGATGATAGGTTTTGGAGTTATAATGTCTGGACTTCAATTCTAGCTACTTCGATTACCAGCTTTATGGCAAGGATACTTAATGCGTCTCCTAAACAGTTTCATTTGTAAAACATTAATTAGTCCAAGAAATGTGCTTGGTACATTTCATGGCACAGAATTAGAGTTGATGTTTGTTGAGCAGATGAATGAAGTATATTCTAACTTCTGGTTCTTCCCTTCATCTTCTTACCTAAAATGAAGAAAACATTATTTTAAGAGCTTCCAGAAAGCAGTTTTTTAAAACTATTTTTCATGATATATCATAACTGGAAGTGTTTTTATTAAAATTTTCAATAAATTTTACAAGGATGGCACTATATACTGAAACATTTTACTTGTACTTCACTGTTTAAAAGATCCCTAACATAAAGCATCTTTAGGTTGAAGTGTTTATGTACGTCTTATTTATGATTATAATAGTGAGAGGACATTGGGAACCAAATTAGCTATAAAGTTAAAAGAGGTCTCCAACACCTACAGCAATATTGAAATTCAGAAGTGGAAAAATCAAAGATCTGTTCATGCATCCCATGGAACTATAACACATATTAATAGAATCCATGTCGATGTTAATAGTTAACTTTACATTTTTTGACTGAACCTAATGCCAATGTTATAGTGTTGTTATTTTGAGTAGTATATGATTCAGGAGTGGTTCATGACTGGAAGAAGATAATACTATATGAACATAAAAAAATCTGTACTGCATTTTGAAATCTCAGCCACAATAGACCACTTTGATACACTATATAAGGTCATTATACACGGATATGTGAAAATTAGCAACAATTTGATAATTTTGCCATATACAGTGGGTTGCATCAATTAGACAATATTTTATAAATTTTAACACTATGCACTTTTTGCTGTCATTATTTTACTAGATGTAATTTTCACAGCAGTTTTGAGTTTTAGTCTTCATTACAAGTGACATTAAAAATTACAATGTATGATGTGGATTAAATTTGCATATACCTGCCATTATATATTGTTTGAAAACAATTTCATATGCTTTTGTGTTTGAAGTAGAAGTAAAATATCAGTACAGATTTTAAGAGCCACTAATTGATAATATTATTTCCCCTTATATATATATACATGTGCATTCATTTTTTTATTTTTAGTTACTAGGGTAATTTGGCCAATGAAAACTAAAAATAATACCAGATACTATTTATTTTATACCTACTATGTCCCAAGTGAACTTTTCTTCTCACAACATCTTCACAGGTAGATATCATTAGACATGATTACAGATGAACAGGCTAAATGATACAAAGCAATTTAACCAGATCATATAACTTCTAAATGGTAGGGTGTGTGTTATTTCCAGGTGGCCTGTTCTCTCTCTAAGAAGGCACATCAGTTGAGGTCACAGCAAGAAACTTATGACACATTCAAATTAGGTAATTTGCGAACAGTTTAATGAAGGAGTTGTTTACAAATAGGTGGATGGGTTTAGGAAAATGGCAAGGGATGGAGCAATAACCTCGGTTTCATGACACAAGAGAGAACTGTGTGATAAAAGGAGCTGTAGTCATTAAAAGAGTAATGCTGTAAACCTTGACCAATGCATGGTCACCTGACTGGGAGAAAGCTGAGAAAATAAATGCCCTGAACTCCCTCTTCTGTTGGCCTTGGCACCTCCTTCTTGTTTCTCATATTTGCCACAATGGAATACAAGTCAGACCATTGATGCAATGCAAGGGTGGAGAGAGGATCTGGAGAGACAAATGACAGCTATTCAGAATATAGGATGTGTCTGGAAAGTAAGAATATTCTAATGAGAAGGAACTCTATTGTTATATTATTTGCAACGTATCAACCATGCATACTTTGACGCCTCAGATTATGAAAAAATTTGATTGATTGAAATTAAATGTCATATAAAGTAGTAGCTTTACCAGTTAACAAATATAACAGCTAATGCATTAATATGATGGGGAAAAAAAAAGACAACAGAAATCAATAGATTCAAACAGTACTCTGAAGAAACAAGAAATATTATGTCTTCTTCTTCTCTCCACTGGTTGCATTTTCCATTCATTTCTCACTTATTTATTTATTTTTTTTTTCCCTGCGGTACGCGGGCCTCTCACTGCCACGGCCTCTCCCGCCATGGAGCACAGGCTCAGGATGCGCAGGCCCAGTGGCCACGGCTCACGGGCCCAGCCGCCCCGAGGCACGCGGGATCCTCCCAGACCGGGGCACGAACCTGCGCCCCCTGCATCAGCAGGCAGACTCCCAACCACTGCGCCACCAGGGAAGCCCCCTATTTTTTAATTTATTCAAAAACCGTGAATTCCAGAATGCATCATTATGTTGAGATGAGGTGGTGAAATCATAGGACATTGCATTCTGGATGTCATTTTATTTTAAGAAAATTTATAAACCTGGTAAGATAGGAAGGTGATGGGGTGAATCATGCCAGAATGTGCATTCCTTCATGTACTGTGTTGCATGATGAACACCCTAAAACTTAATCTGACTTTCAAGAGTTGTTAAAGAGGGACCTCCCTGGTGGTGCACTGGTTAAGACTTCGTGCTTCCGATGCAGGGCACCCAGGTTCAATCCCTGGTCAGGGAACTAGATCCCACGTGCATGCCGCAACTAAGAGTTTGCATGCCAAAGCTAAGGAGCCTGCCTGCCACAACTAAGACCCGGTGCAACCAAATAAATAAATAAATAAAAAGAGTTGATAAAAGGTCTTAACAGATTAGGGCATGATCTTATCACAATCTTTCAGTTATACACTCTAAGACTATGAATATCAGGAGCTAACAGATTGTAAGTGTACACTGATGAACTACCTGAGGGCTCTAGCTACACCAGTGTTTGCTGGAAAAAGGTGAATACAAAACACATTTTTTTTCTTTAAAACAGAGGAAAATCCTACTGTCTATGAAAAGATTCTGCAAGAAACAAAGAATAGGAGTACTTTCTTGAATACTGAAACAAGTGGCTTTGAAAATATTTTTGTCATGAAAAAGAATAAAAGTTTAGAAACAAATATAATTATCTTAAAAGTACAAGTAGTTGTACCTTTTTATAAACTGGCGAAAGTGCACCCACACAAACCCAGAGTGAGGTATATAATAAATGGATGACTGAAATTAAAGGAGAGAATTAAAGTAGTAGTAAAGTATAATAGACTAATTCAAATGTACATTGGAGGCAGTAAAAGGAGATATATCATAGGAGTAAAACAAGTCTATGACCAGGAGGATAAATATAACAAGCTCTCACATAATAGATGAAAGAGAAAATTTTTTTTTAAATTGAAACAAGCAAGTTTTTAAATAAAACTAGACTAGAAAATAGAGATCCATGTCAAAAATTATATTTGTGCCTATAAAAGATATCAGAGAATATGGAAAAAGTCAAGATATTAAAGAAAATATTACATTTTTAAAAGGGCCTAAGACAGCAACCCTAACCAGAATAATAGCTTCGATTAATAAAAATTGTTTAAATAGATGCAGATTTACTTATAGTCTTTAAATTTCATGCTAAAGATACAATGTGTAAACATCCAGAAAGAACACATTCATATTGACTACAAAATAAATATGGCATCCAGTTCTCCTGTATGGTAATAAAAAATAAAAAGACAGAGTCTAGAGGTTTTTAAGGGACAAAGATTTTGACTAAAAAATTCTGAACTCGGAGAAGTTCTCGTAAATGATGACATCATAATGAACAGAGATACTTTGCAAGAATTCAAAAACCTAATATCATTCTATTTATAAAATACATTTGTATATCATAAGAAATAGATAACAATTCAGAACTCACAGAAAAGTTGTACTTTAAGTGCTGCTGTAAGATTTGAAATCATTAGGTACATGCTTAGATATTTACAATATTTATGAATATGACTAAAATTAGGTACACATCTAAAAATATTATAAAAGCCTATAAAATAAATATAAAGGGCAAAGAATTGAAGAAAATATTTGTAAGCTTAAATATAATGATTATATAATAAGATCTAGCCCATGCCCCAAATTGAAATTTCAAATACCAGAAATTTTACTAAATGATACTTATTCCTATTTAGCTAGAGAAGTGTAAAACTCATTGTTTTCTTCCAAAAGTATACACTTAGACAAATATCTAATAAACCTAAGTAAATCATAAGAAACTAATAAAAATAAATTAGTTTCCTAATAATTATAGAAAATAAAACAAACAATTTATTCGACTAACAAAACAAAACATCAGGAAACAGTAAATAGCATAAAAATAAAAGCATGAATAAGGGGAAACTGTCAAGTAATTTAAAACAAAAACTATTAACGTCCTCTATTTAAAAAATACTTTGCATTAAATGTAAATATTTAAAAATTTAAAAAATATTTTAAAATATTCTGATTGCATTAAAAGTAAAGTAAAATTTGATGGTACTTACAGAAATGAAGATTAAAACTAAATAGTAAAGGAATAGTATACAGCCATGAAAATGATGACCTACAGTGGATTGCCACAAAATATCATGGAGGACAAATGCAAGCCTCAAAAAAGTATGCTTCATATGATCCCATCATCCTTATCGTTTTAACTAAAGCAATAACAAAACTGTTGGCATATAAATGTGTATGTATGTGTTTAAAATTCATAGACAAATACAAAATAGCCAAACATAAAAATAAGAAGCAAGACTGACAATGATAATGGGAAAAAGTATTTACTGAGGTAAATGAGATGATTTTTAATTAATGAAATTTAAAATCTATAACAAAGTAAATATAGTGATCATTTCCATTTATCTTTTGTATAACCTCAGAATGTCATTTGAAGTTTTGTAAGGATAAATTTATAGAAACATACTTTATCAACACAAACACATTGCCATTTATCTGTGAGTTTATACAGTAGTTCATAGTCAATGAATAAAAAAATTTCAAAGTAGATAGGCATAATAAATCTAACAAGATAAATCTAATAGAGTGAGATGATTCTGTTCCAAATGGCATTGGTTTCCCTTATGCTTAGGAGACTGCTCAGTTACGATTATTTCCCTTTATTAAATAATTTTAATTCTATATATCTATACGAAGGCAATCACTAAAAATATAGGAAATAAATTGCTTATAGAGTCATCTGTTTCAGCATTATTCACATGGCAGAAATTGGAAGCAGTATAAAAATCTAACATTAGAGGAGTGGATTATAGTGTACATGCACAATATACTACTATTCATTAAAAGTGAACATAGAAACAAAAAAAGGTTTGATGGCCTGATACCATATTAAAAATAATGTAAATATAAAGTAGAAAATCAGGATGTAACAGAATCATAAATTTATATTTTTTTATAGAAAAGCTAGACTGGAAAGATATTATACTGGCATGTTAATAATGATACTATCTAGATATTGTGCTTCTAACTTTGTATTTTCTTGAGATATTTCCTAATTTTCTATAATGTATGGATCTTTCTTTCATAATCAAAAGGAAAATTTAATGCAATGATGTAATCTCCTTTATTTGAAAAAATCCATGTAGACATGTACATATTTATAGTTATTTCCTACAAGTGAAATTTATTCTTTAGAGCATAATGTTTTTCTGAAAACTACACATAAAGAAAATATCAAATACCTAGTTTATTGAGGAGTGATCAAATACAATTTTACATGTATATACATATATACATATATTTTATAATGTATATATATAGAGAGAGTTGTTATTCCCGGGTCTCATCCTTAGTTTGATACCTTTTCTCCATAATATTTATATTATATACAAATAGGTTCTTAGTAAATATTGGACCAATTACTTTTGTTTGTTTTAAGAGCCGTAAATACTAAACATGTTTTTTGTTTGTTTTTGAGATTGAGGACAGTCCTTTTTTCTTTCAATTAATTTTTTTTTTTTTTTTTTTACTGTAGGTTCTTGTTGGTTATCTACTTTAAATATAGCAATGTGTACATGTCAATCCCAGACTTTCAATCTATCCCTCCTCCCCCCACCCTTCCCACTTGGTAACCATAAGTTCATTCTCTAAGTCTGTGAGTCTTCTTCTGTTTAGATTTGGCATTTAAGCGATAGCACATGACATTTGTCTTTTTCTGTCTGACCTACTTCAGTTAGTATGATAATCTCTAGTAGCACCTGTGGTGCTACCAATGGCATTATTTCATTCTTTTTAATGACATATTCCAGTGTATATATGTACCACATCTTCTTTTTCCATTCATCTGTCAATGGACATTTAGGTTGCTTCCATGTCTTGGCTGTTGTAAAGAGTGCTATGATGAACACTGGGTGCATGTACCCTTTTGAACCATGTTTTTCTCCAGATAAATTTTCAGGAGTGGGATTGCTGGACCATATGGTAGCTCTAGTTTTAGTTCTTTAAAGAACCTCCATACTGTACTGCATAGTGGTTGTACCAGTTTACATTCCCACCAACAGTGTAGGAGAGTTCCCTTTTCTCCACACCCTCTCCAGCATTTGTATTTTGTAGATTTTTTGATGATGGCCGTTCTGACTGGTGTGAGGTGATATCTCATTGTAGTTTTGGTTTGCATTTCTCTAATAATTAACAATGTTGAGCATCTTCTCGTATGCCTCATGGCCATCTGTATGTCTCCTTTGGAGAAATGTCTATTTAGGTCTTCTGCCTTTTTTTTTTTTAGGTTGTTTGTTTTTTGGATATTGAGCTGCATGAGCTGTGTATAAATTTTGGAGACTAATCCCTTGTTGGTTGCATTGTTTGTGAATATTTTCCCCCATTCTTTGAGTTGTCTTTTCATCTTGTTTGTGGTTTCTTTTGCTGTGCAGAAGCTTTTGAGTTTAATTATGTCCTGTTTGTTTATTTTTGTTTTTGTTTCTATTACTCTGGGAGATGGATCAAAAAAGATATTGCTGCAATTTATGTCAAAGAGTGTTCTGCCTATGTTTTTTTCTCTAAGAGCTTTGTAGTATCTGGTCTTACATTTAGGCCTTTAATCCATTTTGAGTTTATTTTTTTTATGGTGTTAAAGAATGTTCTAATTTCATTTTTTACATGTAGCTATCCAGTTTTCCCAGCACCATTTATTGAAGAGACTGTCTTTTCTCCATTGTATAGTGTTGCCTCCTTTGTCATAGATTAATTGACCATAGGTGTGTGGGTTTATTTCTGGGCTTTCTATCCTGTTCCATTGATCTATATTTCTGTTTTTGTGCCAGTACCATATTGTCTTGATTATTGTAGCTTTGTAGTATAGTCTGAAGTCCGGAAGCCTGATTCCTCCAGCTCCATTTTTCTTTCTGAAGATTGCTTTGGCTATTTGGGGTCTTTTGTGTCTCCATCAGTCCTCACAGTAACTATCAGTTTCACAGTTATGATTCAATGAAATTTTATGAATAAGTGATGTAGTAAATTTAATATATATTGGTGCTATACATTATTTAGTAGCAGTTATAAACATTAAAATATTTTAAAACCTCAGATATAGTTGTTAAATGGAGTAGGATCATGTGTGTGTTGGTGGCACAGAGTGTATAATGTATCTTCTTATCGTATGTTTCCCTGAGATCAGAAAATCAGAAATCAGGTCTGAATCAGAAAATAAATTAATTACCTATTACTTTCTATTTCTAAACATAAAATGCCACACATATTTTAAAATTTCAACAGAGGATTTCAGATTATATATGATTTTCTCATAATTAATCTTTCCAATTTCTTCCTGTTTTCTGTATAACTAAGGATATGAACTGTGTTTACAATTGAAAATTCTATTTGAATCTCACGTTTTCTAACCAAAACTATAAGAGAAGCATCATATGTTATATAATATTCAAAACACTTTGCCTGCATATCCTCTTCAAATTCCATATGCATATGCACTTTCTATTACCACTAATGACAGTTTAGCATGTGTTTTGAGGTGAACTGGCATCCAGTAACTTTCTGAAAATGCACATATTGTTAAGTTCATCTTTTCCTTTCTTTTTTGGTCCTTTGTCGGTTGTTGAGGAAACAAATTCCTGGGGTATTACAATCGGCAGCCTTCCAAAGGGATTCTTGTGGTGCTTTCAAAATCTAATTCTATGACACATGATGGGCCAAAATCACCTCCTCTAGTAATGTAACCCGTTAAAAAAGTCGGTTTAGTAGCTTATTTTTACTGTGTGATGATGAGCAATAGCATCTTATTAACAGTTTCAAATTTAAAATCTCATTAAAGACATCAGCAACACTCTTACTGAAAACTTCTAAAGAATCACTTTTAATGTCCCTTTTTTACCAACACTGAAATTTTATATAAGGAAAGAAAATAAAGTTTTCAAGTGTGGCAGCAAACAAAACTTTATGAAAATCTTTATCCAGTTCTCAGCACTCACTGCTCATCAGAATCAAGTGATAAGCTTAAATAAAATATTAATGCCTGGCCCATGTACCTGCAGTTAAATCCATGCCTGAGTCAGCTTTGCATGGACAAACTCTCAATTTAAGAGTGCTCAGCAATCTAGCTCACAAAATATGTAGTGAGAAATTACATATTGATTTACTCTCATAGGGTTAAAATTATGAAAAGTGCCTACATGATAATCAAGTATCTCTGTACCTGACTACTGCATTCTTGCAATTCACAGATTAAATATAGGGACTGAAAGCAAGTAACAGACCCTTTTTTTCCTCATTAACTACTCTTTGAGCTAATAGCAATATAGATATTAAACAAAAGAAAAACACATTTTATATAGATTGAAACATGGCCTGATTCCATCAGGCAATAAATTAAAATAAAATAAAATTTTAAAAAAGTAACATGGCACTGTTTTCCTACCGCTATTCTAAACCTAGAGCATTTATTCAAAAACCTTGTGTTTCTCACCCCTCTTTCCAAGTCTTTAATTAGTCATTTTACTTTTCAAAGAAGTTTTGCAAATTTCAGTTTGTCCTTTTCATTCATATGGAAAGAATTGCTAGTCAGCAATCCAATTTTAAAGTTAAAATCACATATATTAGTTAGAGTCAGTTAAATTTATTATGATTGGCAAAATGTTTCCTTTCTCCTTTATACTATATTTTCATTTGACATGTCTGGCATAAAACTCAAATTTTCCTGCTTATAAGAACACATAAGGATTAGATATGTTAGTGTTGATGGAAGTTGTCAGTCTGTGCTCATAAAGTACTTCACTGACCTTTAATTTTGATATGAATAAAGTTTGTTGTCATGTTCATGAAGATTAAGAGGCTTCTGCTGTTGGAGTGGAAGTTTTGTATTGCTCTATAACATTTGGCTTTCTCACACTGTTAAATTTAACTCTTTTTAAATTTAGAATTTACTCAATCTGTATTCCTATAATCAAAGATGATTGATCCTTATTCCTAACAACTCACAATCTGTATCAAATTTGACTAAGACTTACATATCTTAACTATTTCTTAATTTTCTGGTAAAAATTTTCCGGCAAATATTAAAAGTTTCAAGAGCCCAATAAAATTAAGGAAATCTTAAAATAATTAGCTATTAATAATTTTTTCTGGAAAAAATTGAGGTCTATTAAGAGACCTGCTCAAGAAACAGGCCCATGTGGAGGAAGCATCTTCCATGGTGCAATAGGAATTTGCTTTCTCTTTGTCATCTTTTCTATCCTGACTCTAACCCATACTATGATACAGAATAGTATTTTTTCTCCAAACTGCTCTTGATTATCGACACCTTAACTGAGAAAGTTCACTTCATTCTCTCATTTCTGGCTCTCATTCCCATTCCTAATTCCACTTCTTCTATGTTATGCATACTCCCAGCTCCAACCCTACATCCATTCCTGAGCCTCGGTATTATCCTGGTTGGTTAACATTTCTTTTTCATTTGAAACTTGAGGAAAGCTTCTATTCTTCAATTTTAATTATTTTGCATAAACGTTAGAAAATTTTCGTATAACATCATACATTGGCAACGAACATTTGCCAAAATTGTTGTGGTTAGGATGAAACCTAGATAGTATTTTAATTCTGTTAATATTTGTAGTACAAATATTAACTATAATACAGTATAATTAAACGCGATTTAATTGTATTTAAGTACAATATTTGTACTACATTTACTATCATATTTATCATATGGCTTAAGTACACTTAATGTAGAGCTGTTTATCATTAGTAAATTAAAGTATACCCCCCATTTTATCCCCCAGAAGCCCCAAAGCAAAGAAATATTTATGACACATATATATGAAAAAATGTGTAGTTTTTACTTTTACTTATCAAGATCTAGGGCTGGAGCAAGCAAGCAAGCAAAATAGAAGTATTACAGTCCTATCCTGTGTTACAATATGTGAAAATTACTTTAACAAATATCTGAAACACAATAACAACTACAAAGACAAATTATTTTCTGGAGTAAAGAAAAGTCAAGAAACAGTTAAGAGTGAAAGCAAATACTTTAGCAGAGAAGGAAAGGGAAACCAAAATATAGTCCATGGTTCATAGCTCTAGATCTAAATACAATAATACTGTCTAGAATCTTTAAGCATCTATTTGTGGATTTCAATGAAAATAAATGAGAATGCATAGAAAGGCCTTACTACCTCCTTGTAAGAAGTCTTTTTTATGAATGAAGATACTGTTATCATATAAGCATATAACTCCTGGGAAATTAGTTTTATAACTGCTACAAGACTATTTACACTAATAATTACTCATTCTTTATAAAGAGGGTGTTATTATCGTTTGTTTTCACCTTTTAATTTGATTGTGCTAATCATATAAAATTAGAGAATAAATCTGTTAATGATAACAGGTGTGCATTTTAGCTTGCTTAATGGGTGTTTTGAATAGTTCATATCCAAAGTATGCAAACATTTTTGATTACCTGTATACAGTACAGCTTTATAGCAAAACTCCAAGATGAAGTCATAAAGAATTTCTGAATTGCAATCTGCAAAATATCCTTCAGGTTAAAGCAATGCCTATAAGGAAATGGGAAAAATAAGATCTGCAGTCTATGTCATATGGAGTTTAAATTAGAAGACTGATTACCTATTTACAAAACCTGTCAATAAGCTCAGTCAGCAGCCATAGATGGAAGTTTGGAATTCTAATGCTTTATCTTGTTTTGCAACAAAAGTATTCACAATGCTCTATATGCTTAATTTCAAATTGAATGGTGAATTCAACAATATTTTCCAAGTCACATAATTAAGCAATACCATTAATCTTTGTTGACAGTCAGAATTCTTTAATGATCAGCTTTTCACTATGTTATGTGAATAAATGCTCCAGGATAATGAATACTCTGTTCTTGAATTTATTTCTATTTTACTTAATACACTTCAAACATTAATGTTTCTAAGCAATTTTCAATCTTTAGAAACATTTGTTTTTATGGCTTATGTGGTTATGAAATAGTCTCTAGAGAGACTTGACAGGTTCACTGTTATTATACAGCTCTGCATTTATTGCTATATTAAGCAACAGTAGTGTTGCTTATTTTAAAACATCAATCCATCAGACTTAGAAGCAAATTTTTGGTGAAAAGTTTCTTTTTCTTTCTCCTTCTCTTTCAAAAGTAACATGTTAATTCAAAGAAGGATATAGGAACATACCGTAAAGGCTAAAACTTTTATTTGTAGATCTTCAGTTTTGTGATCCATTAGTGGGGTGTGGCATTTCATTCATTCATTCATTCATTCATTCATTCTTCATATAAAAATGTAGTGTTTTCAATGAGGAATATATGTCATCAAAGCGTTTACATTCTAGTAAGCAAATAGTGTGGCCTGAATAGCACATGGCTGAATAGAGTATGCCATAGTAGTGCTAGAGATAGAACATTCAAATTCCTGCTCTTTAGTCTGCTGAGTCAGCACTTTGACTCAGCAGACTAAACAGCAAGAATCTGAATGTTTGGCTCAGCTGTCTTCCCCCGGAGAACTTTGCCATCTACTTCTGTTCACATAGACATAGTATTCAAGTGAGCCCTG
Organism: Grampus griseus; assembly: GCF_964374135.1. NCBI lineage: Eukaryota > Metazoa > Chordata > Mammalia > Artiodactyla > Delphinidae > Grampus > Grampus griseus. Next base: position 62,519,060 of record NC_139003.1, read on the forward strand.
GGTGCCTGCACATTTACATGCTGACTGTCTAAAGTAGTCACTTGAAAACAACACTTAACTGAGCCATGGGAAAACACCCCTTAGTGTTCTATATTAATAAATTAAGATTTTACCTAAATGACCAAACTAATGAAATACTGGATCTCATCAATCTTGCTAAGGCAGGCTGCTTCACTAAAGTCCAAAGTCCTTAGCACACGTACAATGTATTTTGTGGCCTTAAAACAATAATTGTCTTCTGTACCCATACATTTTACCTTAGTAGATTCCTTTTATTGTTCTTGGTTACAAAACACTTTGGTCCACTCGTATCATTCCTTAACCTCCTAGTTTCATGCTGTTCCCAAATTTGGTTAACAAGTCATTAACATGTGTCAAATCATTGATAAAAATGTATATTAGGAAGAGACCAAGGATAGAGTCCTTTTAAATTGAAATGATATATAAATTAATAAGAAAAATTAATGGCATTATGAGTGATTATTATATGCCAGACTAAACTATACTAAGTTCTCTAGATACATTCACATATTCTCACAACAACACTTTTGGTTAATGTTTTTAGAATTCTTCTTATAAATGAGGATACTGAGGCATAGGAAGGTGAGGTACTTAGATTGTGATATTAGATAGTGGCAAAGTGAGGACTCAACTCCCAGAAGCTGAGTTCCAAAGTCAGTACTCTTACTTTTTTGCCACCTTGACATCTGCATGAATAGTATTCCTAATTATATTACGATTTATAACACATTTTCACTTCATGTCTGAAAGAATATCATGAGAAATTTGTCAGATCACGTGCTGAAATGTAGAAATATATTTGTGTACATATATATATATATATATATATATATATGGGCAATTCTATCTTTTAGACCTTAGCTTGCATATGGTATAAATTTAGAATGTGCTCAGTAATCACTTTTGAAAAAAAAATGTAAATGGATGCATAAATGAATCCTTAAATCTAAAGCATGGTGGTTCAGTGCATGCCTCTGAAATCAGATGACTTGGTTCAGAACTCAATTTTGCATGTTTCATTTCTCAGTAACTTATGATGGTGCCTTTTCCTCCCTTCCTATGCTTAAACCATGCTTTTATTAACCTGGCCGTGAATAGTCACTGACCTTGGTATCTGTCATTTGAATCTGTAATTCCGTTGATGTTTTTCTTAAAATTGGGGCAATTATCTATCTCCAGTTTTGCAGCAGTTCTTCTGTTCTATATAATTCTTCCAATATCATGAAGAAGAGTTTAATTCACTTGACTTTTCTCAGTACTCTGGGAAATAACTCATTTGAGCCAGGAGACAAACTCATTTAGAAAAGTTACCTGGCTTCTTACTATAGCCTCACTTATCGTGGGCTTCAATTCCCTCTTCCAAAAGTTAGATCTGTGCTTTCAGTCTGATGCTCATTCCCCTTGACAGAAAAGACAGGCAAAATAGAAGTTCAGTAATTCTACTTTCTACTATCTGCTAATCTTACAGCATGAACTCTGAATAACAGACTTGATCTTTCCATTATCTTTTTCTTTTATCTTTTCTTTATCTTTTTCAAACATTCTTACCTTATTTTTTCTCTCATCAGACACAGCTACATTTTTCTACCAACTTTCTGTTCAAATTTCAAATTCAATTTCTAGTTTCTTTCTGGTTTGTGTGTTCCAAATATCACTTTTAGAAAGTCTCTTATCATGTCATTAATCATACAACAATATATAGTAAATATTAGGCACTGGATGTTATAGGGCAGAAAATCTTCATGCCTTACTGTGACATCACAGAGCATATCTGAAGTAAATATAGTACAAGTTGAGAAGTTCAATTAAAAAGGAATGAATGAAATTTGAGGAGGACATATATAGGAGGGGATGACTAACTGTTAAGAGCATTAGGAAGGCTTTAGAGGGGAGGCAGCTTTTTGAAATGGATTTGAAGAGTTTTTCCATGTTTTCCTTTCTTTATATTTGCTTTGACCTTTCAGACATTATTTTTTTGCTTCGATTTTTATATTCATTCCTGGTTATGAGTTGTAATCATCTCTGTTTGTACAGTGGTTCTTTTGGCATCATAAGAACTTACTGTCTCCATGTATTTCACAGCCTGTCTACTTTTCTCCCTTTTCAGTTTAGTTCCATGATTCACAACACCAAACTTTCATGCTTGACAATACTCTAGATATTCTTGTTGTTTTGTCAATTTCCTGCAACCTGTTAGTAAAACCCAAACTCTGTAGGAATCCAAAAAGTGCACCTCCTAGTGTGCTGTGAAAAAAGTCTCACCATTGGGCAGATTGGTGATAATAAATTCATGCAAACCAACTGTATTAGTTTGCTAGGGCTTCCTTAACAAAGTACCACAAAATTGGGTGCCTTAAACAACAGAAATTTATTGGCTAATAGTTCTAGAGTATAGAAGTCCAAAATCAAGGTGTCTACAGGATTGGTTTCTTCTCAGGGCTATGAAGTAAGGATCATCAGTTGCAGGCCTCTCTAATTGGCTTATAGATGGTGATCGTCTCCTGGTGTCTTTTCATATCATCTTCCCTCTACATGTGTCTGTCTCTTTGCCCAAATTTTCCCTTTTTGCAAACACACCAGTCATATTAGACAAGAGCCCACTTTAATCACCTCATTTTAATGTGGTTACCTCTAAAAGGTAATTCACATTACCTGTCTCCAAATAAGGTCACATTATGAGGTACTGAGGATAAGGACTACAACATGTCTTTTTTGGGTGAATTCAATACAATACAATTCAATACATAACATTACCTTAATTTTTTTTTCCTTTTAGCTATCTGTGTATACAGATTTTTCTCGCACTCTCTCTATCAAAAGTATTTTAAATATTTCTACTCTTCTTTAAATTCAAGGCCCTGTCTAAATCACTACATCATTTTAGCTAATCCTCCTGACTCATGCTTCAAAAATAAATAAATAAAAAGAACTTATCATAAAAAAGGACCAAATAGGCACACCTATCTATATCTATAGCCAATCTCTTTCTCTTATATTTTATATTAAAAATAAAGGTTGGGTTTCTTTTCTTTCTCGACCTGTCTAACCTCTAAATGATATTTCTTTGCACTTTTAAAAACTCAGTGCCACTGATTACAGCTATCTTCTTATTTTCAACTTCCCCTTTCTATTGGCTTTTTTCCTATTTCCTATGGTCTCTCTCTTACTAAAACAGACAAACTCTGTTAGTTAACTAGTTGTCTTTATTTGCTTTTAAAATTTCATTATCTCTCATCTGTGACCTGGACAACTCAATTCTGGATTACATTACTCACCATTTCTTGCAACTCCCCAAAACTCCTTAAAACAACCTTACCTTATTTTTTCTCTCAACAGACACAGCTACATTTTTCTACCAACTTTCTCTTCAAATTTCAAATTCAATTTCTAATTTCAAATTCCTTTTTCTAACCATGAGTATTGGATTCTTTTCAGTGTATCTTCCTTGGCCTTTTGACTTCTTACTTCAAACCCTCTTATTGAGGTTAAGAGTGGGTGGTGCATCCTGATCACTCCCATGGGTTTAACTACCAACAAGTCAACTCAGTTCTGAACTTTGAACCTGTATAATCCCTCCCCTTGATATTCACTGGAGTGTAATCCACTTGTTCCATAGCTATGTCAACCTCCACATATGTAGAACTTTAATTCTCTACTACACAAAATTTGAAAATTTCCCCCAATTCCTCATCACAGTAAATGGTATCATCATTTATCCCCCTGGTCAAGTAGAATTTGTTGATTGAGACAGTATTAGTCATAATCATTTGACATCTCCTCATATTCCCATTGGTATTGCAGGGGGATTAACTCCATGTGGAGAAAATTTTGACCATTGTAAAACAAAAAAATGAGATAAAATCAGGTAGATAAATTCCTCTTCTTCCTCACTCTTAAGGAATACCTTGAGACAATTTCTTTTTGAAATCCAATTTAGAGAAGCCTTACCAGACAAGTATACATATTAACAGAACAAATTCCTGTGTCTCTTCAAAGTGGCTCATATCTTTCCTCACCTCATTCACTTTTTTGTTATCTTCATTGTCCTGCAGTTGTACTTCTGAAATAAAACATCAGTACTTAATCCTCCTCAGACTCTGTTTTCTAAAGAACGTGGGATAAGACATCTCCCTATTCCTTAAGATCATATTTGCTCTTTGGCCTCCTAAATACCTGCATCCATCAACTCCTCTCTCTTCCCACTAATGTAACTCTAGTTAAAACCATCACCTTTGCTTACAAGGCTATCTTATATAGGTGATAATGGCTATCGTAACTGTTCTCATTTCAACATGCTTCCCACATTCTCCTTTTTCAACTATTTCCCAGAATCTAGTTAGAATAATCTTAGTAAACTTCAGATTTGATCTTGCCATTCCCCCTTCTAAAATTTGTCAAAGGCTTGATATTGCACTTAAAATAAAGTCCGAACATCTTTAGAATAGCCTAGAGCAAAACTTTCCTAAGTCTTACCTCTGCTAGCCTTCCTTCCCCTGTTTTGTATAACTCTTTCTTCTTTCAACTGTGCTACAGCCATACTGGTCCCCTGTAAGTTCCTCCCAAACAGTATGTTCTTGTGCTCTTTTCTATCTCAAGACTTTGTCCCTGGCACAGCTCTCTTCCCTCCTCTCAATCATACCACATCTAACTCTTACTAATCCTTCATATTTTAGTTTAAATATAATTTTCAACAGAGTTGTCTTCCTTAACATCCTGATATAATTTCTTGTGGTGTTCTCAGAAGAGTGTTAAACCTCAAAATTTTCCAAGCTCACAGGAGAGTTTTCTGGGTATATATATCAAAATCCCCTTAGTACTGGACCATTGTTTTTCTTTACAAAATTGAACATAATATTGTTTTGACTATCTATGTGGAAAAGTATCTTAATTCACCAATGCTCAAAGTTTTACTCTCTGATATTCACAAGCTTTAAGATGACATAGGCACATCCTGAATTGTTCTAATTTGCACCTAATCAAGAATTTCCTTGCTATTAATAATCAGTCAACAGAATTGTTTCACAATGGTGGAGTAGAAGGACATGCTATCACTCCCCCTTGCGAGAACACTGGAAACACAACTAACTGTTGAACAATCATCGACAGGAAGACACTGGAACTCACCAAAAAAGATACCCATTATCCAAAGACAAAGAAGAAGCCACAATGAGACAATCACAATAAAATCAAATCCCATAACTGCTGGATGGGAGACCCACAAACTGGAGAACACTTATACCACAGAAGTCCACCCACTGGAGTGAAGATTCTGAGCCCCACGTAAGGCTTGTGAACCTGGGAATCCGGCAACGGGAGGAGGAATTCCTAGAGAATCACACTTTGAAGGCTAGTGGGATTTGATTACAGGACTTTGACAGGACTGGAGGAAACAGAGACTCCACACTTGGAGGGCACACACAAAGTAGTGTGCACATCGGGACCCAGGGGAAGGAGCAGTGACACCATAGAGACTGAACCAGACCTACCTGCTAGTGTTGGGGACTCTCCTGCAGAGGCAGAGGGTGGCTCTGTCTCACCATGAGGACAAGGACACTGGCAGCAGAAGTTCTGGGAAGTACTCCTTGGCGTAAGCCCTCCCCGAGTCCACCATTAACCCCACCAAAGAGCCCAGGTAGGCTCTAGTGTTGGGTCGCCTCAGGCCAAACAACCAACAAGAAGGGCACTCAGCCCCACCCATCAGCAGGCAAGCGGAGTAAAGTTTTACTGAGCTCTGCCCACCAGAGCAACAGCCAGCTCTACCCACCACCAGTCCCTCCCATCAGGAAACTTGCACAAGCCTCTTAAGATACCCTCATCCACCAGAGGGCAGACAGCAGAAGCAAAAAGAACTACAGTCCTGCACACTGTGGAACAAAAACCACATTCATAGAAAGATAGACAAGATGTAAAGGCAGAGGGATATGTACCAGATGAAGGAACAGATTAAAACCCCAGAAAAACAACTAAATGAAGAGGATATAGGCAACCTTCTAGAAAAAGAATTCAGAATAATGATAGTGAAAATGATCCAGGACCTCGGAAAAATAATGGAGGCAAAGGTCGAGAAGATGCAAGAAATGTTTAACAAAGATCTAGAAGAATTAAAGAACAAACAAACAGAGATGAACAATACAATAATTGAAATGAAAACTACATTAGAAGGAATCAGTAGCAGAATAAATGAGGCAGAAGAACGGCTAAGTGCCCTGGAAGACAGAATGGTGGAATTCATGGCTGCAGAGCAGAATAAAGAAGAAAGAATGAAAAGAAATGAAGACAGGCTAAGAGAACTCTGGGACAACATTAAACACAACAACATTCACGTTATAGGGGTCCCAGAAGGAGAAGAGAGGGAGAAAGGACCCAAGAATATATTTGAAGAGATTATAGTCAAAAACTTCCCTAACATGGGAAAGGAAATAGCCACCCAAGTCCAGGAAGCACACAGAATCCCATACAGGATAAACCCAAGAAGAAACACAATGAGACACATAGTAATCAAACTGGCAAAAATTAAAGACAAAGAAAAATTATTGAAAGCAGCAAGGGAAAAATGACAAATACCATACAAGGGAACTCCCATAAGGTTAACAGCTGATTTCTCAGCAGAAACTCCACAAGCCAGAAGGGAGTGGCATGATATATTTAAAGTGAGAAAGGGAAAAGCCTACAACCAAGATTACTCTACCCAGCAAGGTTCTCATTAAGATTCAATGGAGAAATCAAAAACTTTACAGACAAGCAAAAGCTAAGAGAATTCAGCACCACCAAACCAGCTCCACAAAAGAATGCTAAAGGAAATTCTCTAAGTGGGAAACACAAGAAAAGGACCTACAAAAACAAACCCAAAACAATTAAGAAAATGGTCATAGGAACATACATATCAATAATTACCTTAAACGTGAATGGATTAAATGTTACAACAAACAGACACAGGCTAGCTGAATGGATACAAAAACAAGACCCCTGAAGTGGGTCTTCAGACCTAGGGGAACATACAGACTGAAAGTGAGGGGATGGAAAATGATATTCCATGCAAATGGAAAGTGAGGGGATGGAAAATGATATTCCATGCAAATGGAAATCAAATGAAAGCTCGAGTAACAATATTCATATCAGATAAAATAGACGTTAAAATAAAGAATGTTACAAGAGACAAGAAAGAACACTGCATAATGATCAAGGGATCAATTCAAGAAGAAGGTATAACAAGTATAAATGTATATGCACCCAACATAGGAGCACCACAATACATAAGGCAACTGCTAACAGCTATAAAAGAGGAAATCAACAGTGACACAGTAATACTAGGGGACTTCAACACCTCACTTACACCACTGGACAGATCATCCAAACAGAAAATTAATAAGGAAACACAAGTTTTAAATGACACAGTAGAACAGATAGATTTAATTGATATTTCTAGGACATTCCATCCAAAAACAGCAGATTACACTTTCTTCTCAAGTGCGCATGGAACATTCTTCAGGATAGATCACATCTTGGTCACAAATCAAGCCTCAGTAAATTTAAGAAAACTGAAATCATATCAAGCATCTTTTCTGACCACAACGCTATGAGATTAGAAATCAATTACAGGGAAAAGAATGTAAAAAACACAAACACATGGAGGATAAACAATACATTACTAAATAACCAAGCGATCACTGCAGAAATCAAAGAGGAAATCAAAAAATACCTAGAGACAAATGACAGTGAAAACACGACAATCCAAAACCTATGGGATGCAGCAAAAGCAGTTCTAAGAGGGAAGTTTATAGCTATACAAGCCTACCTCAAGAAACAAGAAAAATCTCAAATAAACAATCGAATCTTACACCTAAAGGAACTACAGAAAGAAGAACAAACAAAACCCAAAGTTAGCAGAAGGAAAGAAATTATAAAGATCAGAGCAGATATAAATGAAATAGAAACAAAGAAAATAGTAGCAAAGATCAATAAAACTAAAAGCTGGTTCTTTGAGAAGATAAACAAAATTGATAAACCATTAGCCAGACTTATCAAGAAAAAAAGGGAGAGAACTCAAATCAATAAAATTAGAAATGAAAAAGCAGAAATTACAACAGACACCACAGAAATACAAAGCGTCCTAAGAGACTACTACAAGCAACTCTATGCCAATAAAATGGACAACCTGGAAGAAATGGACGAATTCTTAGAAAGATATAACCTCCCAAGACTGAACCAGGAAGAAATAGAAAATATGAACAGACCAGTCACAAGTAATGTAATTGAAACTGTGATTAAAAATCTTCCAACAAAAAAAAGTCCAGAACCAGATGGCTTCATAGGTCAATTCAATCAAACATTTAGAGAAGAGCTAACACCCATCCTTCTCAAACTCTTTTAAAAAATTACAGAGGGGGGGCTTCCCTGGTGGCGTGTTTGAGAGTCCGCCTGCCGATGCAGGGGACACAGGTTCGTGCCCCGGTCCGGGAGGATCCCACATGCTGCAGAGTGGCTGGGCCCATGAGCCATGGCCACTGAACCTGCACATCCGGAGCCTGTGCTCCGCAAGGGAGAGGCCACAACAGTGAGAGGCCCACGTACTGAAAAAAAAAAAAAATTGCAGGGGAAGGAACACTCCCAAACTCATTCTATGAGGCCACCATCCCCCTGATACCAAAACCAGACAGAGATATACAAAAAAGAAAATTACAGATCAATATCACTGATGAATATAGATTCAAAAATCCTCAACAAAATACTAGCAAACAGAATCCAACAACACATTAAAAGGATCATACACAATAATCAACTGGGATTTATCCCAGGGATGCAAGGATTCTTCAATATATGCAAATCAATGTGATACACCATAATAACAAATTGAAGATTAAAAACCATATGATCATCTCAATAGATGCAGAAAAGGCTTTTTACAAAAGTCAACACCGATATATGATAAAAACTCTACAGAAGTGGGCATAGAGGGAACCTACCTCAACATAATGAAGGCCATATATGACAAACCCACAGCAAACATCATTCTCAATGATGAAAAACTGAAAGCATTTCCTCTAAGATCAGGAACAAGACAAGTATGTCCACTCTCACCACTGTTATTCAACATAGTTTTGGAAGTCCTAGCCATGGCAATCAGAGAAGAAAAAGAAATAAAAGGAATGCAAATTGGAAAAGAGGAAGTAAAACTGTCACTGTTTGCAGATGACATGATACTATACATAGAGAATCCTAAAGATGCCACCAGAAAACTACTAGAGCTAAGCAATGAATTTGGTAAAGTTGCAGGATACAAAATTAATGCACAGAAATCTCTTGCATTCCTCTACACTAATGATGAAAAATCTGAAAGAGAAATTAAGAAAACTTTCCCGTTTACCATTGCAATGAAAAGAATAAAATACCTAGGAATAAACCTACCTAGGGAGACAAAAGACCTGTATGCAGAAAACTATAAGACACTGATGAAAGAAATTAAAGATACCAACAGATGGAGAGATATACCACGTTCTTGGATTGGAAGAATCAGTATTGTGAAAATGACTATACTACCCAAAGCAATCTACAGATTCAATGCAATCCCTATCAAATTACCAATGACATTGTTTACAGAACTACAACAAAAAATCTTAACATTTATATGTAGACACAAGAGACCCCGAATAGACAAAGCAGTCTTGAGAGAAAAAAACAGAGCTGGAGGAATCAGACTCCATGACTTCAGACTATACTACAAAGCTACGGTAATCAAGACAATATTGTAATGGCACAAAAACAGAAACATAAATCAATGGAACAAGATAGAAAGCCCAGAGATAAACCCACACACCTATAGTCAACTAATCTATGACAAAGGAGGCAAAGATATACAATGGAGAAAAGACAGTCTCTTCAATAAGTGGTGCTGGGAAAACTGAACAGCTACATGTAAAAGAATGAACTTAGAACACTTGCTAACACCATACAGAAAAATAAACTCAAAATGGATTAGAGACCTAAATGTAAGCCTATACACTATAAAACTCTTAGAGGAAAACATAGGAAGACTACTCTTTGACATAAATCACAGCAAGATCTTTTTTGATCCACCTAGAGTAATGGAAATAAAACGAAAAGTAAACAAATGGGACCTAATGAAATGTAAAATCTTTTGCACAGCAAAGGAAACCATAAAAAAGATGGAAAGGCAACCCTCAAAATGGGAGAAAATATTTGCAAACGAATCAACGGACAAAGGATTAATCTCCAAAATATATAAAGAGCTCATGTAGCTCAATATTAAAGAAACAAGCAACCCAATCCAATAATGGGCAGAAGACCTACATAGACATTTCTCCAGAGAAGACATACAGATGGCCAAGAAGCACATGAAAAGCTACTCAACATCACTAATTATTAGAGAAGTGCAAATCAAAGCTACAATGAGGTATCACCTCACACCAGCTAGAATGGGCATCATCAGAAAATCTTCAAGCAACAAATTCTGGAGAGGGTGTGGAGAAAAGGGAACCCTCTTGTACTGTTGGTGGGAATGTAAATTGATACAACCACTGTGGGCAACAGTATGGAGGTTCCTTAAAAAACTAAAAATAGAATTACTGTATGACCCAGCAATCCCACTACTGGGCATATACCCAGAGAAAACCATAATTCAAAAAGACACATGCAGCCCAATGTTCATTGCAGCACTATCTACAATAGCCAGGTCATGGAAGCAACCTAAATGCCCATCGACAGATGAATGGATAAAGAAGATGTGGTACATATATACAATGGAATATTAGCCATAAAAAGGAATGAAATTCGGTCATTTGTAGAGACGTGGATGGATCTACAGACTGTCACACATGGTGAAGTAAGTCAGAAAGAGAAAAACAAATATCGTATATTAGCGCATATATGTGGAACCTAGAAAAATGGTACAGATGGACTGGTTTGAAGGACAGAAATTGAGACACAGATGTAGAGAACAAACGTATGGACACCAGGGGGGGAAAGCGGCGGGGAAGTGGTGACAGTGGTGTGATTTATTTGGAGATTGGCATGGACGTGAATACACTGATGTGTATAAAATTAATGACTAATAAGAACCTGCTGTATAAAAACATAAATCAAATTAAATTCAAAAAAATTTTTTACATCTGCCACAGAGCCAGTGTGACTTGGCAGACAGATCTTAAAAATAAGCTATGGACCAAACAATTGAATTTAGTAATTAATTTCATAGCCAACCCCCTCCCCCCAAAAATAAATAAAAATATAATTAGTCAACAGAAGTATCTTGATTTCATGCTTTCTCTGCCTTCTGAAAAATTAAATGACCTAATGGTAAATATCTTCGATTCATTTACAAAAGTTTTCTAATCTTTTTTCAGTAATTAAAATGCAGTATATATAAAACTCTATTTTATTGTGATTTTTAAAACACTGTTACATGTCATTTTGATGTCATCAGGAAACAATGAAACATTTATTAAGATGCCCCACACTTTATAGTTCTTAAAAAGTCAGATAAAGAAAGTGCATACAAAATAAGTTAATATGTTATTAAACCAACAAAAGAGCACAGAAGCAAGTGAGTGAAAGATTTAAAACAGCTTTGGTTTGGAACTGCAATCCCTAGGTGGTCTAATTCGAGCAGAACATTGCCGCAAGGCACAGGACCCCAGCATTGTTAGAAACAACTCAAGTCATCTGCCATTTTGTCAGATGGAGGAGCTTCCCTACCTCGTAGATGAAGCTCATCACTGCATTGACAACGCTGGGTTCCACATCATTAGTTTCCATTTGATTCTGTAGCAACAAAATAAGAGAAAATTAATTATAGTAGATGCTGGAAACCAAATAGTGGAATTAAAATCCCAGCATTCTCATTTAATGGCCAAAAAACAAATTACACTATTACAGCAGAACAGCTTTTTTAACCTCCTGTGCTGGTTTCTGCATTTTGCATGAATGTGGAGCTTATGCACTGAAATAAGCAACTTTATTAAAAATGAATCCTGGAACATTGCTGTGGAGAGTTCAGTCAGCAATTCTGTCCAATATGTGGGCTCTTAGGAAGAAACCACATCTACATTTCTGGGAAAAACTACTCACCTCCCTCTATTTGCTTGGTAAACAAAGTAACCTTTTTACTTCAACATCATCTCTTAGATGGACTCAAGCTGGTGAGACAGACTGGCAGACACTGGCACCATCAAAAGTTTATACATCTCATTCCAATTCCACTCTAAGGCTGATTAAAACAAGAAAGTATAACAGATCCCATCCTAAATGGAGCTGATCCAAATTGCTGGCTCAGACTAAGGTCAAAATCAGAAAGGACTTGAAAGAGAAAGGCTGTAGGTATATAACATGCCCAAAGAACCTCTGTCGACAGAGAGAGATTCCATAACTATGGAACTGCCAAAGGACAACTCTTTCAAGAAAGTACTTTATGTAAATGACTTCTTGTTTTCATTTCCCACCCTTTGTTCTCTAATAACACTCTACATTAAGAAATTGCGCTATAAGCTTTATTAGCAATTTGAACACAAGAGTATGCTGAATGGTGAGTAATATACTCAAAAATGCTTTCAAGCCTTCCACTTTCTTTTCTAGTTTTATGTTTAATAGAAAATATAACACTTTCCAAATGACTGAAATCAACAATATTTTCATTGCTCTTGTTACATATTATATATGTATATATTGTTTGGTATATAGACAGGTAAATAGAAAGATGTGGCTTTCAGATGCTATAATGTAAAGTACTACATGACAGCCTGGGGAAAATATATTCAGTTTCTATGTGGTCTCTTTTATTTTGTCATTTCCTATCATCTTTGTACTTCTCTTTTTATTTCTTTCATTTTTTTCACATTTCTGTTATAACCGTTTACCTCCCAGATATTTTTTGATCTGTATACAACTTATATGGCTATGTTGTATGGTGGGGGCAGGTCATGAATCTACTGCTCTATGACTTTCTGAAGAGTTATTTCTACTGAAGATCAATTGTCTAGTATTTCCTTCTCTCTCTTTACCTTCAGCCATTTAATAAAAATATGCTTATTTTCTTTGCTTTGTGTAGTGCAGACAAGGAAAAGCATAAGCATCACTTCATGTATTCCTTGTGATTATTGTATTAATTATTTATTTCATGAATGACCTTAAGATATATGTTTTAACAGAGCCCAAGACATGCATGATCTGACTAATCTCACATAAACACGTATTCAAAGCCAGGTATTTTCAGGTTAGATACAAATGTATTCATATTCATCCTCTTTTTGAGGGAATTTAAATTACCTTAACCAATTCTTCTTCATTATAATTAATATAAAAAGGATCCTAATAATCATGTGGTACTTCATGGATTGTAAAGTGCTTTCCTACACATTAATAGATCTGATTTTCATGAAATTCTGGAAATTGTGTGCACATGTGTGAATGTGTGTGTATGCATTGCAGGTGAGGCAACTAAGGCACCATGAGAAAAAAAGACACATCCAAGTCCAGAAATGCAAAGTGATATATAGCACAGCTGATAAACTAGCCTACCTCTCCAGATTTCCAGTTCACAGTTATTTATGTTAAGATACTTTGAGTTTATTTGTTAACCCTTGATGTTTGGAGGCTACAAAATAGTAGAAACAACAAAATTGAAATCACTCAAAACATCACTTTTACCTACCTCTAAAAATACCTCTAAAAATATGTTAAGTTTTCTACACATAATTCTGAGGCAATAAAAAGAGCTTCAGATAAAATTTAAGGGTATAGCTTTAATTGGAAATAACCTAAGAATCTAATAGTAAGGGATTGGCAAATTAGGTAATATTGTAATTGGTAAGCTGATGTACTCTGAAGACATTAAGTGTTATGCTTTTGTATTTGGAAATATGTACAGTTTAATTTGCAATAGAGAAATAAAAATTAAACTATAATTATTCACTAGTCAGGTTGTTCCAGATAAAAAATTTTGATATGCAGAGTATTGGTACGTGAAAGAGGTCCACTGCTCTCATACACTTCTAGTAAGTGTAAAATTAGGGACACCTTCTCTGGAGAAAAATTTGTCAGTATCCACTAAAAGTAATTTGCTTTTAACACACTAATTCCTTTTCTAGGAATTTATCCTCTTGATCCACTCATATGAACAAAATAACATAGGTGCAAAGTGTGCAGTGAAGCACTGTTTGTTATTGCAAAAACCTGGAAACAACCTAAATGCCCAATTGAAAGGGAAGTTGTTAAATAAATGCGAGTATATCATGAAATAAGTACTTCAGAGTTTTCAAATAACATGGAGAATGTTCACTTTGTGTTATTTGATAGAAAAAGCAGATTATAAACAGAATTTTTAATATCACCTAATATGTGTCTAAATATATCAAACATTTAATTGCCAACTGTGGTTCTGTAATAGGAAACTTCTGTTCTCTTCTATATTGAAAATTTTCTAAGATGAATGTGTAATTACTTTTATAGTTTAAAAGTTTATTCAATTTACATTTTAAAATGACTAAAGGAAGTAGAAGTATAGTCTTTTTAATAAAATTTTATATATTTAAGGTCTGCAACATGATAATTTGGTGCACATGTACATAGTGAAATGATTACTTATAGTGAAGCTAATTGACATCTCATCTCCTCATAAAATTACCATTTTTGGTGTGTAATGAGAGCACCTTAAATCTACTCTCTTAGCAAATTTCCAGCATTAATACAATATTATTAAGTATAATCATCATGCTGTCCATTAGATCTCTAGACTTATTCATCCTACATAACCACAACTTTGTACCCTTTGACCAGCACCTCCCCATTGCCTCTACTTCCTCTACCACTACGAACTACCATTCTACTCTCTGCTTCTATGTAATTGCCTCTTTTAGATTCTACATATAAGTGAGATCCTGAAGTTCTTTTCTTTGTCTCTGGCTTATTTAACTTAGCATAATTTTGTATAAAATTCCTGCCAAAAATAATTAACAAGAATTTTTACATGCATTTTAAAAGCTACCCATAATTTACACTGGAATGCAGAATTCCTCTTTTGGAAAGGCCTGCTGAATGTTTAGGAAAATACTTAATGGGTTGATGGACATTTCCCTCTCTCTCTCTCTCTTCCCCTCCCCCATCAACACTCCTTCCTTTTTTCTTTTGTGTAGTAAAAAATGGGGCTTTGAGAAGTGCGTATATCCTCTGAGAATTCAAGACCTTGGAGTTTCCAAGATTGTAGCCAGTCAGGAGCAGAGGGGAGATAAAGATGTGGTATTTGAGATAGGCATGGGCCCAACAATTTAATGATTGATTCATATTTGTGTAAAAAGATATCAAATAAGAAGTCTTTAGACTACTATGCTTCAGAGAGTAGTAGGCTTCAGATACTTCTTCAAACTACTGTGACCAAGGACTTCAGGAAATTGAAGTCTAATAATAAATTTTAAATACAGTCATTCAAAAAACAATCACTGATTATCTAATATGTTTGAATATTCTACCAGGCCACAATCAGTGTATGAAAGTTCCTTATTCTCACAGACTTTATATTATAGAGGGTTAAGTATAAATCCTATTTAAACAGATAACAAATGTTGGTTGGGACAGTGAAGTAAATGAGCAGGACGTCACTAAGGGGAAAGCACTTTTAGATGGAATGGTCTGGGAATGTCTCTCAGAAGAGTGACTATTTGAGCTGGGCACTTGAGAATCTTAAGTGACAATCAGTGCAGCATTGTGGGAGAAAAACATTTCAGGTGGGATAACATCACATGCAAAGACACTGACACGGGAAAGAATATTTTGGATTATAGAGAATAAAATACCCATGTGTAGGGGCTTCCATGGTGGCGCAGTGGTTGAGAGTCCGCCTGCCAATGCAGGGGACACGGGTTCATGCCCCGGTCTGGGAAGATCCCACATGCCACGGAGCAGCTGGGCCCATGAGCCATGGCCGTTGAGCCTGCACGTCCGGAGCCTGTGCTCTGCAACGGGAGAGGCCACAGCAGTGAGAGGCCCGCGTACTGCAAAAAAAAAAAAAAAAAAAAAATACCCATGTGTAATGATTTAGGGAGAAAGGAGAGCAAAATGAAATTGGGAAATTAGGAGCCAGATAATATAGGACATATATAGTGGACATTTATCCATCTTGGCTACCCAAATTCTACTTTTCCTTTCTAATAGCACCCTGATATTTTTTTAACATCTTTATTGGAGTATAATTGCTTTACAATGCTGTGTTAGTTTCTGCTATATAAGAAAGTGAATCAGCTATACATATACATATATCCTTATATCTCATCCCTCTTGTGTCTCCCTCCTACCTGCCCTATCCCATCCCTACAGGTGGACACAAGCACCGAGCTGATCTCCCTGTAGAGAGTATGTGGCTGCTTCCCACTATCTGTTTTACATTTGGGAGTGTATATATGTCCATGCCACTCTCTAACTTCATCCCAGCTTAACCTTCCCCCTCCCTGTGTCCTCAAGTCCATTCTCTACAACTGTGTCTTGGTTCCAGACCTGCCCCTAGGTTCTGCAGAACCATTTTCTTTTTTTTTTTTAGATTCCATATATATGTGTTAGCATACAGTATTTATTTTTCTCTTTCTGACTTACTTCACCCTGTATGACAGTATCTAGGTGCATCCGTCTCACTAAAAATAACTAAGTTCCGTTTCTTTTTATGGATGAGTAATAATCCATTGTGTATATGTGCCACATCTTCTTTATCCATTCATCTGTCGATGGACACTGAGGTTGCTTCCATGTCCTGGCTATTGTAAATATAACTGCAATGAACATTGTGGTACATGACTCTTTTTGAATTATGGTTTTCTCAGGGTATATGCCCAGTAGTGGGATTATGGGCTCATATGGTAGTTCTGTTTTTAGTTTTTGAAGGGACCTTCATACTGTTCTCCATAGTGGCTGTATCAATTTACATTCCCAGCAATGGTGCAAGAGGGTTCTGTTTTCTCCACACCCTCTCCAGCATTTATTGTTTGTAGATATTTTGATGATGGCCATTCTGACTGGTGTGAGGTGATACCTCATTATAGCTTTTTTTTTGTTTTTTGGGGTTTTTTCGTGGTACGCGGGCCTCTCACTGTTGTGGACTCTTCATTGCAGAGCACAGGCTCCGGACGCGCAGGCTCAGCGGCCATGACTCATGGGCCCAGCCGCTCCGTGGCATGTGGGATCTTCCCGGACCGGGGCACGAACCCCGCGTCCCCTGCATTGGCAGGCGGACTCTCAACCACTGCGCCACGGGGGAAGCCGTCTCATTGTAGTTTTGATTTGCATTTCTCTAATCATTAGTGATGTTGAGCATCCTTTCACATGTTTGTTGGCAATCTGTATATCTTTCTTGGAGAACTATATATTTAGGTCTTCTGCACAATTTTGGATTGGATTTTTTGTTTTTTGATAGTGAGCTGCAGTAGCGGCTCATAAATTTTGGAGATTAATCCTTTGTCAGTTGCTTCATTTGAAAATATTTTCTCCCATTCTGAGGGTTGTCTTTTAGTCTTGTTTATGGTTTCCTTTACTGTGCAAAAGCTTTTAAGTATCATTAGGTCCCATTTGTTTATTTTTGTTTTTATTTTCATTTCTCTAGGAGGTGGGTCAAAAAGGATCTTGCTGCGATTTATGTCATAGTGTGTTCTGCCTAAGTTTTCCTCTAAGACTTTTATAGTGTCTGGGCTTACATTTAGGTCTTTTATTCATTTTGAGTTTATTTTTGTATATGGTGTTAGGGAGTGTTCTAATTTCATTCTTTTACATGTAGCTGTCCAGTTTTTCTAGCACCACTTATTGAAGAGGCTGTCTTTTCTCCACTGTGTAGTGTTGCCTTCTTTCGCAAAGATAAGTAGAGCATATGTGTGTGGGTTTATCTCTGGGCTTTCTATCCTATTCCATTGATCTGTATTTCTGTTCTTGTGCCAGTACCATACTGTCTCGATTACTGTAGCTTTGTAGTATTGTCTGAAGTCAGGGAGCCTGTTTCCTCCAGCTCCATTTTTCTTTCTCAAGATTGCTTTGGCTTTCGGGTCTTTTGTGTTTCCATACAAATTGTGAATTTTTTTGTTCTAGTTTTGTGAAAAATGTCATTGGTAGTTCAATAGGGATTGCATTGAATCTGTAGATTGCTTTGGGTAGTATAGTCATTTTCACAATGCCGATTGTTCCAATCTTAGGACATGGTATATCTCTCCATCTGTTTGTATCATCTTTAATTTCTTTCATCAGTGCCTTATAGTTTTCTGCATACAGGTCTTTTGTCTCCTTAGGTAGGTTTATTCCTAGGTATTTTATTCTTTTTGTTGCAATGGTAAATGGGAGAGTTTCCTTAATTTCTCTTTCAGATTTTTCATCCTTAGAGTATAGGAATGCAAGAGATTTCTGTCCACTAATTTTGTATCCTGCTACTTTACCAAATTCATTGATTAGCTCTAGTAGTTTTCTGGTGGCATCTTTAGGATTCTCTATGTACAGTATCATGTCATCTGCTAACAGTGACAGCTTTACTTCTTCTTTTCTGATTTGGATTCCTTTTATTTCTTTTTCTTCTCTGATTGCTATTGCTAAAACTTCCAAATCTATGTTGAATAATAGTGGTGAGAGTGGGCATCAACCTTATCTTGTTCCTGATCTTAGTGGAAATGGTTTCAGTTTTTCACCATTGAGAAAGATGTTGGCTGTGGGTTTGTCATATATGGCCTTTATTATGTTGAGGTAAGTTCCCTCTATGCCCACTTTCTGGAGGGTTTTGATCATAAACAGGTGCTGAATTTTTTTGAAAGCTTTTTTGCATCTGTTGAGATAATCATATGATTTTTATCCTTCAGTTTGTTAATATGGTGTATCACATTGATTGATTTGCGTATATTGAAGAATCCTTGCATTCCTGGGATAAACCCCATTTGATCATGGTATATGATCATTTTAATGTGCTGTTGAATTCTGTTTGCTAGTATTTTGTTGAGAATTTTTGCATCTGTGTTCATCAGTGATATTGTCCTGTAGTTTTCTTTCTTTGTGACGTCTTTGTCTGGTTTTGGTATCAGGGTGATGGTGGCCTCGTAGAATGAATTTGCGAGTGTTCCTCCCTCTGCTGTATTTTGGAAGAGTTTGAGAAGAATAGATGTTAGCTCTTCTCTTAATGTTTGGTAGAATTTGTCTGTGAAGCCATCTGGTCCTGGGCTTTTGTTTGTTGGAAGATTTTTAATCACAGTTTCAATTTCAGTGCTTCTGATTGGTCTGTTTATATTTTCTATTTCTTCCTGTTTCCCTCTTGGAATGTTGTGCTTTTGTAAGAATTTGTCCATTTCTTCCAGGTTGTCCATTTTATTGGCATATAGTTGCTTGTAGTAATCTCTCATGATCCTTTGTATTTCTTCAATGTCATTTGTTACTTCTCCTTTTTCATTTCTAATTCTATTGATTTGAGTCTTCTCTCTTTTTTTCTTGATGTGTCTGGCTAATGGTTTATCAATTCTGTTTACCTTCTGAAAGAATCAGCTTTTAGTTTTATTGGTCTTTGCTATCACTTCTTTCACTTCCTTTCATTTATTTCTGATCTGATCTTTATGATTTCTTTCCTTCTGCTAACTTTGGGTTTTTTTAATTCTCCTTTCTCTAATAGCTTTAGGTGTAAGTTTAGGTTGTTTATTTGAGATGTTTGTTTTTTCATGAGGTAGGATTGTATTGCTATAAACTTCCCTCTTAGATCTGCTTTTGCTGCAACCCATAGGTTTGGGGTCGTTGTGTTTTCATAGTCATTTGTTTCTAGTTATTTTTTGATTTCCTCAGTGATTTCTTGGTTATTTAGTAGCGTATTGTTTAGCCTCCATGTGTTTGTATTCTTTACAGATTTTTTCCTGTAATTGATATCCAGTCTCATAGCGTTGTGGTTGGAAAAATACTTGATACAATTTCAACTTTCTTACATTTACCAAGGCTTGATTTGTGACCCAAGATATGATCTATCCTGGAGACTGTTCCATGAGCACTTGAGAAGAAAGTGTGTTCTGTTGTTTTTGGATAGAATGTCTTATAAATATCAATTAAGTCCATCTTTTTTAATGTATCATTTAAAGCTTGTGTTTCCTTATTTATTTTTATTTAGGATGATCTGTCCATTGGTGAAAGTGGGGTGTTAAAGTCCCCTACTATGACTGTATTACTGTCGATTCCCTGTTTATTTGCTTTATGTATTGAGGTGCTCCTATTTTGGGTGCATAAATATTTACAATTGTTATATCTTCTTGGATTGAATCCTTGATCATTATGTAGTGTCCTTGTCATGGTCTTTATTTTAAAGTCTATTTTGTCTGATATGAGAATTGCTACTCCAGCTTTCTTTTGATTTCCATTTGCATAGAATATCTTTTTCCATCCCCTCACTTTCCGTCTGTATGTTTCCCTAGATCTGAAGTGGGTCTCTTGTAGATAGCATATATACAGGTCTTGTTTTTGTATCCATTGAGCCAGTCTGTGTCATTTGGTTGGAGTATTTAATCCATTTTCATTTAATATAGTTATTGATATGTATGTTCCTATTACCATTTTCTTAATTGTTTTGGGTGTGTTATTGTAGGTCTTTTCCTTCTCTTGTGTTTCCTGCCTAGAGAAGTACCTTTAGCATTTGTTGTAAAGCTGGTTTGGTAGTGCTGAATTGTCTTAGGTTTTGCTTGTCTGTAAAGGTTTTAATTTCTCTGTTGAATCTGACTGAGGTCCTTGCTGGGTAGAGTAGTGTTGGTTGTAGGTTTTTCCATTTCATCACTTTAAATATGTCCTACCACTCCCTTCTGGCTTGCACAATTTCTGTTGAAAATTCAGCTGTTAACCTTATGGGGATTCCCTTGCATGTTAGTTTTTGTTTTTCCCTTGCTGCTTTTACTATTTTTTCTTTGTATTTAATTTTTGATAGTTTGATTAATATGTGTCTTGGTGTGTTTTCTCCTTGGATTTATCCTGTATGGGACACTTTGTGCTTCCTGGGCTTGATTGACTCTTCCTTTCCATATTAGGGAAGTTTTCAATTATAATCTCTTCAAATATTTTCTCAGCCACTTTTGTTTTTCTCTTCTTCTTTTCTGGGACCCCTATAATACAAATGTGGGTGTGTTTAATGTTGTCCCAGATGTCTTTGAGACTGTGGTCAATTCTATTCATTCTTTTTTCTTTATTCTGCTCTGCGTTAGTTATTTCCACTCTTTTATCTTCCTGGTCACTTATCTGTTTTTCTGCCTCAGTTATTTTGTTGATTCCTTCTAGAGAATTTTTAACTTCATTTAGTGTGTTGTTCATCATTGCTTGTTTGCTCTTTAGTTCTTCTAATTCCTTGTTAAATGTTTCTTGTATTTTCTCCATTCTATTTCCTAGATTTTGGATCATCTTCACTATCATTACTATGAATTCTTTTTCAGGTAGACTGCGTATTTCCTCTTCATTTGTTTTGTCTTGTCGGTTTTTACCTCACTCTTTCATCTGCTGTGTATTTCTCTGTCTTCTCATTTGCTTAATTTACTGTGTTTAGGGTCTCCTTTTTTGCAGGCTGCAGGTTTGTAGTTCCTGTTGTTTTTGGTGTCTGTACGCAGTGGCTAAGGTTGGTTCAGTGGGATGTGTAGGCTTCTGCATGGAGGGGACTTGTGCCTGTGTTCTGGTGGATGAGGCTGAATCTTATCTTTCTGGTGGGCAGGACCATGTCCAGTGGTGTGTTTTGGGGTGTCTGTGACCTTATTATGATTTTAGGCAGCCTCTCTGCTAATGGGTGGGGTTGTGTTCCTGTCTTGCTAGTTGTTTGGCATAGGGTGTCCAGCATTGTAGTTTGCTGGTCATTGAGTGGAGCTTGGTCTTAGCATTGTGATGGAGATATCTGGGAGAACTTTCACCATTTGATGCTATGGTGTCTGGTGAACCAGTGTCCTGAACCTGGCTCTTCCATCTCAGATGCACAGGCCTGACACCTGGCCGGAGCACCAAGACCCTGTCAGCCACACGGCTCAGAGGAAAAGGGAGAAAAAGAAAGAAAAAAAAATATATATATATATATATATAATGAAATGAAGTAAATAAAGTTATTAAAGTAGAATATTTTAAAAAGTTATTAAAAATAAAAAAAATTTAGAAAAGAAAGAGAGCAACCAAACCAAAACACATATCCACCAATGAAAACAAGCACTAAAAACTATACTAAAAAAAAAAAAAAAAATGGACAGACAGAATTCTAGGACAAATGGTAGAAACAAAGCTATACAGACAAAGTCACACAAAGAACCATACACATACACACTCACTAAAAGAGAAAAAGGAAAAAAATATATATATATATAAAAGGAAGAGAGCAACCAAATCAATAAACAAATCTACCAATGATAATAAGCTGTAAATACTAAGCGAAGATAAACTTAAAACTGGAAACAAATTAGATGCAGAAAGCAAACCCCAAGTGTGCAGTTGCTCCCAAAATCCACCACCTCAATTTTGGGATGATTCATTGTCTATTCAGGTATTCCACAGATCCAAGGTACATCAGGTTGATTGTGGAGATTTAGTCTGCTGTTCCTGAGGCTGCTGGGAGAGATTTCCCTTTCTCTTCTTTGTTGGCACAGCTCCCGGGGTTCAGCTTTGGATCTGGACCCCGCCTCTGAGTGTAGGCTGCCGGAGGGCGTCTGTTATTCGCTCAGACAGGACGGGGTTAAAGGAGCGGCTGATTAGGGGGCTCTGGCTCAGTCAGGCTGCGGGGAGGGAGGGGTACAGAATGCAGGGCTAGCCTGTGGCAGCAGAGGACAGTGTGACGTTCCAACAGCCTGAGGTGTGCTGTGCATTCTCCCAGGGAAGTTGTCCCTGGATCACGGGACCCTGGCAGTGGCAGGCTGCACAGGCTCCTGGGAGGGGAGGTGTGGATAGTGACCTGTACTTGCACACAGGCTTCTTGGTGGCTGAAGCTGCAGCCTTAGCATATCATGCCCGTCTCTGTTGTCTGTGCTGATAGTTATGGCTCACGCCCACTTCTGGAGCTTGTTTATGCAGTGCTCTGAATCCCCTCTCCTTGCACATCACAAAACAATGGTCTCTTGCCTCTTAGGCAGGTCCAGACTTTTACCCAGACTCCCTCCCAGCTTGCTGTGGTGCACTAGCCCCCTCCAGCCTGTGTTCATGCAGCCAACCCTCGTCTTCTCCCTGGAATCTGACCTCCGAAGCCCAAGCCTCAGCTCCCAGCCCCAACCTGCCCTGGAGGGTGAGCTAACAAGCCTCTCAGGCTGGTGAGTCCTGGTCTGCACCGATCCTCTGTGCGGGAATCTCTCCGCTTTGCCCTCTGCACCCCTGATGCTGCATTGTCGTCCATGACTCTGAAGCTTCCCTTCCGCCCACCCCACGTCTCCACCAGTGAGGGTGTTTCTTCTTTTCCTCCTTCACAGCTCCCCGCAAGAGGTGCAGGTCCATTCCCTATTCTTTTGTCTCTGTTTTTCCTTTTCTCTTTTGCCCTACCCAGGTACGTGGGGAGTTTCTTGCCTTTTGGGAAGTCCTAGATCTTCTGCCAGTGTTCATTAGGTGTACTGTAGGAGTTGTTCCGCATGTAGATTTATTTTTGATATATTTGTGTGGGGGGAAGGTGATCTCCACGTCTTACCCCTCCACCATCTTGGAGGCCCCCCCATCTTCTGTGTGAAATCTTAGAGGTGATGATAAATCAGGGGTCCACTCTATCAGTGAAAAGTGGGAAACCTTAGGAGACTTCTCATCACCCTGGTACATCAAACATGAGCATATGAACAAAGTTCAGAAAATTAGGGTTTTTTCTCAAAGCATTTTAAGCTCATTTTTGTTGTTTACAGTCATTTCCCTAAATGATAAGGAGTATCAATTTTATTCAAAATGTGTTATGAGTCTTCCATTTCTAGGAGAATGGCACTGCAAAACAATTAGTAAGTATGAAGAACAACTATAACACACGTTTTTAGGATTGTAATAAAACAAAGGAAAGATTCTCTAAGATTCAGAAGGGTTTTAAAAAGAAAGTGTAGAAGCACAATTAAATGAAACCAGAGCAATTGTCTGATGAGCAATAAGTGAGCCTGCAAGGTAAGGAAACTTCAATGCTTAACAGCTATGTAAGTGTGGCAATTGTGTCACTATAGTCCCACTACCTGTTAGAACTCTCATATTAGACACATGTTCTTAGAGTGCCTCAATAATAAACCCAGTATCCAAGGAGAAACAATTACAAATCCTCCCTGAAGAAAAACATTCACAATGTAGACCCTTGATATTTCTACAAGTTCAACTAAATTTGAGCCAAAAAAAAAAAACCTAGCAAACACAAAGGGAAAAACAACACAAAGGGGCTTCAGCATGAGAAAATCAGATTAATAGCTAAAAATATTTCAGATTTTGGAAAATACTCAGATGGTACATACAATAATTATACAATAATTATGTAGGAAATATTTTAAGAAATAAGTAGAAAATTTTTAAGTGAGTAAGGAATAAGGAACTGTCAGAAACGATCAGGTAGATTTGAAAATAGAACTTATAGAAATGTAAACTAAATCATTGAAATAAAGTTCTCAGAAGATTAAACAGTAGATACAACACAACTGTAAAGAGTATTAGTAAACTGGAAGATAGGGTTGAACACATAATACAGATATACACGAAGAGCATAGTTAGACAGATTTCTGTCAAAGCCATGCTGGCCTTGCTTTCTGTTTACTGCTCTTCATCTACCCTCAGTTTTCCCTACATCAACCTCCACCCCTTTATGTTGTAAAAAGAATATATTAAAAGGTTTTTTTCTATTTTATTTTTAGATGCTTATAGATTTCTGAGATTGGAGCTTTCTTCCTATTGCAGTAGCTTCTGTTCCCCTATTGCAATAGTCCCTTGCACTTTCTTGCAATAGTTTTTTTGAATGAAAATCTCTCCTTCCTAAGTCCTGATTTGTTTTCTGTTTACGCTCTATATTATACCTATATCCCTGATCTTGCCTCTAAGCTTCAGACCTGTATGTCTCCAACTGTTTACTGCACACAGCTACTTAAATGATTTGGAGGTAACTTGAATTCAACTTGAAAACCCAGTCTGATGCTCTTGCCCCTTAAATTTGTTTCTTAGGTAATTTAATAACACTAACTTTCTTCCAGTGATACAAGTTAGAAACCAGGGGGTGGTCCTACCAGATGTGCACACTCCTGTCACCCATACATGCAATCTATCCCCAAATTGTATTGATATTTCACTTAAATAGAATTTGAATCCTTCTTCATATTAACTGTCACCTTCTGGCTCATGATACCATTATCCCTTAATCCGGACTACTTAAGTGGACCCCTCCTAATATTTTCATTTTAATCATTTCATCCCTGGCCTAAAACCCTCTAATGAGTCAGTCACATTGCTCACAGAGTAAAGAATCAATGTATTAATAAGAACAAGATTTGGCATAATCTGGCTACTATTATTCTTTCCTGTCTCATCTTGTACACCCTCCTTGTCTGACATCAGTTTAGTTGTTTCAAATGGGCACTGCCTACTGACTCAGGGGCTTCACTTAAGTTTTTGCCTCTATTGAGAATGCTTGTGTTCCCTTCTTTTCATCTGAGTAATTCCTCCTCAACCATGAGATCTCAGTTCAAGTGTAATTTTCTTAGGGAATTCTTCTTTCATTTCAGACTAGATGAGGTTAACTGTTATGATCTTTGATAGCAAATAAATTATACATTTCTGTCATAATTCTTATAATCTTATCTTTAATATATGATTAACATTAATGTCATCCATCTCCAAAAAAACCAATATCATCATTAGCTATAACCTCCATGAGAGCAAGATGTTTGTAATCTACTTTATTTTACTCCTGGTATCTATCACATTGCTTGGAACATAATAGATTTTCAGTTAATGGGTTGGTTAAATGAAGAAAGGAATGAGTAGATAAAATCAAAGGAATAAAGAAAAGTTGCTAAAGTTGGCTATTTAAGAAAAGCAACTCTTTTATAAATGGATAACAGAAAATGAAAAAATGTCCAGTGTAAATTAAAGGATCAGTACCAAGAGAAAATGAAAAATATTCATTTCCTTTATAGTAAAAAATTACTCTTAAAAGTAAATGTATGGAGGGTTTACTCTCACAATATACTGAGACAATATTTTATTCATATACAGGGATGTAGTTTGCATTCTTTCAAAATCCTGGAGAAGTATGGTGTCACTGCAATAGTAACTTATTAATGTGGCTGATTATTCTAATGTACTTTTAATATTATTGAAGAATACCATCATATGTCATTTTTGCCCCTGAGATATAGCTAAATATGTTAATTCCAGGGCATGCATAATACAACATTACTGGAGTTTTATAGCATAAAAACTACAATTATAGTATAGTATTAAAAATCTGCATAATACAAAGCATCAAAATAAAATTACCTTGAGCATAACATACCAAATGTATTTTCAATAGGATGATCTCAGAGAACAGAAACAACTGAAATTAAATATGTATTTAATTTAAAAACTCTATTAAAATAATACATTATAATATATATATTTTTTATTTTTATTTTTTGTGTGTGTGCCATATGCGGGCCTCTCACTGTTGTGGCCTCTCCCGTTGTGGAGCACAGGCGCTGGACGCGTAGGCTCAGCGGCCATGGCTCACGGGCCTAGCCACTCCGCAGCATGTGGGATCTTCCCGGACCAGGGCATGAACCCGTGCCCCCTGCATCGGCAGGTGGACTCTCAACCACTGCGCCACCAGGGAAGCCCCTAAAATTATATTTTCAAGTGTGGAGTTACAAAGTGAGAGTGCCTAGTATTATAACTAAAGAACATTTAAAAATCCCATGTAGTAATTGGAATTAAAAAATAATGGAATATTCTATGCATCTATCATAATATTTATTTATAAGTGTTCAAATAAATTATTTAACTAAAATATAACCCAATATGAATATCCTTCCTTTTTAGACTAACAGGAGCTTTAATTACTAGTATTCTTTAATTTGAAGCATTTATATTGCCCTTGATAAAGAGTTTCATAAAGGCCAATCAGAATGATTTTTGTTTTTTACACATTATTTCTGGGTCTGTATTACTTTTGTAAATATTTTTTTTAATCTTTACATCTTTACTTTGTCTGTTTTTTTAAGTTTGAAACTCTTGGTGTTAAACCAAATTAAAAATTTATTGTAAAAGAATATATTTTTTAATTTTATTTTTAAATTAATGTACAGTAATATTGAGGTTTTGTAGCAGGGTTTATAGTGCTATGCAGTTTTTTTTTAACATCTTTATTGGAGTATAATTGCTTTAACATGGTGTGTTAGTTTCTGCTTTATAACAAAGTGAATCAGCTATACATATACGTATATCTGGAGCCAACCTGAAATGGTTTGATTTCCTTCTTTATCAAATAAAAAGGAACATAATAAACAATCATTTTAATGCTAGAGGACAAATGCTTGTTCCAGTGTTCTTTTCTTTTCAGTTGCTGTGATTGCAACTAGACATATCTATGGGGTTGTTTTAGATAATCCAGTAAAGGTACAAATGGCACTCTAGCACACAGTCTGCATGCCATGTGTTTCTCGCTATAACCTCATAGCCTTGTTTTTTCTTAGTTCTCTAAATTCATGTTCCCTCATCTAAGCTGTGATTCTTGAATTGCAGGACCTGCAGTTGAGGTTTGCATCTGTGTTGATGTCTGTGTTGAATTGATGTCTGCGTCAAAGCACAAAATTAATCTTATTCTTTCCTCTTATTGATAGTTTCCTTACACTTAGGTTATACAAGATAAATGATATCTGAGATTTACAAGTGCTTCATTTACTAGTAACTAAATCTGAAAGCTGAGATCAGTGTTCAGCGTTTCAGAATGCTGCTTGACTAAAATATTTGAGCCTCTAGGGTTTCAAAAACTGGTTGTAAATCTTGACAAGAGTGGATTACACTATTTAAGCTCTTAACTGTATTAGTTCTTTGTGCAACATAAAAGTGCAAAGGCAAGCACAATTTTTTAATTAAAAAGTCTACTGGACATTTTCAAACCTTCAGAAAGGTTCATGTCAGCTTTTGTTCTATAAATGTGCAAGCCTATTTTTTTCCCTTTGGTGGCAGCTCTTCCTTTACCTGTAATTCAGCACATAATTTCAGAAGCATCTGGGATTCTGTAAATCTGTATGAAGAATCATGTGTGTAAACAGATGTCTATGTGAGTATATTCTGATGGATGAGTATTATGGAGAGGTGTTTTAGTTTATGCTTTTTTTTTTTGATTTGTCATAAGTTTGTCCTGTACATCATTATGGATAAACAGATATAATTGCAATAGGCATATGAATACCATCAACACTCTTTTCTATACCAAGTCTTAAACACAGCATTAATATACCACTATGTCTGATGGGAAGAAAAAGGAATTTAAATTCATGTAGTTCATGTGTTATCACATAAAGAAATTCCTTTTAATCCAATAACCAGCTCCAATTTTCATGTTAGGTTGATTTTAGACCGATTTTTCACCTTGTTGAAAGTTCCAATAGTAACTAAAACTATGTTCAACATTTTCAGTTGTGTGGTTGACTTGTGGAAATCTCTCCATTTTTTTTTCCTGTGCTCAATACTTTTATCACACAGTGAAAGCCAGTATATCACCAAATAAGTAAAAAACAGAACATTGACAGAACCCCGAAAGGTCCTTCATGCAACATCCTGATCACTGTATACTCCTACCTTTTCCAAAATGTAGTTGCTATCTTGACTGTTAGGATAATCACTTTCTTGCTTCCCATTATTAGTTATGCCATATAAGCATGACTCCCTAAACAGTACAAATCAATTTTGCCTTTTTGAAAAAGTTTTATATAACATATATACCATGTGCTCTTTATTTATGTCTCATTCACTCATTTGTAAGACTTATCAATCCTTGGGTTTGAAACCAGATACAGGCGGTCCTCTAATTTGCTTTCACCACACTGACTCCCATGTTAGTCCTTAGTTTTGTGTATACTTACTCGTTGAAGTACAATTTATATGTAAAATGCACAAAACTAATGTGTTCAGTTTGATAAATCATAAGTTTTTACATGTCTGAGTAACAACCACCCCAAAACAAGATACATACCAGAAAATATGCTTGTGTTCTTTACCAGTCAATGCCCTACCTTCAGGAAATTACCACATTTGCACTTCTATGTTCATAGCTTAATTTTGTCAGTTCTTGTACTCATATAGAAAGAAACAATATGTATTCTTTTATGTCTCACTTCTTTGGCTCAACATAATGTTCTTGAGCTTCATCAGTGTTATTTTTTAATTAATTTTTATTGGAGTATAGTTGATTTACAATGTCCCATTTTTGTGGGATGATTCGCCTTTTCCCACTTCATTTTGAAGTGTTTATACAAAGATGCCATTAGTAAATGCTTTTATTGCTTTCTTATTGATTTGTAGGAGTTATTTGTATGCTCTAGATGTGAGTCTTTTGTCAGACGTATGTCTAGAGATAGTTTTTTACCATTTGTTTTATATATATATATCTGACAGTATATATCACATATATAATTTCCTAGGTGGTGTCTTTTGATGAACAGAAATGTTTAATTTTGATGAAGTCCAAATTTATTATTATGTTTTAATTATATGTTTAATGAGTGATTTTTATCTTAGTTCAAAAATTATTTGCCTACTCTACATGATTTTTTCTATGCTTTATATTAAAGGCTTTATAAACATAGATCTTACATTTTAGTACTTTTATTTAACACAAATTAATTTTTGCAAATAAAATGAAATAGGGGTTAAGATTATTTTTGTTCCATATGGATATCCAGTTTTTCAGCATGTTTTGTTAAAAAGTTTTTCCTTTAATTATAAAATTGTCTTGATACATAGAACAAAAATTATTCATTCATATATGGGCTGGTCTATTTCGGAACAATACTTAGTTGCATTGATGTTCATCTATCTTTATGACAATGTCAATCTCTTTGTATTACTGTAGATTTATAGTAAGTTTAGAAATCAGGTAAATCCTACTTTATCCTTTCCTAAGAGTGTTTTGACTATTCTAGAACCTTCACATTTCCAGATAAATGTTAATCAACTTGAAGTTGGTCAATTTCCAGACAAAATTTCCAGCAGACACACATAGAAGCCTGTGTGTGGTGTTTAGTTGTTTTTTTTTTTTTTTTTTTGGTTTGTTTCTCTTTTTTTTTATGTGTTCTTTATTTTTTTAGTTTTTATTGGAGTATAGTTGATTTACAATGTTGTGTTAGTTTCAGGTGTACAGCCAAGTGAATCAGTTATACATATACATATATCTACTATTTTTTTTCTTTATTCTTTTCCCATATAGGCCATTACAGAGTACTGAGTAGAGTTCCCTGTGCTATACAGCAGGTTCTTTTTAGTTATCTATTTATATATATATATATATATATATATATATATATATATATATATATCTCAGTAGTAGTTTGTATATGTCAATCCCAACCTCCCAATTTATTCCCCCCACCCTGATCCACTGGTAACCATAAGTTTGTTTTCTACATCCGTGACTCCACTTCTGTTTTGTAAATAAATTCGTTTGTACTTTTTTTTTTCTTAGATTCCACATATAAGCGATATCATATATTTTCTTTCTGTGTCTGGCTTACTTCACTCAGTATGACAATTTCTCGGTCCATCCATGTTCCTGCAAATGGCATTATTTTGTTCTTTTTTACGGCTGAGTAGATGAACATTTAGGTTGCTTCCAGGTCCAGGCTCTTGTAAATAATGCTGCAATGAACACTGGGGTGCATATGTCTTATTGAATTATGGTTTTCTCCGGGTATGTGCCCAGGAGTGGGATTGCTGGGTCATGTCCACTCTTGCCACTATTATTCAACATAGTTTTGGAAGTCCTAGCCTTGGCAATCAGAGAAGAAAAAGAAATAAAAGGAATTCCAATTGGAAAAGAAGAAATAAAACTGTCCCTCTTTGCAGATGACTTGGTACTATACATAGAGAATCCCAAAGACACTACCAGATAACTACTAGAGCTCATCAATGAATTTGGTAAAGTTGCAGGATACAAAACTAATACACAGAAATCTCTTGAATTCCTATACGCTGACAATGAAAGACCAGAAAGAGAAAGTAAGCAAACAATCCCATTTACCATCACAACAAAAAGAATAAAGTACCTAGGAATAAACCTACCTAAGGAGACAAAAGACCTGTATGCAGAAAACTATAAGACACTTTGAAAGAAATCAAAGATGGTACAGACAGATGGAGAGATATACCATGTTCTTGAATTGTAAGAATCAATATTGTGAAAATGATTATACTACCCAAAGTAATCTACATATTCAATGCAATACCTATCAAATTACCATTGGCATTTTTCACAAATTAGAACAAAAAATTAGAACAAAAAATTGTACAACTTGTATGGAGATGCAAAAGACCCCAAATAGCCAAAACAATCTTGAGAAAGAAAAACAGAGCTGGAGGAAACAGGCTCTCTGACGTCAGACTATACTACAAAGCTACAGTCATCAGAACAGTATGGTACTGGCACAAAAAACAGAAATATAGATCAATGGAACAGGATAGAAAGCCCAGAGATAAATCCACCACCTATGGTCACCTAATCTCTGACAAAGAAGGCAAGAATTTATAATGGAGAAAAGAGAGTCTCTTCAATAAGTGGTGCTGGGAAAACAGACAGCTACATGTAAAAGAATGAAATTAGAACACTCCCTAACACCATACACAAAAATAAACTCAAAATGGATTAAAGACCTAAATGTAAGGGTGGAAACTATAAAACTCTTAGAGGAAAACATAGAGAGAACACTCTTTGACATAAATTGCAGCAAGATCTTTTTTGATCCAACTCCTAGAGTAATGAAAATAAAAAGTAACAAATGGGATTTAATTAAACTTAAAAGCTTTTGCACAGCAAAGGAAACCCTCAGAACCAAACAAAACAAAAGACAACCCTCAGAATGGGAGAAAATAGTCACAAATGAAGCAACCGACAAGGGATTAATCTCCAAAATATACAAACACCTCATGCTGCTCAATATCAAAAAAATAAATAACCCAATCAAAAAAATGGGTGGAAGCTCTAAATAGACATTTCTCCAATGAAGACATAAGATGGCCAAAAAGAACATGAAAAGATGCTCAACATCACTAATTATTAGAGAAATGCAAATCAAAACTACAATGAAGTATCACCTCACACCAGTCAGAATGACCATCATCAAAAAATCTATATACGATAAGTGCTGGAGAACGTGTGTAGAAAACAGAACCTCTTACACTGTTCGTGGCAATGAAAACTGATACAGCCACAATGGAGACCAGTATGAAGTTTCCTTAAAAAAGTAAAAATAGAACTGCCTGTTGGTATTTTGATTGGAGGTCATTGAGTCAGAAATGAAATCTTTAAGATTCTGTGTCAGTGCACTCAGATATCTATTTAAATAAAAAAAATTTTTTCATTGAGATATAATTGTCATGTAACATTATATTAATTTCAGGTAGGCGACGTGATGACTTAACATCTGTATATATTGCAAAATAATCACCACAATAAGTCTAGTTAACATCTGTCACTATTCATAGTTACACATTTTGTTTTTATGATGAGGAGTTTTAAGATCTACTCTCCTAGCAACTTAAAAAATATACTTTAAAATATTTTAAACGCTCTATTATTTTTTTAATAGTTACCCTAACATAAATATTCTATCAATATTTTTCCCTGCTTTTTGAAATTTACCCATGGCTTTTTAACATAATTATGAAAATAGTATGCTACCTGTTTGTGCTTATAAATATGTATATATTTATAATGCATAGACAACGTAGACTATATTACTACTTCCTAGAATTTGAATTTGTGAATTTGTCAGCATAAAAACTAAAATTGAAAGAAAGTCTTCTGGTAAAAACAAAATTTGCTAACTTAATAATTCTAATATTTTTACTTGTAATACTTATTAAATACATAATTTAACATTCTGATACTTTTATATTGAGGAAATAGGAAAAGGGAATTGTAATAGGCTGAAAAATACATAAGAAATTTTAGAGAATTTTAAAAAGCACATTATGAATACTTTCTATAACTTTTATTCCAGATAGCCTTTTTTATATATACATATTGATCATGCTCACTTGTTTTAATAGCGTCATGCTCACATTTTTTAAAAATGGGATAAAATTTTGCTATATTCATTCTTGTAATCTATATTTGTTTCAAAATATAAAATAGTAATCATTCAAAAGCTTTAATAAAAGGCTTTCAAACTAAGTAATATGTGTGATGTGCATAGTGTTTATTCCACCTTCCTCTATTAGATGTGAATAATTCATTTTTAGCCTTAAATATGAGCACAGGAAGAGTTTTTGAAATGAATGGAATCAAAATTAGTAATTGGGATCATCACCCTCATAGCTTTTGAAGCTCTAATAATTAGTTGACTGCTGCCACCTGTTTTCATAATTCCAAAGGCAATGACACTGATAACAGTTCCAAAATTTTCAGAACTTAAATTAATTAATTAATGAGTCTGATTGACAGAATGAGGAAAGAGTATTGTCTATACTGGCTTTGGTTTCAAGGCAAAAAGCCAGTGATTCTAGGCCTAAACAGGAGAGGAAGTAAAGATAAATGAGGTAAAATGATTTTAATTAGGCTGTGGATATATTTTGCTTCTAATAAGTTCTGTCAAAAAAAAAAAATCCAACACTCTTTAATTAGTGAAAATGCAAGCAGAGTGAGGAACCTCTACTGATTCTCAGAGATTTCAAAAAACTATTCAGGATAGTATCTCTCTCTCTCTCTCTCTCTGTTCCTCATAAGTTCATGTCTATATTGATATAATACCTATCACTATGATATAATATCTACACCTTTTGATTAAACAGGCTGCTTGAAGCAGATTTGGGAGGTAAAAAGTGGTGGAAGTGAGAAGATTAGAAAGAAAAACAAAATTCCCATTTTAAATTTTACGTTTTTAGTAATAATGAGGTATTTTATTCAAACTAATCCTGAAGGGTAGATTATTATTGTTGAAATTTTTATAGAGGCTGTATATTTAATGTTGTCTTGGTGCCTTATGGGTAAGATACTTTTTAAGGACTTTAATGATTCCCTTAATATCTAATTCCTTTGCAACAAAGCAAACCTTAATTAAGGAAAGATAGATTCTCTTTCTGATTTTTTCTCAAACTCTCAATAATTCCTAGGTCCAGGAGGACATGGCCTTTCCTCAGTGCATGTACACAAAGACAGAGACATCAAGCTTTCTAGTATCTCTTCTCATAAGGGCACTAAACCCATCAAAAAGGACCCAACTTCATGACCTCAGCTAAACCTAATTATCTCCCGAAGGCTTCATCTCCAAATACCATCACATTATGGTTTAGGGTTTCAACTTATGAATTTTGAGGGACACAATTCAATACATAGCACTACAACTCTATTTCATGAGCATGCATTTATTTTATAATTGAATCACCAATAGTATATATTGAAAATATTATATTTACTAAAATTACTTAGAGGTATGTCTGCGTAGCCAATGAATTACTACTGCTGCCACATTACTACTATAATGTGGCAGTGCAAATAGAACAACCTCTTCCAGTTCTGGCAAAACTCAAATTAATATTTTAGTATCATGGTGGATATTCCATCTCTGCATTAGTGGGTATAAACAAGGGTTCACACCATTCTTAAATGTATTCTTCATGACAGCCACAACATTTCTCTGATTCTTACTGTCTACTAATTTAGATATATCTAAATTAAATTTTTTATGGCAGCATATCTCATCAAGATAATATAGCAGAATTATCCTGAGCTTCTCAGGATACATCTGTCAGGGAGTAAAATAATGAAGATGGAGCAGAGAAAGAAGTTGAACTGCATGGCAGATACAACAGAGACCTCAGGACATTCCTCCAGAGCTTCGGATCTGGAATGTCCTTTCAGAGTTTTCCCAAATTGAGTAAGGGATCTCAGCCTGTGAGGGAGATCCCACATTGACCAGCTGTGGGATGCAAGCTTCCTATAGGGAGGGAACATAACTTTAAAGAAACCGTTTCTCTTCATTGGAGGCCAGTTCCTGGAGAGTAACTCAGCTGTGAGTTTTCAGCAACCAACACTTGGCAGTAGGTGGGAGAATGAGTGACTACACTTGCAGTGGGTAATGACTGTTGAACCACAGCATCCACTACAGATTCCCTCTCAGACTGCATCTAAGTTTTCTAATGATGCTGCAATATTGAACCCTGTTTTATATTCCAGCAAGACCAGCTTTTCCTTGGAGAGAAACTGGCTTTTGCTTGGATTGGAAATTATTTTAACAGAAGAAAGTGATCTTAAACCAACTTCTCTTGCTTAGAGACAGAATTTTACTACAAAAAAAAGAGCTCTGTATTTGGAGCTAGAAAACTAGTCTAAGTTCTATTGCTTATTTTTTGACAAGGGTGTTGATCTGCAGATATAATGATTATTATTTGCCAATACTATTGAAGGATAAGGAAATACATTTTTTAAAATCCAGACCTGATAAGATAACAGTGTAAGGTAGCTGACCCTACGGGCAACCAACCAAGTAAACAAACAAATGAAATGCAAATTCAGGAGTTCTCCAATATAACAAAAATAACAAATCCTAAAAACAAATGAACAGAAAGGATCTATGGGAATAGAAGCAAAATCATACAATATCTAGGGAAAGCTAAAAAGAAATATGTAAGACCTATATGAGGATAACTATAAAATTTTACTGAAAGACATAAAAAAAACTCTGAATAATGGAAAGGCATCTTATGTTCTTGAACATAGTGTGTTGTAAAGATGCTGAAACTTTGTGACTCTGTATAAATAAACTGAGCTTCCTATCTCTTTCACTGCATGACAAGAAAATATCCATTCAGACTTTAATCAAACATGGATATTAAATTTGGGATCATCTTATAGAAAATATAGGTATGCATGCATGTTTGCATGAAGGGAGGGACCACTGGAGAGTTATCCCAAAGAGGCATCTGAAACAGAGGTGTAAGGCAAAGCAAGTTCAGTGAGAAATGCCATATATGTGTTTTGAAAAAAATGGATACAGAAGATACACAGTGGTTTCAAATGTGTAGTATGAAGAAAACATTGTCAGGAGAGAAAATTACGAATTTTAGACCTGAGTTCCAATTACGCTGTTTCTTACATAAGCAACTCTGTGTGATCCACTTCAGTGTGAATAGTTGCAAGGGTTTATTTATTTATGTAATCTGGATTAATAATTTTTAGAGCAATGCCAGTATTGACCAGAAGTTAATTTATACCCATTCTCTATAATCCCAATGAAAACCTTATTGAAAATTTTAGAGAAATCAACAGGACAGTTTGCTGAACGACAGTGATTTTTTTTTGGTTTGCCAGACAATGAGTTAACAGGGCTGTAGCTTTCTTTTCTCCCAATTGAAAGGGCTTCCCATTGTCTTTCTCTGGGTGTTTTCAGCCTTTGTATCTTGCATGCTGCTTGTCTACAATTCTTCTCCTATTTGTCTAACATTCAATTTCAGATAGTTCTTAGCCCTTGCACAAGACCACTCATATGGAGATAGAGAATAAGGAGAAAGAAGGGCCCCCATTCCTGGAACACAGGAGGAGCTGCAAGATATCAGTGTTCTTTAAAGTCTCCAGATGCTATTACTACTGTTGCCCAGCCCACGGTATGTGTTCATGACTCCCCTAAATAGCTGACATTCAACATGTGCATAATCACATCACAAGAGAAGCCAATGAAAATATAGAACAAAAGGCAAGTTTTTTTGCTGGAGCACAGAATCACAGTATTTCCATTTGCATGAAACCTTAAGCATACCTTTCTACAGATGTCCAAAGCATAGGGGACTTAATACTTCATCTTGCTGACCCTCTACTTAAAAGTTTTCCCTAATAAATTGATTTTACCTTAACATGCCTGTCATTGTATTGTTTGCCTTCCCTCATAACTATACACTTTATTATTCTAAAAGTTATTTTGGAGAATATGTTAGTTCCCTAGAGCTATATAGCAAATTACAACAAACAATGGCTTAAAACAAGACAAATTTATTATCTCAGTTTCTTTAGGTCAGAAATTTGGGATAGCTTACTTTCAGCTTAGTTGGGTCCTCTGCTCAGAGCCTCACAGGCTAGAATCAAAATGTTGCCTGGGATGCATTATTATCTGGAGGCTTGCCTGGGGAAGAATTAGCTTCCAAGACCATTCAAGTTGTTGGCAGAATGCATCTCCTCTGTTTCCTTGCTGACTGCTGGCCAGCTGCCACTTTTAGTTTCTGGACACAGTAAGCTAAGGACACAGTTCCTTACTATCTGGGCCTTTCCCAGGCCCTTTTACAACCCATGACCTTTGCCATATTCTTTTGGGTAAATGCAGGTCATTGCTTCCACTGTCTCTCAAATAGAGGGAGTTATACAAAGTTATGAGTCATCAGGGATCCATTTAGAGTGTGTCTGCCACAGAGAATGAATATAAACAAATAACCAATACATTTTTGAGAAAAAAATATGGAGTATGTTGTCCTACCAGACATGAAAATATGCCATAAGAGTTTATCAATTAATCTACTGTGGCATAGCAGCAGAAGTAGGGGGAAAAAAAGAATAATGGAATAGAATTGAGAGCTTATAAGCAGATTTACATTTACCTTGATATAAGGAATTTCATTTATTATAGTATTGAAAAAATCACCATTAAATAAATGATATTAGGGCAATAGAATATTGCATTGGGGAAAACAGTAAGTTAAAGCTTATCTTACAAGTAAATATCTTACTAATATAATAAATAAAAAAATGAAATATAATAAAATACATAAGTAAAATAGAATAAAATAAAATAGAATAAAATAAATAATGCTGATTCAAATTAAGAGAGAGATTAATTTGAAAATAAACTTCAGGAATCAAATATGTGGTAGTAGCTTAATATGACCTGACATCAATTGTATGAATATGTCCATGTGGACCTATGACTCATTTTCTGTCTTGATTTTCCATTCTGAGGGTCCACATCTACTCCATTCAGAGGATTTTATCCAGAATTCACCAAATTCATTTCATTATATTGTTTGCTAAAGAGATTCTTCTTAATCTAGGTGTTTATTTGTGGACTACTTTATTTCTATCCTTTTTATATCATGCCTTACCTACATTAATTAAAGGTATTTTTTTTCTGTAACATTTAAAATGTTCCAGACAGTTGTTTGAGTACAAAGCACTAGGAGAAACAAACAAACAGAAAAACAGGTGTTTGCTGTAATATTTTTGATACATTGTAGAGTTAGTTCTAGAAGGTATTGGTCAATAGATTGATAATCTCAAGAACTTTTATTCTCTGCTCTTATCACTGATTTTTTATGAGTGCAATTTATACTCAAATAGTTATTAAACTATAATGGAACTATGATGTGACCAAATATAAAGCCTTATAGAATAGTTATTTTTTCTTTGAACATGATGGATTTTATTATTCAGTGGAAAATACTTCTAGCATAAGATCAAGAAAATCTCACTGAGCATTTTTGTGAAAAAAAAAAAGATATCCTATAAACACAAAATTTCTCATTAGTTTCGTGAGTTAATTAAGCACTTACTAGTCCCACTGATTATCATATCCCAGTTAATCTAACATGAGCACATTCTCTCCTCTCCCAACTCATCCACATTCACAACTACTTACGCTCTTATACACACCTCTTCACTTACACACAAAATCTCTTACATACAAGCATACATACATATACATACTCAAAGACTCGTTTTTTAAATGTAGTTGAAAGGGAGCAAAGATACACAAAAACTCTGAGGTAAGGGTATTCTTTGTAACTAAAAGCTTCACTGTAAATGGCTCTGTTACTAATAGAAGAAATCACATTTTTTTAAAGGGCACATAAGCATTGAGGTTTCTACCTTTTATAAAACATACTGGCTTCATCTCTGTGCATCCAATTATCTATTTGTCTTTCAAAGTTCTCAAACTGAAAATAAAGAAAAACAAAGCCACTGAGGATAAAACCTTGCTTATGATTCATGGACTATATAAATTAGACACAAAAGATCATTGCAAAAATATCAGAGCTCTCAAAAGCATTCCATCACAAAAATATTTAGAGATAAGCAATGAATTAAATCAGTCGTCCTCCCTGTCACACTGATGAAGGAATTGTGTGCTCTGTTTTCATGACAAACACATCATTAGTGTACATACATTTAAACTGATTATTTAATTCAGCACAAGGGACATTAGGGTTAGAGTTATATAAAAACGCAAATCACACTTGATGTTTCCCAAATATCATGCTTTGTGTGGCCTAATCAAGATTTCATCAAATGTTTTATTAAGCTCTGTCATAGGAACCCAGCTGAAGCCAGATGATCCCTTATTATTAAGCAAAAGTAAATTGCTTTCATTTTGGTCTGAATTTCAATGAAATGGTTCCTAAAATACTTGGGAAATATAAGAAGGTCACTTGTAATACCACCAAAACGCTGCAGTGCATTCATGTAGCTGGTGAGCTGAGAGAAATGATGAAGTATAAAAATGGGAGTTTAGCAAAAATTACCAGAGCTATTGTGCATATACAAACATCTGTACATCACAAAAAGGAGAATTATTAGGCAAAGATGTATGAACACTTACATTTACTACAGTTTTGTATTTATCACATTTCTGATGTGACCACAAAATCAAGGAAATAACCAATTATCATTAAATAACTAGTGTATGATTTTTAAGGTAAATTTAACTGTTGTTTATAATATGAAACAGCTTGAAAATTAAACATACCTTCCATCAAAATATACCATAGTGATATCAAACAGACAGTATTTTAACAAAATCACTCTGAACTCTAGAGAATGATCAGAATCAAAGAGAAGTTCTATACCAAGATCAGTAAGTCAGGATCATGTGTAACCAAGTAACCCAGTTTGCCTTGTACAGTTCAATTTTATACCTGGTGTTCTGCTGTTATTACTAATAGTGCTTCCTGTAACTCTCTAAGTATTCTTGTTTAGCTTATAATAAATTATGTCGCCATTTTTTTCTCGATTCTGATTAATACAGAAACACCAGGGCATGTTCTTTCAACTGACTATGAGAGAAATAGGTCTTCGTTTTTTTGCCTCAAGACTGTTTCCTTCCTTCTTTCCTTCACAGCCCAGAGCAAACAAAAATGTCTTAACATCCCCATAACATTATGCTAGTCCCTTATATAGATGGAGATTTGCTAATCATACCTGATAAGCAAGAAGTTGCATGTCCCTAGATACTTTTATCAGAACTGCACATGCCATATGTTAAAATATAAGTGCTCCCACCAAGGCTTTCCACATTGGTGAAATTTCTAAGAGTCAGTAGTTTAGGTCATGTTGCAATATTCCCTCTGAAATGAAATACAAGTTTCTGCACCTTGATTCACTTGCATGAAAAAAGATGCACAATGCTTGGTGGATTTCTTTGGATTTTAGAGGCAACATGTGTCACATTTGGGTGTGAATCTCTGGTCAATTTATTGAGTAACATGAAAGCCTTTTTGAGAGGGGCTCAGAGGAAGAAAGGGCTCTTTGGAAGGTTCGTATTGTGGTATAAGCAACCCTGCCATTTGGTCATAATGATACAGTGTACCCAGTGTTGCTTACTGCATCTGTAGTAGTCAGTGTGCTTCATGGAACCCCTGGCAAAGCTCAGTTAGAGAAACTCTTGGGAAGCACTAGGATTTTGGAGTTAAGTTATTCTCCAATTGAGAAGCAGCTCTAAGCTCACTATTTGAGAGAATATAAATGTCTATGAAACACAAAGTAAATACGTGTTCTGATCTCAGTGTCATGAACGGGATGATATTTAAACCACATCACCAGATCTAAAGTGGGTTATGCTTGGGAGAATTCTATCACTAAATGGAAATATCTATAAAACTGGCCAAAAGCAGATACAGAAAGCAAAAGTAAATCCCATGTCTGAGTTACTTAGATTACTATTATACACACTACTTTTGCCTTGCTACCTTTCCTACAACCCACCAATGGATCATAAGGAGAAATAAAAATGCATGCCTACTTTGTCTGTGGTTCTTCATGATATCCTTACACCAGCTGGAGGGGAAAGCAGCAGCAGGACAGCTTTACTAAGGAGTGTGTCTGAAAGACAGGAATAAAAGAAACCTCAGTGGACAGAAATATGAACAGCATATTGACATTAACTTATGGACAGTAGCTAACAAATTGGATAAGGATCTCAGAAAGAGCAAGATTGGAAGATTATCAACAAAGAGGTCTGGGTAAAACAAATGGCCACAATTGATGGTTAATGTAAGTGTATCCTATGTGCACATCCATGAGAGCATCTACTGCAGAAGCATACTCAATAATCAGATGGGCTAGATGACCCATTGTGGAAAGATTAGCCTTTTTCCACTGCCAGCCAGTGTTTTATCAATGGGATCATGATCCAAGTTTCATGGCTGCAAGGATAAAAGCTACACATGAGTTCAATAGTTTGGAATTCCCTCATCAAGGCTCACCTTTATGTATCTAATGCTAAGTGCTCAGCCTGCCTTAGTAGAGGACGATGCGGAGCCCTCATATGACACAATTCTCCAGGAGGATTAATCAATCTGATGTCAAATCAGTTACTCTGGATGCTTTCTAACATGGAAGGGGCAGTGATGTTTTGTTTTTGTTTTGGTTTTCTCATGGGAACAGAGACATAATACAAATATGGGTTTACCTTTCTTGTTCATAACACTTGTGTCAAAAATGCCATCCACAGACTCTTAGAATGCCTGACATAACACTATAATATTCCACATGACATTACTTCTGGCCAAGAAACTCATTTTACAGCAAAATGAGCATGGCAATAGATTCACTCCCACAGAATTGATTGGTCATATTAAGTATCCCAGATCTCAGAATCAATTGTCTTTTACAGAATTGTGTACTGAAGGCTTATTTACAAATGATGATTAGGAGCTAACACTGTATGAAGTTGGGGTACTGGTCTATAAGAAATAACATATACTTTAAACCAGTGACCAATATGTGGTAGAATTTCTCCAAGAGCCAGAATTTATATCTGAGAATTGAAGGGATAGAAGTAACAGATATTCTCTCCCTAATACATGTAATAGCTCACTTAGAGAATTCTTTTCTTTCCGTTGCTCTGTCCTTGAGTTCAATGGTCCTAGTTCCCAAGGGAGAAAGACTCCCTTCAAGGAACAAAGCCATAATTCTGCTAGATTGAAAAATCAGAAGTCCCACTTGTCTTTTAGGTCTTCTTATATCAGTGAGACAACTGTCATAGAAAGTGGCTAACCTGCCTGTGGTGATTGATCCTGATTACTAAGGAAAAATT
Source organism: Grampus griseus (assembly GCF_964374135.1). Classification (NCBI taxonomy): domain Eukaryota; kingdom Metazoa; phylum Chordata; class Mammalia; order Artiodactyla; family Delphinidae; genus Grampus; species Grampus griseus. The sequence goes on from NC_139003.1 coordinate 62,561,503, forward strand.
GAGTTGACATGACATAATAGATTCATGAGAACCATGTCCATGGTGTCTCTTAGAATGCATGTGTTCAATAATAAATATTAATTGAAAAATTATCAATATGATAAGCACAGGATCATTAAGTACTCAAATCCTTACAAAATGAAAGTTTCAACACAGTAGATAAAGAACTTTGAGCAAATAAAGTGCTAGTATTAGATAAAGATACATTGAATGGAGAAGAAAAAAAGAGAGAGAGAAAGAAAGAAAGGAAGGAAGGGAGGGAGACAGGGAGGGAGGGAGGAAGGAAGGAAGGAAGGAAAGAAGGAAGGAAGGAAGGATGGAAGAAAGGAAGGGGGATGGAGCAAGGGAGGGAGGGAGGAAGAAGCCTTTTGCCTAGCTACAGAAGTGATGAGTGGTGATGAGTGAAGCTGCTATGCATATTTTATGTCAGATAATTTTGTCTTCCTGTTGCTGTATAAAGATGATAAGTTATAATTAGGGTTTCAGTTGGGAGTATTGCTAAATTGAAATCACCCCTGTTGAAAGGTGGTTGATCTCTGTGGGACTTCTGTGTTGGAAAATGAGAGCACTGTCTTCTGAACAAAAGGTAAGAATGAAGACTGAGTGGCAAAAAGAGTATACTTTTCTGGGTATTCTTTTTTTTTTTATGGCTACCTCCATCATTTTTTACCCTTCTCTATTTTTCTCTGAGACCCTGGAGACTGACCTCTTTGGATTGCATCACCTAGGTTAGACTTAGCTAATGGGAGTCATCAAAAGGAGAGTGAAACGTTGAGACAAAAAAGAATGCTATTTCTTTTCTGCTCCTGACTTCCCCCTCAACCCCAGCTATGTGAGTTAGGTCCTCCCACTACTAACTCCTGTTATGTGACCCCTCCTCTAGATGGTTCCAATTCTCATTGAATTATATTTCTATTCCCCTCAGCTTATTCTTTCAACTGTATGGGTAACAGGAGCTTTTACCGTCCTTCATGTATTTGCTTAACCTTGGTCATACTCTTATAAGCAACCCCCTTTTGAAAGTTTCTTCGTCTTAACTATTAGGAGTGAATTCTGTTTCCTACACTCACTGAGACTGATCCAGATGAATTCTCAATTTATTTTACACAAGAAACGGTAACTATTTTCTTTTAATTTCCACGGATCTAGCACCATGCCTGGCCTATTGAAAAATAACGGCATTAATGTTGAATGAGTAGATGAATGAATGAATGAATGAATGACTTGATTAGGATTGTCTAAGATAACTGAGAGACTTCCTCTTGCTTTCATACCAAGAGCATGCACACGACGATATGCTGCTTTAAGGGATTTTCAAATTTCCTCATGGGAATATCCCCCTGGCCATAAGGGAAAACCAGATAATTGGTAATTAGACATCACAAATCCTAAAGTGATTTCTACTGATGTTGGTCAAAGTAAAAGCCTGAATTATTGAGCTATTTGATGGTTTGAGAAACATGAGACAGGGGATGATCAGGATATTTTAAGTACTTTCTATTAATGTAGCTATCTCATTCAATATGTGAGGAATATAATATATGTATCAAGGTCATTTTACAGGTTAAAATTTAATTGAATTGCCCAATATAACACTCCTAGTACTGTAGGACCAAAACTAATATGTAGGTCTTGTTAATTATTCTGTCATTCCCTGAGGATTCACTGATGCTATCTGACACTTCAGTAGCCCATTCACCTTATGTTACACTGATTCATTGTATCAAAACAATTGCTATTTTTCAGATTCTTTCCCCTTATAGGTTATTACATAATATTGAATACAGTTCCCTGTGCAATACAGTAGGTCCTTTTTGGTTATCTATTTTATACATAGTAGTGTGTATATGTTAATCCCAGCCTCCTAATTTATCCCTCCCTCCACTTCCCTTTCCCCTTTGGCAGCCATAACTCTGTTTTCTGTGTTTGTGAGTCTCTTTCTGTTTTGGAAATAAGTTCATTTGTGTCTTTATTTTCTTTTAGATTCCACATATAAGCGATACATATGATATTTGTCTTTGTCTATGTATAACTGAAATTTCTGTGCTGTACACCTGAAACTTACACAGTATTGTAAATCAACTTTACTTCAATTAAAATAAATAAAACAATTGCTATATAATGATATTTATAGGTAAGTGGGAAAATGCATACAAACTTCTCATTTAGGTATGACAAAAGTATGGAAAAGATAAATTGAATGTAAATTAAACATTCATTGGAAAGTAATGGTGAGAACACCAATCAGACCAGGCATATATCTTTGAATTACTGTCTATCCTACAACATTATTCTATGGGATCCTGAAAGTCATAGCATGTGTGATTGTTTAATTATGAGCATCTCAAGGTGAAGTAATATTACTCCATTTTATAATAGTGCCAGATAAAGTTTATAGATGTTTTATGATGAGATATTTTAGGAAATATTCTAATAGACATGCTGGTAAGGAGTATGATAATGCTTTCAACAAGGAGAAATCAACTGAGCGCATTATTTTAAAAATAGTGAAGAAACTTTGGACTTCTGACTCATCTAATGGTGACATAAACCATTAGTCATAGCTGGTCACTGTCACTGGTCTGTCATCTGGTTTTATCATCAAAGTTATAGTTATATAACATAATTGCATAATAATATAGTTATAGATCATAATTGCATAAGTAGGTTAAAATTTAAATTAGTTGTATAAAAATTTAGGAAACTTAATTTTTTAAATGGTCGCATCTAATTTAAAATATAACAGTATACTTCATTGTGATTAAATTTCTTTTCCAGTTTTCCTGATTATCTCCATTCTGATACCATTAAAGTGATGGAATTTTTCAATCTCATGAAATTGTCCAGTCTCATGAAATTGTCTTCCTGAGACACTGTTAAGCATAATGCTTTGCCTGCAATTGTTTCAATATTTATCACATTATGTTCAGCTATGTATATATAATTAATTATTTTTATTTGGCAGTTACACATTCATTCATATAGTGAACTTCATCAAAAATAGGAAATAAAACTGTGGAATCAGAGTAATTACTAATACCACTCCACTGGAATTGACATTATGCAAAGGATTTGTGCCCAAAATTAAAAAAAAAAAAAAAATTGAGGTAGATTGTATATTCTAAATTATATTTAGGACTATGCTTATTTGTTGATTAAAAACATCTTTATAATCCCATTGTAATTCTTTTCCCTATATTTAAAAGTTTCACTTAAAATAGAAAATATTAGCTATTATATAGCAAGCAAAGGCAGATGCATTTTAGTTTTAATAGAAGCACTGTTCACTTTAACATCTCATATTAAAATAGTTTCTAAATGAACTGTTCGTATAGTTTCAGGAATAATTCAATCAATGAAAGGAAAAAAACCTGACAAAATAAAATTGTAGTTACAAATGATAGAATTACTGCAAATTTTCTAATATCTCAGTCAAATTTTAAAAACTGTCCTGTAAACATCCATATATCTATCACATTTGTTTTAAATGATAAAGCTGCACAACCCCTTGATTTTGCCCCTTCTTTAAGTGATCTTTCTTTAATGATTTCCAGAATCTGATCAATTAGGTCACTGATGGCAATATCTACAGGATAATGACTACCTTACATTCTCCTTTTAAGGGTCATCTTTTTAATACCTCAAGACCTTTCTTTAGAGTCATCCATTTATCAACAGGATAATTCTGCCTACCGCAAGTGGTGGGATATCATTGTTTATGAATAACTGCAATATCCATGGTTATCTTATACCTTTTTCATGTAACACTAAGATAGAAGTTTTCATTTCTTAAAGTGGTATTATTTACAAACAATAAGTCACTACGTAGGCAGATTTTCAAATTTTGTTATATTTGTGGTATTTACTTTTTATTTACTAAAAATATCACAGCAAATACTTGAAAATATATTTTAGATGTGATTTGATTATGGGTTCCTTTCTCTCTAAAATAGATATTAGTTTGATCTTACAGTATAATTTTCTGAGTATCCTGAATCAAGAACCTATATTCATTTCATAAGGTTTATTAGATCAAATCCAAAAATCTTTAATTTGTTTTGTTCCCTGACTCTTTCTTATCTGTTCAACCTTATCTCTCATTATTTCTTAAGGTAGATTCTTTTCTCCAATTAGGTGATTCTTCTAAAAAGAAAGATTATTCTAGTCTCAGTGAATTTTCTTCTTATTCTTTTCTCTTACCTAAAATGGCTTGCAATCTCACCTCCAACATTGCAGATTTCACCAGTGAACCTTTCTTATAGAATCACCTGTTCAATGAAATCCTACAGCTTAAGTTCTAAAAGTGTCACAGAAATGAATTCTATATACTAATTGCAATAACAGCTGTATTAAGAGCCTCCAAATACAGTATTTGGGTTTGTAATACTGCAACTGATTGCCCGCCTCCTCTGGAAAAGGAAGAAAGCTGTGGTATTTACCCACCACCGTTAGGCTGAGCCCAGGTATTTTAACACCCTAGCATGTCTCACCTTCCTTGGTCTGAGCATGCTCCTCTAGAATGGCAAAACCCTCAGGCAAAAACCTGAAGGTGGTTGAGGTAGGATGCCGTCAAGCAAGTGTGCAAACTTGACATGAAGTGGCTCTTTATGTGGTCTACTCTGAGGCACATTTTATGCAGTTTGCTGAAGTCCTCAAGGGAGACTGAGTCAAATTGCTCAAAAACAGCTTTTGAAATCAACTAAACCAGACTTTCAATGTTGGTTCTAATACTTGTGAGCTGCATTCTGATTATCATTTATATTAACAGAAATATTTATTGTATTACAGGAAAATTATTGGAACAAAATATAGGGGTAAACCTTGATTTATGATACCTGATTCATGATTTGGCCAGTATGTCAACTGTTAAGAGTCTTCAACCTGGTCCCTGAGACTGTTCTTCCTCTTCTCCATCTGATTTCTCTGGACAGGAATGTAGTAAACTGAAAGCAAACTTGCAGTGCTTTAAGCTGAAATGTGAGCATGATCTGAGCCTTTACAGGAGAAATATGTAGCACAAATTGAATCTCAATCAAGGGAGGGTGTCCAGGTCTCTTCCTAGCTTAACTGCTGCTAAAGTGACCTTCAGTGAGCTAGTCAACCTTTTTTATTCATTAGCTTCTCCCTTGTCAAAGTAAGCAGCTAAGAATATATGAATACCAGTCATGCATGACCACAGTGAAGAGAAATGGAAAAATTTGAACCCTAAGAGGTGGAGATTTGCTGTGGAAATATTCCATGTATGTAGAAATATATAAAAAAAAATGTCTACAATGTTTTCTTTGTGATTGAGCTTCAATGGGTGATACTTAGGTATTTTGTCAGTTTGGGATTGTTGCTTATTTTAGTCTCATGCAAGACTGTTTCACAAAACAGATTAGATTTTATGATATCTTTCCACTTAAAGGAAGCAGATAGTTACATGGCTGGTTTCACCTAATGGAGAGATTTATTGTCATGCTGAAGTGAAAATGTGATAAATGTATTTCCCAATTCAACCTTTTCCTAGTCTGCATATTTCACATTTCAATCACACTCAAATGACTGCCAGGTGATGATTTTATTCACTTGAATTACATCAAAAATGGTAGAAATATAAATATTAAGAAGATCAAACTAGGAGTAAAATAGAACATTAATTCTGCGAACCAACTACTTGACTTCTACACTATTACTTTGAAACTAAAACAAAAACAATACAAGAAACTGTCAGTTCTTTTAGGGATGAAGTCTAACATGTATCATCTCTAAATGAGTAAGGAAAAGTTAACACAAATTTAGAAAGTAAGGAGAGCAATTACATAGGTTCAAATATGATATAACTGTATTACTTCTTTACTATTTTAATTTTTTTTCTTCCTTACCTGATCTACTGTTCATTGAGTCAATGATTAGCATTGTTCAAAACTTAGGTTATTGATTCTCTATGCAAAGTTTATTCTTCTGGTGGGGGGTCTGGACAAGAATTAAGATAATATCTATTAGATACACAAGGAGGGATGAAGTTTGTACACCTCCTGGAGAAAAGAGGAAGAGTCCATGTATGAAATTATTAATTAACATGTATTAAAAATCAATAATACTACAGAATAATAAAGAAAAATGAGTTAGGAAACTAGGGACTTGGGTGATTGCCTGAAACCTGTTAATAGGTGGTTCCCTCGTGTTACTTCCTTATCCTAAAAATAAGGTTTGGAATTAGATGGTCTATAAGGTTCCTTCTAGCCTAACATTCCATGATTCTTCTATATTGTTATTCATTTGCTGTAGCAAATTCATGAACATACTCCTGGTACTTTAGCTTTGAGAAGAGTCTACCAATTTGTCTGGATTTATGGAGAGGATAAAACTAGTGAAAATTCGTTCCTTTTGTGGGCATCTCAAGGTCTGACTATTTAAACTTTATACGTAAGGTACATTTTTGCTCTCTTCACAGGGAAGATAGATATTCACAAAGACATTGTCTCCTGAGACTTTACCATGTTACTGCTCACTGTTTTAAATCCTCAAAAAACTTAGAAAAAGCCTTCAGCATGAAACCTTGTGGCCAAAAGGGGATCACTTTCAAACATATCTAACAATTTGTAACTCCTGTTCTGAGAAGACCTCTTCCTTTTAGTCAACTGGTTATTAACACTTTCCCAGTAGATGTATTTCAGTGTTTGCTTTTAGAAAAAAAGTCTAGCCTGTACTATGTATAAAGTTAATTGTTAATACAAATATTTCAAAAATTTTAAATAACAAGATTTTCTTTCTTTAAACTTGCTTGTTAATACATTAATTAATTCATCAAGTAATTGTGGAATTCTCAAATTTACTTCAATGTAAACACTGAAATAAGTGAAATTTGATTTAGTAATACCCTGGCTATTAAACTTTTAAGTCTCTTAACAGTCAAGATTCAAAAATAATCCAATGAGATTAATAAAAGCTCAGCATTTTATAATGCTCCACCTAAAATCAACAGTGAAATCACCTGTGTGAATAAAGTACTATAGAATTTAAAGAATCTTCCATTCATTAAAAAAAGAAAAAATATATGTAGATCTAAAATAAAGTAAAAAAAAACAATCAACAGTTACAACATCTTGTGATTTTCATTTTCAATAAAACAATGAGGCCAACTAAATTTTGTCTGGATATGTTTAAAAAGAGATGACCATACTTGTTTACAGAGTAAGAAAAAAAAATGAATAAAAAGGTATTGATAAAGTATAGTGTACTTATAAAAGTTGCCACAAAAATGAGCATCAGATTATGTTTTTGAAACCCAAAATGAAGAAGGACAATGTAAACTAAGAGTCAGCTAGTTGGAACAAAGTACGTAACAAAACATACAGCATTGATTCTTCGTCCCGCTCTTATTAATTTCAGTATAAACTCTGAAGAATTCTGAGATATGTACATACTGAAAAATGCCAGTTTAGCAAAGTTGCTGAGGAGTTTTCAGCCACTTTGTAATCAAGTCCCTATGTCCCTCCTCAGTTTAATATTTATTTATCATTTATACAGCTGGACACTTAGGTCCACTAACACACAAGCATAATCAACCAAAAAAGCCCAAATCAAAACAATCCAACAAAACAAACAACCAAACAAATAAAAACAAGGTCTTCCTAACATAACTTGAAAACTTGTGCATATACTCCAATAAAAATTAATTTAAAAAAAACTATTAAGTATGTTCATGTAAAGGTGCAGAAATCAATAAATTTTAAATTAAAAGATAAAGGGATACAATTTCATATTTTACCTCAGGACTAACAAAACAAATGAGGAAACAACTTTTAAGAAAAGCTGAATTTAATTACTCTGTTTAAAATCCAAAATTACCCAGAAGGATGTGTTAAGAATTTTACAACTTAAAAATGCTTTCATTTATGTAATGGTTCCTTATATAAAAGGGGTCCCTATACAAAAGTCTCATTCTAAACTTAATAAATTAAACAATCAAAGATTGTTTTGAAACTATCATTTGTGATTGAAAGATTATATAGAGTCTGTTAAATTGTTTACATATTCTTTGATAAAGGCATACATTGGCTACATGGGGACAGACTATATAACCTAGAGCAAAGAAAAAGAAAAAAGAAGTGAGAAGATTTACCTTTCTCCTCAACTTCTAGGCAACACTGCAGAATGGAACAAAAAATGGAACAAAAGGAAATGGATGCTATTTTCCTAGGTTCCTGGATTAAATGATGCTTTTATAAACCATAATTTGACCCTTATGTTTTATAACTAAGAAGAACAACAAAAGGAAAGAGGACTAAAAGACTTCCTCAGTCCTCAGTATCCCCAGGAGTCAACAAAGATTGCTCAACTAACATAAATAAATGAAAAAAGAAAAGTTGTTGTGAGGGTCACTACTGTTTTTGACTATACACAAGCTCTGAATTATGCTAAATTATTTTGTTAACTAGCATTATCACTTGTTTATATTTACTCTTAAATAAAGCAATCCCATCAGCATTGTTTAAATCTAGTTATTCCCAATGCATTTAGAAAACTTCACTGTTTGCAGTAACATGACTCTCCAACTCCAATTGTCCAGACAGTTTGCTACAATGTCCATCTGACTAGTATTAAAGACAATTATAATAAAAATAGTGGTAACTTACAGTTACTGAAAGCTTTGGTGAATGGCCTGCATTGTGAATTTTTCATTCATTGTTGGAGAGGATGCATTATAACCAGAACACCTGGGGCTTTAGCACAATACTGCTGGAAATACAAAATGGTACAAACCACTCTGGAAAAACAGTTTGGCAGTTTCTTAAAAGGTTAAACATATACTTATGACATGGCCTAGCAATTCAACTCTTGTTATTTACCTAGAGAAGTGAAAATGTATGTCCGTAGAAGTACTTGAACATGAAGTTTCATAGTAGTTTTATTTGTAATATCCCCAAACTTGAAACAACTTACATGGCTATCAAGAGATGAATACGCACAAAGGAATAGGGCTGAACAGCAAAACAGCAACAAAATGGATATACAAGCAAAAAAATGGATGAATCTCAGAAACATCATGCTGAGCAAAAGCTGCCAAGCACAAAAGAGTATATATTCTATGATTCCATTAATTTCAAACAGTAGAATAGGAAAAAATAATCAATAGTAAAAGAAGCTGATTTGTGGTTGTCTGGGGCCCGTGATCTTGGGAAGAATTTACTGCAAAAGCCCAGCTGTGAACTCTTTGAGATTGATGACCACATTCTATATCTGTACTTGCTCAAGGTTGCAGAGGTATATACATTTGCTGAAGCTCTTGGAAGAGTTCTCCACTTAAAATAAATACTTTTTTATGTAAAAATACAATAAAGTAAGTTTTTTCAAAATGGACTTAAACATCTTAATGGAATTTTCTTTTTTTTAAAGAGGGAAACTGTGACTATTTTAATGCAAGGTAATCATTAAAACTAATTATTCTGAGATTTGTAGCTCACACTAACTGTAATCACATATTATTCATTTTCTCTACAAAGGAAAAATATACAGAAGATATAACCATAAATGGTATGTTCCTCACCATTTTAATGTTCAAAATAACTGACAGATCTACAGAGTAAACATGGAGTATATCTTAACATCTTTGACAGAATATTTAATTTAGTTAGAATTAATATAGAAATTATTACAGATAACAGAGGGAAAAAACCCACAAAATTCCATAAAATAGTGTTGTTACAAACCTTCTTTGGTCAGTTAACAAATTTTACTATGTCCATGTAATTCTGTAGTCATAAAGCCATACATGCTCTTCTACTTCATTGAAGATATTTTGACACCTGAAACTAACACAACATTGTAAATCCACTATGCTCAAAAATTTTTTTTTAATTATTTTGATTCAAAAATGTCATCAGTGTACATATCTTAGAATTTGTTTCATAATGCCAAAAGTTTAGTCAACAATAATTATTAGAGTAAATATTATGTTCCCAAACTATACACAGGCTCACCTTAATTCAAAATATGAATTTAGAAAGTGCATGGTTTACCTAATGCCAGTGCTTTCCTACACTGTATTTCTGACTTTTCAAGCAAAAGTACATATCAGAATCAGTACAAAACTTTTAAAATCAGTACAAGATTTCTCTTGAGGGACACACCCTTAAACCCAACTACCCTGGGTTCCAGCAGTAAAAGCCCTACATTTCACAAGTTCAGATTGCAAGACTGCTAAACAAACTCACTTAAAAAGAATATTATCATTAGTGAGTGTATTAAAACACACACACACACACACACACACACAAAGACTGCTTAAAACCACAGATAATTGGACTACCACATTTGTCACATTTTATCAGCTGAAATTAGGATATGTCTTATAAGTGATGTTATCTTAATAGTCACTACTAGGTGGTAGTAATGACAAGAAAGCATAGAGAAAACAAGGTGAACCTAAAGCACAGTACAAGTGACTAAATTAGTTAATGAAAATATATGTAGATATGAATATTTTCACTTATATATTCATATATATAGGATATAATGTAAGAGATTTTAAGGTGTAAAAGAAATACAAAGGATAAATATATAATGTTTAAAAGTTCAATTTCTTCAAGAAATTATAATGATTCTAAATAGATATACAACAAAAAATCTGAAATTTTGTAAATCAAAATTATCATATTTATAAAGCAAAGCAGAGAAATCAACTATGGGAGAAGTTAGACATAACTTCTGCAATTATTACCTGTTAAAGAAAACATCAGGAAGGATATAGATTTGAACAGGGAAATTAGCAAGCTTGGTATAGGTGTCTTATATAGAACATTGCATCAACAATGATAGAATTCAGGTTCTCCTCAAGTACACATGTAACATTTATAAAAATTTATATCATAGGGTCTGTATTATACAGTCCATATTTTCTGAGTATAAGTAAATTGGAAAAAATAAAACATACCAAGAAAAATCCCTATAAATTTGAAACTTTAAACAGTAAACATGTAAATAACTCATAAGTAAAATAGTGAAAAGAAAAAAATCATAGTAGAAATTTTAAAATAAACTAAAAGTAAATAAAAATACATATCAAATTATTGGAAATTTAGTTAAATTAGAACTTTGAGAAGTATAGTCTTAAATGTTAATATTTGGAAAGAAAAAAATAATTATTGAGCTACATTTGCAAAATGAGTCATTAGAGAGAGAAAAATAAGATAAACCTTGAGAACCAGGAAAAAGCAATATGATTTTTAAAAAAGAACAGAAATTAATGACTTGTAAAATCTAGTACTTGACATAGTCTGTTTTTTCATTTTGACCATTCTGCCATTCTGTTGGTATATACATCTATCATATCATGGGTTTAATGTGTTTATTATTAATGCTAATTAATTATGCTGACACCTTTTTATATATTAATTAACCATGACTTCTTTAGTAAAATTCCTGTTTAAGTCATATCTACCCCACTGTATGCATCTTTTATAAATTGGATTGTCTTTTTCTTATTAAGTCATAATATTCTTTATGTATTATGGGTAAGTGCCTTATGTATGTCAGTATACATATCACATATAGTTTTCATTTCATTCTCTTAATTTTATTGAACACAAAATTTTAATTGCAGTCTAATGTATCAATATTTTACTTTTATGGTTAGTAAGTTTTGATACCTATTAAAACATGTTTTGCCTACTCTAAGGTCATAAAGATATTCTGCTTGTTATCTTCTATGAGCTTTCTTGCTTTACCATTCACACTCAAATTTACAGTCTATCTGGAATTGATTTTTATGTATGGTTTGTGAATAACTACTTTTTTCTACTTGGATATTGAGTTTTTGCATTACCATATATTTAAATGGTCATCCACTTCATTCTAATTTGCAGTAGCAATTTTCTTAAGAATCAGGTGGTCATAGAAGTAGCGATCTCTTTATGGAGTCTTTATCCTGTTCCCTTTTCTATCTGCTTCTTCTCATGCCAATAACATATTGTCCAAAAACAATTTGATAGTAAACCTTAGTATCTGATAGTGTATGTTTTTCTTATGCAAGATATTCCATGCGATTTTGGCTTCTTTACCTTCCATATGCATTTTTAAATAAATTTATCAACTTCTACAAATAGGGTTATGATATTGACAGTAATCCAATTTATTCTCTAAATAAACATTGACATATTGGCATCTTTATATTATTTAGTCTCCTAGTTCATGAATAAAGTGTATTCAGACTTTTATTTAGACCTCTTTAAATTTTTCTCAATAATGTTTCTAAGGATTTCTATTTAGCAGTCATATAATTTCATTTGTTTTGTTGACAGTTTTTGTTGTTATAAAACAGTCTAATATGTGGAATGCATAGGAATATATTTCACTTTTATATATTGTGTATCTACTGACCTCATTACTTGCCTTATTATTTATGAAAGTTGTCTATACATTCTTTATGAATTTCATTCTACACAATCGTTTTGTATGCAAATAATGGCAGTTTTATCTCTAACTTTAAATACTTATACCTTTTAATACTTTACTGTACAGTCTGGGATATGCAGTAACCAACAAAATTGGTGATATAGGACATTTTAGTATCCTTTCTAATAACAGGGAAAATATTTTTAATAATTCAAAAGTAAACATTATATTTTGTAGAGAAGTGTTATAGACACCCGTTATCAGATCAAGAAAGAGCCATTATCTTCATACTATGTTGTGGACTTTTATAATAAACGTGTGTTGAATTTCATCAAATGATTTTTCATGACCATTAACATAATCATATTTTTCTTTTTTTTTTTAACATCTCTATTGGAGTATAATTGCTTTACCGTGGTGTGTTAGTTTCTGCTGTATAACAAAGTGAATCAGCTATACATATACATATATCCCCATATCTCCTCACTCTTGAATTTCCCTCCCACCCTCCCTATCCCACCCCTCTAGGTAGTCACAAAGCACTGAGCTAATCTCCCTGTGCTATGTGGCTCTTTCCCACTAGCTATCTGTTTTACATTTGGTAGTATATATATGTCCATGCTACACTCTCACTTCATCCCAGCTTACCCTTCCCCCTCCCCGTGTCCTCAAGTCCATTCTCTACATCTGCATCTTTATTCCTGTCTTGCCTCTAGGTTCTTCAGAACCAGTTTTTTTTTTTTTTTTTATTCCATAGATATGTGTTAGCATACAGTATTTGTTTTTCTCTTTCTGACATACTTCACTCTGCATAACAGACTGTAGGTCCATCCAACTCACTACAAATAACTCAATTTCATTTCTTTTTATGGCTGAGTAATATTCCATTGTATATATGTGCCACATCTTCTATATCCATTCATCTGCCAATGGACAATTAGGTTGGTTCCACAGCCTGGCTATTGTGAAAAGAGCTGAAATGAACATTGTGGTACATGATTCTTTTTGAATTATGGTTTTCACAGGGTATATGCCCAGTAGTGGGATTGCTGGCTCATATGGTAATTCTATTTTTAGTTTTTGAAGGGACCTTCATACTGTTCTCCATAGTGGCTATATCAATTTACATTCCCCAAACAGTGCAAGAGGGTTCCCTTTTCTCCACACCCTCTCCAGCATTTATTGTTAGTAGATTTTTTGATGATGGCCATTCTGACTGGTCTGAGGTGATACCTCGTTATAGTTTTATTTTGCATTTCTCTAATGATTACTGATGTTGAGTATCCTTTCATGTATTTGTTGGCAATCTGTATATCTTCTTTGTAGAAATGTCTGTTTAGATCTTCTGCTCATTTTTGCACTGTTTTTTTTTAAATTTTTTTTTTTATTGAGCAGCATGAGCTGCTTGTATATTTTAGAGATTAATCCTTTTTCACTTTCTTCATTTGCAAATATTTTCTCCCATTGTGGGGGTTGTCTTTTCTTCTTGTTTAAGGTTTCCTTTGCTGTGCAACAGCATTTAACTTTCATTAAGTCCCATTTGTTTTTCTTTTTTAATTTCAATTTCTCTAGGAGTGGGTCAAAATGGATCTTGCTCTGATTTATGTCATAGAGTGTTCTGCCTATGTTTTCCTCTAAGAGTTTTATAGTGTCTGGCCTTACATTTAGGTCTTTAATCCATTTTGAGTTTATTTTTGTGTATGGTATTAGGGAGTGTTTTAATTTCATTCTTTTATATGTAGCTGTCCAGTTTTCCCAGCACCACTTATTGAAGAGGCTGTCTTTTCTCCATTGTATATTCTTGCCTCCTTTATCAAAGATAAGATGACCATATGTGCATGGGTTTATCTCTGGGCTCTCTATCCTGATCCATTGATCTATATTTCTATTTTTGTACCATTACCATACTGTTTTGATGACTGTAGCTTTGTAGTATAGTCTGAAGTCAGGAAGCCTGATTCCTCCAGCTCTGTTTTTCTTTCTCAAGATTGCCTTAGCTATTCGGTGTCTTTTATGTTTCCATACAAATTGTAAAATTTCTTGTTTTACTTCTGTGAAAATTGCCATTGGTAGTTTATTAGGGGTTGCGTTGAATCCATAGATTGCTTTAGGTAGTATAGTCATTTTCACAATGTTGATTCTTCCAATCCAAGGACATGATATATCTCTCCATCTGTTGGTATCATCTTTAATTTCTTTCATCAGTGTCAGTTTTCTGCATACAGGTCTTTTGTCTCCTTAGGTAGGTTTATTCCTAGGTACGTTGTTCTTTTTCTTGCAGTGGTAAGTGGGAGTGTTTCCTTAATTTCTCCTTCATATTTTTCATCATTAGTGTATAGGATTGCAAGTGATTTCTGTGCATTAATTTTGTTTCCTGCTACTTTACCCAATTCATTGATTAGCTCTAGTAGTTTTCTGGTAGCATCTTTAGTATACTCTATGTATAGTATCATGTCATCTGCAAACTGTGACAGTTTTAGTTCTGCTCTTCAGATTGGGATTCCTTTTATTTATTTTCTCTGATTGCTGTGGCTAAAACTTCCAAAACTATGTTGAATAATAATGGTGAGAGTTTACAACCTTATCTTGTCCCTGAACTTAGAGGAAATAGTTTTAGTTTCTCACCATTGAGAATGATGTCAGCTGTGGGTTTGTCATATATGGCCTTTTTTATGTTGAGGTAAGTTCCCTCTATGCCTACTTTCTGAAGTGCTTTTATCATAAATGTGTGTTGAATTTTGTCAAAAGCTTTTCTGCATGTATTGAGGTGATCATATGGTTTTTCTCCTTCAAGTTGTTAATATGGCTTATCACATTGATTAATTTGCATATATTGAAGAATCCTTGCATTCCTGGGATAAACCCCACTTGATCATATGGTGTATGATCCATTACATTAAAAGTGTATGGTCCATTTAATTTGCTGCTGGATTCTGTTTGCTAGTATTTTTTCAGGATTTTTGCATCTATGTTCATCAGTGATATTGGCCTGTAGTTTTCTCTTTGTGACATCTTTGTCTGGTTTTGGTAGCAGGGTGATGGTGGCCTCATAGAATGAGTTTGGAAGTGTTCCTCCCTCTGCTATATTGTGGAAAGGTTTGAGAAGGATAGGTGTTAACTCGTCTCTAAATGTTTGATAGAATTCACCTGTGAAGCCATCTGGTCCTTGGTTTCTGTTTGTTAGAAGATTTTTAATCACAGTTTCAATTTCAGTGCTTGTGAGTGTTCTGTTTATATTTCTGTTTCTTTCTGGTTCAGTCTCGGAAGGTTGTGCTTTTCTAAGAATTTATCCATTTCTTCCAGGCTGTCCATTTTTTTGGCATATAGTTGCTTATAGTAATCTCTCATGATCCTTTGCAATTCTGCAGTGTCTGTTACTTCTCCCTTTTCATTTCTAATTCTATTGATTTGAGGCTTCTTCCTTTTTTTCTTGCTGAGTCTGGCTAATTGTTTATCAATTTTGTTTATCTTCTCAAAGAACCAGCTTTTAGTTTTATTGATCTTTGCTATTGTTTCCTTCATTTCTTTTGGATTTATTTCTGATCTGATCATTATGATTTCTTTCCTTCCGCTAACTTTGGGTTTTCTTTGTTCTTCTTTCTCTATTTGCTTTAGGTGTAGGGTTAGGTTGTTTATTTGAGATATTTCTTGTTTCTTGAGGTAGGTTTGTATCACTATAAACTTCCATCTTAGAACTGCCTTTGCTGCATCCCATAGGTTTTGTGTCATCGTGTTTTCATTGTCATTTGTTTCTAGATATATTTTGATTTCCTCTTTGATTTCTTCAGTGATCTCTTGGTTCTTTAGTAGTTTATTGTTTAGCCTTCATCTCTGTATTTTTTACAGACTGTTCCCTTTAACTGATATCTAGTCTCATAACATTGTGGTCAGAAAAGATACTTGATACAATTTCAATTTTCTTAAATTTACCAAGGCTTGATTTGTGATCCAAGATACGTTCTATCCTGGAGAATGTTCCATGAGCACTTGAGAAGAAAGTTTATTCTGTTGTTTTTGGATGGAATGTCCTATAAATATCAATTAAGTCCATCTTGTTTAATGTATCATTTAAAGCTTGTGTGTCCTTATTTAGTTTCATTTTGGATGATCTGTCCATTGATGATAGTGGGGTCTTAAAGTCCCCTACTATGATTGTGTTACTGTGGATTTCTCCTTTTATGGCTGTTAGCATTTGCCTTATGTATTGAGGTGCTCCTGTGTTAGGTGCATAAATATCTACGATCGTTATATCTTCTTCTTGCATTGATCCCTTGATCATTATGTAGTGGCCTTCTTTTTCTCTTGTAATAGTCTTTATTTTAAAGTCTATTTTGTCTGTTATGAGAATTGCTACTCCAACTTTCTTCTGATTTCCATATCCATGGAATATATGTTTTCCATCCCCTCACTTTCAGTCTGTATGTGTCCCTAGGTCTGAAGTAGGTCTCTTGTAGACAGCATATGTATGGGTCTTGTTTTTATATCCATTCAGCCAGTCTATGTCTTATGGCTGGAGCATTTAATCCATTTACATTTAAGGTAGTTATTGATATGTATGTTCCTATTTCCATTTTACTTGTTTTCGTTTTTTTTTTTGGGGGGGGGGAGGTCTTTTGCTTTTCTTGTGTTTCTTGCCTAGAGAAGTTCTTTTCACATTTGTTGTAAAGCTGGTTTGGTGGTGCTGAATTCTCTTAGCTTTTGCTTGTCTGTAAAGCTTTTAAGTTCTCTGTTGAATCTGAATGAGATCCTTGCTGGGTAGTGTAATCTTGGTTTGTAGGTTTTTCCCTTTCATCACTTTACACATGTCCTGCCACTCCCTTCTGGCTTGCAGAGTTTCTACTGAAAGTTCAGCTGTTAACCTTATGGGGATTCCCTTGTATGTTATTTGTTGTTTTTCCCTTGCTGCTTTTAATATTTTTTCTTTGTATTTAATTTTTGACAGTTTGATTAATATGTGTCTTGGCATATTTCTCCTTGGATTTATCCTGTATAGGACTCTCTGTGCTTCCTGGACTTGATTAACTATTTCCTTTCCCATATTAGGGAAGTTTTCAACCATAATCTCTTGAAACATTTTCTCAGTCCCTTTCTCTTTCTCTTCTTCTTCTGGGACTCCTATAATTCGAATGTTGATGCATTTAATGTTGCCCCAGATGTCTCTCAGACTGTCCTCAATTCCTTTCATTCTTTTTTTCTTTATTCTTCTCTGTGGTAGTTATTTCCACTATTTTATATTCCAGGTCACTTATCCGTGCTTCTGCCTCAGTTATTCTGCTGTTGATTCCTTCTAGAGAATGTTTAATTTCATTTAGTGTGTTGGTCATCATTGTTTGTTTGCTCTTTAGTCCTTCTAGGTCCCTGTTAAATGTTTCTTGTATTTTCTCCATTCTTTTTCCAAGATTTTGGATCATCTTTACTATCATTACTGTGAATTCTTTTTCAGGGAGACTGCCTATTTCTTCTTCATTTGTTTGGTCTGGTGGGTTTTTATCTTGCTCCTTCATCTGCTGTGTGTTTCTCTGTCTTCTCATTTTGCTTAATTTACCGTGTTTGGTGTCTCCTTTTCACAGGTTGCAGGTTTGTAAGTCCCATTGTTTTTGGTGTCTACCCCCAGTGGGTAAGATTGGTTCAGTCAGTTGTGTAGGCTTCCTGGTAGAGGGGACTGGTACCCTGTGTTCTGGTAGATGATGCTGGATCTTGTCTTTCTGGTGGGCATGACTGCATCTGGTGGTGTGTTTTGGGGTGTCTGTGACCTCATTTTTATTTTAGGCAGTCTCTCTGCTAATGGGTGGTGTTGTTTTCCTGTCTTGCTAGTTATTTGGCATAGGGTGTCCAGCACTGTAGCCTGCTCATCGTTGAGTGGAGCTGGGTCTTAGTGTTGAGATGGGGATCTCTGGGAGAGCTTTCGCCATTTGATATTGAGTGGAACTGGGAGGTCTCTGGTGGACCAATGTCCTGAACTCGGCTCTCCCACCTCAGAGGCACAGGCCTGACACCTGGCCTGAGCACCAAGACCCTGTCAACCACATGGCTGCTGGTTCTGTGGTGAGCTGCCTTGATACTCTGTGAGCCTGCAGCCGTCTTTCTTGTGGGCAGATTCACAAGGGTAAGCATAAGCCACTCTTATCACTCAAGAGATTCCAAGGATTTGGGAGCTTTGTGCCAGGAACTGCTAGTGTTGGAGCGTCTCCTGCAGAGGCAGGGGTTTTCTGTGGCTCACCGTATGGACAAGGACACTGGCAGCAGAAGCTCTGGGAAGTACTCCTTGGCATGAGCCCTTTTGGAGTCCACCATTAGCCCCACCAAATAATATTTTTCTTCTTTATGCTACTGATTTAGAATTATTATCTTTTATAATGTCTCTAGGATTGGAATTGATGACCCCTTGTACTTTCCTGATATTGTATGCTGTATGTTGTCTCATATCTCATTACGTACTTATCAATTTTATTAGTCTTTTCAAAAAACTAAATTTAGTCTTTCATTTCTTCTCTTGAACATTAATTTTTTTTTATAGGACACTCAACCAACTTCTAACACTTGTCTTTGAAGTAAGTTTGAAAACAAACTTTTCAAACTCATCATTATACATTGATTATTGCTACTTTTTTGTTTAACTCTCTGAGGTTATTTTTCCTAGCTTCTTGTGATGAACACTATATTACTGACTATTAGTCTTTTCATTTTGAATTAGAGAATTTGTCTATTAATTTGCCCCTTTGCATGGCTTACCTGTTTCTCAACAGCTTTGATATATCATATGTTTTTATTATTAGTTCAAAATATTTTCTAATCTTTATTTTCATATCTTCTTTGACACATTAATTTTATCGTTATGTTTCCTAAATTTCAAATATTTTAGTGTATTGTAGTTATTATTTATTTTAGTGGTTTAGCTTAATTTAGCTTATTTTCACTCTGATCAGAGAGCACACTCTGAAAAACTTAAAATATTTAAATTTATTTACTTTTGTTGAGATTGAATTTATAGTCAGTGTTATAATCAGTTCTGCAAAATAGGTTATGAGTACTTGGCAAAAATTTATGTATTCCATAGTGTATTTATTTCCTATTACCACTGTAACATATTACCCCAAACTTGGTGGCTTGAAACAACACAAATGTATTATCTTATAATCCTGGAGATTAGAAATCCAAAAGGTGTCAATGGGAATACACTTTCTTCCAGACACTGTAGGAGAGAATCTGTTTCCCTGTCTTTCCTAGTTTCTGGAGTTTGCCTGCATTACGTGTGTCCAGGGCCCATCCTCTAGCTTCAAAGTTTAACAGTGTAGACTCTTCCAATCTCTCCTTTTGCTTCTGTCATCACTTTGCCTTTTCCTGACTCTGGTCCTCCTTTCTTTTTCTTCTAAAGATCCATGTGATTACATTGGGTTCAGCTGGATAATTCAGGATAATCTCCTCTCAAAGTCCTTAATTTAATCACATCAGCAAAGTCCTTTTTTTCCATATAAGGTAACACATTCACAGATTCTGGGGATTTAGGCATGGATATCATGGGGGCTATTATTATGTCTACCACATGCAATTGTAGGTATAGGACGCTAAATCAACTGTTAGCTGTGCTTTTCAAGTATTGCATACTCACTAAATTTTTGTCTCTTTTTCTATTATTTACTTAGAAAGCTAGGCTAAAATCTTTAATTATGATTTTAAATTTGTCTCTCAGTTCTGTCAATTTTAGCTTTATATGATTTGAGGCTATGTAATTAAAGAATGCAATTTTATTTTATGATTGGATTCACTCTTTCATTTCACAGACGCTGTCTTACTTCTTACAATATTTATACCTTTACCTCTTCTGAGACAATATATACACCTTAAAATATTTAACTCCTGCCCCTGACTATACCTGAGGTTTGTGTTATTGTTCTTATGTATTTTAATATGACATGATATCTCTTCCTGAGGTATCATGCTTCCTTCTGGAATAATTTTCCTTCCTCTGATGATTATTTTTAGTATATTTAAAAAATTTTGTTCTAATGATGATAAACTCTCAAGTTTCATTTGTCTAAAGTTGTCTTCACTTCGACTTCATTTTTGAAGGATATTTTCTACAAATTTAGAGTTTTACATGGATAAGTTTCTTTGAACATCTTGAAAGTTTTTAATCGTTGTATTTAATGTTCCATCATTCCTGTTAACAAACAGCTCTCTTAATATTGCATATTAGAAGATAATATGTATATTATAATATTGTATATTAGAAGATAATTTTAGACACACGGTGTTTGTAAGCTTTTTGTCTTTGGTTTTCAGGTATTTTTTAAAATGATACTCCCATGTGTGATTTTCTTTTCAGTAATTCTGATAGTTTTTTTCCCCCTCTCATTAATTTTGCAGTGTCTCTAGCTTGCATGTCTTGTGTTACTGCCCCTGCACTGTTTTTCACTTTTTTCTACCACTAGAATTACTTGCATTCTGAGGCTTTTCTTCTGGATCTCATGTATCTCTTCTATTCTTCGATATCTCTTTTTCTTCCATATGCTTCACTCTGGATATTTTCTAATTGCATATTTTCAAAAAATATTTCTTCCTGTTTAAATATCTTCTTATCTTCTGTGTCTGATCTACTTTAAAAAGGATCTCTTGAGTTCTTCATTTTTGTAATTTTTTTAAGCTGTATTTGATTATTTTATAGATTATGGATTTTTGTTTAAACTCTCATCCTGTCAACTCTTTTTTTAACATGTTAATAACAGGTTTATTTTATTTTTTTCCAGCTTCATTGAAATCTAATTGATATATAACATTGTGTAAATTTAAGGTGACAGTGTGATAATTTGATACATATATATATTGCAAAATGAGTACCACAATAAGGTTAGTTAACACATCTATTACCTCACATAATTAATTTTTGTGTGTTTATGGTGAGAACATTTAAGATCTACTCTCAATAGATCATTAATTTGTCATAAGTTTTAAAAGGAAAAAATTTTATTCTATAGAAAAGATGAAGAAATCTACATGGATATAAAGAAAGCTGTTCCCTTACCATAGAGTATAGATCGACAGAAAAAATGATATAGGAAAACCACCACAACAAAAATTATCCATACATGTGAAAATACCTTAAAAATTACACAGATAAATTCTAAACTCAAAATTAAGGTTGGCGATATTATTATTAATGTAAGGCATCTAAACATTCTATAAATAAGTCAAGCTTAGATACCAAAATATAAAGAGTGGTTCAGTAAAATTATTGTAGGTCATACAAAGTTGGCATGAAATTTTAATATCTAAAAAGAAATTTCAGCTACAATATTGAAATATGGGAGAAAAGGTAATATATTTAATCTTTGCATAACAATATATAAATTATCTACAGGAATGAAATATTAAATTTATATGCCTGAAAATTTCACATAACATAGTACTAGTCTACTATCTAAAATTTTTTCTTTAGAAGATTTCCTCCAATATAAATTTAAACTGGGCCACTTTAGATATACTTTGTTTAGTATGTATACTGAACAGTTGTCAATCAAAACTAATCAAATCAAGAACTTCATACTAATAAATTTTCCTTAAGGGGATTATGTTGCAAAAATGTTGTGACTTTCTTCCTTTTTTATTTTTATAATTAATTTTTTACTGATCTGTTGCTGTGTCCTCAAGAACCACTCCCAAAATGTCATTCCTATTTTTTAATAGCATAATATAAGCATCATTATACGCAAAGACAATCTCCTTTTAACACTTTTAAAGTACTTCACCAAGCGCAACTGCATTGAGGGCAATAACTACAGATTGTAATATTTACAAAGGTGGTGATCATTATGAAAGCTTAAAGTTATGGAGTGTTTATTATATGCCAAGCACCATACTAAATGATTAACATTTATTATCCATTATCTATAATAAATAGACCTATAAAAATACTTCAGCTTGAACATGTAACTTGCTCCATATCATTTAACTAGTACTTGGGAAAGTTGAGGCTTCATGTTACCTTGTCAGGATTTAGAAATGGCATTGTAAAGTATTTCATGATTTAACTCTGACAGTGTAATATTTGGCACTAACATATACATGAATGTAATTCTCCATCAGGGAATCTTAAAAATTAAGCCCAGAGGTACTTTGAAAAGAAGTTTTATTTGGTTTTCTAATAATCCAAGAGAACAAAATAAAGTACATTTCTAAATATGTAATGTTACTGAATGTGTTATATTTGTTATTAAAAGGAGAGCGATACTAACCATGTAAATTCAATGCATGTTAAATAAGCATATTGGTAAACTGATTTTGTTTTTCTATTATTTCCATCAGTCAGCTTCCTCAGTGGGTCAATTTAAACCTATCTAATAATGAATTTCCTATGATTTTTATTAGTCTAGAGATGTCTGCAGAGTATTTTAATTAACCTCATGAATTTCAATTAATATTTAAACATGTCTCTAACTTTATTATATTTTAATTAATAAAATCACCGTGTACTTCATCAGGCCTTAGAATTGTATGACCGAAATTGTTTCTGGCTAGTGCTATCCCCAAAAGTCCTTAATCGATTTGCTATCGATTGCTTAATCGATAGCTTAATCGATTGCTATCCCCAAAAGTCCTTAATGTGATCTGCTCTTAGAAATGGTCATGCAGCCTAACTACCTGGAAGGCTTTGCCCTCTCCAGTGGAAGAGAAATATTCCTCAGCTTAAAGACATGAACTGAATGGATCTGAGTTATAAAGAAGTAAATGCTCTACTGATATATCAATGACTTTTATTTTTAAATGTAAAATATACCCAGAAGCAAATACATTTATTACATACGGGAACAAAATCGGTGTTCAGAGAAAGCTACTTGCAGTTTATTTCAAAGATCATGAATTACAAAAAAAATAAATGAAAAGAAAAAGAACTTATAAAACCACTGTAGCATTACAGTGAATTGTAAGAACAGAGTTTTTCAAAGTACCTTATATTTAATGTAATATAGTCAGATTTACTGTATAAAATACTTTTTTTCCTTTATAATGAGAAATTTACTCTATCTCTGTTACAGAAGCACTATTTTTCATCCCTAAAATCATTCTATCCAAGCTGAGTGTACATTTAAAATCAAAGCTTTAAAATATAATGTATGTCAGCCCGTTATGAGTGTTTTCTTTAGACGAAAGGGGTTGTTTTTTGTAGACATAATGTAAAATTTTTGTGTTCTTTACTAATATTCTTAAGTGACTTTTAAAAAGCATGTACACTAGATATAGAAAAATGGTAGAGAGAATGACTGCATTAATGAAGTGATAAATCATATCATTTTCTAGGTAATCTATAAATGGTAACAGATTGCAAAAGGTTATATATTATTTTTACCTACATTAATTAAATATTAAAGTTGGAAGAAAAAGGTAGCATATTATCTATCTTTTCTTTATTCAATTAACAAAATATTTGTTTTATTTTAATTTTGATGTAATTTGGTATATAGAAACCTATAGAACTTGGATTTTAATGTGACTAGGTCAGAGAGTGATCTCCCTATATAGAAGCCACATGAGGAAGGTAGAATCAAGCACATCAGTCCCCTGTCCCTCCTCCAGCCCCACTCTAGGTCAGGTATCCAATGTCTACAACCTATTTACAGTACATTTACCTGATGGTGTCCTTCCCATCAGAGCTCCATGATCTGACCCATCACCTCTCCTAGTCACACGTTTCCCCATTGTCTCTGGGTCTTTCATTTGGTGCTATTAACAATGACAATGATATTAAATTTTTTATCATGACAATATTGAAAGATGGTTTAAGTACGTTCCAAAAACCCACATCCTAGAATCCTTATAAAGAAGATTAAGCTTATGCAGACTTCCTAGTACTATGGAGATTTGGCCTCAGACCCCCTTGTAGAACCCATAACCCAAGTAAGCATTGTTAACCACACATGAGTCACAAGAGATCTTTGTTCTTCTGGACAGAGACCTAGCCTGACAATACTCCAAAATGCTTTCTTGATTTCTAATTATTTTGTTCATAGTTTTGGCCAATGATGACTAAAATCTGAGAACACAAGTGGTCAAGGCAGTCTACCTCAGACTAATAATTGTATGCTGGAAAGATGGAGATACTCCCTAGAACCAAGCTGCTTAGCTTAGCAGCATTTCAGCTACATGGAAGGAAGTAATCCAAAGACGCAAATATCCAAGTGGATGCTATACTTAAATATTAATGTTTAAAAAATCTTTACAAAATAAAATAATTAAAATACTCTCCCTCTAGAGTTTTAATAGCATCTCTAGGACCCTAAAACTGCATTCCAAGGTTCACTTGCTCAGATATTAAATGATGGGAAAAGCCTTGAGCATCCCCCTATTTGCAATGTGCAATAAAAACAAAAACGATGCTTCTTATATTGGTGCTGATGCCATATCATTTACATGGTTTTGCTGTATTGTAGGCCCTGTACTAGTCCTAAAAATGCCATTATAAGAAAGATACTACTACATATATATTTTTTTTAATTTTTGGAAATTGGTTCAGAAAACAGGTTTGCCTAAGTTTCAAAATAAATGAAGATGGAGCCAGAATTTGAACTAATGTCTGCATGACTGCAAAATCTGTGCTTTTTCTACCATAATAAATAAAACATTGAATATTAGGACGTAAATATTTGCCCTTCCAAAAATATACTTCGTCCTTTGGAGGGAATGTGCATTTCTCCAGCAATGTACCATTAAAGTGAAAAGAATATCAGAGCTTTTTAGGGAATTCCCAGTGATCCAGTGGTTAGGGCTCCGTGCTTTCACTGCCAAGCGCCCGGATTTGATCCCTGGTTGGGGAACTAATATCCCACAAACCACGTGGTGTGGCCAGAAAAAAGAATAACAGGACTCTTTTGAAACTAATGACATTTATGGGGACCTCATATAAATATTTGTTTATGCTTATTAATAACCAATGTAATTAGTTGTTAAATATACCATATACTTAGATTGTAATTTTCCTATTGAAATAAAGTATTCTGTATTTTCTATAAGTTAAATAACGTGAGATTGGCAAAGCAGTTGTCTTCTGATTTTTATTTTGAATAAGGAATGGTTTGTTTCTACCTTTGGCTGTCTATGCATTTCAAATTCTGAAAACAAATATATTTTTATTGTAAAATACACTGTCTTATTCAAATGGAGGTCTCCATTACAAAGCATTTCACAGAGATACTTAATTCACAGCATTGCGGTCAGTCTTAATGAAGAAGGTGTTTGGACCGAAATGTAATCAGCCAACCCAAAGAATCTCCTTGGACTTTTATGTCTTTTAAAATTCTATTTGGAGGCTACCTTTAGAAAATATAAAGCTGCATGACAAACTATTTTACTCCTCAGAAGGATCCCAGGATCAGCACGAGTATTCCCCCAAATGACAATATGTTTATTACAGTCTAAGACATTTTTTAAAGAAAAAAATTTGAAAACTCTAACCATTATGTCTAGGTATCAGATTTCTAAAACTTAAAAACATATCTGTACTCCAACCTTTATATCAGTCTTTGTTGAGTTAGAGATCAAAATAAGTCACAGAATTGCTGGACATCCTATATGGCCAGTGCAAACACAGGGAAAAGCTAAAATTAGAGTTAAGTATTAAGAAGACTTTGTCCTTTATAGACCCTGATCTCTCTCCACATCGTTTTTGCCAACCCACAATAAACAACGCCTGTTGTTCCTATCTCATCTTTTGCACTTTTACCAATTTTTATAGACATTTTTCTGAGCACCAAAATATTACGTTTTTTTCTCTACAAGATTGCATGGTCCGGTGGCCTGGAAAACTGACAGAAAAGAGAAAGCAATCACATAAACACTATGATAGAGGAAAACTCAAAGTCCTGTTGGAACTCTGAATCCCCAAATGGGATGTATGTGCTCTGGGGCAGGGAAGGTAACTTGAGAGCTGACTTATGAAGAATTATTTGGCATTAGACAGATGAAGAATGAATGAATAAGCTAAGAACATTGTTAGAGAATGGTTCTGTTTGCAAACTCAAGGGAGTTAGGGCAACTACATGTAAATTACTACTTGAAACACAGATAACAAGCTAAGGCAAGAAAGAGGAGGGTGTTTTATGACTTGCCAAAAATACGATTTGATTCCAAAACTGATGCAGGAACAATTGATGGGATTTTATGTGGGAGGAAAACAAGCATTAATGTATTTCCAGATACTCCTGTATTAGTTTCTACTGTTCGCATTCTCTTTCAGATCTAGTTGTTAGCACATAATAAGTAAGGTGTTATGTGTCCCTTTATCAATTGCGACCTGCATTTTCTGAAATGCCTTAAAGTGTACAACTGATTTTCTAATGGTGCAAATAAGTAGATCATAATAAATATTCAGAGATGTTTTGAAACAGCTGGATGACTTTACCACAAACTAGCTGACTCACAGGTGAAGCAGGTCACCTATTTTGTTCGCTCATGTGACCAGCCCTACTTTTACATTTACATAAAAGATATAGGTGTAATGTTGGATAGATTCCTAAAGTCAATTCATACTATCGGATCTTAACTGTTAAGGCACATTCAGTATTTTGATTACCATATAGTCAAATGAAAAGGAATAGGAGAAATGAAAAGTGGAGGTAATTGAGTTGAAAATGCTTACTCTTCTATTGATTGCACTGGAAGGATTTGTGGATTAGATTAGAAGAGAATAATATAGCTTCTGATGATTATCAAATATACATAATTTAAACTAAGGGAAAACCTCTCCCAGAAAAGGCTTCTGAATTCTTGTTTGAGATCCCCTATCATAAAAGACAGATTTACAAGAGAAAAACGAACAGAAGTTTATTAACATGTGACTAACTCCCTAACATGTCTTAGAATTCAGGATTAAATATCATATTAATCAGGAAAAGGAAGGGAGACATGTAGGTCTCTTGGGGAAAAGTCAATGATTTTCAGGAAAGATGAATGGGCCCTCAGCAGAATAGATGGAAGGTATGACAGTTCATGACAGAGTTTGTCTGCGTGTGGCATCAACTTGTAGTTTCCTCTCCTGTGATGAGAGTCAGTCTTTCCTGGTTGATGAAATTTCCAGGGAAGGGATTTTGGACAATTCAATTCCAAAGAAAGAAAGATCTGCCTTTAAGCAGATAATGGGAGTCCATTTACTAGTTTTCAAGTGCCTACAGCTCAAAATAATATATCAAAGCAGCATATTTTGGAGTGGCATATTCTTCTACTAATTCCTGTGCATAAAGGGGCAAAGTGTTTTTAATAAAGCTTCAATATGTACTGTGGTTATAAGGAGTAATAATTTTATATCTGTTAAATGTCATAGTATTTTTTAACATTGAATAGAAATATCTGGAGAAATGGAACAAAATATATAAAGTTAATGTAAAATTTTTAAACATCTTTATTGGAGTATAATTGCTTTACAGTGTTGTGTTAGATTCTGCTGTATAATAAAGTGAATCAGCTATATGTATAGCTCCCTCTTGTGTCTCCCTCCCTCCTCCCTATCCCACCCCTGTAGGTGGTCACAAAACACCGAGCTGATGTGCCCATGCAATGTGGCTGCTTCCAACTGTCTATTTTACATTTGGTAGTGTATATATGTCAGTGCTACTCTCTCAGTTCATCCCAGCTTACCCTTCCACCTCCCTGTGTCCTCAAGTCCATTCTCTATGTCTGTGTCTTTATTCCTGTCCTGACCCTAGGTTCTTCAGAACCATTCTTTTTTTTTTTTAGATTTCATATATATGTGTTAGCATACACTATTTGTTTTTCTCTTTCTGACTTACTTCATTCTGTATGACAGACTCTACATCCATCCACCTCACTAGAAATAACTCAATTTCATTTATTTTTGTGACTGAGTATTATTACATTGTATATACGTGCCACATCTTCTTTATCCATTCATCTGTCGATGGACACTTAGGTTGCTTCCATGTCCTGGCTATTGTAAATAGAGCTGCAGTGAACATTGTGGTACATGACTATTTTTGAATTATGGTTTTCTCAGGATATATGCCCAGTAGTGGGAATGCTGGCTCATATGGTAGTTCTATGTTTAGTTTTTTAAGGAACCTCCATACTGTTCTCCATAGTGGTTGTATCAATTTACATTCTCACCAACAGTGCAAGAGGGTTCCCTTTTCTCCACACCCTCTCCAGCATTTATTGTTTGTAGATTCTTTGATGATGGCCATTCTGACGGGAGTGAGGTGATACCTCATTATAGTTTTGATTTGCATTTCTCTAATGATCAGTGATGTTGAGCATCCTTTCATGTGTGTGATGGCAGTCTGTATATCTTCTTTGGAGAAATGTCTATTTAGGTCTTCTACCCATTTTTGGATTGGGTTGTTTGTATTTTTGCTGTTGACCTGCATGAGCTGCTTGTATATTTTGGAGATTAGTCCTTTGTCAGTTGCTTCGTTTGCAAATATTTTCTCCCATTGTGAGGGTTGTCTTTTCATCTTGTTTATAGTTTCCTTTGCTGTGCAAAAGCTTTTAAGTTTCATTAGATCCCATTTGTTTATTTTTGCTTTGATTTCCATTTATCTAGGCGGTGGGTCAAAAAGGATTTTGCTGTGATTTATGTCATAGAATGTTCTGCCTATGTTTTCCTCTAAGAGTTTTATAGTGTCTGGCCTTTAATCGATTTTGAGTTTATTTTTGTGTGTGGTGTTAGGAAGTGTTCTAATCATATTCCTTTACAGGTAGCTGTCCAGTATTCCGTGCACCACTTATTGAAGAGGCTTTCTTTTCTCCATTGTATATTCTTGCCTCCTTTATCAAAGGTAAGGTGACCATATGTGTGTGGGTTTACCTCTGGGCTTTCTATCTTGTTCCATTGATCTATATTTCTGTTTTTGTGCCAGTACCATACTGTCTTGATTGCTGTAGATTTATAGTATAGTCTGAAGTCAGGGCACATGATTCCTCCAGCTCCGTTTTTCTTTCTCAAGATTGTTTTGTCTATTTGGTATCTTTTGTGTTTCCATACAAATTATAAAATTTTTTGTTCTAGTTCTGTGAAAAATGCCTTGGTAGTTTGCTAGGGATTGCATTGAATCTGTAGATTGCTTTGGGTAGTACAGTCATTTTCACAATGTTGATTCTTGCAGTCCAAGGACATGGTATATCTCTCCATCTGTTTGTATCATCTTTAATTTCTTTCATCAGTGTCTTATAGTTTTCTGCATACAGGTCTTTTGTCTCCTTAGGTAGGTTTATTCCTAGGTATGTTATTCTTTTTCTTGCAATGGTAAATAGGAGTGTTTGCTTGATTTCGCTCTCAGATTTTTCATCATTAATGTATAGGAATGCGAGAGATTTCTGTGCATTAATTTTGTATCCTGCTACTTTACCAAATTCATTGATTACCTCTAGTAGTTTTCTGGTAGCATCTTTAGGGTTCTCTATGTATAGTATCATGTCATCTGCAAACAGTGATAGTTTTACTTCTTTTCCAGTTTGGATGTCTTTTATTTATTTTTCTTCCCTGATGGCTGTGGCTAAATCTTCCAAAACTATGTTGAATAATAGTGGTGAGAGTGGGCATCCTTGTCTTATTCCTGAACTTACAGGAAGTGCTTTCAGTTTTTCACCATTAAGAATGTTGTTGGCTGTGGGTTTGTCATATATGGCCTTTTTTATATTGAGGTAAGTTCCCTCTATGCCTACTTTCTGGAGAGATTTTATCATAAATGGGTGTTGAATTTTGTCATAAATTGGTGTTTAATTTTGTCAAAAGCTTTTTCTGCATCTATTACAGTGATCATATGGTTTTTCTCCTTCAATTTGTTAGTATGGTGTATCACACTGATTTGTGTATATTGAAGAATCCTTCCATCCCTGGGATAAACCCCACTTGATCATGGTGTATGATCCTTTTAATATACTGTTGGATTCTGTTTGCTAGTATTTTGTTGATGATTTTTGCATCTATGTTCATCAGTGATATTGGCCTGTAGTTTTCTTTTTTTGTGACATCTTTGTCTGGTTTTGGTATCAGGGTGATGGTGACCTCGTAGAATGAGTTTGGGAGTGTTCCTCCTTCTGCTATATTTTGGAAGAGTTTGAGAAGAATAGATGTTAGCTCTTCTCTAAATGTTTGATAGAATTCACCTCTGAAGCCATCTGGTCCTGGTTTGTTGGAAGATTTTTAATCACAGTCTCAATTTCAGTGCTTGTGATTGGTCTGTTTATATTTTTTATCTCTTCCTGGTTCAGTCTCGGAAGGTTGTGCTTTTCTAAAAATTTGTCCATTTTTTCCAGGCTGTCCATTTTATTGGCATATAGTTGCTTGTAGTAATCTCTCATGATCCTTTGTTTTTCTGCAATGTCAGTTATTACTTCTCCTTTTTCGTTTCTAATTCAGTTGACTTGAGTCTTGTCCCTTGTTTTCTTGATGAGTCCGACTAGTGGTTTATCAATTTTGTTTATATTCTCAAAGAAGCAGCTTTTAGTTTTACTGATCTTTGCTTCATTTCTTTTCATTTCTTTTCATTTCTTTTCATTTATTTCCTTCATTTCTTTTCATTTATTTCTAATCTGATCTTTATGATTTCTTTCCTTCTGCTAACTTTGGGTTTTTTTTTGTTTTTCTTTCTCTAATTCCTTTAGGTGTAAGGTTAGGTTGTTTATTTGAGATGTTTCTTGTTTCTTGAGGTAGGATTGTATTGCTATAAACTTCCCTCTTAGAACTGCTTTTGCTCCATCCCATAGGTTTTGGGTCATCATGTTTTCATTGTCATTGTTCTAGGTATTGTTTGATTTCCTCTTTGATTTCTTCAGTGATCTCTTGGTTCTTTAGTAGTTTATTGTTTAGCCTCCATGTGTTTGTATTTTTTACAGTTTTCTCCTGTAATTGACATCTAGTCTCATAGCATTGTGGTCAGAAAAGTTACTTGATAGAATTTCAATTTTCTTAAATTTTCCAAGGCTTGATTTGTGACCCAACATACATTCCATCCTGGAGGATGTTCCGTGAGCACTTGTGAAGAAAATGTATTCTGTTGTTTTTGCATGGAATATCGTATAAATATCAATTAAGTCTATCTTGTTTAATGTATCATTTAAAGCTGTATTTCCTTATTTATTTTCATTTTGGACGATCTGTCCATTGGTGAAAGTGGAGTGTTAAAGTGTCCTAGTATTACTGTGTTACTGTCGATTTCCCCTTTTATGGTTGTTAGCATTTGCCTTATATATTGAGGTGCTCCTCTGTTGGATGCATAAATATTTACAATTGTTATATCTTCGTCTTGGATTGATCCCTTGATCATTATGTAGTGTCCTTCTTTGTCTCTTGTAATAGTCTTTATTTTAAGGTCTATTTTGTCTGATATGAGAATTGCTACTCTAGCTTTCTTTTGATTTCCATTTGCATGGAATATCTTTTTCCATGCCCTCACTTTCAGTCTGTATGTGTCCCTAAGTCTGAAGTGGATCTCTTGTAGAGAGCTTATATATGGGTCTTGTTTTTGTATCTATTCAGCCAGTCTGTGTCTTTTGGGTGGAGCATTTAATCCATTTACATTTAAGGTAGTTATCGATATGTATGTTCCTATTTCCATTTTCTTAATTGTTTTGGGTTTGTTTTTGTATGGCTTTTGCTTCTCTTGTGTTTCCTTCCTAGAGAAGTTCCTTTAGCATTTGTTGTAAAGCTGGTTGGTGGTGCTGAATTCTCTTAGCTTTTGCTTGTCTCTAAACATTTTAATTTCTCTGTTGAATCTGAATGAGATCCTTGCTGGGTAGAGTAATCTTGGTTGTAGGTTTTTCCCTTTCATCACTTTAAATGTGTCCTGCCACTCCCTTCTGGCTTGCAGATTTTCTGCTGTAAGATCAGCTGTTAACGTTATGGGGATCCCCTTGCATGTTATTTGTTACTTTTCCCTTGCTACTTTTAATATTTTTTCTTTGTATTTAATTTTTGATAGTTTGATTAATGTGTGTCTTGGCGTGTTTCTCCTTGGATTTATCCTTTATGGGACTGTGTTTGCTTCCTGGACTTGATTGAGTGTTTCCTTTCCCATGTTAAGGAAGTTTTCAACTATAATTTCTTCAAATATTTTCTCAGACCCTTTCTTTTTCTCTTCCTCAGTGACCTCTATAATTCAAATATTGGTGTGTTTAATGTTGTCCCAGAGGTCTCTGAGACTGTCCTCAGTTCTTTTCATTCTTTTTTCTTTATTCTGCTCAGTGGGAGTTATTTCCACTATTTTATCCTCCAGGTCACTTATCCTTTCTTCTGCTTCAGTTTTTCTGGTATTGATTCCTTCTGGAGAATTTTCAGTTTCATTTATTTTGTTGTTCATCATTGTTTGTTTGCTCTTTAGTTCTTCTATGTTCTTGTTAAACATTTCTTGTATTTTCTCCATTCCATTTCCAAGACTTTAGATCATCTTTACTATCATTACTCTGAATTCTTTTTCAGGTAGACTGCCTATTTCCGCTTCATTTGTTTGGTTGGTGTGTTTTTACGTTGCTCCTTCATCTGCTGCATATTTCTCTGTCTTCCCATTTTGTTTAACTTACTGTATTTGGGGGTCTCCTTTTTTCAGGCTGCAGGTTCATAGTTCCTGTTGTTTTTTGTGTCTGCCCCCAGTGGGTACGGTTGGTTCAGTGGATTGTGGAGGGGACTGCTGCCAGTGTTCTGGTGGCTGGAGCTGGAACTTGTCTTTCTCGTGGGCAGGGCTGCGTCTAGTCATGTGTTTTGGGGTGTCTGTCACCTTATTATGATTTTAGGCAGCCTCTCTGCTAATTTGTGTGGTTGTGTTCTTGTCTTGCTAGTTGTTTGGCATGGGACATCCAGCCCTGGAGCTTGCTGGCTGTTGGGTGTTGCTGGATCTCAGTGGTCAGACAGAGATCTCTGGGAGAACTCTTGCTGATTGATGTTACGTTGGGCTGGGAGGTCTCTGGTGGTCCCTTGTCCTGAACTCGGCTGTCCTATGTTGAGGCTCAGGCCTGACTCCAGTCCAGAGCACCAAGATCTTGTCAGCTACACAGCCAGGTACATGGGGAGTTTCTTGCCTTTTGGGAAGTCTGAGGTCTTCTACCAGTGTTCAGTAGGTGTCCTGTAGGAGTTGTTCCTACAGGAACAACAAGTTGTTCCACATGTAGATGTATTTTTGATGTGTTTGTGGGGTTGAAGGTGATCTCTACATCTTACTGCTCTGCCATCTTGAAGGTCCACCAATATAAATGTTTTATAGCTGCTATCGAGTATAAATACAACAGGGAAATACATCTAAGCTACTAGAAGAAAATTTGATATCTTATTTCAATTTGCTTAGTTAAAGAACAGTGGAAAACAGTCACACAAAACATTGAAAATGAATATAGTGAATAGGTTCCCTAATAGCAGAATTGTAAAAGAAAACATTCAGCTCACAATAACTGTCATTGACTTTTTAAAAACAATGGCTCTTACTTGAACACCAGTTTGAGCTAGCATGAAGGATTTTATAGATGTGATGTGCATAAATAGCCTTGATGAGAAGTAGACGTATGAATGTATATGTGTGTATGTCTGTGTGTGTTCAGACTTTGGCAGTTGTTTAAAAATTTAATGTGTAATACTTTTATTTAGCAAAAAAAAATGC
Organism: Grampus griseus; assembly: GCF_964374135.1. Taxonomy (NCBI): domain Eukaryota; kingdom Metazoa; phylum Chordata; class Mammalia; order Artiodactyla; family Delphinidae; genus Grampus; species Grampus griseus. The sequence goes on from NC_139003.1 coordinate 62,595,471, forward strand.
ACTTGAAATATGTCTAGTATGATAAAATAAAATTTTTAATTTAATTTTAATCAATTTTACTTACAATATAAAAACTGAAGCAGTGCGTTATGAGCCCAATTACAATATGTTCTTTCAAAATTCATATACTAAAATCCTAACCCCCAGTACCACAGAATGTGAGTGTATTTGGTGAGAGGATCTTGAAAGAGGAAATTAAGTTAAATAGGTCATATGCGTGAGCCCTAATCCAAGATGACCAGTGTCCTTATAAGATGAGGAGATTAGAACATAGACACATTACAGAGGGAAGATCATATGAAGACATAAGGAGAGGACAGCTATCTACAAGCCAACAAGAGTACTCAAACTAAAACCAGCTCTCCTAACACCTTGATCTTAGACTTCTAGCCTCCAGAGCTGTGAGCAGACAATTTTTTGCATTGTTTAGGCCACCCACTCTATGATACTTTTTTATAGCAGCCCTAGGAAATTAATACACAGTGTAAAATGTATTTCTATTAAATGTAACTTTATCCTTTTATGGGAGTGCATTTTACTTTAACAGTTGAAAATTTAACATCCAAGTTGGAATGTGCTGTAAGTTTAAAGTATAGTCTGGATTTCAAAGCCTTCCTTGGCAGAAAATAATATAAAATGTATATACTTGTAGTGATTACATGTAGAAATCACAATATTTTCCATGTGTTGTTTTATATCTTTATTAGGTTGGATTAAATATGCTATTAAAATTAAGGTCACTTTATTTTTTTTTAAACATCTTTATTGGAGTATAATCACCTTACAATGTTGTGTTAGTACAACAGTGTGCATGTACAACAAAGTGAATCAGCTATATGTATACATATATCCCCATATCCACTCCCTGTTGCGTCTCCCTCCCACCCTCCTTTTCCCACCCCTCTGAGTGGTCACAGAACACAGAGGTGATCTCCCTGTGCTATGTGGCAGCTTCCTGCTAGCTATCTATTTTACATTTGGTAGTATATATTAGTCCATGCCACTCTCTCACTTCGTCCCAACTTAACCTTCCCCGTCCCCGTGTCCTCAAGTCTGCGTCTTTATTCCTGTCCTAACCCTAGGTTCTTCAGAACCTTTTTTTCTTTTTTTTTTTTTTTGATTCCATATATATGTTAGCATACTGTATTTGTTTTTCTCTTTCTGACTTACTTCACTCTGAATGACAGACTCTAGGTCCATCCACCTCAGTACAAATAACTCAGTTTCATTTCTTTTTATGGCTGAGTATTATTCCATTGTATATTTGTGCCACGTCTTCTTTATCCATTCATCTGTCAAAGTTTTTTTCTTTTATAATGTGACTTTTTAAAAATTCTTTTTAATATAGCTACCAGTAAATTTAAAATCACTTATATTGCTTATATTTCTATTGAAAAGCTGTGTTCTAGGCATTCCTCTTGGCTCTAATACGACAAAAAAGGAAAACTAGTTAGTGGGAGAGTAAGGATGAGCTCAGATCACGTATTTTGGGCTTAGCATGAATCGTGAAGTAATAGCTCACCACTAATTTTAAGTCAGACACAGGTGCTACCACAGATATCTCATTTTTTGTACACCTTTTCCCTGATCCTGAATGATGGTCACTATATATATTTTTCTAGCATCTCTTTCTGATGTACATTGTAAAGAGATTTTAAATATTATGTTTCTGACTTTTTAACCAAATAATTAAGTTTGAAATATTTTCTATTCTGAGCCTATTATTGGTTTCCAAATCCAAGAAAATAAATTAATATATGAATGGAATTTTACATGTCTCTTTGCCAAAAAAGCAAACAGTATGCTTTCTTTAATTATTTACCACATCAAGTATCTCTATGGAATCATTTTCTTATTATAATTACATCCCTCAAAAAATGGATCAAAACAGAGTGAACCTAAACTTTTCTGCTAACATGAAAGATTGGTAAAAAATAACTGTAATGAAAGAAAATGGTCTCTTGATTTTAGAGAGTAAAGTTTACCACTTAAAAATAAAAAAACTAAGAACAGGGTTTAAAAAGCAATTTTTAAAAACAGCACATTGCCCGTTGTATGCCATTTTCAAGGCTTCTGAATAAAAGGCAAGTCCTCAAAATAATTCATATATATTAATGCTTTTTTAACAAAGGAAATGTCTCAGTTAAAGTAAGCAGGGGACTTTCCTGGTGGTCCAGTGGTTGGGACTTCTTCCAATGCAGGGAGTGTGGGTTTGATCCCTGGTCGGGGAGCTGGGATCCCACATGCCTCAGGGCCAAGGAACCAAAACATAAAACAGGAGCAGTGTTGTGGTAAGTTCAATAAAGATTTTAAAAATGGTCCCCATCAAACAAATCTTAAAAAAAAATTTTTAAAAAGAGGAAATTTTAAGTATTAGTTCTTTCCGCAGGATAATCTAGTAAAATATCATGAACATTAACTTTTATCTAGTCATTGTTAGAGAGTAGACCGAGGTAACGTATCCAGAGCAATTATGCCTCATCATCCTTATGACCTTCTATTCCATTAATTAGGAAGATCACTTTCACTCTTCTTGATAAACCCCACAAAGTGGTCTGTCCTGGGCCTACTGAACATTTTACATTGATAAAGTAGGTGTAATGGGTTCTGCTTCACAGATGCAGCCTTGGGCTCGTTTGACACATTTCCTGAAAAGATCACCAGTTATTATGCAGGTAATGAAGCAATAATTCATTACTTGATGTCTTCCTCTTAGAAGCTCAGGAACTACACCTATCTGTGTAAAGCTTCTGAAAATTTCCAAGTAAATATCTGTTTCAGACTATTTAATAATACAAAAATATATTTAAGGTTCAGTTACATTGTCATGAAATACATAAGAGGAAAGCCAGTCATTAAAACTCATTAGTCTAGAAATTGCTTAAGGCTGTTTTTGTGAGTTACTTTACGAAGTCCCAAGACCTACCTACTGTTATAGACTCAATGGTAGTAATGAGTCTCCATGGACAAAATAACGATGCAAAAGCCATTTGGCAAATAATACATTTAAAATTATGGACTTAAAAGAGAACATTTTCATAAGAGAAGTCCTTGAGTGTAGCGATGTTGGCACTTACTGATATAGGTGAACTACCTCAGATTTGAAGCATTGAATTCATATGTATATTCCATTTAATATTTCCCAAACATCTTATATTTTGAATGATAATTTTTAGTCACAATATTTTCTGTGAATGCAAATGCTTTAAAACTAAGTTATCATTCTTGTTCTGCACTTCATCTGCCAAACAGGCATATTTGTATTTTAGGAAGAGGGGTAAATAAAATTAATAAAATAAGTATGCTGTGACCAGTGATAATTATTGACAAATTTGTAGATTAAGGAGACTACTATCTCAGCTTTAAGAACAGACACAGCCCAAAGTGAAGGGATAGAAAAAGATATTTCACACATAACTAATCATCATGGAATTGAAAACCAAAATCACAATGATATATCATCTCATATCTGTTAGAATGGCTGTCTATCATCAAAAAGACAAGAGATAACAATTGTTGGCAAGGATGTGGAGAAAAGGGAACCATTGTGTACTGTTGGTGGGAATGTAAATTGGTATAGCCACTATGGAAAACAGTATGGAGGTTCATCAAAAAATTAAAAGTAGAACTACCAATCCCAGTTCTGGGTATTTATCCGAAGGAAATGAAAACAGAATCTCAAAGAGATATCTGTAATCCCATGTTCATTGCAGCCTTATTCATTATAGCCAAGATGTGGAAACAATTTAACTGGTGTCTGTTAATGTGGGAATGAATAAAGATGTGGTATCATACAAAGTTGTGATATTGATAAATAGATAGATAGAGATAGATTGATATCATAGAGTATTATTCAACCATGAGAAAGAATAAAATCCTGCCATTTGTGACAACATGGATGGAATGCTTGAGGGCACCATACTGAGAGAAGTAAGTCAGACAAAGACAAATAGTGTATGATATCACTTATATGTGGAATCTGAACGTATAGAAACAGAGAGTAGAAGCGTGGTTACAAAGGGCTGGGGTGGGGTGGGGCAAATGGGGAGATATCGATCAAAGAATACAAACGTCCAGTTAGGAGATGAATATGTCCTGAGGTTCTAATACACAGCATTTTGAATGTAGTTAACAATGCTGTATTACATACAAGAAAGTTGGGGGAATAAAAAACAGTTTTGTGTCATTTGCTTCTTATTTTCATATTCTATATGAAAACAAATGCAAGTTATATATCCTCTATTTTCCTTTTCAGAATACAGGTATTTTCAAAGTTAGGAAAAACTCATCTCACTGGTAAATTGAATTATAATTTAAATGCATTAAAAGTACTCACTAAAGGAAGCATAACATAAATATAATGAAACTGACCATCTATTCTGAACATTTGAATTTTATATACTCTGAGTTTCTTAAACCAGACCACATCTGTATTTCTATTAATCATTCATTAAATATAAAATGATTCCCAAGCTGGTGAAAACAGGAATACCTAAAGGGTAATTGTTTGAAGTTTCAGGCTTTCCTGACTTTACTTCTGTACTCTCATGTCCTTGAGGAAAAGAGTCATAGTTATTGAAATGGTGATACATTCTGTCAACTTCTCACTCACTAAAGAATTGATAACTTGTAATACATAGGGCTTTTAGGCATAAGATTAAAACAGAGAAAAGATACTATGGATGTTGTGTCAGAAGTAAATAGAGATTTCTTTAATCTCATATCTGAGATAAGAAAGGTGAAATAAAGGATCCTTCAAGGTCAGAAATATACTCATTGGTTAGTATTGTGGGTTAGTAATCAGGGCAAATCATCATTAGGGCCGGACAAGTGGTTGAGGGTCTAAAAAACACTTTATCTCGGTGCATTGGGGTGTTGATGGCAGCTTGGCAAGAATTCTTTCTTTGGTGGATCAGATGCTTCAGAAGTTCCCAGGAATTTTATGGGTATCAGTCTTCACCTGTAATTTTAAAACGGTATACTTATACTGGAGAGAACAATGACATAATAGGAATTGATTCCTGCTCTGAGCCTGCCTCCTCTTTCTGTATTTGCTGTTGCCATAGCAAATGACACAAAGTTGCATCACACACTGCACAGCTTCTCTCTCTAGCAGAACGGACCATTAGGAACCTATTACAACACTGCATTCTTTACTTTGCTTTGCTTCTGCTCCCTTCTTTCTTCCTCCATCCCTCTACATATCACTCATTGATCTCTGCCATTGGTCACTGTTGATATATGAAGGTACGCCCCTGCTCTGTGTAAAGCACCTGGAGATGGCCCCTGCTCTGTGTAAAGCACCTGGTTCAGTTCTACAGGTGTTAGATTGCCCCCAACCACTTGTTATGAAATGCCCTATGACCTGCTCATGTTTATATCTCTTTCTTTGAGCCTGGAGTTACTTTGAAAAATTCCTTCACTTATACCTCTTGAGGTTCTATGATCCATAGCTCAGAGTTGAAACATTGGCTAGTCAGTCTTTCTTCTTCTTACAATACAATCCATTCTACTACATATGCAAAAGCTCCTTAAACAGGCAGGCACTTTGATTTCACCATTTCCTATTTTTCAGGACTACACATTTCTTTTGGTCATATTTTCCCATTTTTAATTCATTTCAGTGGGATTTTGAAGGAGTGGAGTAAATATGGGAGTTCAAATCTCCCTCATTGCTTTTAGGATAAGATTCAAATCAAAGTAGGACTTAAAAACCCTTCATACCTGACTGACTCATCTCATATACCCTTACGCTCCTCCTTCAGGCTTTGCTTCATTTAGTTGCTCAAACATGCCAAGGCCTCTCAACTCTTTAGGTTTTTGAACCTGCAACTCTTCCTGCCAACAACCATATTAATCTTGTTCATCACCGATTAACTAAAACCTAGCACAATGTCTAGTAAAAAGAAACTACTTAACAAATATCTATTGAATGAACCATCTTTGAATAATATAATTGAAGTATTGTACATTAGACTTTAAAAAAATACATCATACCTTCCTCAGTATAATTTTCTACTAGCATATGTACAACCGATACTCTCAAGTGATATTTTTTCATTTTAACCAAACTGTAACATGAACTACAGTATAAAATATTTTATGAAGTACAACTTTAAATGAATAAAATGTATTGGGGAAACCATACATGAAAATCACTTATGTTACCAATTCTCCCAGAGACAGGTGTCTCTCGTGGGAAATTAATTACTTATCACAATATTAGATATTGTACATTTTATACAATATGTTCATCAGCATGACAGTCCTATAGTATATATAGCCATAAGGTATACATTCCTTTGAACATCTATTTATTTAATTATTGGTAATTTACTCCACAGTGCAGACTGCCCTTTCTCACCTCAGCTGGGCCATAAATATTGAGTGGTTGTCCTTCTATGTATTTTGTTACTACTCACAATCCAATTCCCCACATCTACAATCCTAGGAAGGGAATGCATTAACTGTATGTGTATTTTGATGATGGTCAACTCTGAAAGTTGGTTAGTTGAACTCTTGAGAGTTTAATTATACTTATCTTTGGATGGAAAATATTGAGTTATAACTGATACATATATTTCAGACTTGTATTACTTTTTAATAAGTTGCATTGGAGCAAGAGAAGAAGCTGTAAACGTACGAGTGGTTAGCTTTTGAAGAAAATTTTTTTTCTGTGTTAAAGAATGTGCACTTTATTATGTAATAAGTAAATATTTTTAGGGACTGAGACAAAAATTTTATTAGCTATGTAAGCTTCTTTCCCAAAGGGTCAATCTTATAGAAATATGGTCTAAGACCTTTTTATTGGCTAATTTAGCACTTACATAGCACTGATTAAATTCTATTTACACTTTTAAGTTCTTTAACTATATTAAATCATATAATCCTCACAATGGCCCCATGAGTTAGCTGTTATATTTATCTCCATTTTACTAATGAGAAAGTAGGCACAGAAACTACAGGTATTTGGTACCATAGCGGAATTTGAACCCAGGCAATCTGTTTCCAGAGTCCACATTCTTTGCTACCATGCTACAATGCCTTGATTGTTTTGTTGATAATGTTTTAAATATAGAAATAACTTTTTAAAATAAATTGACAGAGATAACAATACATTATATTAGTTGGAGATTGTATTTGATGCATCTGTGTATTTGTTGACTCTCAAATGACTATATAAATAATGTCCACTTCTTCTACATAGGCAACCAGACTCCCAGTCCTGGCTCTTCTCTACCTCTCCAGCTTTACCTCTCAACTTGCTTCTGTTTGCATCTTTGCCTCAATCATGCCTAAAATGGCATGTTATCTTTATCCTTACCTTTAGCCTCTGCTATGGCCCTCCTAGTAAGCATGGAACTTTAAGATTCATTCATAAATACTTCTGTAAAGTACTTACTGACCTTCAAGATTGAATTGCTGCCTTTGTCTTTTGTGCCCCATGTATAGAATATTATCATAGTGCCTATTACATTTTATTGCACTCATCTTTTTTCATACATCTGTCTCTATTTTACTGTGAACCGATGAGGACTGGAACTCTGTCTTATTACGTTTTGTATTTCTAGCACAGTTCCTAACACAAATTGGTAGGCAGTGGATTCTAGGCTAATGCATGAACAAATGAGTGAATGTATGTGTAATGAGTACGTCTGGGATACTGTCATTGGGACATAATAGAGTGCCCCAGTGTGCAGATACAAAACATGGATTATTGATGGCGCCTGTCCTAGTTTAACTTAAAATGGTTGGCTCCAGTGATGTTATTTATGCAAGCAGAGCTCAAGCAGTTCTATAGACCCGTTTTGTTAGAAAGGTTCTTTGAACAGGGGAGAATAACTGTCAAGATAATAATTGTTACCTGCTTGTAGCATCATGGGCTCACAGAACATGGACAGTCACTTCTTTTTTTTTTTTAATTTTTATTTTATTTATTTATTTTTGGCTGCATTGGGTCTTCGTTGCTGTGAGTGGGCTTTCTCTAGTTGCGGCGAGCGAGGGCTACTCTTCATTGCGTCGCACGGGCTTCTCATTGCAGTGGCTTCTCTTGTTGCCATGGGCTCTAGGCATGCGGGCTTCAGTAGTTGTGGCACACAGGCTCAGTAGTTGTGGCTTGTGGGCTCTAGAGCACAGGTTCAGAAGTTGTGACACACAGGATTAGTTGCTCCGCGGCATGTGGGATCTTCCCGGACCAGGGCTCGAACCCGTATCCCCTGCTTTGGCAGGCGGATTCTTAACCACTGCACCACCAGGGAAGCCCCTGGACAGTCACTTCTATCACTGCCTCAGTAATCACCTAACCTCCCTCTGGAAACAGACACTACTAGGAGAAAGGCTGAAGCTGGTTTTGTAATCCATGCCCGTTCTCATTCTTTTATAATCCTGGGCAAGAGCAGAATAGTAAAGGAATATTCCTTAGAGTCAAGAAACTCACTTGGATCTGCTAAAAGAGTACATTAGTCTTGCTCCAGCTAAATTCAGTTAGAACCCTTGTGTGAAGTTCTAACCCTTAAAGAATTTTCTTCCTACCGAATTAACTTCTGGTAGATTGTTTCTTCTAACAAGGTGAAAATAAGTACATTGTAGTTTACTCAGTAAACTCAGGCAGTTTTAAGTAAAAGCAATAGGTACTCAACAGATTCTAATATCCAATTTCTAAGTAGCAAATTTTTTATCTGGAAAACTTTTATATTTTAGCCTAATGCATATAATGTAAGATTTAAGGTACATCAGTATATCATATTTCTTGATCAAAACAAAACATAAAACTGAGGACTTAGACTTCATGGTTATATAAAAATTCCAAAGCTGTTTTCATACAAATAAAAGTAAGGGACTTTAGAAAAAAATTGTTTGTATTAAATAGTGACTCATGAGATTTAGAACTAAGATTAAATCAGCAATAATAACTTCTAAATGCCAGAATTTCCATATCCACATCAAAGCAATTGGTTATTACTTTTCCTTTGTTAGTGAACTGCCTGTTATTTTTCCATATGAAATTTAAGAGTATACTTTCTTATCATCACAGAGTAAATATGAGTAATGCAATGACTATAATGATGACATTTTCAATTACATTGCTATCTCAGAGTATTTTTAAAATCCCTCCAACCCCATTTTAATTTAACAAAACTTTGAGTGTAATTTACTTATTTTGCCACACCTTCAACCACTGTATTTTCTTCAACTTATCATCAAACATTTGAAAGAACAATTTATGATTACTTGTTTCTCTCCTTTTATCCTACAACTGATAACTATCTGGCTTCAGCCTCTGGTAGTCACAGGAAAAATTAATACTAACATCACCAATTACAACATGATTGCTAATTACAGTAGACTTATATTGGATTTTATTGTGCTTGGTTTATATATAATAATTCCCTTTTTTGCAATCCACTTTTTCTTTGTATGACATTACTAGTTACTGTCATTTTAGGCAGGACAAGATAGGCCATGTTTCAGTGACAAGTGAACCCTGAAATCTCAGTGGATTAACATGGTCAGATTTATTTTTGCTTATGTCAGTTTCAATGTGGGTTGTTTGGGGAGTTTTCTCCTTTTTTTTTTTTTTTTTTTTTTTTTTTTTGTGGTATGCGGGCCTCTCACTGTTGTGGCCTCTCCCATTGCGTAGCACAGGCTTCGGACGCGCAGGCTCAGCGGCCATGGTTCACGGGCCCAGCCGCTCCGCGGCATGTGGGATCTTCCCGGTCCGGGGTACGAACCCGTGTCCCCTGCATCGGCAGGCGGACTCTCAACCACTGCGCCACCACGGAAGCCCAGTATTCTCCATCTTGGTTCTACCTCATCTGGAGCGTTTGGTCTCCCAGGTTACAATGACAAGAAAAGAGAATAAAGGAGGAAACATATTGGCTCCTGACTTCCTCAGGTCACTGTTGCTTAGAGTCTGTTGGCCAGAATTATTCATGTGGCCCCATCTAACTGCAAGGAATTGTTTGGTGACATATTTGGAGGGCACTATTTATCTCTGCTACCCCTGGTTTTTAAACTACACTAACTGCTACAGTAGCACACTAACTGCTCCTTTCCCATCTCCTCGTCCTCCATTCAAGCCAGGAATCTCATTTCAGTTGTCTTCTTTTAGACTGAAAATATTTGCTAAGTGATTCACTTACTTTATCTGGCTTAATATCTGTCTTCTAATGAATTCCATTATGTGTCATTGACTTTTGCCATTTTTCTAAGGTTTTGACATATATCCTCATGTTTTGCCAATGTCAGAATCTGAAAATGCCACACACAGCTGAACAAAATCAACATGTTTAAGACAAATGATCCCCCATCCCAAACTTTCTCCTCCTTTTTGTGCACATCCAGTCACCTAGATAAATTTTTGTATTCATAGTAAACTCTTTCTGTCCCACTCCCCACAACTCCAGTCAAATATAACTCCTCATTTGCATACAAACTTTAATCTCTACTCCCACTGTCATAGCTTAAGTTACCACTTCTCACCTAGACTCTTGAAAAAGCCTCTTTAACTGATTTTCTCTCTCCTTGTCTTCTCATTCTTCTTGAGTTATTCTGATTCATATGCCATGCTTGTTTTAATTTCCTTAAATTTTGTCAAGGTAAACAGTAAGGCTTAAAGGTAGAAATGGCTTATATTTCAAAGGGCTTTTTGCCTGTGCTAAAGAATATGCATTTTATCTTGTCAGACTGAATATTTTTGAGGACATAAATATTTGTTTTTAAAATCATCATGTTGACAGAAATAAAGAAGCTCTCTTAAGAGGAGAGAGTATCAAAGGAGAGATAAAAGTTAGGAAGCTATTTCAAAAGAGGTGATATAGAGAGGCTGTTATTATTTTTCAATAAACATGTACTTAAAGTTTCAGTATAATATCAGTGTTCCACAAGTTGAAGACCATCATTACAACATAATTCTTCATTACTTATATTCATATATTTTAAAAATATGCTTTTCAGACTATAAAGACTTTTAAAATAAAAACTCAACAACCGTTAACCTCTGTGGCAGGAGGTAATACTACCCTTTAAATCTAGCATTATGATAAGGTTCCCTTGAAATAAGGTTATTTATAATTACTCTTTCTATAAAAATGACCTCTTTTTTCCAACCGAACTAATCAAGTCAGCTGACCTTGGCTAGTCTTATAATATCCTCCTTATGAAAAACATAGAACATGCTTCGTAAGCATGAAGTCACAAATCTTAAGAGATTATTTCTAATTCAAATTTTAAGACAGAGACTCAAAATCAATACCTTTTCCTTGCTATATATGCTTGATTATTAGTCCATGTAGCTTCTCTTTTTGAAATTAATTAGTTTTGAAAGTTTCAAAATTCTTAAGGCTCTTTATAAAATTGATATGTAGGTTTAGATTTATTTAGTCAATGTTTTTATAGTAAGTAAATTTAGGGAATATACTAAAAGGAGTGTAAACTCTTCTGGACATAGTAGAGCCTAGAAAGATCACTGTGTTCTACTCAAGAGAATTATAAAGATTAAATTATCTCCATAACAAAAAACTTAAAAAATTATTAAGGCTGATATGATCAGAAATTTTATAAAAGCAACTGTCAGTTTATAGTCTGAAATGGAAAACAGCAACATGTATGGGTTTATTTGAAAGTAAATGTCAACACAATTCAAAGAGCTATGTTAAAAGGAGGTTTTCTAAAAGATAAAATGTTACAGGTGATACCTGTCTAGGAAATTTTTCATACATATGTACTGTTTTCTTCCAGCATTGCCAATCCTAAGTACGAGACTTTCCAGATGGGACTGAAGAGATTTTAATATGTTGTTTTATTATATATGTCATATATTTTTGTTTGTTTTATTTTGTTTTATATTTAGAAGCTTAATTTAGATAGAATACAGTAAGCTGTACTTATTTAAAATACGTGACTTAATAACTTTGGATATATGTATACACACGTGAAACCATGGTCACAATCGAGATAGTGATCATAGACATCCCTCCAAAATTTCCCTTGCTCTCCTTTGTAGTCCCCAAATTCCACACCTCCCTACATCCCCATCCACCCTCCAAAAATCACTGATCTACTTTTTGTCACTAGAAATAAGTTTGAATTTTTGAGTTTATATACATAGAATTTAAAAGCATGTACTCTTTTTTGTCTAGTTTATTCTCCTCAGCAAATGTTGATGCAAGTATAAAGAGATCTTCACATTTTATTACTGAGTAGCACTCTACTGTAAGGACACACCACAATTTCTTTATCCATTCAATTGTTAATGAACATTTAGCTAGTTTCGAGGATTTGACTACAAAAAATGAAGCTGCTAGACACATTTGTCTGTGCGTAAAACTTTGTATGGACATACGATTTCATTTCTCTTGGGTTAAAAACCTAGGAGTGGATGGACTGTATCTTGTGGTAGATGTTATGTTTAACTTTTTAAGAAAGTGCCAAACTATGTTGCAAAGTGGTTGCATAATTTTTCACCCGCAGCAGAAATGTATAAAACTGCCAGTTTTCCCACATCTTTGCCAGCTCTTGGTATGGTCAGTTTTTGTATTTTTAAACATTCTAATAGGCATGTAGTGTTATCTCATTTTTGTTTAACTTCCTATTTCCTTAGCAGAGAATAAGGTTGAGCATCTTGCATATGCTTATTTGTTTTGTTTTGTTTTTTTAGATTTTTTTTTTTTTTGGATGAGGAAAAGTTTTAAAGTCTTTATTGAATTTGTTACAATATTGCTTCTGTTTTATGTTTTGGTTTTTTGGCCATGAGGTATGTGGGATCTTAGCTCCCCGACCAGGGATTGAACCCACACCCCCTGCATTGAAAGGCAGATTCTTAACCACTGGACGGCCAGGGAAGTCCCCATAGTCTCATTTATTATCCATCTATCTTCTTTGCTGAAATATCTGTTCAAATACATTGCCAATGTTAGTATTGAATGGTTATTTTATTAAGTTTTGAGAGTTTTTATACATTCTGAATACAAGTCCGATCTCAGATATGTCCCTTGCAAATATCTTTTTACAGTCTGCTTATTTTTCTTCTCATTTTCTTAACAATGATTTTAGTAGCACAGAGTTTTTAAATTTGACATTCAATTTATCATTTTTGTTTCAATCATAAATTATTCTTTTGGCGTCATCTGTAAGCAATCTTCACCTAATGCAAAGTTATTACTAGAAATATTGACAGTGAGTTTTATAGTTCTAGGGTTTACGTTTATGTCTGTGATCCATTCAGATTCATTTCTGTATGTACTCATGGTATGGATCGAATTTTTTTTTTTAACTTACAAATATCCAATTATTCTAGCACCATTTATTGAGGAGACTACTATCTTTTCGCCACTGAAATGTATGAACATTTGTTGAAAATCATTTGTACACATATGCCTGGGTCTGCTTTTAGACTCATTTTTGTGTTCTATTGATCTATTTACCAATCTTGACGTCAATACCACACACTCTGTAAAATGAGGCATTAAAAATACATTTTGAAAGTAAGCAGCATTATTCCCATAATTTTGTTCTTTGTCAAAGTTATTTTGGCTATTCTAGGAAATTGAATTTCTATCTGCATTTTAGAGTTAGCTTTACAATTTGAACTGAAAAGTATGCTAAGAATATTGATTTACATTGCAGTGAATCTATGGATCAAATTGTGAAAACTGGGATCATAACAATATTGAGTCTTCCTGCCCAGGGTCTTGTTTTAGCTCCCCAATTATGTAGTTGTTTTTTTTTTTTTAAACAAAATTTATCTAAGCAATTTTTATTGTATTTTCTGTGTACAGGTATTAAACATCTTTTGTGGATTCCATCCCTAAATATTTAATACATTATATGTGATAATATAAGAACTGTTATTTTATTTTAATTTATGATTGTTGCTGGTATATAGAACTACAATTAGTTTTGTATGGTACTGACAAGTTGCTAAACTCATGTATTCATTCAAGTGGCTTTAAAAACTATATTCCCACAGATTTTCTAAATAGACAGTCATGTCATATTTGAATAAAGAAAATTTTATATCTTCTCTAATCTTTCTTCTCTATTGTTTTTCTGATTTGTATTACATTGATTTCCAATATGATCTTATTTTTAACTTTCTTCTGCAACTTGGTGTTTAATTTACCCTTAAATAGTAATTTCCTAGGGTGGAAGTTTAGCTTATTATTTTGAGAACTTTATTGTTTTCTAATAGAGAATAATAGTATTATAAATTTGCCCATATGCATTATTTTGTTGGCATTCCACAAGTGTTTAGATGACATGTATAATTCAAAATAATTTCTAATTTCAACTTTGATTTATTTTCTGACCTATGATTTTTCTTTGAGAATGTGTTATTTAATTTCCAAATATTTGCAGATTTTCCAGAGATTTTCAGTTATTTATTTCTAATTTAACTCATTTGTGAGCAGAAAACATACTTTTATAGATATGAATTCCTTTAAATTCATTGCACTTAGTTTTATAGATCAGAATGTCATATATTGTGTTAAATGTTCCATTGCACTTGCAGAGAATGTGTTCTGCTGTTTTTTAGGTGGAGTGATTTATAGGTCAAATGGGTCAAGTTGCAAGATAGTTTTGTGGAAAACTACTTGCTTTTTGTTTTTTCTGATTCTTCAATTAGCATTTGAGAGGGGGAAGATTACAACCTTTGAATTGTGAGTTTGTCTAGATCTCCTTTCCATTGTCTCAATTTTTGATTCCTTTATTTTGGAACTCTGTTATTAGATGCATTAATGTTAAAGATCATTATGTCATCTTGATGAATTAACCTTCTTAACATTATGTAATAACCTTCTTTATTAGTGGTAATATTCTTTGTTCTCAGATTTACTTTGATACTAATATAACCATTCCAACTTGCTTTTGATTTATGTTAGAATCATATGTCTTTTTGCATTTTCTTACTTTTAACCATTTTTAAAATTTAAAGTGTGATTTTTATAGGCAGCATGTACTTGGGTCTTTCTTTTGTATCCAATAATGCAATCTCTGCCTTTTCATTGTGGTGTTTAAAACATTTAATGTGAAGAGTAATAGAGTTAGGTTTCAGTCTATCTTCTCATTTGTTTCTCATTTATTTTATCTTTTCTTTGTTCCCCTTTTCCTCTTTTTTCGTCTTCTGTATTGGCTATTTTTATGATTATATTTATGAATCTTTGTTGTCTTAGTTAAAACTCTTCGTTCCATTGTTTTAGGGCAACTTTATTTCGTTTTTGTTTTTTTAAAAGAAGCTCTGCCTCTTTTTTTTGTTATTTTAATATTTATTTTATTTATTATTGTCTTTTTGGTTGCGTTGGGTCTTTGTTGTGGTGTGCGGGCTTCTCTCTAGTTGTGGTGGCAGGTTTTCTCTTCTCTAGTTGTGGCATGCAGACTCCAAGGCACGTGAGCTCTCTACTTGCGGTGCGCAGGCTTCAGAGCGTGTGGGCTCTGTAGTTTGCTGCACATGGGCTCTAGCTGAGGCTTGTGAGCTTAGTAGTTATGGCGTGTGGGCTTAGTTGCCCCATAGCATGTGGGATCTTAGTTCCCCAACCAGGGATCGAACCTGCTTCTCCTGCATTAGAAGGCAGATTCTTTACCACTGGACTACCAGGGAAGTCCCTAGGGCAACTTTAGGGTTCATATTATACATCTTCTAATTATCACAGTCTTCCTTCAAGCCATAGTAAACCACTTAACATTTAGTATAAGAATCTTAAATACTATACTTCAATTTCTGTGCTCCCAGATGTTAGTCTATTTTTTTTAATATTCTAATCACATATATTATAATCCCCATATTGCATTATTATTACTTTTTATCTAAACAGTCAAATATCTTTTAAAGTGATATAAATAATAAGAAAATATCATATGTTTACCTATATGATTACTATTTCCCGTGCTCTTATTCATTTTTTTGTGTTGATCTGTATTTACATCCAGTATCATTAACACTTCCTTAACATTTCTTAGAGTGGTGCACATCTGCTTATGAGTAATTACTTCAGCTTTTATGTGCCTGAAGAAAAACCTTAATTAAGCCCTTGTATTTTGAAAATGTGTTTGCTGAGTATAGAATTCTAGGCTGATTGTTTCTGCAAATTTTAATACTTTAAGGACATCGCACCATTATCTTTTCATTTTCAATTTTTATTGTTTCTGAAGAGAAATTTACTGTTACCCTTATCTTTGTTTCTTTATACATAACATATGTTCTTTCCCTGGCTACTTTACAGATTTTTCTTTATCACTTGATTTGAGTGATATGACTGTAAATTACCTCTATGTGGTTTTCTTCACAATCCTGTACTTGTTGAGCTTCTTGAATCTGTGGGTTTCATAGTTTTCATAAAATTTGGAAAATAATTTCAGTCATTATTTCTTCAGAATTATCTTCTGTTACCTTCTTTCTCATACCTTTTTGTGACAAATTGTATGCATATAAAGCCGTTGAATTTGTTCCACTGTCCACTGATGCTATTTTCATACTTTATTGTTCTCTTTTGATTTTTTGTTTCATTTTGGATAGTTTTTATTGCTATACTTTCATGTTAACTAATCTTTTCTTCTCCCTGTTTAATCTTCAATTAATCTCATCCAGTACATTTTTCTTTTCAATTATTGTACATTTCGTCTCTAAGAATTTGATTTTGGTCTTTTTAATATGTCCATATCTCCACTTTGCTTTTTGAACATATACATACTTTTATAATAACTGTTTTAATGTCTTGTCTGCTAACTCTGTTATCTATGTCAGTTCTGGTTTGGCTTTAATTAATCTTCATTATGGATCATATTTTCCTTCTTCTTTGCATGCCTGGTAATTTTTTGTTGAATTCCAGACACTGTATATTTAATCTTATATTTGCTGGATATTTTTAATTTCTATAAATATTCTGGAGTTTTATTTGGGTTGCAGCTTAGTTATTGTCCTTTTCTAGAAGTAGGAACACAGCAGTGTTTAGTCTATGGCTCCTTATTCCCCTATTACTGAGGCATTATTTTGAATACTTCTAAATATTCTTCTGAATACCAATACTATTCTCAATATCCTCTGACTACTCAACGCCTGTGAAGTATGAGGTTTTCCAGTCTGGCTTGTGGAGATACACACAAACTACCTTTTGTGGCAGCTGGGATTGCTACCTTTAACCCACTTGGGAGGTTCTTTACACAGCATTAGGTTATTTCCTCAGATATATAAACTGATCAGTCCTCACCTAAATACTCAAAAGGGACGATCTTCAGATCTCAAGAGTATGTTGTGCAACTTGCTTCCTTTAGTGTTCTGTTTTATGAGCTCGAGTAGTCTTAATCTCTCTGGACTCTCAACTCCATCTCTTCAACTCAAAGATTCCACTGGACTTTGTCTATGTTCCTTTGTGCTACATTTTGCCTGGATACTCTCTCTACATCTGGGACGCATGAACGATCCACCCCTCCCCCACCCCCTCTATCAGTGATCATTATTCTTCATTGCCTAGTGTTCTATGGCTTGAAACCATTGTCTCATATATTTTGTCCATCTTTTGTTCGTTTTTGTTGCAGGTGGGAAAATAAATTTAGCCTTCTGTTACTCCATTTTGGACAGAAGAGTAAATCCTTTATAAGATTTTTAGTTGCCATTAAATAATCACAATATTAGATAACAATTTTGTGCACTTTGTCCCAAACACTTAACTACAATATATATAACCAACAAGTCACTGGTAAAGTCTCAATTTCAATGAAAATCATGTATCTTTACTTCCTAAGTTTTCTGGTCAACAAAAATAAACTACCCTAATTAAAGCATGGACTCAGAACATTCTACACTATGACAAATATGTTATCCTAAATACCATATATAGTTTACTATAAACAAAGAGCAAATACAGAATTTTTTGTACTTGTTTAATAAAGTAGAACATGATCAGATTTTGGTTTATGTAAAATTCTCCCTAGCAGGCCTTTTCAGAATTATGGGTGTATTCTCTACTCTCTTGATAATCAAGCTGAAAAATCTAATTGGACAATTTGGATATTTTGTTGAAACTTTCCCTCTTTACTTGTACAGGGTTGATAGACCACAAAGAAAATAAAGCCAAACTCTTGGTCTTTATGACTAGCAGAGTTCTGGAAGAGTTTGTGTTATAATCATTCACCCTACATCAATTGACTCGCATACCAAGGAGAGAAGCATCCAAATTGCACAGCTCACAGCTTTCAAATTGTCCTGCCCACTCATGCAGAAAAAAAGCCTATGACCAAACATCTGACAGTTACTTACCATGTCTTTTTCCTGGGTCTTGGGCAAACTTCATCCAGAACTGCTGTTTCTCCTCCTTTCTCACAGTGAATATTGAGGATATTAATACTGGCCCTTATAATGGCAGTTTTAAAGTTATTGTGACAGCTTTAAAAGGGCAAATATTAATTGTATTATAAAAAGAAACATGTTGGAAGTCCTTTCTAACCTGAAAAATAAGTAAGTGAAATTTTCCTATCTCTGAATCAGTCTCATTTCTTTTTTCTTTCATTTTTCTTATTTTCTTTTACTCTGTATAAAACCTCCCTATCATTCAAATCTAGTTCATATCACATCTTTCACAGATTTTTTTGAACTTAA
Organism: Grampus griseus; assembly: GCF_964374135.1. Classification (NCBI taxonomy): domain Eukaryota; kingdom Metazoa; phylum Chordata; class Mammalia; order Artiodactyla; family Delphinidae; genus Grampus; species Grampus griseus. Next base: position 62,614,063 of record NC_139003.1, read on the forward strand.
TTAACTGTATATTATCACATGTATTTCTTGGGTAAACTATTTTACCTATTTTGATTTTAAGCACTTGCATATCATACAATTTTGGTAGAGCTAAGTCACAAGTCTGATGGTTGAAGCTAAGATTGATCATCCCTCCTCGTTTTCTCAAGATAATCTTAGTTAATATCTGTTGTGCCAATGTAAACTGCACTGCTCTCAACTTTCAGAAGTGTCTTGGTTTGGATGATATCTGTCAACCTAGTTTCACCAAATAGTGAATCAAGAGTAATGCAGAAACATTGACGACTCAAACAACGCAGGAAATTCAACATTCAGCAACTATCCAAACTTGGAGGGGACACAGAAAAGCACAAAGAACTTTGATTTAGAGTCAGAATAGATCCTCTGTTTTCCAAAATCAAATCTCCTCATTATCCTCATCACCATTATTCTCCTCCCTTTCCTCTTCATTATCTTCCTCTCATTTTTTTAAAATTAATTTTTTAAGTGTTGGAATATATCCTAGTTCTAAGAAGGATAAAATGATTTTTCTTAACACATCTTCACTCTTTTTTAAAAATTAAAATTGATAACACCACAAAAATGACCTTTCAGTTATATTCTGATTTACAATAGTTCTTTGAATGATCTTCACACTTAGTTCAAGTAAAACATTTATGCAGAACTTTAAGAAAGTGTTTGAAAAAGAAAAAAATTCAAAGAATACTTGATCACTAACATGCTGGTTTAATGGTAATATGGTCTCTTTAGATTACCTCATTGAGCACATGTATTCAACTGAAACTAAATGGAATCTCATTGCATAGATTTAGGAATTCTAGAATTCCTAAATTATAGAAACAGTGGACTATTAAATCTATAACTAGATGTGTGATATTAAACCATAATATACATATTTGGCATTTTATATATGATTCATAAGAAAAATATGGTAACATTTATAAAAAATAAACTCATTTTAGAAATACGGGTTTATTTCTGTTTACCTTGAGTTGTCCGTTACTAGGCTTAAAGAAAATGTAGGTGCAAATTGCTTATAATACTACCAGCTTTGGGAGTTGAAAGAAATGAATGGTTTAAAAACAAATCCCTGGGCTTCCCCGGTGGCGCAGTGGTTGAGTCCGCCTGCTGATGCAGGGGACACGGGTTCGTGCCCCGGCCCGGGAAGATCCCATGTGCTGCGGAGCGGCTAGGTCCGTGAGCCATGGCCGCTGAGTCTGCGCGTCCGGAGCCTGTGCTCCGCAGCGGGAGAGGCCGCGGCGGTGGAAGGCCCGCGTACCACAAAAAATCAAATCCCTTATATTGGGTATTTGCACCTGTTTAAAAGTGATATTCTTCCCCATGCTTTGGAAAAACAAGTTAGTAGGAATATAATTTAAATAAATGAATACAAAATGTAAATATTTAATTTTACAAACCGAAATTGCAGCTTTTGGTTTTTCTTTTTCTCTTGTCTTTGTGCCTATACCTGCAAAGACCCCTGCGGTTTAAATAACCAGTGTGTGTACTACTAATAAAAATCCCATTAAATTAAATGGCCAGTAGGCATGTAGAATGTCCTGTCGCAATTTCAGAAAACAGTTTGTTACCAGACACCCTGCTATGAACATTTTATTTTATCAGGGTTAAGAAAAACATTTATAAAATCTATTTATTTCTATTTTAAAACTTTAGAGGATCTTGGAAACGGTGGCTTTATAATTTTTTTCTCTTTATCGAATGAAATGGTTGGGTGGATTCCCCATCAGGCACTATGTAGAATACCCTACAGCAAATATATATAATCAACACAATGGGTCAGTAATTTTCATTCCCTCACTATTATTTCTTTCTTCCATTTGTGAGCAGTAAAAGGGGCAATTCAGTGCATATTGTGTTATAGGAAAGTGTTTACAGCACGTACTGTACCTGTGTTCTGACAAAAATAATTTCAGATATATGGAACTATTTTTTTCTTGCAAATGTTCTCTGTCTTACTTTAGCTCTCTTACTTTTTAAGTATGAGCATGAATTCATATTTTTTGAAGGTGGAACTTCTTATAACAGTTTAAGGTAGCACTTCCAATAATGGTTGAAACCAGGGTAATAATAAACAAAAAAATTTACATCTTGTGAGAGAGGAAGGGAGTTAATAGCATGAAGATTGGAAAACCACTCAAAGAGAAAGGAAGGTAATGAGAAACTGGCAGTAATTTTCTAGTGAAAGAAAGGAAAACCACAGAAAGAGAGAAACAAAAGTCACCTGTAAAATCAGAGAATCAAATCCCCTATGTGACTGGAAAAAAATATGGTGAGAATTTTGCATCATTTAGGATGAGCAAGCAGCAAATATGCTTTGGCCTCTGTGATCTCAGAAGACCAGAAACAAAGTAGAATATGGATTAAGCAATTTGGAGAGTATAAAACAGATGTTAGAAAGGCAGTTCAGCTGCACTGAGCAGAGAGGGTACTCCTGCTAGCTCAAAGACTCCATGCAGGTTACATGTTGGGGTCAGCACTAGATGGGTCATATATATTATTTAGTAAAGGACAACAAAGTTGGCACAGACACTAGAGTCTAAAGACAGCTGAGAAACTCAGGAGACTGAGGAGAGAAACTATTGCCCTTATAAGACTCAACTGCCAGCCTACGGGATAGAAGATGTTTTACACTTACAGGCAAAGTGATGCATTTACAGATTAAGATAACCCAAGGATTCTTAATATTCAGATTAAATCTTCACAGAATAATTAATATGTAATATAATATTTTAAAATAAATCTCCTAAAGAAATTCTATGTGCAAAGCTATTTGATTATATTTGTAGTATTTTCACCAATACTAGTAAAGGAGAAGGAGGATATTTCAACTGACTAGTAATCAGTGCAATATTATCTAAGGGAATTTATGTAGAAACTACATAAATGAAGTATTACATGTAGAAATAAAATAAAGCTTTGTTGAATGTGTCATCTGGGTTACGAACCATTTAGTAATCAAGACAAGTGAAGTATGTAAGCCATGGCATCAGCATTTGGATTTTGGTTTTAAAGTCAGTTTCAGTTCCACTGAGATAAAGTTTAGAAGGGTCACTTAAAAATCTCAAACACCATCTAGATGCACTGCTTTTTTTCCTTGGGGAGGAGCATTTTATTTTATTGAAATATATTTGATATGCAACATTGTGTAAATTTAAGGTATACAACATGTTGACTTGATACATTTGTATATTGTAATATGTTGCCTTTGTAGCAATAATTATCACCTCTATCTTGTCACATAATTGCCATTTCTTTTTAGTGGTTGGAATGACTAAGATCTAGTCTCTCAGCGAGTTTGATGATTATAGTACAATATTGTTCTCTATATTCACTACACTGTACATTAGATCTGTAGGGCTTATTTACTACTAGTTAACAAGTTTGTACCCTTAAGCAACATCTGTCTTATCCCCCTACCCTCATGCCCTGGTAACCACCATTTACCCTTTGCTTTTATGAGTTTGGCTTTTTTAAAGTGCACACACATGTGATATCATACAGTATTTGTCTTTCTCTATCTGACTTATTTTGCCTAGCATAATGCCCTCAAGATCCATCCATGTTGTTGCAAATGGCAGGATGTTCCATCTCATGGCTGAATAATTTATATATTTATAAATCACATCTTCTTTATCCATTCATCTGTTGACAGGTTGTTTCAATATCTTAGGTTATTATGAATAAAGGTGCAATGAGCATGGGAGTGCAGATATCACTTTGAAATACTGAATTCATTTCCTTATCGACTTATACTGAGAAGTAGGATTGCTGGGTCGTACGGTATTCCATTGTTAATTTTTTCGGGAAACTCTACACTTTTTTCCACAATGGCTGTACCAATTTGCATTCCCATAAGTGTTCCCTTTTCTTCACATCTTCATCAACATTTGTTATCTTTTAGTGTTTTTTAAAAAAATAGTAACCATTCTAATAGGTGTGGGGTAATACTATTTTCGCATTTATTGAAAATGTATTGAATTCCTAATATGTACCATCTCATATTAGGGTTAGATGCAAGTTACAAAGTAAATAAAACAGATGTGTCTCCTCAATGCTACTTACAATCTGAGGATATTGAGAGAATAAGTACTTAATAAATATTAAGTGATGGACAATACAGGGCATGTTTTATTCTAGATACAACCACAATGGACTATATAACTGGAATTGAATTTTTCCTTTAAAAATAAAAACAAAAAAATCTGAGATCCTATTTGTGCTAGTTAGAACACTGATCTAGTAAGTTGAAGTTAGGAAACCCCAAAACTCACTTGTGGACTTTCAGATATATTCCAATTACATAATCTGTACATAATGAGACCCAAGTCTAGTAGCTATTCTACCACTAATTCACTGCATGACCTTGGGCAAGAAACTTAGTGTCTTTGTGCCTGTGTTTTATTATTTTGAAAATGAACTTTAAGATCCCTAAAAATAACTTTGTAACTTGCTGGGAGAAAATTAAGTTCCATTGCTGCATGGATAAATCCAGTGAGGAGTATGTAACCTGGGCATGAAGAAATTAACCTGTGAGTTTAGAGGGAATGACACTGTCAGATACAGATGGATATCCCTATGTGATGGAGAGCTGCCTCTCCAGGCTTACCTAATGCTGGCTGAGCTGGAGTCCATTGTCCTTCCAGTGGCTGTTTTTACCGTGGAAACCTCACCCACACCTCTGCTTTACTCTGCCAGAATTACAGTTTCCTCATTTGCTTCACCCCACAGAATACCTTTTTAAGTGTCTGACCCTTGTCTGGTCCTTTTGCCATAGACTCCTGGTTAACTTTGTCCTAGAGGCTCAGAAGTCAAGACTGAGCCATTTCCCTGATACAGCACTTTATGTAGTTGTCATGTAGCCAGAAATATACTACTAATAAAGTATCACCTTTTCTTCTCTTAGAACATTAATGTAAAGAGGGGGGAACTGTGTAAATTGATATAGAATTTGCAGTTAGTAAAATACACTGAATCAATTTTCATGACCATACTTTTCTTTAGAAGAATGAGAACATGTTATGTGAAAGATGCCATGATTGTCATAATAATAGTATTAATTATTTATATTCTACATTATATTTTTGTTGAATTCATAAAGTTCACAGGGCATATATATGTTTTATACTTTTAAGTGAGTAGGCACGTATACTTATGATATATTAGGGAGCGTGTCACAAGTCAGTTTTGTTAAGAGAACCTAGTTTAGAAAAGTGGTGAGAGGAGTGGGTGTGGCTCTTATGGAACAATGAGTCCAGAAATCTAGGGTGTCATAATTAGTTTAACCATTAGCCAGCAGTGGAAACTCGTGTATGCCACTTATATTGTTTGGGCTGCCATTTCCTTAATAGAAACACTGCTGATGTTGAGTTGGATTATGACTAAAATCTCTTCAGTTCTGCAGTTGTCACCATACCCATGCTGTTGTGTAAATCTTTTCTTAGCTTTAAAGGATTTTGTTTATCAAAGCCAGATAGAGAGCTAGCAAGAGAAATTTCTGTTTGTACTTGTTTCAAAGCATGTCAGGAACTGCCAAGGAAGCTAATTTGCTCTTTAGAGACGTATTAATAAATCAAATGGATGCTTCTCACTGATGAGGCATATAAATTAATTAAGGATGATTGACCCTTAGGTAGTTGGGATATATGAGCTGTTCTAAGCTAAGACTCATGCCAGAAAGTATAGCACTGGTTTCACACCATGACAGTAGTGAATGTCCCTCTACCAACCCAGATTTTTTTTAATAGAGTTGATAATGATTGCCTCTATAGAAGGCTGATCAATGGGTACTTTGTTCTTTTCATTTAATTATAGATATTAATATAATTTCTGAAATGTCTCTTGTGAAGAACTGGTTTTGCAACTCATTTTTAAATTAGAACTGCAAATTTTGCTTATTAAAGATAGCTCATAAAAGACAGATTAACTTGCTAATGTTTCTCCCAGAGCCCTGTGTTATAGAGTTGAATTGGTTATGTGTGCTGTAACTGAAAGCACAGAGTATTACCATCTGGTGGGTGCAGTCCAAATAAGGTGTAAGATCTCTAGAGGAAAAAAATAGAGAAATAAGCACACAGCTTGGGGTTTGTGAACTTATTCTATAGAGTTCCCCCATGAGTATTTTAACTTTTATCTTGAAAAATAATATACGTATTGTATTATAAAACCTTGCAACTCAAAATATGATTTTGGACCTGCAGCATCTGCATAATGTGGGAGCTTGTTAGAAATATAAGTCTCAAGAGTATTGAATCCTAATCTGTATTTTAATAAGATCTTCAGGTGATTTATGTGCACATCAAATTTGAAAAGTGCTGATAAACACCATAATTATATTTGCTTTTAAAATAACTGTAATGTTGTAATTACTAAACTTCCAATCAAATAACACTCTTAAGAAGTTACATTCTCTTTAGCCTGTAATTTTTGAATTCCCACCCCACCGCCCCAGTTCCCCACTCCCTGTCACACACAGTGAGATACCTTGAAGTATAGTTGGAAAATCATAGCTAAAAGATGTAGCAGTGGGACTTTGGTAAGTCACTTTAGCTTGAACGGGTCCCCATGAAACTTGCTCACTCTATTCCAGACCCACTAAACCTCCTTGCTTTAGGGTTCCTGCTTTAGAGCCTTTGCACCTGTTGTTGCTCTGCCTGAACGTTCTTCCTTCCAGACACACACATAGCAAAGCCTCTTCCTCATTTCCATTAACTCCCTTCTAAAATATATTTAATCATAGAAACTCGCTACCTCCTACATCTAACTACCTACGCTTCACTCGGTTGTAAGTTCCTGGAGACCAAGAAGTGAAACTAGCTCATCTTTGATCCTTATCAGTGCTTACTGTACATTAGATCTCAATTATTCTTTGCTATAATGAGAAAAATAATCACTATGATGATGAGAGTCAGTGACATGAGATATGAGATGTTATTGAAGGAATCTGAGTTGTACAGTCTGGAAAAGAGAATAATTGTAAATAGTCATGTGTAAATGGTGAAGCTTATGTGTTACATGGTCTAGTGTGGAAACGTGCACATGGTTAAAATTGAAAAAGGTCATTCGGTTACATTCAAGCTCAGGACCAAGAGCGCATTAAATTATTTTCATTATACGTCCCTCCATATTATTATATTTCACATAAAAGAAAAAAATTTTAGGGCTGGTAGCATAAAATCCATCTTCACATATTCAAAAAATTATTTCTCACAGAGAGTAGCAGTTCTCCACAGCAGTAGAAAATAAAGATATGCTGGAAAAGAAAGGGATTTATTTTTAGGTAATACTAGAAATTTTGTGGCCAATATCATTTATGCCACAGCACATTAAAAAATTTAGTTATGCCTGTGGGACTACTTCAAATATTTACTTTGTCCAGAATGTCCCAGCAAAAACAAACAAAGAAAGGACCACAGATCTAGAAGACAAATTCTACTCATGGTGTGCAGTTTTAGAAAACAGAATAAGTACCAGAATATTAAAGTTATAAGTAAGCATATTTTATTCATTAAAAAATGAATATTTACAGATCATCAATAATTGAGTAAGCTTCTCTAAGAAGTACGAACTAATTGTCTTGGTTGATTTAAAAAATTTGTATGTGCAATACGTGTTTTCCAGCATGGCATCTAAGACTCTTGCTAAATTTGAGAGTATATGAGTCTATGCTTCCATTTAAGTGGGTCAGATGAATTTTGCTTATTTTTGTGGCTTCTGGTGAAATTTTAATAATTTAAGATGATTAAATCCTGGGCTTTGGATTAAATGGGATTGTAATTGTACTTCTACATGTTTCATCACTCTACCTTGCACCCAAAAGTGGTCAATAATTTCTGTTGACTGAATAACTTATAATCATATAGCAATAATTGGTGAGGCATATAACAAAAGTAATTTAATATGCTCCTTGTCCTAAGCTCAAATTTAACTGAATGACCTCATTCAATTATAACCATGTGCATGTTTCCATATTAGATCATGCACCAGCAGGAGCTTCACCATTTGCCTGTCACTTCCAAGCATAGGCATTGGGGGCTTTATCCTTCACTTCGTTCTCTTAAGGATTTCAATCTCTGTTTAGGAGCTTGAAAGTGTCCTGAGCCATTGTAGAGAATGCTGTCCAAAATAGACATTTTCATAGGGCTCAGCAAAGTCTGCCTATGTAGATAGGTGTCACATTTTCTCTGTGGTTGCTGTTGGCATGATGATATTCTCAACTTAAGGCTTTTACCAAGGTGTTATCGGAAAAGAAAAGTTAATATGGTTCCTCATCACAGCTCACCTGTGCAGATCTCTTGGATGGGTGCTACTGTGGGTAAATCGTTCAGCTCACAGAAGTTACCATACAATTGATGATACTGTTCCACTGCCCTGTCTTGCCTCTCTTCTATGGCCTTAAAACTTCCTTTATGGAAGTACCCACTCTATTCTCTTATTCTGTCTGATTCAACTGAGACAAGGGACACTATTTGCAAGCCCCAAGTTTGCCGTTTAATTTTGCGGGGATATTTTTTGTTTGTTTCCTTTCTTAACAAAACAAATTAAAGACCAAATTATAATTTCTGACTGGGCTCCAAGAACCTATTTTGGAAGTTAAATTAAACATAATCCAACTAAACTAAATATTTACTTTTAAAATTTTACATTCCCGTTAAAACAATACTCATTCCTCAAGTTCTGTGGACACTTTTGAATGAGAAAAACCTATCACATATAGGGAATCATAGAAAAGAAAAGTTCAAAGACCAATTATTTTAATATAACTATATATCTTAATAATATCAAAAGCATGAGAAATTTATTTTTATCATTGTATTCTTAGGGTCCAGCAGAGTACATATTTTATAGTGAAGGCTTCATAATTATATGTTGCAAATATAAACTATTTTGATAAATATGGAAGTTTAGTAGTTGTTAGGAAAAAAGCATAGTATAAACCAAAGAAATTAAATAATAAAAAATTAATACACTTCTTAAATAACATAAGTACCTCTGAAATGTTAACTCATGAAATTTGAATGTGAGAGATCACACACAAAAAAATAAATGTAATTGACACTGTATATAAAAATTATAACTTAAATTTAGTAGATAAAGAAACATTTCAAAGTATGTTCAGAAATCATGTTACCATATTCAGGAAAAAAGAGATGTCACGTATCTTTATTTCTTAGTCAAGTATGCTAACATAAGTAGAATGGTAATATGCAATACAGCAAAATAAAAGTATATCATTGGCTTGGTTCATAAATATAATCAAGTTTAAATTACATTAAACAGGTTCCCATGATAAGTCTGCATATAGTCCCAACTGTTTTCTAGTTACAGTGTACCGCTAGTGGTCCAAAGTTAGAGAGAGAGAGAAAGAGGGAGAAAGGGAGGGATCTTAGACCATGTACCACGTACCACACAAACATTTAATTCTTTACTGGATGGTGAGGAGCTAAATGTACAAATTATGAACTTGTTTATTGCTAAAAGCATTTTAGTATACTTGCTATTTGAAGTGTGGCTTGATATTTAAATTGTAAACTACTCCACCTACCTACTCCATATCCAGAGGCAAATTTGTCATTAAGTATGAAACAAGTTTCAAATCTTGTCACTCATAAAGAGCCATTAGAGAATGAACATGTTCTATGGGGTCTGGTATCTGAAGTATGAGGGTGATAAAGAAGAACTGAGGTTTGAGATATGTGGGACCAGAAGATGGTCTGAAAAATTCTTAAAATCATCCAATGTGTAAACCTGTAAATGGAGGCTTCAGTTATCATCAAAACCCATCAAAATACCAGTGATAATAAACATTCTTTGATCAACCTAAGAAAAGACTAAATTTCTTTCTTTTTTTCCTCTATGGAAAAGCTATTTTCAATTTTTTATCATAATTTTCTGGCTTTCGTGATTTTGCTGGTATTTGTCAGTACTTTTAAAGTGTATATATTTTTGTAATTTCCTTTTGTATTCTAATTGAATATTCAAGTTTACACCTAATTTTATATTCATAGCTTTATATTATTTTCCTGAAGAAGAGATCCCCAAATTGTTTAAGCTTCAGTTTTCACAAAACCTGGATCCATCCCTCTGTACTAAATGGATGCTGACAAGAATAGGCTCTTGAGAGATAAGTGACAAGGTCAGTAAAAAATGTTTTCACAGAGAATATATATGTTAAGTACATACAACTACTACATACAAATAGTAACTCCTCCTCCCACCAGAGGCTAAATAGATAGATAAATAGATAAATAAATAAATAAATAAATATCTCCTTAGAACAGTTCACTCAACTCTTTGATCTTTCTTTGGTTCCTAATTTCCTACATAAGCATTCCTTCTAATTCAAGGAGCTTAATGGAACTGCTACCAACTTTCACCATAACACAAGCATTATAACCATTATAGAGGATGGATTTACTCTTACATGGACATACCATGGGAAGTAAGAGGAAAAGGAGCAACAGGATTATTTTATAATATAAATACGGGGCTTCCCTGGTGGCACAGTGGTTGAGAGTCCACCTGCCGATGCAGGGGACACGGGTTCGTGCCCCGGTCTGGGAAGATCCCACATGCCGCAGAGTGGCTGGGCCCGTGAGCCACGGCCGCTGAGCCTGCGGGTCCGGAGCCTGTGCTCTGCAGCGGGAGAAGCCACAACAGTGAGAGGCCTGCGTACCGCAAAAAAAAAAAAAAAAGTTGCATTCTATAATATAAATTTATCTGATCATATTAGTCCCCTAAGAAGGAGACAATGGGATTCCTCTTAGCAGTTGTATATGTCAACATATAAAGAAAGCAAGTCAGTTAGAGCTATCACTAGGGACAATACCATCCACCTTTCCTTCAGCCTCATTCTAATTACCACCTCTTCAATTTCTGATTTCAATTGTATCATCACAGTCTTGCTAAAGTGATACCATCAGCTATTATTTTGCTTATATTCTTTTACTAAGCAGAAGGAATTTAAAAGCCTCATAACTAGCTGTGTGCTAGTAAACCGACTAGTCCTAATTTTTAGCATTCAATTAGTTCCATGGTGTAAATATTTTCACCCTCGCCAATTTCAGGCCACCAGTGATTTCACTAAATATAAACTAGAGGAGAGGGCTTCCCTGGTGGCGCAGTGGTTGGGAGTCCGCCTGCCGATGCAGGGGACACGGGTTCGTGCCCCGGTCCGGGAAGATCCCACATGCCGCGGAGCGGCTGGGCCTGTGAGCCATGGCCGCTGAGCTTGCGCATCCGGAGCTTGTGCTCCGCAACGGGAGAGGCTACAACAGTGAGAAGCCCGCGTACCACAAAAAAAAAACAAAAAAAAAACAAAAAAAAAACCTGGAAGAGATGTGAGCCATAAGCCCGTAGGAACTGTCTCCAACACATTATAGATTACCTTAGAATAAATCTTTACATACACCAGGTAGCTGGTAAGCTCTTTCACCATATCATTTACAACATCACTGTGGTTTTTTAAAAAGAATTATGTACATAGTCTGCAGGAAAATATTTACATAGGTTCCTATCTTCATTGACTACTAGTCAACAATGTCTTCACATTTCTGTAGTGCCACTCTCTGAAATGAGTTGAGTAGAAACCTTTATATCATCAATTAGAAATCAATAAGCATGACTTACAATACACCAGATTATATACCCTGTCCTATACTCTGTTCTATATGTAGAGGTGAACAGGTATGCCCGTTTAATTGTTTTTGTTTACTGCCATGTCTCTATATTTTCTCTTACTCCTTATTTCTTACATGAAGCCAAATGATCTATGTTTGGTATAATAAGAATTGCAAATGTCCTTCAGAGGAAAAGTCATTTTTATTTAGTAAATAGAAAGCATGAATAATGAACAATACAAGAAAATTGTAAAATAATTAGGAAGTGGTTCAGAGGTGCTCATTTACAGCTGAAGAAATTAAAAATGCAAATGCATTATTATCATAAAGGTAGTTAACAGACAAATGAGTAAAAAAAGAGCCTTCCTTCTAATTCATCATTGTTTAAGAGACACCTGCGAGTTCTAACTGGGAAAGACAAGACTGAGAAATGCAGATGGTCACATTTTGCATTATATCCATCACATTTTTTATACTCTAATTAGAGGGGGAACTCGTTCTCCACAGGAAAAAGATACTGCTTATTTGAATAAAAGCCAGTAGATACGGTATTCAAAATGCTGGCTGTGTTTTTTGTCTTTGTGATAGGAGTGATGCAATATTTATTCTTTTTTGACAGAAGGAAACTGCTGGCAGTCTGCCCCCAAAGATCTATGTTTGGACTGTGAAAATTAAATGAATTTAAATTTCCTCTTTGTTCCAAGGCTGAGTTTATTGGTACTGAGTCACAATGTGGTATCACAAGATGTTAACCTACAAGCCAATTGTTTGCAGTATCAGATTATTTTGTCTAAAATTAGATGTTACTTAAATAGACTTTCGTAATACTTATTTTTTTAATTGTTTTCTTAAACACATGATTATTTCAATACAGTCATCCTAATAGTAAGATCTGGTTTAATCTTTATTTTCAAGAAATATATACTATCATGTTTATGGTGACTGGAATCATAAGCATGCAGGAATATATACATAGTTGTTTTTAAGTTTGAATATGCAAAGAGAAATATAAATATCGTATCAGAGCACAGTAAGAAACATCCAAATGTAAAGGGGCGAAGAAAATACACCCATATTTATAAAGAATATTAAGATTTGAAAGAGTGCATATTCAGGCAGTTAGAGATGAAAAGGACAATTATACTTGTTTAACTACAATGACTCAGCCATTTAAAAAACTTTTCCTTTTCCCCACTGCAATCTCATTTTAGAATCAAACAGAAGGCAGTGTAAATTATGCAATGATTTCATATAGTCTGATAAATATAGTTGCACATAATTTTTCTCCTTTCTTCACATGGGCTGTTTATTTGATCTCCTCCATTTCTCCATTCAGGTCACAGGAAATGGAAATCTGATCAGTTATGTTTAACACATCAAAGACAGTGACTTTGTGCAGATTGCTTTGTACCACAATGCCTAGTTCAATTCCTAGCACACTTAATAAATTTCTGTTCAATTGAACTTTAGTGTTATCCATATAACTGGTAGGCCTGTAGACTCCTGCTTGGTTATTGGAATAGTATAATAAATAATAGACATTGCACTCCCCTAAACTAACTATGTAGAGGAAGGAATGTTTGTGACCAACTAATGAAATATGCTTTAATATCATTCTCATAATCTCATAAACTCAACCATGGTATTATCATTACATTTCTTTGCTTAGAATTAATAGGGTGTCCACAATTAAGATAGATTGTCAGTATCAGAAAGTGATATATGTTAACTAAATAAAAAAATAATTGGACAGGATCATTAGCAACATTTGGAAGGTCTCTGTTCAGTTTTCTAACACAAAAGACAGACTGAACACTACATTCTATTATTTTAATAAAGATTTAATATCCCCAAATTCCTTGCCAGTCTGATAAAGTCTATTCTAGGTTATACACAGCTAAACTTATCAAATGTAAACTATTTTTTAATAAACCTAAATAAAATATCACTTGGTGTATTGCTCAGGTACTAAATGTAAAATAGTACATTAGAAGACTAATGTAGTTACATGGGCTGGACTCCAAGACTCTCCTCAGGTTATTCCACAGGTCCCTTCAGTGAGAACTGGTGCTTCGATTTTCCTGCCCTGAAATTCCAAGGTGTCTTGCAATGACTTGTTTAGGGCAGTGAGGCCCATCTCTCAAAGCTTTCTCCAGCTTTTCCTCAAACATTTCCTTTGACTCTCCACTCTCCTTTCAAAGGCAGCCATCAGCCCTCCCATACAACAGATCAAAACTGCCTTATCTCTCCACAGGTGTTACTTCACTTCTTTAAATTCTTTTATCCCTATGGAATTTCACCATTAAACTGAGGAGAGAGAGTGAGACAGAGAGACACAGAGAGACAGAGAGAGAAAGCTTTGTAACCAATAAATTGAAAGTATTCATTTTTTTCCCCAAGTAACAAAATTAAAGAAAATAAAGTGGATATACCTACAAGTACCAAGGAATTTACTACATTCTAATATATTTTATAGTCCGGGTGAACTGTATGATATTTCCATGAATAAAAGCCTATTAGAAACTCACAAAAGGGGCTTCCCTGATGGCGCAGTGGTTGAGAGTCCGCCTGCCGATGCAGGGGACGCGGGTTCGTGCTCCCGTCCGGGAAGATCCCACATGCCGCGGAGCGGCTGGGCCTGTGAGCCATGGCCGCCGAGCCTGCACGTCCGGAGCCTGTGCTCTGCAATAGGAGAGGCCACAACAGTGAGAGGCCCGCGTATCGCAAAAAAAAAAAAAAAAAAAAAAAAGGACCCTCATAAATCACAACACTGCTCAACTGGCTTTAACGACACCAAATTGCCTATAAAATCCATTTCAAATTCCTTTTCAGTGGGTATCTTCGCAATCTTCCCTAATGTTTCTCTTGCTTATTCCATGTAAGCACACCCTACTAGGTGTGCATCCCTTATTAGAAACAAATTCTATATCTTAGCTGCTTTTCAATGTTTATTGCCAGACATTTTAAAGTCCCAATACCCTCTTAAATTTAACCATTATTTTCCAGTTCTAAAATGCTCAGACAGCCTGGGCCTTCTTGACATAATGGAAGTATTTTCTTCTTACTTAAAGCCCTCTATTTTCCCGTCTCCTAAGCAGTCAGTAGAGAGACCAGGACTAATAAATCTCAAATGCCTGTTTTATCAAATTAATTCACTAATTGATAATTTTAAGTACACCTTGCACTCTAGCTGTTATAAAATCAACACCAAAAAACAAAAGAATAAAATCCTGAAGTGAAAAGAAATAATTTTATTAAAAAGGAAATGAGACTCATCAGAAACATGGCCATAAATTAAAAATTTATGATATGATAAATTCTTAGACAATATAATTTACAAACTCAAGAAGAAATAGTAGAACCTGAATAGCCCTGTAAATTTAAAATAAATTCAATCAGTAGTAAAAATAAATAAATTTCCACAAACACTCAAATCAACATGACTTCTTCAGTGAATTCTCAATTTGAGAGAACAAATAATTCCAGTCTTATGTAAACAATTTCAGATAAGAAGGGAAAAAAAGAGCAGACTTCTCATCTTTCTTTGCCTTGATTCCAAACTCTAAAAAGAACAGTATAAAAAGGTTATCCTCACTCAGAACATAGAGAGCAGCCCTCTTCCCTCCACTGAAAAATAAGGCAATAACATATCAAAAAGATAATGAAGATGATGCATCATGATCTATAGACTGAATGAACACAAGAAGCTCCATTTCTTATATTTTATCACAATCACAAAATAAAGAACAAAAATCACATGAACATCTTAATAGATGCAGAAAACATCCTTGATAATATGCAGCATGTGTTCATGATTTAAACAAATGCAAACTCTTAGAAAAATAGTAAGAAAGATGTTCGTTAAAACCATATTAAGGGAGGAGAAATAGATAACAAATATCATAGTTAATGTGAAACACAGAAAGCTTTTTCTTTGAGAGCAGAAATAAGAAAATAATGGTCACTACCACTATTCCTATTCAACATTAGTACTAAAAGTTCTAGTCAGCACTGTAAGCTAAGAAAAACATGTGAAGAGAATAAGGAGTAGAAAAGAGAGAGAGAAAAAAAAACAAACTCATAGTTCAAGAAGAGCATCATTATGTACATAACAATCAAGAGAATATACAAATGAATTAGAAAAATTTATCTGTCAGATACTAACTTAATATTTTACAGAACCAGTTGAAGTTTTGTTAGCCTATAACAAATAGAAAATGAAAGTTTTAAAAAGGATACTATTTATATCGGCATCAAATATATGTCTTAGTTGGACATGCGGTCTATGGTCAAGGCGGTATTGCAGATGAGTGGGAAAAGATGGTCTCAATACATGTTGCTGAGACAATTAGCTATCCATTTGCGAATAAAATGTAAAAGAATATTTAAGAAGGAAGGAAGGGATGGAGGGAAGGAGGAAGGGGAAAAAAGGAAGGGGAAAGGAAAGAAAAAGAAAATAAAACAAATAAACAAAAAACCCACCAATACAATTGGTTCCAAATGTCACATTAAAAAAGAAAAAATCAATCCCAAGTGGATTAAAATCCAAATTGTGAAAGGCAAATTATACAGCTTTTTGTAGCAGACAATATTATACTCCCGATCATTTTCTTCAGACCTTACCATGTTCTTGTGTTTTTGCCAACTTTCAACTGCCAGTTGGGAAAACCTTTTACACAATTGTGTAAGGAAGTGCCTCTTGCAGACCTGTGACAGGCCGAAAGTGCTTGAAAGTTGACAACCCCCAGTATTAGACTGTACCCAGTGATTCTCAGGAGTTGGTACATCAGTATCCAGGCTTCCTCTCTCCTTGGATAGAATAATTCAGGGGAGTGTATTTTGCACCATATCCTGTTAGGATTAAGCTCCTGTCCCACCACTGAAGCTGGCTTAATAACATCCATATTATTGGCTGCATTCTCTTTTCTGTCTCATTTCTCTACTTTCCTACTGTTGTACCCTGTATCTCCCAAATAAACTACCTGCACTCAGAGTCATTCCATATGATCTCCTGGGGAAATGTAAACTAAGAAAGTTGATGTCAAAATAGTTCCTAGGAAGCAGATACTTAGGATGAGATTCTGGAATTGGATAATTGCCCAGCAGGTGGCAACTTTACTGCATGTGGTAAATTAGAAAGTGGAGGGCATGAACTGGCTTATGCAGTCCCTCTAGCATTTTAGAGATATGATTGCAATGGTAATTACAAGAACTATGAAGTTGTGTTCAAGAAAGAAAATGGCATACTGAAATCAGCTGACCACCAACTTAGAGCATGGTGTGAACCCAGTATTCCTCTATAACAGGGTTTAAAGTGACCCTGATCTTCTGCAATTGGAGGTAAGAAACTGATTGTAAGAATAATCAACTTGCAGAGAAGGCTTTTTTCACTGCTTCGGCAAGTTTTCGGTGGTAGAATCAGGGTCCTGACGGGGAGGTATGTTGACACTGGATATAGGACACCTGGACCCTTTGAATGTTCTGATTTGACTCTGTATCTCCAGGAAAGAAGATAGTAGCCTCCCTTGCCTGAAAAACATTCACAGATTATTTCATGTGAATTTCCTTCAAAATGATACTTGCATGTCTTAAGATTTGTTTCCACCTATTCCCTTTATTGACTTTTAAACTGATAAGATTTCAACCTGACCAAACCAGACAAGTACTATCCTTGTTTTAGAAGGAAAGGAATTAATTATCAGAAGAGCTGTCAGATCTGACTAATATGTACAACACGTTAGTGAGCATGCTTAGGAACGGATCTTGAGAGTGGTAGGTGGAAGGGAGGGGTTCCAACATATAAGACTTAGTAATAGTTTATTGATATGAAAACATTCTCTGGTTTTTTGGGGTTTAATATCCGTGTGAGGATACCTTTAGTCATTCTTGCCATGATTCTGGGATATCTCTCTGAAACTGGAAAATGCAGTGGCTCATAGTAAATGAGATGTCCTTGCTCTGGAGAAGACTCAATGAGCTTAGAGATATGGGTATGCTAAAGTAGATTACTAACTTAAGACCAGAAAATCTACTGACTGACTACATGCCACGCCATGACCAAGATAGTAGATCAGAAGCAGTAGTTCATCATGAGAGAAATAGCAGAATTAGTGCTACCTTCAAAGATTTAGAAGATGCAGCAGTAGTGGTCCTTAGCATATCCACCTTTAAATCACCAGTCCAGTCCTTGCAAAACCAGATAGATTATAGCAGAAGGCAGTAAGTTTTCTTAAAGTTAACAAAGTTATAGCTCCCATTACAGCTGCTGTCCTAGATTTTTTGTTCACTTGAGCAAATCCAATACAGCCTCTACTTTGGTTTGTGACTATTGATTTGGTAAATGTACTCATTTCAATCCCTATCAGGAAAGAGGATCAGAAGAAATTCTCATTTACTTAATGCAGTCAGCATTAGACATTAATAAGTGTACCCCAGGGCTAAGTTAATTTTCTTAGTCTCTCTCACAATACAGTCACAGGGAGCTTGATTGTCTGGACATTCTCAAGAACATCAAATGGGGACATTAAGTTAAAGTCATCATGTTACTTGTACCCTGGTAAGAGGGAAGTCTACTTTTCCTGATTGTTCTAGTAAGACATATGAGTGTCATATAGTGGAAAATAAGCCCTATAAAGATTTAGGGCTTCCCATAATGGGGATAATTTAGAGGTCCAGTGATCTAGGGTATTCCAGAACAAGCCCTCCAAGTAAAATAGCAAGTTAATAGCACCTTGCACCTACTACTACTAGAAAGGAGGAACAACATTTCTTAGTAGGTCTCTTGGATTTTAGATAAAATATGTAAGATATTTGGGGATATCATTTCAACTAAGTTTTCCAGTTTTCAGTGGGTCCCAATGCAAAAGAGCCTTGCAGCAGGTTCAGGGTTTCATGCAAATGGCCCTAACCATTGAGTCATATAAACTGGCAGATCTCACTTGCTAAAGGTATTCATTGTTGATAAAAATAAAATGCAGAAACTGAAAAGCCATAATACCAGAATCTTAGTGCATATCCTTGGAGCGCTGGAGCACAACCGTGCTATCTTTTGAAGAAAATTATCCACTGTGCATAAAGGAGCTCCTGGCATGCTAGTGGGCACTAGTGGAGACCAAGTGACATACAACAGAAAGTTAAGTAATCATGAGACTGGAGGTACTCATCAAATAGCTGGATATCATCGGATCCACATAGTCATAAGATGAGAGCAGCAATCCAGCGCACAATGGAATGGCAAATTTGAGGTTGTCTGAGCAGTCCAGAGATTGCAATTAATTTTCACAAACAGATGGCCCAGATCCTCATGTTACCTGCCTCTAATGCACTATCACCTCTCATTCAGCTCATGCCTATGACCTGGTGGGAGAATCTCCATAGCCAGCTGGTGAAAAAGGAATCACACTTGACCTGGCTCATGGATGGGCAACTCCATGTGTTTGTGTGAGGCAAAAATAGACTGCAGATGTTCTATCCCCCAGCATTCAGGGTGACAATGAAAGAGTGGTGAGGGAAAATCCTCTCTGTGAGCAAAACTTCAAGCAATACATCTGATAATTAATTTCAGTTGGAGGGAGTTATGGCCTGAGATGAGAATATACATTGATTTTTGGGATGCAGAGTATGGACTAGCTATATTTTCAGGAACCTTGAAGGAACAGGTTTAGAAGATCCACTATAAGGAGTTCTGAGGAAAAGGCATGTAAATGGACCTATGGGAGTGAACAAAAAAATGTGAGAATCTTTTCCACCAGAGATCATCATTACAGATGAGGCATTTACATTTGGTTCTCATCCAGCTGTTGAGAGTTAATCTCTCTCCTTGGCCATCCCAGTGCTTGCACAATTAGCCCTTGACTGGATTATGTATGGGTGCAGGGATGGAAGTTATGTATAGGTCCTATGGCTCAACACTAAGTCTGATCCAGTCATTTTACTGATCTACCCATAACAAAGATAAATATTTAGATCTCAATATGGTACCATTTTTGATTAAATGACCCACTAGAGGGGAGCAGATGAATGATGTAGGATCACTTTCATACTGAAAGAGTGAGTGTTTTGTTTTTACTGGGATTTATATATATCCTGTGTATAGGTTTACACAGGATCCTGCATGATCTCACCTTAAAACAGGACACTCTTTATGGTAAAATAAGGGAGACAAAAAAATGCATGAATATTTCTGTAGATCCAATGTAATCATGAGACAAACACACACACAGATTAAATTACCCTGGTTTTATTACAGATCTTGTCAAAAAAGATCACCTGAAGGAATAAGGTTGCTCTAGTAAAACAAAACAAAAGATTATATAAGCCACAGGTATCTAGAAGCTGTAGTGAAATCATAAATAAATTAAAGAGGCGCATTGCCTGCTTCAAGTAAAGTGTAGTTCAGTGATTTGCCTAGTACATTTGACACTTGGAACAGATCATATTTTAAAATACCAATCTCCGTATGAAAAAAAATTGTTTTCAGGAAAAATCATGAAGTTATACAAATTTAAAATAATGTTCAGAAAAGAAATATAGCCAGTGAAAATTTATTTATTGAATTGTGTGTGTATTCATGCCTATAAAAACATTAAAACATAATGACATAAAGGAAATATTACACAATGGAAAGAGAAAGTGTAATGAATTAATGCATTTTAATTACTGTATGGATTAATACATTTAATTACATTAATGTATTTTTTAAAGATTGACTTATCAGTCATTATATAAATATGAACATGGTAGTTTTTTACCTTTAACTTCTGAAAACTTGTCAGTGATTTCAAGAAAATGTATCTTCTTATGCTATGTTAAATAGAATATATCCATTTATCTTCACTCATAATTAATTCAAGATACTTTTCATTAATTTTATTCTCAAATATTGTTTTTCACATGAGGAAACAATATGCCAATAGTTAGGAAAAGTCTGAAAGATAATAAAGAGCTTTGACAAATCCAAAAATTTAGAGTTAGCAACGCCAACAACAGAAAAACATAAATTGCAATATTGTTCCAATCTAACAGCTTTCAAACATCTCTGCAGACAAAAGGTTGATGAAAATTCCAAGTCGGCACATAGAATGCTAAAATTGTAAAAGCTCATGTTTGCAATCACTGCAGTATTATTTTAATTTTGGATCTACTGTTGAAATGCAGTACTATAGGAGTAGAAGACAAAAATTGTACCCGAAGAGAACTTGAGTAATTTCTAAATTTTGTGAACTTTTTCTCAAAATGAATCCATGGAGCTGGGCCTGTGTGTTAGGGATGACTGTATAATTGGGAGTACTCCAGATTAAACTTCCATGTAAACTACAATGTTTAGTAAAGCATAATTAACAAAATTATGCTAATCTGAAGCTCTCATATATGTTATTAAAATTCAACAATAATGGCAGCAACTGTTCAGAACTTACATGGAGAGGAAGGAAAGAAATACTCTACCAAACACATTGTTTAGAATGGCTGGTGGATGATGATGATAATGAAAAGCAGACTGGCTTTAATTGGCTTTAATATTGTTTGACTGTGTTTATAGACAATGTGTCCCTTGACCATTTCTACCATTCCACTCTTGGTATAAACTGCTATTGGGATAAGGTTTATAACAATGCGGGGTGGAGAGGAAATGGTGGATCTCCAAGAGTTCCTTAAAAGCATCCAATTAAAGAAGTCATTGTTTTTAAATACCTGCCAAACCCAAGGATGAAGCTGCCAACTGTGGACAAGAGTAGTTAAGTAGGAACATTCTTGCCTCTTGTCCCCTCTCCCTCCTCTGCCACCTTCAATCCTGGATATGCAGGTTAGTGGGTGGCAAAGGAGGGTAAGTAAAAGTGCAAAGTGAGTAACTAGAGATCAAGACACAAACACTCCCTTCACAGCAGAAAGCTAGTCTGAAGCAGGGCTCAGCTTGGGGAGTATGGGGAGTGGTGTGTGTGGGCAGTTGGATGGAGAGGTATTACAGGTTGAGTTGTGTCACCCTGCATTAATATGGTGACATCCTAACCAGCAGTTTTTTTAAACTTCAGTTTTAAAAAGTGTTCACAGCCTTTGACCTAGTGATCATTCTCTAAGAAATCTATCCTACAGAAATAGCAAAAACTAAAGATACTGATTTTATGTACTAGTAAAAACTTAAAATCCTTAAGGGCAATAATGGGCAAACAATTATTTGCTCATACTAGGATAAAATATTTTGCAGCCATTAAAATATCTATAAATATACCAAAATATTATCAAACCTATCACTAGCTGGATGTGGGAGGTCGGTGGGACTACTTCTGATTACTAATTTATATATATTTTCCCTCAGTTGTTAAACTAAATTATGATTTCAATAACTAAAAGATGTTGTAAAAAGAAAAATAACTAAAAAAGCTTTCAGAGGTTAAAATTATGTGACAGTCAAAAAGGAGTAAGATGGGGCAAGAAAGAGAACATCCATTCAGTCGTGCATATAGCCTTTTATATTGAGCTAGATTCTCCCAGATAATTAAAGATTATTTTGGCAATTTAGACCCACTTATGGGTTGCTTTCTGAACTTTGACTTACAAAAAATTATTTCAGCAACTTTCAAAGAATATGTGGGAATTGAGTTGTAAAGTTAATATGAAGGTCAAAAAGGAAGCAACATCTTTCTTTAAATAAATAGTTTAATTTTAGTGAATAAAAGACAGGCTAAATGAAAGACGGTGGGTTTATTTTCCAGACCATGATTTTTTTTTTAACATCTTTATTGGAGTATAATTGCTTTACAATGTTGTGTTAGTTTCTGCCGTATAACAAAGTGAATCAGCTATACGTATACATATATCCCCATATCCCCTCCCTCTTGCGTCTCCCTCCCACCTTCCCTATCCCACCCCTCTAGGTGGTTGCAAACCACTGAACTGATCTCCCTGTGCTATGCAGCTACTTCCCACTAGCTATCTATTTTACATTTGGTAGTGTGTATATGTCAGTGCTACTCTTTCACTTCGTCCCAGCTTACCCTTCCCCCTCCCTGTGTCCTCAACTCCATTCTCTACATCTGCGTCTTTATTCCTGTCCTGCCCCTAGGTTCATCAGAACCTTTTTTTTTTTTTTTTTTTTTTTTTGCGGTACACGGGCCTCTCACTGTTGTGGCCTCTCCCGTCGCGGAGCACAGGCTCCGGACACACAGGCCCAGCGGCCATGGCTCATGGGCCTAGCCGCTCCGCGGCATGTGGGATCTTCCTGGACCGGGGCATTAACCCCCGTCCCCTGCATCGACAGGCGGACTCTCAACCACTGCGCCACCAGGGAAGCCCAGAACCTTTTTTTGTTTAGATTCCGCAAATATGTGTTAGCGTATGGTATTTGTTTTTCTCTTTCTGACTTACTTCACTCTGTATGACAGACTCTAGGTCCATCCACCTCACTACCAATAACTCAATTTCATTTCTTTTCATGCTACCATATGACCCAGCAATCCCACTACTGTGCATATACCCTGAGAAAACCATAATTCAAAAAGAGTCATGTACCACAGTGTTCATTGCAGCACTATTTACTATAGCCAGAACATGGAAGCAACCTCAGTGTCCATCAACAGATGAATGGATAAAGATGTGGCACATATATACAATGGAATATTACTCAGCCAGACCATGATTTTTTAAAGCCTCCAACTTAACTCTCAGTCAAGTGAAAGCAATAAAAATCAACTTATGCACCTCTTCTCCCCTTCTGCTTCTCCTTCTCTTCAGAAAGAGACAGTACTGGTTTGAAAGAATCATGTAATTTACATAGACTGGAAATAGGTTATGCATAGAAGCACACAACTCAGCTAATAAAGAGATTTATCTGGCATGTCAGAAAAGGAGTGCCTTCAGATCTCCATATTTTTTATTTATTTAACCACTACTTTACTTCAAAATATCAACCAAAGTTACCTGCTACCCTCCCCCTTTTTTTCTTAGACCGTATGTGCACTTTGAGGTTGGTGTTGTTTCTCAGGAATCAAGAGTTTTAATATTTGAATCAGGATTCCCATTGTTTGCTTAGTAAGGCAGGGTTATAAAATGGAGTCCGTATGGCACAGCCTCTCTCTTTTGGATTCAGTCTTGTTGAAAAGCGCTGACTGCTCCACCCCAGAGCAGCATTGGCTACATCAAACACCAACTGTGCAGACTGCTGAATGAAGTGTAATGGTGGTAATTATGTGTTCAGCTATTTGTAAACTTGTGAGGATTAGCATTTAATAAATGTAAAGTCCATCAGGGTGATAAACCAAGAAACCTTTGTGAAAGTAGAAATTGCCTCTTTGATCTGAAAAGAGAAAATCCAAATTGAGAGTATGAGAAATCCAGTTTCTTCAGGTAAATTGCTTCTCAGATAAAAGTGGCCTTGAAAGAAAATCAAGGGCACATGTCCTAAAGAAAATGTTCTCTCCTTGAATAGATGTGTACGTTTCTGGGATGGCAAATTAGATACCTACTAAAAAGAGAAAAGTTCCATTCTTTACCCTCAAAAATATATTCAGAGCTGTCTTCAAGTCGTGTAAACTATCTTACCATTAATATATTACATTAAGATGTGTATGTGGCTAAAATGAGTCTCTCTTTTGAAATTGGCTTTTCTTCTTTGGTCATTGTCTAGTCTTGCTTTTTTCTCCTGCTTTTCTATCTCTGCTTTTTTCTTTTCTTTTCTTTTTAGTTGCAAGAAGCCATCTTTTCTTGCATGTCTCTCCACCCATTTGCATGAGAAAAATATGAAAATACCATAAAAGCCTACTACTATAATTTAGTAATCATACCTCAATGCATTTCCCAAAGTGTCTAAAATTTCCAAGTAATAGGTATGCATAAAAACACAACTAATTAAAAAAAAATGTGGGGCTGAGTGATTCAAAGTTCTCTGCACTGTCTCTCGGGCTTCTCAACTAACTATGATGAATTCTGGTTGTAATAATTTGGCCTCACAGTTCCTCTTGCCCAAATCTCTGCCCTGGAAACCTTAAGCTTAGACCTTCATGAATGAGGCTCTAATTCATACCTGCTGGGCTCTCTGTGGGAACTGAGTTCTGTGTCCCTGTCTACTTCCTGAATCCCCTCTGCCCTTATCACTAACTACCACTTGTTCATTGTTGCTTTATACTTACTTTACTCATGTTTTGCCTGCCTGACTTAACAATATTTTCCCCCAGAAGCCTACTGAATCCTCTAGAGAGAGCTGGTTCTATGTTCCAGCACATCCTTCCCACCCAGTACTAAATTCCACCTTGCTCAAGATATAATTCCCTTAATTCTCTTGAGTACTTTTCTTCTTAGGAGAAAATCATGGCCTATCATCAATCGTTATGTTTTCTGAAAGTTACATGAAAGAAATATTAAAACATAATTTCATTCTGCCCAGTTTACAAAGACCAATCTTGAAGAGATTACTAAAATCACTCACTGATTTAGGGCATGTCTTCAACTCTGTATCTTCAGTTTGTTGAGGTTCCTCTCACACAACAGAATAAAGATCAATCTAAGTACATCATAATGTACCAGTTTGGTAATTTTCTGTTCCTAAATCTGCAACATGTGATCCAATGGCAAACAGCTGTTTATTTTAGTATAAAAGCCTCTGACTGATGTTTAGAACTTCATGAAAAAGGGTTTCAATAAAATAAATCTTTTAATGTTTTTTAATAGTTAATCACAGAGAAGGGTGTTCATCAGGGAAAGATATTCAAAATGTTACTGAAGTCTAAGGGTTTCTATTTCAGGCTTCATCCTCTGGTTTTTCTCTAGGAAAACTGGCAGGTTGATGCCCTTTATCTTAGGCAAACAATATGTGGTTGAGATAGTAGAAAAGTAGAAAGTAGAAAGTAGAAAAAATGATCCCCAAATCTCACAGATCTCCAAGAGAAGAGGTTCCTTCCTCCAAAGTGACCTCAATTTGCCTGCATGTAATGCTTCTTTCTAATGAAGAGAGTGATAGTACCCTTAATTGTGAATGCTTAGCAAATTAAATTATTTCACTCTTCACTGAGTAAATACAGTGATTCCAAAGAACTTTAAGTAAATGTGTTGGAGATGAATTATTAATTGGATCTCATAAGTACTAATTTAATGATGTGTAATTGCTTAATTTAGAACATTAACCTGATTGACAAAATGAAGCTCTTTACATTTTAAAAAACTTCTAGTAATTCCACTCAATTATCTTTTATTTGACAAGAAAGGTGTCATGAAACTTGTGCCTAATTCAGCTTCCCAAATCAAGTCTCAACCACATGTGATAAGTGCCTTTTTAATAATGCAATCATTATTATAATATTAATAATAATTAGTATCATTTTTATTGAATACTTTGTGGCAGATCTTATGGTAAATGAAAGGCACATTGTTTTCTATTCTTATCCTCAAAATTATATGAATTAGTGATTTTTAATATGTCCATTTTACAGATTTAAGAACTAGGTTTAGAGAGACTCAGCAGCACAAGATCACTTGGCTAGTTGCTGGTTATATGGGAACTTGAACCATTATGTCTCACTGCAGGACTTTTTATTAAGAATGTTTCTTTTCTACTTTTTTATGATTTTATGATTTCATTTAATTAAATATATACTTCTGATCCATCTGAAGTATATTTTTCTAAGGAGTGAGAAAGCATTAATCTTTGTTTTCAAATGGCAAGCTGATCATCTCATCACTATTAAAAAGTCCCTATTTTTTCCCACTGTTCTGAAATGTCAACTTTATTTTCTCATATATTTCCTTTTATTTGCTTATATCTACTTCTGGACTCTCTATTCCAGTCCACTTATTTTTCTGCTTATCTGACTTTGTATCATGCTATATTATTTACTAGATATTTCTGGAGATTAATAATATATTCAAATAGGTAGTAAGAGCAATTCACTCTTTTAAATCTTTTTGTTTTAAATTATCCTCAGTATTCTCTGCAAGTGATTGGATTGAATCTCATTGAAGAAGAAATAACATTTTTATTTTATTGAGGGTTGTTAACTCTGTGTGTGTGTGTGTGTGTGTGTGTGTGTGTGTGTGTGTGCACGCATATGTGTTTCCTAACCATATTTCTGAACCCACTTGTATTTGGGCACATTCATATGGTTTCTATTAGGAATTCAGTTGTGAGTAGATGTGATATGATTGGCACTCTTAACTTATAAGACTCTGTAAGACTCTTTTTTTCCTCTGCTGTAGTTATTGCAAAGATTTGAGATGGTTGCTTCAGGGACCTGAATCTGAGTGAGGAGATGTGTAGCAGTCCACCAGATGAATGCTGATGAACTTGTCACGTAAAATATACATCCCGTGACAAGTTTCTAAGTGTCTATGTGGATTTTTTTACATAAAGATTTTTGCAGTTCTGTTAGTAAGAACAGTTGTTCTATGAATTTTCCTTTTAAACCATTTATGCCTTTTTCTGCTAAATTTATACTAATACTGGAATACAGTTGTAGAAATTTCCCTTTTAACCTGTTTCTCTGTAAGAATATTTTAAACATAGGCTCTAATATTACTAGAAGTTTGAATAAAATCTGCTGTAAACCTATAATTAGGTAAATTTTTGATGCCGATTAAATTTATTTAATGTTTTTAGATCTTTTTTTCAGTTTAGTCAATATCTATAATTTTATTTTCAATCATCAGTTTTATTTAAATTTTAAAACTTGTTAGCAAATTTGAAGTGTTATGTAACTAATTATTTAATATCTCTATTTTTTTAATTATGTAAAGTTCATTCTCCTAATCTTCATTAGCAACTTCTCTTTTTAGTTCTTTCCTTTGATAATATCCACATTGTTAATCTTTTTTACTTGTAATATTTATTTCAAGTATGTTTTTTATATAGTCATTCCTTTATCATATTTGTTCCTTCTTTTCTATTTCTAAACATAATACAAAGGAATTACCCATCTAGTCAAGTTTTTTAAAATATATTTACTAATTTTTTTTTACTAAGAATAAAGTTTTAGGTGTTTTATTATCTTTGTGGAGGTGACCATATTAACATTCTTCTGAAAAACATACTGAATACAATTAATTTTATTAATGATTTTTTAATGTTGAATAGTTGGGGGCTTCTTAGTTATTCATGGGGCATGATTCTTTTAACAAAAATCTGTACTCAGCTTGCTGTTTTTTTTAATTAATTTTATTTTTTTCCCTGATATTCAGGGTTATATTTACCTGTAGTCTTTTCCTTATGTATTCTTTGGTACCAGTGTTATACGTCTTCTTAGGAAGACTTTAAGTAGTGGATCACTACAAGGTTATAAACCAACTTCCATTTACCATTTGAGATGAAAGTGGCAGAACCACTACTATAGAAAAGTGATAACTCCATTTTCATTTTGTATATTTATCACCAGAATTCTGAGAAAAAAAAGACAAATGATACTGCAGCTGACAACAGTTATTCTTTCAACTTTGGCCCAGAACACCATAGAATTTCATCCTGTTACTCATTTTAATGATTGGATTTGGAATGGGCTGTGTCACACATGCACATTTATGATAATCATTAGAATACCAAATGGTGCTCTATTCTTTTCTCCCCCAATATTACTGTTTGCTGTGTATTGGCATAACATTTGCAAAAGGCCTGTCCATTCTCAATTTCAAAAACAAAACAGAATTCCAGTCAACAAAATGTGGAGAACAGAGTCTATGCCAGACGATAAAACAAAAGAGTAAATGAGACATAGAAACAGAGATTATTGGCGAAAATGTTTAATATTTTCTTTAAAAGGAAGTCCTTTTAGTAGAAGAAAAATCAGATTAGCACATTGGAGAAACAAGACAAAGAAAAGTTATGTTTCTATATGTTAAAGTTAATATTTTATTTTAAAACAGGTTTTAATTAAAATGAGAATTTTAGGTTCAAATGGCTTATATTCAGAAATGGCTTATATTCAAAAATATGACTGCCTTTAGTACAAGAAACTGATTTTTAATTTTTTTTAATTGAAGTATAATTGACCTAAAATACTACGTTAGTTTCAAGTGCACAACACAGTGAGTCAATATTTCTGTATGTTAACAAATGTTCTGATAAGTCTAATTACCATCAAAATTGAATTCTTTTAAAGTGTTAATACCATTTGATGGTAAAGTTGTTATTTAGTAAGATTGCTAATGCTCACCCACCATCTTGTTCACTGCTGTATTTTGATTGGTTTGTTTGCTTCTGAGATGGGATTAACCCACCTTTGTTATTACCAAGAGAAACAAATTTGTATAGGTGGTTCCTTGTGAGAAAGCAGAAGGAGATTTATACGGTGTGAAATCAAGTAGCATAGGGATATATCTTCCAGTGGCACAATGTTCCTTAAAAGATTTTTGGAAATTAGAGATCAGTTGAAGAATCCAGAGCTTTGTTGAATGTATTCACTTAGATTGCAAATTATATTATATTATTTGTAACATGTTACTATTTTTCTAATGCTTTATTATCTACTGATTTTAAAGGGTCTGTTTATCCATACGGAAGTTAAGATGCAGCATATATACCTTGCTAGTGTTTTTGTTTCTTAAACCCTAAGAAAAAAATTGTTATACATATAGTTTAAATGGTTAGAAAAATCTACGTACTATCTGCACATCATATGGGAGAATAAACAGTCTAGCAATAATCCTAATGTATAGAAATGTTCATACAAAACTGTAGATGTATTCTGATCTGGAGAAAATACTTAGGTATGTTTGCATTTGTTGTGAGGTCAAAAGATATTAATACCAAGAGGTCTGTAAAATCAAAGCATATCTTAAAGATATTTTCCTGATTATAAATTAATATATTATTTATTACAAAATGTGCAAGGACAAAAATATTTTAAAAAGGAAATCAAATGTTCCTATAGAGAAATCTACTGTGGCTATTAAGTTTACATCATCATTAATATTATGTGTATCATATACATGCTATAAGTCATACATTTATAGACATTTTATAAAAGCTGTACATTGGAAATAAATATCCTTCCAAAATAGAATTTTTATGGCTTCATAGAATTCCATCAATGAATGTTCTTTAATTTAACAGCCCCTCCGTTGAGGGTTTATTTCCCATTTTTCATTAACATCTTTCTACCAGTTCTTATTGAAAATGTTTGACTAATTCATTTTAATGAATTTCTAGAATTGGAATTATTTATGATGTTCAACATACTTAGCCAAATTTTACTATAGAGAATTTTACCTGCCTATAATTCTACTAGATATAAAACACGGTACATTTACTCATGTATTCACCATGTTTAAGTATTACATTTTTAATAGCAGTCACGTTTATAAGGAGAAAATGTCTCATTTTAATTTTATTGTTTACTAGAGAGACCAGTGTTTAAATTTTTTTTTAACTTTTATAACGAGGTATCATAGTGTTAAGTTGATTTTTCTTAATTATTGTTTTTCAATAGGGTTTTTTAAAATAAATCTTGCTTTTACTATAATCTGGAAACTCTATCCTTACTGAAATTCTTTCTCTGTCATTTAAATCAGCCTATAATTATATAAATCAAATCTGAAAATAGCCACTATTTTAGCTTGCCACAAAATATTCTCAGAACTTTTTTAAGGTAGAGATTCTATCCTACTACATTCTGTTATGTGGTAAAAATGTTATTTAAATTCCTAAAAACTACAATCTTTCAGAGCCATCTGGACCCATGTGTTAGGAAGGAAAAGAGAATGTACAGAAAATATTAATTTATATTAATGCAACTTGAAAAAATATAATTAATATATTGAGTAGGTACTGCTCCTCGTTGAAATTTTGAGGACTTATACCAATTTGGGGCTTCTCAAATGTATAAGATGTTGTCTATTTTAGAAGAATCTCTGAGTATTTTTACAACAATGGCAAATCTTTGTAGTTAGACATTGATTTATTATACGCAGGCACTTTCTGGTTAATCTACCACATCATTTTAATCATCCTCTTCATTAAAATTATTTCCCCATTATGATTTGTCTTTCACCAAAACATAATGACAGAAAAGGGAATATGAGACTTACTTCTAATATTCAAAGATGAAGCTCAGACAGAGTATATATTACTGTCAAGAGATATTATGGTATCGATACTTCCACCTTTGAGGTGACTTATTGAATCTGAAGAGAATTATTGGTCAAAGAGGTACTATAAAGATACAGGTGGTCAGTGTCTGAGAAGAAACTACTGACTTCATGCTTCATTGAGGCTACTGAGAGTAACAAGGGAGGGAAGATAGATAGCAATCATTCTTCATGAAAACCTGGAGGTGGGAAAGTGGAGATGCATAGTTGGTTCATCTATTAAAGCATTTTCACTGTGGCACATCTTGAAGAAGCACTAAGTGCTGTTATCTGATCACTCCTATAGGACACTCACGTGCCCTGTGGTTTGCTTA
Organism: Grampus griseus; assembly: GCF_964374135.1. NCBI lineage: Eukaryota > Metazoa > Chordata > Mammalia > Artiodactyla > Delphinidae > Grampus > Grampus griseus. The sequence continues at coordinate 62,645,072 of NC_139003.1, forward strand.
GTTCTTTATGACTATGTCTTGACTACCAAGCTAAATAATAGTCTCCCTGAGGGCAAAGTCTTCCTGCTTGTTTGTAGACTTCATAAAGAAGCTAGAAGTTTGGTTGTATAAGTGGCAGATCAGAATATAATTGATGTCTATGCTCCCAATATCTTAAAGGCTTCTTAATAGTGTTTTTTGTTCAAGAAAAAGCCCTACTTACACATAATGAGGAAAATTCATCGGGTAGCTTTTTTCAGGCTTCACTAAGACTACACAAAGCACAATAAGGCCTTGGGTTTTTAAGGAGGCTTGCTTCTGAAAACAGTTCTTATCCATATGACAGAAAAGGTGCACTTGGAACGTAGACAGACACGGATCCTGAATAATTTAGATATATGATTTATATATATAAAGTATATATATAGTATATATATATGTACTTTTATCTTGGTACACATGTTATTTTCTATCAAGTCCTTATGTGTATGTGTGTGTATGTTTGAAATAAATGTAAATTCCTTATTTATTGATTACAACATGCTATTTTCTTTTTTAACAGGTTTTTAAAAATTACATTGATTACTTAATACCCAAGTATCTTTAATTTTTAGTGTATTCTGTCAATATCTAAAATATGTCAGTCTTTCACAATTATTGTGAATTGTATATTTTCCTTTCACTCTATGAAATATGTATATATGATATATACATATAGATGTGTGTGTGTATATGTATGAAATATACATTATCAGGTCTATTAAATTGTCTTAAAGGGTTTTATTTTATCAGTATACTTTAGTCTTTTATTTTGGTTATAGTTCATATTTTTCCTTAAATTCTACTTTTTAAAATTTGCTACATTTTCTTTTATATATATTAACAATGATTTGTCTCACAAACTTTTTCATATCATGTAAAAAAAAATCAGTTTATGATATTCTTCTGCTCACAAATTTTGGATTACTTCCCATCTCATTTGGAGTAAAATTCAATGTTCTTACTTTGTTTTACAGCCCCAGTGATTGCACTTCCACAAATTCATTTGTCTGGGTCTATAATTGTAACTCTCCCTTTGTTCCCTCACTCAAGCCATACTGACATCCTTACTATTCCTTGAACAGGCCAAACACTCTCCTACTCAGAACTCTTGTATTTCTTCTCCCTCTTGCCTGGTATGTTCTTCTGTTAGAAACTTCATGACTTACTGCCTTACCTCCTCTTATTCATTATTCAAATATCACATTATCAGAGAGGCCTTCTGTGATAAACTGGATAAGTTTCCACAAAGATATCCATGTTTTAAGTCCCGGAAACTGTGAATGTGTGAAATTTTATGACAAAATAGAATTAAAGTTATATGTATTGCTCATTACTAATGTGGTATTCCTCATTACTAATTTATATATTTTACGTATATGTGTGTGTGTGTATATATACACATATACATATAGATGTACATATATATGTATATCTGGAGAAAAACCAACATCCTATGAATCATAGAAAGCAGCATTCCGAGGTGCCTCAGACAACTAGCTTTCCAATCAGCTTATCCAATTCTATTGCCACTAGATTCTACATTCCAAAGATGCTCCACTTAAAAGAAATACATAATTTTCCTACATGTTTCTTACTTACTCTTTTGCCAAGATATTTTGGAAAGAGACTGAAGCTGCCCAGAATTGAGGTAACTATTTCAACCAAGAAGTAATTTTATGTTTTATCAAAAGGCACTGATTACCACTTAGGAGAACATTTCTATCTATAGCCAGATCCATCTGGATGATAACGTCCATTAGTTAGGAAGTGGAACGTGCGCATGTTTTCCAACATATAATCATCTGGACTCTAAATAGCCAATCACGCTATTTTAAGTATCTTAATGTGCCTTTTTAACATATGTGGAAATACCAGGGACCTTAATTTTATATCCTTTCTGTATATACTAAAGACACATTTGTATATACCCAGAAAACTGCAGTTTTTAAATAACAGATTGCATGGATCTTAGACATAAATATTTCACTCTGCACCCTCCTTACTTTGTGGATGACAATACCTAAGGAGAAAAGTAGAATAAATGATTGATAGAGGCAAAGACACATTGTGGTATGAATTCTACTTGTCTTTATTTTCTGTATTTTAATTTTTATTACAAAATAACACATACTTCATAAAAAGTAGTGCAAATGAAAGTTGCCCCATTCCCCATTTCTAAGTCCCAGAGATAATCACTGAAAATACTTTAGTATGTATACATCTAGATCACACACTCATGAACATAAGCTGGCTCTTACACACACATATACACACCAGTACATGTGTATATATATTTATTTACATAAATATATATGGATAGAATAAGACAATATAATTGTTTACAACCTTTCCACTTGTAATATGGCATGGACATAATTCCATGTTGGTACATAAAACTTTCTCTCTTTTCTTCTGATATAGTATCCCATACTACTACTAATATGTATTTAAATATTTAAATTCTCTCTTTTTCTCTCTCCCTCTGTCTCTCACCCTAGTATTGATTTGCTACCACAAAAATCTTTGTGCCTATACTCCAGAAATCTCTGAAGAATATTTCTATGTGTCATATTCCTTAGAAGAGGAATTGCTAGAACAAAGGCTATTCACATGTTATATTTTGATTATTAGTAAATAAATAGGTCTTCTTTTTCCTCTAGCAATGTTTGGCAACATCCTTTTCCCACACAACTGACAACATACTAAGATCACTTTTCTTATAAAAATGTTTGTTTCCCCTGGAGTTACTAATTGCTTCTTCTTTTTTTTTGCGGTATGCGGACCTCTCACTGTTGTGGTCTCTAACTGTTGTGGCCTCTCCTGTTGCGGACCACAGTCTCCGGACACACAGGCTCAGCGGCCACAGCTCATGGGCCTAGCCGCCTCGCGGCACATGGGATCTTCCTGGACAGGGGCACGAACCCGTGTCCCCTGCATTGGCAGGCGGACTCTCAACCACTGCGCCACCAGGGAAGCCTGCTAATTGCTTCTTTTACTCGCATTTGCTTGGGTTTTCTCTGCTTATTTCTATCCCTGCGTAAAATTTTTGATACAATATAATTTCCCAAATATAAAACTCCCTGTATGGACAAACAAATCAAGTAGTTTCTGAGTTCCTTGGATTGCCTATCTGTCCTCTCTTTTCATCATCTTATTAGGAGCCCTGGCCTTGTGACCCACTTAGAACTTCTAGATCTCTAGGTCCTAAGTGTGGCTAGCATTCTGGGACTTCCCTTCAATATTATCCTGGGAATCTCCTTCACTTTCTGATGTTTGAGCTCCTGTTTCTGGGATCTTATATCTTCTTTCTAAGATGACTGTCTTATTTTAGGAACAAATACCTTATAGTAGATTGCTGAGAAAGTGCTTATGACAAATCAGTTGTTTTAATTTATATGCCTGAAATATCTTTATTCTAACCTTACATTGGATTCATCATTTGGTTGGGTTTAAAATTCTAGGTTGAAATATTTCTTTCTGATAAATAGTGTTTTTGTTATGGAATCTATACTGAATTCTGAATTTTTATATAGAAGTTACTCTTTTCTTGATATAAACTTTCAGGATTATTTCTCTATTTATGGTATTTTAACTTCATGATAATGTAGTGGTGTTAGTCTTTCTTCATGCATTGTACTAGAGACTTCCTGTTCTATAAACTCGTTTTCAGGAAATGTTTTATATTATTATTATTTATATTATTTCTTGTATTATTCCCTTGATAAATCCTTTCTCTCTATTTTTTCTGTTTTTGTTTTTTTTTTGGTGAGGAGTTCTACAAAATTGATGATAAGTTTGTTAGAATGTTTCTCTACTTTTATTCTCTCTCTCCTCTATATTTCTTTCCTGTGAGATTTCCTCAAATTTGAATTGCAAACTATTAGCTGTTAAGTTAGAATTTCATATCTTTAATTTCTAGGGACATTCTCTTGACCTGCATTGCTTTACTATTCTTTTCCCCTCAATAGTACTTTGTTTTGTCTCATAATGCAATATCTTCTCTTATCTGTAACATTATATATAGGACTTTTCCTCTAAGTTTTTTCTGCTTATTGAGTTTCCTCTTTCCTCTGACTTCATTCCATTTATTACTTTTGTTTCTATTGCTCATGTTAAGGGATTTTATCAGACATCTGGTGACCCTTGGCTGTCCGTTTATATGTAATAGCAACACATTAAGAATGTTATAATCTTGGTGTTTGTACAGGATTAGGGTGTAGAGGTCTTGTTGACTGTTTTGGAGGGGGGTGGTTTGCCCCCTTTTATAGTCCATTTCCCACAAGATGAATCAGATTCTTCTGCCTCATGAGTTTAAGTTTAGCTATCAACATACTTGGATTGGAGAATATTCCCTTGTTGGAAGAAAAGTGTCTTCTCTCTCCCTAACCTGTTTCTGGTTTTACTGAGTACAAAGCCTCCAGCGTAAACTTCAGCATGAAAGCCTCTTGTCTTCTGCAAGAATGAGGGAGGAACAGAAACTTGGATACTTGGGCAGATGAAGATCTCAGGGTCTAACTGTTCCATAGACATCCAAACATCCTCTCAATTTTAGCCCTACCATGTACCTTTACCTTCAAAAGTCTCTGATGCCTTGAATTCCTGAGCCCTTATTGGAGAACCAGCCTGCTTTTTGTTATTCCCAGAGGTCCCTAACACAGCTCCCTTCCACACTCACATATAGTCTGTGGAGCAGCAAACCTTGACTCTCCATATTCCACAAAATCACTCTTGTCAACTCTTCCTCTCTTTGTCTTTGAGGCTGTATATGTGCTTTATTCCATCGCTGTCGTTTTAGTAGAATTTTGGGATGGTTCAGAGATAAACATATGTGTTTGATCTTTCAGGTTTAAAATTAAGCATATAATTTTGATTTTTTAAATTCAAAAACAAGTTATATGTTTCTATTTATTCAGGATTACTGTTGTATCCCTCAATAGTGTTTAACGTTTTTCTTTATGTTAGTCCTACAAATTTTTTCTTAAGTATTTCCCTAAGGTTATTTTTTTTAATATTGTGGAAATCCAAAACACAAATTTTTAAAATTTTCATAGTCTTTCATTTAAACTTTTTATTTCCACAAACCTGTCCTTAGAGAATAATCTAAAATTCACATTAGGGATTCTAAAAACAACAACAATAGCACAGTATTTATAAGACTTAAATAGCCAAGGACAAGAATATTTAGTATGTTACATGCATCAGTGACATTAAAATGATTACAAAAGGCTTTCAATGTCTTGAGAACAGTCTCAGATATAATTTAAATTGATCAATACACAAGGAAGATTAGAGGAATAGTGATAAAATTTTAAGCATCTTTATCTTTGGGTATAAAGATAATGGTGGTTTTCTCCATTTTGTCTATTTGTCATTTTCCAAACTTTCCACAGTGTAAAAACAGGGTTTTTTTTGGATTTTTTAAGCAGAAAAAAATGTTCACATTATGCATCTGATACAATGAGGAAATAAAATGAGTTTTTTTTTTCCAGATGGCTGATTTTTAACCATTAAAGCATTGAAAATATACTAACAAAGGAAAGTTTCCAAAATGACACTTTTGTTTTCTGAAACTGATCTAAGATATTCACTATAAAAATTGAAGTGTGCAATAACAAATGTGTAGAGTGTGTAGGAAATTTATAGTTTATATATATTTATACATACGTTTATTACTTACATTTCTTTATAAATGTAATTAAACAGAACACAGTGATTTTATAAATGTAGGACTGAATCTCAGAAGAGTCGTATGGCCTTTGCAGGTAGAGTCTCTCATACCTTCTGAGATTCAGGACATTCCTCTTTGTTGGTACAGAAAAAGTCACGTTTAGAGAGGTTTCCAAGGGTGGGATCAAAAATTCATAATACATATTGTGAATGTCTGATTGTTCCAAATGGTTGATTTGAAGCATAAAACTAAAATTTATACAAATGGGTTAGTTAACTATTATCTGTTATATTTTTGGTTATAATTATAAATATAAGCTAACTTTTAACTGTAGGGAGTAATTTTCCTGACAAAACTAAATGATAGCACTATATTTGGAATTAACAGTGTGAAGATGCGGAGGGTCATTTTTGCAAGAATTTTCAAGGACTTCCTTCATCAAAATTCCAAAAAGCTCTCCATCTTTTGATATTCAAATCATTCTCTCTTGAAAGATCTCTTTTCTTCTTCTCTTTTACTTTTTTCTTCTTCTGTCATTAACTGAGCTAACTCTGCTGGAATCTTCACTTGGTCATAGCTTTGTGTTGATTGTATTAATTCTCAAAACTCACTTTACTAGATTTCATGAAATCCTGCAATCTTCACAATATTAACAAATTCCTTACCGTTTTTGCTTAGTGTTTGTATGAATACATTTTTACAGTATCTGAAAAGCAGAAAAAAGTATGATATGACAGAGAGAAAACAGTGCATTTAGTCTAAATGGAATATCTTAATAATCAGTTCATTAGTGAATATGTTCATTAATGAACATCTGCCTTAGTAACTATTAGCACTGGAATGAATGGCTTTCCTGTGTGCAGGTTTATTTGTACCTCTTCTAAATTTCTATAAACTTTGCTTTTGTTTAATGTTTACAATAGTTCATTGGTCTCCAGTGTTAAAGTTAGCTCTTCGTGGCATGTCAGGTCTTGCTCGTATCGTATCAGTGAATCTGCCTACAGCCAATCTTCCCTGCTTGCCGTAGCTCTAACACCCCACCTCTCAGTACAAACACATTCCTGCCACTTTTCAACTTCTCACAGTGATCTCTAAAATAGCAGAGGGTAAGCTCTAGACAAAGATTTAATGGGCTATCTTGTGAGTGATATGAGCTGTAGGATGCAGATTTTGTGACTTCATTTTGACTGCTTAAAATGAATCTGGAGAATACTACTTCTATGAGAAGTTATATATTATACACTCATACATGCACACACATGTATTCCAAGGGTAAATATTTGAAGTTCTTTTTTTTTTAACTGTAAGACATCTTAGAGCCTTTAATATGCTTTTGGGCAAAATAAGTCTTCAATGGGAAGCTGTAATATGTAGCATATCTCAAAATCTACTTGACTTCATACTTCTTTATTTTTAATAATATCTCAATGGACTACTATCCAGAGAATATTTTCAGACACCTAGCTTGTATCTTCTTTATTCTCACTTATTTTTGAATCTCACTTCATTCCCAACAATTGGGAACACCACATAGCTCACACTCATAGAACCGAAGTATTATATTTGGCATTTTAGTCTTATCATGGGACTCTGTACCAGTATTTTCCTTAAAGCCAAGTTCAGTTAAAAATTCCAACTTTTGTTGGCACTTTCAAGGCATTTTGACTTTCTTTCTTTTCTTTTTTCTACCAGAAGTAATGAGCCACATGCTCCCTTGGCTTTCCTATAGACCAGTGGTTCTCAGTGAAGAATGGGAGATGTCTTGTCACATTCACAATTTGGGGGGAAAGGTTGCTACTGGCATCTAGTGGGCCAAGGCCAGATATGCTTTTATATGTTCTACACTGCAAAAGACAGCCCCCAAAACAATTATCAAGATAGTGCAGGTTGAGAAAAACTGCTATAGATAACTGCTTTCCACAAACACTTTTCATAAATATTTAAAGTGGTATTGTGGTAAAAATCTGGAAATGCCCAGATTAAACTAAATACCATAAAATATGTTAATATGGATTTCTTCCCTTTCAGGTAAAATAACCATTGACTGGGGAAAGGCAACTTTCTCAAACCCCAAAAGTTCAAGGCTAATTATAAACTCTTAAATAGTCTAAAAAAACACTAACTGAACTTGGTAGGTAAATTAACGCCGTGGGCCAGTCTCTTGCAACAATCATGCTTTGACACTTTTCTTAACATTTTCCCTCCTTTCTAATACTTAGACTGAAAGAGGATTTCTAATTCTTATTCCACTCATTACTTAACGGGAACACCGAGGTCACCGCAAATAAAGCAGTATAAGTTAATGAGAACAGCTTTAGCCAAAGAGGAGGTATTTCTCCAAGTACATCAAGTGCTTCACATATATTAAGAAATCCCAGCTGAATAGATTTAATAATGTTGGGATTTGCACAATTATTACAGAACCTTCATTATTCACCCAGTCTGCACATACCACAGCACAAATGAACATCTCAGTCTGGTGGTATTAACATTGCCATTTTCTCACCCATTCCCAGACCATCTGCTCCATGCTGATCATTCACTTCTTTAACATTTAACAGTTACCCAACTGCAACTTGGCAGATTTGTGTACTTTTGAAAACAGCTGGTTTAATAACTGCTTCGAAGCTTTTGGATAAAGAAATTATCTTGTAGTGCTTTATAATAGTCTTTTTTTTATCGGTGCCTCTGAGGAAATAGTATTACATTTGCTCCATTTATGCATCTGCAGTCACACATAATATTTCTTGTCACATTTGGAAACATATTTTCAGTATTTATAGCACAATAATGTAAGAAGTCTTTATTACCCTCCTTGTTTTTGCTGTTTGTTTTTTTTTTCAAATGTCTCTGAGGGCCAGAGTGAACCTTTTCCATGGAATAATTTAGCATGGCACAAGGGTATAAATCTGAGTTGTCTCAGTTTCCATTCATTCACAGTGTCTTATGAATTTATTTCTACTTCAGTGACGCTTCTCTTTTTCCTCTTTGTTAAAGACAACGCAAGAAAGAAAATAACTACTTGTCTCAATCTTCCTCCCCTCCAAGTAGATATATTCCCTCTGGGGAGTTTATTAGGTAACTTTTTGAACTGGCTGCCCTGTTAATGACTGGCAGTAGCCTAAGGGCTGCTTCTACGGACTGGCACTGTTGTGACTTCTTGATCTGGGTAGGGATTACATATGCATTTTGACTTTGTGAAAATTTATTGAGGTATACATTTTGCATAACCTTTTGTATGTATTATATTTCAATTAAATGTTCAACAATTAAACATACCAACAGAAGAAACAATTTCACTGGATTCTCCTCCTGTGTGTAGGCTAAAATCCTAAATTCTTCATCATGGCACAGAAGGTCTTTGGTCCTGACGAATCTATGACATCAGTATAATATTCTACCGTTCCTTACTTTATGCATTGTATTCAACAATATAGAGCTGTTGGCAGTTTCTAATACAACTTGCTCTTTCACTACCTAAGGATTTGCCACTGATTCTATTCACTGGTAGTGGTAAGGGAGGAGGGTGGCTTTCACTTCAGTGCATCCTCTTGATTCTTGTAAATTCAGTGTCAAAAATTAAACACTAATATTTGTCTATGGACATATTAGATCTAATCAAATTTTTAAAAAATCATGTTTTCATGGAGATTTACTTTTCTCCTTCCTCCCTAGTCTAAGGCATTTTGTACAAATGTGTTTTTTTTAATATAGCATTTTTGCTTATTTTTGTACTTACTTAAGTTTCCTAACTCACCTCCCACTGTTTTCAAAAGCTTAAAGGTTTTGCTATATGATTCTTTTCTTTCAGAATGAAGCTAAATCAAAACCTACATTTTATGGGAGTTCCCTGGTGGCCTAGTGGTTAGGATTCCAGGCTTTCATTGCCATGGCCTGGGTTCAGTCCCTGGCCAGAGAATAGTGATCCCTCAAGCTGCATGGCATGACCAAAAAAAAAAAAACAAAAACAAAAAACCTACATTTCAGGTACATTAAAATACAAGAGAAGAGACCTCTGCTTTTAATCAAGATGAAATAAGAGGAACTGGATTTATCTTCTCATCTGAAACAAACACACAACAATAAACAGATGAAATGTAAAATGATAGTATTCAAGGCACTAGACATCAGACAATAAAGGAAAGGAATCCCTAAGAGACAGAAGAGGAAGGATCAAGGTGGCTAAAATTTCTAGGAAAAAGTAGCTGTGAAAAGAACTACTTAGAAAGAGGATCCCAAAGATCTGCAGAGTCCAAATGTAGGATTCAGCATAGTAGTGATCAAAGCATGCGTACAAGAAAACTGAATCTGTGGAAAGAATCATCTGAAAGTATAATGAGAAAGAACTCTCAGCACTCACATAGGAACTGGAATAATACCTGTTTCGACCAGCCAGACTAGGACATGTCAAAACTCACAGAGAATTGGCTAGAGTACAAAGAAGCCTTTTGCTTCAGTAGTAAGAGGTAATTACACCTAAATTAAATGATGCTCTAGTCCTGCCTAACAAATCAATTTACTTTTTTTTTTACAAGTAAATTAAGTGCATCCCTGAGCAAAAGTAATATTCATATAGCTAATCTAAGCATATAATACTGTGTGTGTGTGTATGTATGTATGTGTATATATATATATATATATATATATATATATATATATATCAGGAATACACAAATATCCAGCTCCCAACAAGGTTCAGTTTACAATACCTGATATCCATAGAAGAGCAGCATCCAAAGAAACAGAAAAATATAACATAATAAGAAGAAATGATTCATTGAAACCCACCTAGGACTAACACAGATGTTAGAATTAGCAGAAAAGAACATTAAACAGTTAATATAACTGTATTTCATATTGTCCAAGAGATAAGTATACACATTGAAGATTAGGAAGAAAAAGACTCAAATTAAACTTTTAGAAAGAAAAACTAAAATCTTGGAGCTGAAAAATACATTGGATGGGATTATTCACAGATTTGATATTACAAGAGAAAATGATAGTGAAATTGACCACATAGCAAAGCAAACTAACTATGTGTATACGTATAACTGAATCACTTTGCTGAACACCTGAAACTAATACAACATTGTAAATCAACTATACTCCAAGTTAAAGTAAAAAATTTAAATTAAATCAATTAAATATCTAGAAAAAAACTGAACAGGTAACCTAATGTGTGTCCAGTTGGAAGCCTGAAAGAATATAGAGAAAGGAGGCAGAAAAAACATTTGAAGAAATAATGGCAAAAACATTTCTAAGTGTAATGAAAACCATAAACCCAACAAAACTCAGGATAAGATACATAAGAAAGTTTCAATGAGACCCATCATAACCTAAGTGCCAAAAACAGGAGTGAAGAGAAAATCTTAAGCCAGAGACAAAATAAGATTTGTTAAGAGAAACAATGCAAGTGAAAAAGCAGATGACCAAAATCTTTAAAATAATGAAAGAAACAATACTGTCAACTTAGAATTTCATATTCAGCAAAAATGTCTTTCCAAAACAAAGATAAAGACACACAAGACTTTGAGACACACAAAAGTTGAAATAATTACTCACTAGCATATGCATATTACAAGAAAGAACAATGAGTTTGTCAGGCAGAAGAAAAATTATATGGTAATTTGGATCTATACCCCCAAAAATGAAGAACACAGTAAATGGTAATAATGTGGGTAAATAAATTAGGTATTTTTCATATTATTTCAGTATCTTTAAATGATAATCAACTGTTTAAACAAAAGTAACAATTTAGTGTGCAACTTGTAATATATGTAAAAGCAAATTGTTTGGAAACTGCAGCACCAAACAGAAGGAATGAAAGGAAAGTATGCTAGTGTAAAGTTTGCATACTACATAGACTGTGGCATAATATCACTTGAAAGTAGATTCTGATAAAGATGTCTGCAATAAACCCTAAAAGAGGCACTAAAATAGCACAACAAGTTATAGCTTATGAATCAATAAAGAAGGTAAAATTAAATTATGAAAAATAATTAATCTGAAGAAAGTAAAAAGAGAAAAAAGGGAACAAAGAACAGATAGGGCAAATAGAAAACAAATAGCCAGTAAATGAAAAAAGCAATAGACTGGAAGAACATATTTGCAAATCAAATATGATAAAGTAGTTGTATGCAGAATGGTAAAGGACTTCTAAAACTCAACGGCTTTAAAAAAAAAATATTTGAACAGATACTTTTCATTAGGTAAAATAAATAAATGGCAAATAAACATATGAAAAGATGCATAACATCATAGTCATTAAGGAAATGCATACTACAAACACAATAAGACTCTACTCACACCTAGTAGAAAAGCTAAAATTAAAATTGACCATGCCAAGTGTTGATGAGGATGTGGAAGAATGGGAATTCTGTTACACTGCTGATGGGAATGTAAAATGGAACTCTTTGGAAAAAAGTTTTGTTTTTTTTTTAAGTTGTACTTGTCATGTAATCCATTCACATTACTCCTACTTACCCAAAACAATAAAAGCATAAGTCCATATAAAAACTAGTGCACAGACACTTCCCTGGTGGTCCAGCGGTAAAGAATCTGCCTTAACAATGCAGCGTAAGCGGGTTCGATCCCTGGTCAGGGAACTAGGATCCCACAAACCGCGGGACAACTAAGCCCGCATGCTGCAACTACTGAGCTTGAGCGCCTCAACTAGAGCCCATGTGCCGCAAACTACAGAACCCACAGGCTCTGTAACCTGCGTGCTACAACTACAGAGCCCATGTGCCCTGGAGTGTGTGTGCCACAACTGGAGAAGAGAAGACCCACCACCACAACTAGAGAGAAGCCCTCACACCACAACGAAGATCCCGCATGCCGCAAGTAAGACCCAAAGCAGCAAAAGAATAAATAAATAAATAAATAAATAATGAGTAAATCTTAAAAAAAAAAAAAAAAAAGACTTGTGCACAGATGTTAATAGAAGTTTTATCTGAAATGGCATACCATACAGTGAATATCCATATAATGGAATGCTGTTCAATAATAGAATAGACAAATTATGGCATATCCATACAATGGAATGCGATTAAATAATAAAACATAATGAAATATTGTTATATGCAACAACTATGCAACAATATACATTTCAAAATAATTATGCTGAGTGAAAGAAGCCAGACAAAAAGGAATACGTACTCTACAATTACACTTATATAAAATTCTAGATAATCTCATAAATCACATCAGTGATTGCCCGAGATCTAGTGGGACTAGGGAGCAGAGAAAGGGAGGGATTGAAATGGGATATGAGGAAATTTCTTTTAAGGTGATTAACATGTTCTTTATCTTGATGTTTAGAATAATTCCTGAGGTATATACACATGTCAAAACTCTTCTATTTGTGTACTTTAAATATGTTCAGCTTATTGTATGCCAATTATACTTCATAAAGAGCTTTTAATATTAATTAATGTTAGATGTTCCTGTTTCTTTGCTTTTCTAAAGATTGTATAAAAATCTTATTCTGGTTTTTTATTTTTTGTTGTTTTTGTTTTGTTTTGTTTTTTGCAGTATGCGGGCCTCTTACTGTTGTGGCTTCTCCCGTTGCGGAGCACAGGCTCCGGACGCACAGGCTCAGTGGCCACGGCTCACGGGCCCAGCCGCTCTGCGGCATGTGGGATCTTCCCGGACCGGGGCATGAACCCATGTCCCCTGCATCAGCAGGTGGACTCTCAACCACTGCACCACCAGGGAAGCCCTATTCTGTTTTTTTAGAAAAAAATACTGTCTTACAATTATAGGTTTATAATTAGAATATACTACAAATTTGTAAAATAAATTATTTTGACAATTAGGTTAAAACAACTCATAAAAAGCTGCATAGATAATATGTTAGTAAAGTGGAAATTCATATTTCTTGAACATGATAAGATTCAAGTGTTTGTTTTTAGTAATATTTTTTGTCCTGTGTAATATTTCTCTGTCCTGTGTAGTCCAGCTTTAAAATGTGTGGTAATTGTAATGCACACAGAAACATTAGTATTCTGCATTGTTCAGTAGAATTCAATTAGTTAAATAGACAAAACCTTGTATTTATGTGCCCACAGAGTGACGATTCATGGTGGTTTTTAAAGACTTCTCTCACACAGCCATCAATCAAAGTGACAGCATTCTTTAGATTAACTTTGGATTCCCCAGCACAAATTAATTAATCTGTCCACTACTTCCTATCTCAGTGTTTCAATCAGCCAACAAATAAAGCCAATCAAGATTTCAATTCTTTGCTGATTAGCCAATAAACCGTGACAGTGGACTTGTGGCAGGACTTCTGGGACTCTCATAGAAGCTTATTTATAGATGTAGCAGTGCTGTGATCAGTCTCTAAGGCACAAATAAGAACATTGTGTTTTCTTCCCAGTTACTTTCATCAAGGCAAAAAACCTTTTCAGATAGAAATAAAACTGTTAAAACAACCCGTTGTAAAGATTCTCTCCTTGAGGCTATATTAAGGACATTTTGGTGATGCTATTGCTTTACTAGCATCAAATTGTGTAAATGCCATGGAATTTTAGAATTTAAAGAATTGCTTTTGTTTGAATGAAAGAATGCATGCTAAAGCTCTCACTATTTCCTCATTGTCAAGAATTCTTATAGATAAGAATCCTAAGTATTCTCTATACCAAAAGAGAATTACTTCCTGCTTTTTAAACATTTATGAAAGAATAAACTTTACTGTATGTCCTAAAATTAATCTAGTACATATACTGTACCTGGAAAATCCTTCTTAGAGGAGAATAAACCTGCCTAGAGGAAAGGTTATGAACTGGGAGTCAGAAACCTAGGATTAGTCCAGACTTGGCCAGTAACACGTTGTGTGAGCTTGAGAAAGTCACTTAATTTATACACTCTTTGGTTTTCTCTTGTGTGAATTTAAGGGTATAGGCTAAACCTCTAAAATCTGATGGCCCAACAAAACAGCCTAGTAACTTTTTTCTTATAAAGGCTAAACTGAGACAGTTTTTTCTCTCTTTATTTTCACCACCATCACTTTTGGAAGTTTGTCCAAATATCATTGGCCTCATGAACTTGACACTGAGCAGTAAGCAAATATAAGATGAGGTTGGTGACCTTCTGGTTCCGCACTCAACTTTGCATTCAATTTCTTCACCTCTTTCATGGGAAGTGAGAGGGGAAGGAAATAAAAGAAATCAGTCCTGTTCCTCAAAGTATATGGGTGCCATCTGTCCCTCCTGACAGTCCATGACCTTTACCATTCTAATCTTCTAACGATTCTACTTCATTTCTTAAAGATTTTGGCTCCTGTATAACAATCTTTATTTTAATGCCTACTTCTATCATCTTGGAAGGTGACCGCTCAGTTCCCTGACGTTTTTACTCATTGGTGCATTTATTTCTAATGATATTTTTGACCATACCACCTCAGTCAGCCATTTCCAGTTTTACACCAGAAAGTGAGTCTTTTCTAAAATCACTATTTTGAATATTTCACCCTTTGTACCAACCATCTCCTATCCTTTGACATGACTTGTTCCAGTACATATACAACTAAAATTCTTTGACTTCATAAAAATATTAATTGTAATCTATTGTTCATCATTTTAGTCCCACCCTTGAAAAGTCCTGGCCTCTCTCACCTCCCATTTATACTGCCTTGCAACATCTCCATTTTATATGTTACTTGTGTTCAGAGTTTTTATGTGATTCGTATAACACTGCCTGAAAAACAGACTATTCTCTGCTCTTAAATTTGATCCCTCACTTTCTGTGATGGCACTTCTTCATCATAATCCAAGGAATGCTCAATTTCTAACACAGAATTCATAATATATTCCAAATAAATGTTTATTAAATTGATGAATGATGAGAAAGCCAATAAACATTTCAATGTTTTATATATTTCTCTTTCAAAAATTAATCTTTAATCTGTCCAAAATTCTAATATCTGCTGTAGGCATGATAGAATAATCCAAACTGAGATACAACTTAGTCATTCTGACATTACCTTCTTTAGTTTTTAGTCTTTTGGTTTTAGTTTAAGTATTTTATTTATTTTAAAAACTTACTTCCGTTTTATTTAATAATAGAATTTTAAATGTTTTCAAGTTCTATGGCTAGCTTATATGGAAGATACCAAAGAACAACAAATGTGTAAAAATCAATTATACGGTTTTCTTAGTCCACTAACTTAATATGGTCTCCTCTTATCACACACACAGAGAATGAGTTTGCCTCTATGACATAGCTCTATAAACATAGAAAACCTGATTCTGAAAATATCACTACTACTGAGAAACAGTGGGGAGCAATCAGAGATGTGTATGTGTGTGTATAGACTAGCAGTGCTTCCTCTAATTGATTGTGTTACTAATATTATTACTGTACACCACTCTTCCAGGTTTTTGGAATGCTTGAATAGTTGCACAGAAAAAAAAAAAGCTCTGCATATAAATAGAGAAATGACAACACACAGAGACTAAATTCCCAACTGAAAGAAATAAAAGAAAATCAAACTAATCCTTTAAAGCTAAAACGATAAACAAAAAAATGAACCGTTAAATATCAGAATTATTAGATAAATATTTCAAAATAACTGTTTAATATAGTTAAATGAAAGGGGGAATAAAATTCATGAGGAAGGAAAAACAATCTGTCAGAAACAAGCTTATTATTTCAGCTTTCCTTAGATTAATGGTAGCCAACTAATCCAAATGTCTGTATCCATCCTTAAAATCTGATGAACCACCCCTACCCATATATATATATGCCTATGTACGTATAATTAGGAGACTGAGAATATTACAACTTCACATTAAATGTAAGCACTCAAAAAAAATACCCAAAGTCAGCTCTGGGGTCCACATTAGAGCATAGAGTGAAGAGGTATGTGAAAGAAAAAAGGGGACAGAGAAGTGGGGACCTAAGGGTGAAAAAACATAGATCACCCTCAGAGAAGAAAATCCCACTGTCTGAATTGTGCGTCCCCCAAGTTCATTATGTTACAGTCCTACCCTCAGTACCTCAGAATATGACTGTATTTGAAGATATGACCTTTAAAGAGGTAATTAATTTAAAATCAGGTTAGAGTGGACCCTAATCCAATATAACTGGTGTCCTTATAAGAAAAGATTAGGATACAGACATACACAGAGAGAAGACCATGTGAAAATGTAAGAGGAAGACAGCCATCTATAAGCCAAGAAGAGAGGCTTTAGAAGGAACCAACCCTGCTGATGCCTTGATGTTGGACTTCTAGACTCCAGAATTGTGAGAAAATTAACTTCTGTTGTTTAAGCCATTCATTCTGTGGCACTTTGTTACAGTAGCCCTAGAAAAGCAATATACCTACTTAGTTAAGAAATACACTGAATATTTCTGAAGTGAATAGATCAGAGTACTAGCTACCATGGCAGGGGTTGCCAACCTTTTATGTAAAGGTCCAAATAGTATTTTATAGGCTTTTCAGCCCATAATGGTCTCTGTGGTACTACTCAATTCTGTCATTGTAGCATGAACACAGTCTTAGATGATATATAAAAAATAGGCATGGTTATTTCCCAAAACATATGATTTACAAATATAGGCAGAGGGCTAGACTTAGCTCCTGGGTTATAGTTTGCTGACTCCTGTATGGGAGAATAAAATAGGCTTTAAGACTGAATGAGATCAGAGGTGGCAGTCTTGATAAAGCAGTGCCCCTGGGGAAGAGATAAGTCATTTAGAAGGCAGAGATGTCCCTATGATTCTCGGTGGTGAAGAAAAAGAAGGAAATAAGAATTGAATGACATAACACCTATTCTCTCAGTACAATAACCCATCACTTAAAGAAACTGAATGTATTAAATCAATACACTAAATACAAGCAGTAGAAGAGGGTGCTCTTGATTTAAGAATTTATAAGCCACCTAAATTTCTCACCTCTTCTCTGCGTACAACTATTATTTCTAGACAAGGGGAAAAGATATTTTAAACAAAACAAAAAATGGAAGAAAACATCCAAGCATAACTTCTATAAAAAGAATTTGTAATATGAGACTAAGAGTGCTGTAATTTTGGGGCTTGGCAAATTTAGAAAATGCAGTCTTAAAAAATAAGATTTGTGCTTCATTGTACAAGGTGATGAGTGTACTGGTAAAGACTGAATTAAATATTCCCTTCCCAGCAGAGCCTATTGTTTAAGAAGACTTTGCGGCATGGGCCAGTAGATGATGAGAGATGGATAGAAAAAGCACTGAAGCTAGCAAGTAAAGATCTGAGACGTTAAGCTTAAATATTACTGCCTGATAAAGCTTGTAGTTATTCAAACACATATTGACAAAAAAAATACAGACCCTGAGTTTACCGGTTTTTTGAGGAAACCGTATTATAAAAGAAACTCTAATTCTACCTACAGAAGCTTGTCTTGGTGCCCTGCACCAAGAGAAGATGAGCTGCTAAAGTTATAATCCACACTCCAGTTTTGATATGGCAACTGGGGATAATGTGCCAGGAATAGCATTCTGGAGTGCAAAGCTGGGGGCTAACCAACTAACTTATGCTTAGTGCAGCCTAAATATCAATATTGTTGGCCAGGAACCAGGGACTGCTAAATATTACCTATTTACCCCTCATATAGAAAGGAGTTTTAATGAGCTGTGTTGTTCCTTGTCCATCAATGTGAAATGAGTGATTTTGAAACAGATGAGTTATCATTCAGTTTATAGCTTAGTAGACCAGGAGAAGACACATATGAAGCTGATCTGGGAAGCCGAACTAGTCCAGATGTAGATCTAGTAACTTAAAGAGAATCTGGGGTTATGAGAAGTAAAGCTTGTCTATGTATAGAAGTAAGGATGATGCAAATGAGGCAAGGCAAACGGGAATACTGTGGCTGACTCATAATTTTATACACCAAATCAAATTTCTCATATTTGTTTTGTAAAAGAGCCCGTTTTTCACTGGGACACATTTCCTAGACTGTATTTCCCAACCTCCTTTGCAGCTAGATGTGACAGTGCGACTTAGTTCTGGCCAAGCACTTGTAAACAGAAATGCCATGTGGAACTCCTAGGAAGCCTGATTAAAAAAACTCACCCAGGGCTTCCCTGGTGGCGCAGTGGTTGAGAGTCCACCTGCCGATGCAGGGGACGCGGGTTCTGTGCCCCAGTCCAGGAAGGTCCCACATGCCGCGGAGCGGCTGGTCCCGTGAGCCATGGCCGCTGAGCCTGCGCGTCCGGAGCCTGTGCTTCGCAACGGGAGAGGCCACAACAGTGAGAGGCCTGCGTACCGCAAAAAAAACAAAAACAAACAAAAAAAACTCACCCAGCTGTTTAGGACACCTATATTCTTCTTCCTCTCTTTTCTTTGCCTGGAAGAACGAACATGATGGCTGTGCTGTTTGTATATACTGGTCTGTGCTCTGACCTTGAGTATAGAAGTCAACTTAGCAGAGAGAAGTCAAATGACTTTACAGAGCTTTCATATTGCCTTAGGAAGTCCTGCTTTTTGTTGTTGATGCTGTTTTTTTGTTGATACCTTTGGTAATGTTTGTTTTGTTTTCATTTTAATGAGATAGAATAAATTCTAGTGTGTTTAATTCAAATTATTATTATTATTATATGCGCTTGAACCAATCCTCATTGATATGTGTCCATATATTTTCCCCCAAGGGGAATTCCCAAGAGAAATTTATTCTATGAGGACAAAGTCTATTTTTTTTAAATTTAATTATATTTATTTCTCTATACATCAGGTGACAAAGTCTACTTTTATACACACTGACAACACACTAAGCAAGGAATTAATGCTCAGAATTCCATGCTCATTTTTAAATTTTTTTTAACATCTTTATTGGAGTATAACTGCTTTACAATGCTGTGATAGTTTCTGCTGTATAACGAAGTGAATTGGCAATACATATACATATATCCCAATATCTCCTCAATCTTGCATCTCCATCCCACCCTCCCTATCCCACCCCTCTAGGTGGTCACAAAGCACCGAGCTGATCTCCTAAGGCTATGCGGCTGCTTCCCACTAGCTATCTATTTTACATTTGGTATTATACATAAGTGCATGCCACTCTCTCACTTCGTCCCAGCTTACCCTTCCCCCTCCCTGTGTCCTCAAGTCCATTCTCTACGTCTGCGTCTTTATTCCTGTCCTGCCCCTAGGTTCATCAGAACCAGTTTTTTTTTTTTTTTTTTTTTTTTTTACATTTCATATATATGTGTTAGCATACGGTATTTGTTTTTCTCTTTCTGACTTACTTCACTCTGTATGACAGACTCTAGGTCCATCCACCTCACTACAAATAACTCAATATCATTTCTTTTGATGGCTGAGTATTATTCCATTGAATACATGTGCCACATCTTCTTTATGCATTCATCTATCGATGGACACGTAGGTTGCTTCCATGTCCTGCCTATTGTAAATAGAGCTGCAATGAACATTTTGGTACATGACTGTTTTTGAATTATGGTTTTCTCAGGTTATATGCCCAGTAGTGGGATTTCTGGGTCATATGTTAGTTCTATTTGTAGTTTTTTAAGGAACCTCCATACTGTTCTCCATAGTGGCTGCATCAATTTACATTCCCACCGACAGCTTTGGTCCACACCATCTCCAGCATTTATTCTTTTTTTTTTTTTTTTTTGCGGTACACGGGACTCTCACTGTTGTGGCCTCTCCTGTTGCACAGCACAGGCTCTGGATGCGCAGGCTCAGCAGCCATGGCTCACGGGCCCAGCCACTTCGCGGCATGTGGGATCTTCCCGGACCGGGGCACGATTCCGTGTCCCCTGCATCGGCAGGCGGACTCTCAACCACTGCGCCACCACGGAGGCCCTCCAGCGTTTATTCTTAGTATATTTTTTGGTGATGGCCATTCTGACTGATGTGACGTGATACCTCATTGTAGTTTTGATTTGTATTTCTCTAATGATTAGTGATGTTGAGCATTCTTTCATATGTTTGTTGGCAATCTGTTTATCTTCTTTGGAGAGATGTCTATTTAGGTCTTCTGCCCATTTTTGGATTGGGTTGTTTGTTTTTTTTTTTATTTTGAGCTGCACGAGCTGCTTGTAAATTTTGGAGATTAATCCTTTGTCGGTTGCTTCACTTGCAAATATTTTCTCCCATTTTGGGTTTTATTTTCATCTTGTTTATGCTTTCCTTTGCTACGCAAAATCTTTTAAGTTTCACGAGGTCCCATTTGTTTATTTTTGTTTTTATTTCCGTTTCTCTAGAGGTGGGTCAAAAAGGATGTTGCTGTGATCCATGTCATAGAGTGTTCTGCCTATGTTTTCCTCTAAGAGTTTGATAGTGTCTGGCCTTACATTTAGGTCTTTAATCGATTTTGAGTTTATTTTTGTGTATGGTGTTAGGGAGTGTTCTAATTTCATTCGTTTACATATAGCTCTCCAGTTTCCCCAGGACCATTATTGAAGAAGCTGTCTTTTCTCCATTGTATATTCTTGCCTCCTTTATCACACATAAGGTGACCATATGTGCATGGGTTTATCTCTGCGCTTTCTATCCTGTTCCATTGTCTGTATTTCTGTTTCTATGCCAGTACCATACTGTCTTGATTACTGTAGCTTTGTAGTATAGTCTGAAGTCCAGGAGCCTGATTCCTCCAGCTCCGTTTTTCTTTCTCAAGATTGCTTTGGCTATTCAGGGTCTTTTGAGTTTCCATGCAAATTGTGCAATTTTTAAATCTACTTCTGTGAAAAATGCCATTGATAGTTTGATAGGGATTGCATTGAACCTGTAGATCGCTTTGGGTAGTATAGTCATTTTCACAATGTTGATTCTTCCAATCCAAGAACACAGTATATCTCTCCATCTGTTTGTATCATCTTTAATTTCTTTCATCAGTGTCTTATAGTTTCTGCATACAAGGCTTTTATATCTTTAGGTCAGTTTATTCCTAGGTATTTTATTCTTTTTGTTGCAATGGTAACTGGAAGTGTTTCCTTAATTTCTCTTTCAGATATTTCATCATTAGTGTATAGGAATGCAAGAGATTTCTGTGCATTAATTTTGTATCCTGCTACTTTACCAAAGTCATTGATTAGCTCCAGTAGTTTTCTGGTAGCATCTTTAGGATTCTTTATGTATAGTATCATGTCATCTGCAAATAGTGAGAGCTTTACTTCTTCTTTTCTGATTCAGATTCCTTTTATTTCTTATGAAGGCTTGATTTGTGACCCAAGATACAATCTTTCCTGGAGAATGTTCCCTGAGCACTTAAGAAGAAAGTGTATTCTGTTGTTTTTAGATGGAATGTCCTATAAATATCAATTAAGTCCATCTTGTTTAATGTATCATTTAAAGCCTCTGTTTCCTTATTTAGTTTCATTTTGGATGGTCTGTCCTTTGGTGAAAGTGGGGCGTTAAAGTCCCCTACTATGATTGTGTTACTGTCGATTTCCCCTTTTATGGCTATTAGCATTTACCTTATGTAATGAGGTGCTCCTCTGTTGGATGCATAAATATTTACAATTGTTATATCTTCTCCTTGGTTTGATCCCTGGATCATTATGTAGTGTCCTTCTTTGTCTCTTGTAACAGTCTTTATTTTAACGTCTATTTTGTCTGATATGAGAATTGCTACTCCAGCTTTGTTCTGTTTTCCATTTGCATAGAATATCTTTTTCCTTGCTCTCACTTTCAATCTGTATGTGTCCCTAGGTCTGAAGTGGGTCTCTTGCAGACAGCATATATACATGTCTTGTTTTTTGATCCATTCATCCAGTCTATGTCTTTTGGTGGGAGCTTTTAATCCATTTACCTTTAAGGTAGTTATCGATATGTGTGTTTCTATTACCATTTTCTCAATTGTTTTGGGTTTGATATTGAGGGCCTTTTCCTTCTCTTGTGTTTCCTGCCTAGAGAAATCCCTTTAGCGTTTGTTGTAAAGCCAGTTTGGTGGTGCTGAATTGTCTTAGCTTTTGCTTGTCTGGAAAGATTTTAATTTCTCATTGAATCTGAATGAGATCCTTGCTGGGTAGACTAATTTGGTGGTAGGTTTTTCCCTTTCATCACTTTAAATATGTCTTGCCACTCACTTCTGGCTTGCAGAGTTATGCTGAAAGATCAGCTGTTAACCTTATGGGGATTCCCTTGTATGTTACTTGTTGTTTTTCCCTTGCTGCTTTTAATATTTTTTTATTTGTATTTAATTTTTGATAGTTTGTTTAATATGTGTCTTGGTGTGTTTCTCCTTCTATTTATCCTGTATGGAACTCTCTGTGCTTCCTGGACTTGATTGACTATTTCCTTTCCTATATTAGGGGAGTTTTCAACTATGATCTCTTCAAATATTTTCTCAGTCCCTTACTTTTTCTCTTATTCTTCTGGGACCCCTATAATTCGAATGTTGGTGCGTTTAATGTAGTCCCAGCGGTCTCTGAGACTCTCCTCAGCTCTTTTCATTCTTTTTTCTTTATTCTGCTCTTCAATAGTTATTTCCACTATTTTATCTTCCAGGTCACTTATCCATTCTTCTGTCTCAGTTATTGTGCTATTGATTCCTTCCAGAGAATTTTTAATTTCATTTAGTGTTGTTCATCGTTGTTTCTTTGCTCTTTAGTTCTTCCAGGTCCTGTTAAACATTTCTTGTATTTTCTCCATTCTATTTCCAGGATTTTGGATCATCTTTACTATCATTACCCTGAATTCTTTTTCAGGTAGACTGCCCATTTCCTCTTCATTTGTTTGGTCTGGTGTGTTTTTACCTTGCTCCTTCATCTGCTGTGTGTTTCTCTGTCTTCTCATTTTGCCTAACTTTCTGTGGTTGGGGTCTCCTTTTTTCAGACTGCAGGCTCATAATTCCTGTTGTTTTTGGTGTCTGCCCCCAGTGGGTGAGGTTGGTTCAGTGGGTTGTGTAGGCTTCCTGGTGGAGGGGACTAGTGCCTGTGTTCTGACGGATGAGGCTGGATCTTTTCTTTCTGGTGGGCAGGACTGCATCAGTGGTGTGTTTTGGGGTTTCTGTGACCTTATTATGATTTTAGGCAGCTTCTCTGCTAATGGGTGGGGTTGTGTTCCTGTCTTTCTAGTTGTTTGGCATAGGGCGTACATCACTGTAGCTTGCTGGTCGTTGATTGGAGCTGGGTCTTAGCATTGAGATGGAGATTTCTGGGAGAGCTTCTACTGTTTGATATTACCTTGAGCCGGTTGGTCTCTGGTGGACCAGTGTCCTGAACTCGTTTCTCCCACCTCAGAGGCACAGGCCTGACACCAAGCCAGAGCAACTGTGACCCAGACCCTGTCAGCCACATGGCTCAGAAGTAAAGGGAGAAAGAAAGAAAGAAGAAAGAAAAAATAAAATAAAGTTATTAAAATAAAAAATAATTATTAAAAATAAAAGAGTAATAAAAAAAAAGAAGCAAAAAGGAAAGAAAGAAAGGAGAGAGCAACCAAACCAACAAACAAATCCACCAATGATAACAAGCGCTAAAAACTGTAATAAAAAAAAAAGAAAAAACAAACAAAAAAAGACTGGACAGACAGAATCCTAGGACAAATGGCAAAAGCAAAGCTATACAGAGAAAATCACCCAAAGAAGTATACACATACACACTCACAAAAAGAGAAAAAGGAAAAAAATATATATATATTGTTTCTCCCAAAGTCCACCATTTCAATTTTGGGATGATTCATTGTCTATTCAGGTATTTCACAGGTGCAGGGTACATCAAGGTGATTGTGGAGATTTAATCCACTGCTCCTGAGGCTGCTGGGAGAGATTTCCCTTTCTCTTCTTTGTTCGGACAGCTCCTGGCGTTCAGCTTTGGATTTGGCCCCGCCTCTGCGTGTAGGTCTCCTGTGGGCATCTGTTCTTTGCCCAGACAGCAGGGGGTTAAAGTAGCAGCTGATTAAGTGGCTCTGGCTCACTCAGGCCAGGGGGAGGGAGGGGTTCGGAATGCAGGCGAGCCTGCGACAGCAGAGGCTGGCGTGAGGTTGTAACAGCCTGAAGCGTGTCGTGTGTTCTCCCGGGGAAGTTGTCCCTGGATCACGGGACCCTGGCAGTGGCGGTCGGCACAGGCTCCTGGGAGGGGAGGTGTGGATAGTGACCTGTGCTTGCACACAGGCTTCTTGGTGGCTGCAGCAGCAGCCTTAGCATCTCATGTCCATCTCTGGGGTCCGTGCTGATAGCCACAGCTCGCACCCATCTCTGGAGCTCATTTAGGTGGTTCTCTGAATCCCCTCTCCTTGCACACCTCGAAACAATGGTCTTTTGCCTCTTAGGCAGGTCCAGATATTTCCTGGACTCCCTCCTGGCTAGCTGTGGTGCACTAGCCCCCCTTCAGGCTGTGTTCACGCCACCAAGCCCAGTCCTCTCCCTGGGATCTGATCTCTGAAGCCTGAGCCTCAGCTCCCAGCCCCCACCCATCCCGGCAGGCGGGTGAGCAGACAAGCTTCTTGGGCTGATGAGTGCTGGTCTGCATCTCTGTGTGGGAATCTCTCAGCTTTGCCTTCTGCACCCCTGTTGCTGCGCTCTCCCCCGCGGCTCCAAAGCTCCCCACCTCCACCACCCGCGGTCTCTGCCCACTCAGGGGCTCCTAGTGTGTGGAAACCTTTCCTCTTTCACAGCTCCTTCTCACTGGTGCAGGTCCCGTCCCTATTCTTTTGTCTTTGTTTATTCTTTTTTCTTTTGCCCTACCCAGGTATGTGGGGAGTTTCTTGCCTTTTGGGAGGTCTGAGGTCTTCTGCCAGCTTTCAGTAGGTGTTCTGTAGGAGTTGTTCCACTTGTAGTTGTATCTCAGATGTATCTGTGGGGCGGAAGGTTATCTCCACGTCTTATTCTTCTGCCATCTTAAAGGTTTCCCTGTGCTCCTGTCCATATATTTTTATGAATGCTCAGAATTATTTTCTTGATGGGGCTTCAGCATACGTAAAACTAGGAACATCACAAAAATGTTTCTTCCTGATTTTTCCAAGACTGTTAGTTATGATAAGGAGTAATTGTAAGCCTTTAGAACATTTCTCTGAAAGGATTGCACATGAGTATCATAGGAATATGCTATCTTTTCTTCAGCATTTTGCTAAATATCTAAATTTACAGAAATTATATGAAATGTCCATCTAGATGTGCACCTAATTCACATTTAAGACATCAATATCCACTGTGAGGTGGATTCTTAGATGGATGCTATAATCTTGAAATGCCCTCATTTAAAAATAAAATCATTCCTAATAGTTAAAAAAAACAAGTCAACTCCAGATACTTTATGTATGTTATATCAAATTATTTGTCCTAGTAGTTTCTCAAATTTATTGGCACAATGAACTTAAAATATATGTGGCCAGTGTTCACTGTTTTTTTAAAATATCTCACTGAACTGCTATAAAACTTTGATTTACTACAATTATCTAGGGTTTCCCAAGTTTTAGACATAGAAGAGGGTGGTGGAGAAGCAAAACACCAAACACTTGGGTCAAAATATAATAAGAAATTATTTTCCTTCTCTTTATCATAGAAACCAGGAATAATTA
The DNA here is from genome assembly GCF_964374135.1 of Grampus griseus. Lineage (NCBI taxonomy): Eukaryota > Metazoa > Chordata > Mammalia > Artiodactyla > Delphinidae > Grampus > Grampus griseus. The sequence continues at coordinate 62,671,224 of NC_139003.1, forward strand.
TGAAATCTTTCTCATTGTGATTAGAATAACGTATATATTGAATCTTTAAGATATAACTTTAGAGTTTGGTTAGAATCTCCATATATTTGCTTCTGTACTTTATAGGGTATCTAACAGGCATCTGGGTGAAAACTTGATATATCTGCTAGCATACCTACATTTTATTATTTTATTAGTTAAATACATCATCATTTCAATATTTATCAAAATTTTCCTTCGTATATTTTATAGGAAGAATAACAAATTTTGAACCACATTTTGGACTGTTAATAAGGGCATCTTGGTTTGAAAGATCAAAGCCTATTTTGAAATTGTCCAAGGTAATTTTGAAGCTCTTTCTAATACCTAATGGATATTCTCAGATATCAAATAATAGTTATATTTAACTATAAAAGATGAAAGTGATGGATAACTTGTTTCTTCCAGAAAGCTTCCCATTTAATATTACACATAATGAAATAGTTGAGCAACAACAACAACAAAATTCTGCTCCTGAGTAGGAGATAGTATTGATAGCAGGTCAATGTTCCTGCTGAGAACAACTAAAAAGCTATACAATCGTAAAATGATATATTCAAAGACATCAGAAACCTGGCAATCTTAATGACTTTGTGCCAAGCAATTATTTTAAGTACAATTAAAAATAGAACTGATTATAAAAGAAAACATTGATAAATTATACTTCAGGGAATCCTTTTCAGAAGAAGAATAATAAACATATATAATAAAGAGTTACATTTAGCAGACATAAAATACTGCCAAAACTCAGCTATAAGAACAAAAACAATCTCATAACAAGATGGATCAAAGACTTAAATAGCGATGTCAGCAAACAATATATACAAATGGCAAATAAACACATGGGAATATACTCAACGTCATTATTTATTAAAGAAATAACAATTAAAACCACACTAAGATACTTCCTCATGTCCATAAGAATCTCTAAATTAATAAGACTTATATTGTAACATTTTTGTGAAGATTTGGAGCAACTGGAATTCTCATATGTTTCTACTAGGAGCACAAATGACATGATCACCTTGGAAGACAGTTCGGCAGATTTTTTTTTTTTTTGGCAGATTTTTATATAGTTAAACACTGACCTAGTAATTCCACTTCTAGGTATTTATCCAAGAGAAGTTTTAAAAAAATGAAAATTGACCGAAGAAACAGTAGAAAATCCTGAGCGAAATATTAGCAAAACAAATTCAGTGTGTGTAAAAGGACAAGTTAATTCCAGAAATTTCACAACCAAATGTGAATGGTAAAACAATAGAGCTTTGGAAGAAAATATAGAAGTATTTTTCTACTTCATGGCCTTGAAGTAGAAAAATTATTTTTGACACAATACAAAAAGAACTAAAGGAAAACATATTTTAAATTGGAAACTTTTCAAAGTTGGATTATTTCAAGGTAATGACACATTAATAGCGTAGAGAGAACACTGTATGGGGGGGATGGATATTCTCAATTTGTATATCTTACTAAGAACCCTTATTCAGAGTAACTCCTACAAATATTCTATAAATCAATAAGAAAGGTAGACAACCTAACAACAGTTTAGAAAAAATAACAACTGTTATACCAAAAAAGATATATGCAAAACACCAGTGAATATATAAAAAATATTGTTATTAGTCATCAGGGAACTAAAACAATGCAGTGTGATACCACTATCACTCACAAGAATGCTGAAGTAAAAAAGTATGAAAATAATCAAGTTGGCAGGGATATAGATAGAATTGGAACCCTTACGTGTTATTAATGATAGTGTTAGAATATATATGCATTATGTTTTGACGTATGTAGAAGTATATATCTATATATACCCAATAGAAAAGTACATATCTATCAAACAAAAGATATTACAGAAATGTTCATAGCAACATTATTTGTAATATCCCAAACCTGGAAAGTATGCACATTCACAACAAGGGTAGAATGGATAGATAAATAGTTGCATATTCAAAAATGGAATTGGAAACTATAGCAATGAGAATGAACACAACTATAAGCAACACTATGGATAAATCTCATAAATATAATTGGGTGAAAAGATCCAGACACAGAATAATGCATAGTGTAAATTTTTGTATTCATAAAGTTCAAAAACAGGCAGTGCTAATCTGTGGTTTTAGACGTGAGGGTAGTAGGTACTTTGGGGATGACAGGAGAAGGGCATAAGGGAGGTTTCTGAGATGCTTCTAAGTTCTCTTTTTCATCTGAGTGTTAAGACAGGTGCTCTGTACTTTGTGAAAATTTATGTACTTATGTTTTTTGTGTCTTTCTAGATGTATGTATACTTCAATGAAATTTTTAAAAATGAAATAAGTGCTATAATTAATTGGACAAAATTAAATATGTAAAAATCTATGAAGCCATAATAATAAAAGAGAAGGCTTCTTACAACCAAACAGAAACATATTTTTACTATCTGATGTAGCTATTTTATCACATTTTTACCCATAAAAATTGTTAATTAAAATAAATAAAATATTATTTCTAGAAGATATTATATTACACATTAAACAAATAGCTTTACTTTATCGGGAAAGCTCTTCTTTACAGAAGAGAGCAGTCCAATAAACGTGAAGGTAAGAAAGCTTTAGAAAATCACCATTTTATAGCTATTGGATGAAAAGTTGGTGGGCAAATTTTTCTCAGGGTACAAAAATATTACACCATCCAGGATTTCTAGTCTCAGGGAAGAAAAAAATGTACGTTTTCAAGGGATGAATAAAGCTATCTCCACCCTCACTTGGTGAATAACTTAGGCATCACTGTGAATGGAAGGACAAAACACTATGTACCTACTACCCATGTGCTGCAGTATTTACTACAAATACACACTACCCATGAGGTATTCTCGCCAAAAATGTTTCACTTGAGTTAAATAGAGACTTCAAAAATTTTAGTGTATAGGAAATAAAGGTGTTGAGACTGGATCTTTGTTTCACCCCTAAATTCATATGTTGAAGCACTAACCCTTATGTGATGGTATTAGGATGTGGGGTTTAGTGCCCTGATGAGGAGACACCAGAGACGTCTCTCATTCCTTCTGGCATGTGAGGGCACAGCAAGAAGACAGCTGGCTGTTTATGAACCACGAAGTGGGTCCTAACCCTCACCAGACACCAAATCTGCCAGTGCCTTGATCTTGGACTTTCCAGCTTCCACAACTATAAGAAATAAATTTCTGGTTTTTTTAATAAGCCACTCAGTCCATGGTATTTTGTTGTAGCAGCCTGAACTGACTAAGGCAACAGGGGTAAAGAAACAATAATATGGCAATTTGGGAATTTGAATATGAGATGTGTATCAGGTTATTTTAATGAATAATTGCTTTAATGTTGCAATAATTATTTTTTTAGATGTAATAGGATATTACTTTTAAGTACTAAAATGTCCTGATTTATTTAGAAAAGCATAATAAAATATTTCATAGTGAAGATTCATAATGTTAATTAATTAAATATTTTAGCAAAAATACAAGATATAAATATGGAAAAAAATTATTATCTACTCGAGGTAATGGGCATGTGGGTGTACATTACATGATTTCTCTATATTTATGCATAATATCCTAATATATATGTAGAATATATGGTCTAAGGATTTAAGCAAATTTCTAAAAGCCAGTTAATTATTGTATATTATCATATATACATAATCTAGCAAATTATAGATTTTTATATCTTTTCTAATGTTTTGGAGCTGTTGTAGAGTTCATCTTGATTTTTTTTAACAACGAGGTGTGCATACTAAAATTGCTTTCAACATTTCATTATTTATATTTTGGATTTACAAATCTGAAGGGATTTTGATACTAGATGGCATTATTAATTACAATTCAGATATACTGTCCATAGTGAAAAAAAAGTCATCTTCATCAATAGTATGTTATTTTTAATTTATGAATCTACTGAGTTTTATTGTAAATATGTTTGCTTGATATTTCACAAAGCAGCTAAACTTGTGGAAACTAACATTATTTTCTGTTGGATTTCTCATTTGATTCCATAGCTGTGTGAAAGGGCAATCCTATCATCAATTAGTGACTTGAATAATTTATTGATGAAATCAATGTATTGGTACAGATAAACTGAAATGTTGCCTAATTGGAGACTGCTTTACTGTTTTTGTTTTAATATATTGGTGGGAGAGTGAAACTGCTTATAGATCTTTTCATTTATTATCATCAAGACTGATGGATAATACCTTAATCCATAATAGTGTCATGCCAAAATGAATTTTGCAAGGTAATAGTACATTTTATTTTATGTTAAACATTAAGAGAATGATTACATGCTTTAATATTGTGGTTAAGGATAATTTCATTAGAAAATATCTTCTTCCTCTCTTGATCTCTGGTGAGCCATTGTCTGTGACTTCTCAAGAGTCTCTAATGTGTTTAATTCAGGGAGTTGGATACCATAACTCCAGGTAAAAGGAGAAGGTAGCATGCTTCTGAGGCAGTCTGAAATAAAAACTCAGAGAGAAAAGAAAACTACTTACAGTTATGTTTGCTAAGATTGGAAATTTTCCCAGACTGTAGGTTTCTTATTCTAGTATTAAACTCTAGCTAAATTCATAGTCCTAGTCATACCTTGGACTTATTTCTAAATTTGGTGTCTGGGAGAAATACTGTGCAAAATGTATTTTGTGTTTTGCATCATTTACTGCATATTTAGTGTGAGAATGTAAAGTATTTTCCTTTATATATGTGTATATGTTTGTGTTTTCATCTTCTGTTACTCATTATCTTTTACTGTTTTAGAAGCAAAATAACTAAAAGAAAAAAAAAAAAAAAACTTGATCTGCTACATTAACTTACATTGATTCCGTGGTAGCTACAGCCAAGGCTGTTAAAGTGAATAGGTAATTACCCCATTGTGAGTCTTTCCAAAACAAATGCCTGCACACACAAAATAGGCTGATTGGCCCATAAGGCTGATGCTCTGGTTTTCAAAGATCTTAGAAATGCTGAGTTCTCTGATTCCTCACTCAATGTAGAAGATTTTTAGTGTTTAACTTGGATAAATAATATCATTTGGTTTTCTATTCTATATTATCCAATACCTTCTGTATTAAGGGAGTTTTAGTATTACAAAGAAAAACTAGTGGTTGACTACCGAGGCAAAGCACAAGGTAAGATAGACATAGCTAGCATCTATTGAGCACCTACTGTATAGGCAAGTGATGCACTGTTTAAAGAAGTTAGCAATACAACAATACTCTGAAATGAAAAATCAGTATCTGCATGTAGCAAGTGAGGTGCCAGAGACCAAAACATTTAAATAAATTGACCTTACATCATTCAGCCAGGACACTCATGCCATGTCATTTTTACTCCAATCCTCTTGCATTCACAGATACTAAATATTAGTATTCAAATAATTTAAACATTATAAGTAAAGGGCCATATACTATCTTTTAGTTCAGATCGGCATCTATCAAATACCATAATTTTGTCAGTCATTTTGTATCCTAGTTACACAAGAAGAAATACACATTCCTTGCCTAGAGGTGGCTTAGACAGCAGTACAGAGAAAAATAAGTTAACAAATAATTATAGCAGTACTCATACCATAGAAGTAAGGTGAATGACTAGAAGGAGAAGCATCTAAGTGAATTTGTCTAGAGTTGGAAAATTATGCAGTGATCTCTAAAGTGAGACTGTTAGTGATGGAAAAGTGTCTGCCAGTTAGAAGAAGATGTGAAGGGGGTTCCAGACACTTCCAAGCCATAGCACAGAGCATGAAATCACCTGATGCAGGCATAGAGCAACTAGGAATTCAGTTCTTTTGTAACCCAACTGATGAGAACATGTGGTAAGATATTTTATTGAAATGGCAGGCAGGGTCCCGAAAACTGGGGCTTATCCACAGTATTAAGGAGGTCAGACTGCAATCTGCAAGTTAAGAGAACTATTGAAAAATGTCATCATGGTATTGATATATGAAGATTTTCATTTCAGAAACTTAACTCTAACCATGATAAGGATGAGGGGAAGAGATATCACTAATGGAAGTTAGATCACTGGGGAGACTATAAAAGATCAAGTCATTTTTGATTTTCTTTATGTGTCAACATCATTCGTTGTCCTCTGCATGGCATTTAACACTGTTGTCAAAAGCCTTTCTTTTCAAAACAGTTCTTCTCCTTTTTGTTCCTATGATATTAGCTAAGGATCTTTTAAGATGCTAGCTGGAGAGGGAGAGTTGGGAGGTGAGTAAAAGAAGCTAGCACATATAGGATATTTTCAAGGGGCTTGAATAAAGAAGAAGAAAAGTTTCAGGGAAAGTTTACAAAGGTTGGGAGAGAGGATAGACATGTTCATACTCTGAGAACTCTTAAGAAAAGGGAATTGTGGAGAGAGAAGGAAAGCACCTCAAAGTAAACTAGGGAATAAGGATAGAAATCACAAAAAAGGTTACAAATTATTTTGTAAATCATCAAATTTTAAAACTATCTTCCATAATGACTTAGCCTAAATCAGTCATTTTGCTTTTCCAGATTCAGGAAGTGGATACATGTTAAAATGAGACCGTGGAAGGAAGCCTGGTGCTCCTCTGAACACTGCTGAGAGCCCTGGAATAACAGGTTTGTGTCTAGCTTTTTGTGAAGAATGAAAACAAAGTCTATAAGCAATGCTTATATAAAAAGAGAAAGGGCTACTTCAGTACTCAATGTTTGTAAAAAAAATACTTCGTAATCTCTGGCATACAAATCCTATGCATTCAAGTAGTACGCCAGAGAAATTAATAGCATACATGCCACATACCTACTTGCAGAATTTGTGAAGTTAATAGGGCATATTGTAAGCTTACTATTCAGTTCAAATATTTTGAAATTTTTTTTTATTGTTAACTGATGGGATCTAGGAGAGATAACCTAGCAAAGTTTGGTGTAATTATAAATGTACGAGCTAGTATTTCTTGCAAAGATTTTGAGAGGGTCTTTCTTACAGATATTATCTTTTCAAGGTTTTAGAATAAACAATTTAGGAAAATATTTCTTAGACTTCCTTTCCAAAGGAATTTCTAAAATCTATGTTTTATTACTTCTTTTGGTTGATGCTATCTATTTTTTTGTTGTTTTAAATGTGTATTGAATTGTTCCAATGTGTCAGATACAAGCTAGGTGATTTGGATGAATCATTTACTTAATCCTCACATCAACATTATGTGAGGTATTATGCAAGTAGGTCAAGTTATTGATTAGGATCTTGCAGTTAATAGGTGATGTATCTTAGAAGATTACTTTTTTTGATAATTCTTGCTTTATGAGTGACTTGTCTTTTTCAATACAGTGAGATTAGACTTAATAATTTCATTGTTTTACGTATTCAGTCAACATATTTTTACTGAGTGCCTACTATGTGCCAAGCAGCATGCTAAATTCTGGTATTTAGTGGTGAGATGTGCACATATGGTTACTCTGTGAAACAGCAATAATTATGCCACACTTACACTGACTCATGTGTAACATAAGCCAAATACAAATTCCAGGACTGATGTAGCAATTGTTATCACAGATGTAGATGTGTTCATGGGGGTGAAAGAGTAAAGGTGCAGTGGACATTTTTGTCTTTAGGAATGAGAGTGTTCATTATACCTGTAGAATGGAATTCCCTGGGTTATTTATGAAAATATGTCCATTTATAGTAATTATCACTTTCCCCCCAAGGCACTTTTAGCAATAGGTGACACTCGGGAGCTGAGCATGTTGGTAAAATTGGGGGCAGGGCTCAAATATATGTATACATTACTGAGCTCTCTGGGAATAATAAATTCCAGAGAGCCAGCTGCTGGTTTTCTTTCTGACTACGTGCTTGCGTCTGTTGTAAACAGTAGCATGTAGAAAGAAGAGGGGGCAAAAACTTCAGGATAGCCATAAACCCACTGGAAATTTTATAAGACCATGTGTTGTGTGTGTGTCTGTGTGTGTGTGTGTGTGTGTGTGTGTGTGTGTGTGTGTGTGTGTATGAGAAGAGAAAATGTCATAAAGGAGCCTAACTTCAAGAGTGAAAAGTAATTAAGTGCTTCTGTACAGCATATGAGAAGGCATTCTGAGTAAAAATCAGAGGGCAGGGATGCGTGTGTGAATTCTACAACTTACTGGCAGTAGACTTCGAACTTCACTTAAATCATTTAAACATTCCTTAGGGACAACACAACCTACCCTCCAAATTAAGAGTATGAGGGAAGGGACTTCCCTGGTGGTTCAATTGGGTAAGGCTCCATGTTCCGAATACAGGAGGCCCAGGTTCAATCCCTGGTCGGGAAACTAGATCCCGCATGCATGCTGCAACTAAGAGTTTGCATGCCACAACTAAAAGATCCCACAGGCCACAATGAAGATCCTGTGGGTCACAACTAAGATCCAGCACAGCCTAAATAAATAAATAAATTTTTTGAAAGTTTATTAAAAAAAAGAAGTATGAGGGAAACCTAAGCGAAACAAACTGTGAAATTTGTGTATTAGAGTTCTTTACATAGACCATAAAGAAGTTATACTAGAGACAGTGGTGGTTCCCAAATAGTCCATCTACTCCTCCACACTTGCCAACATTTTGCAGGTAAAGGTGATTAGCTCTAGTCATTTGGCTTTGGGTAGAAGTGATATGTGTCATTCAGAGGCAGTAATGTGAAGAGACCGTTCATAACCATCCAGTTATCTGTCTCCCTTTCAGAGCTCCTGATGGATTTTTGTTTTGAGTATGAGATATGAGAGAAAAGGGATGATTACAAGGTGCATGCCCTGACAAATTACAAGAATGGATTTTCTAACAATTAAGATGAAGAACTGTGCATGGCACAGATTTAGAGGCAGTTTTGGGGAATTAAAGTTTGAGATGGCAATTCATATCCAACTGAAAATGTCATGAAGTCCGTTAGATTTATCAGTATTATCTTGCAGAGAATTCTGGACAGGAGGTATAAACATGGGAGTTGGCATATAGTTAGTATCTAAGTCTATGAGACTGAGATTACCTAAGGATAAAATATAAATATGGAAGAGGAATAGGGACAGAGCACTAGGTCACTCCAACGTTACAAGGTTGGATAGAAGAGGAAGAATTAGCAAAGGGGACTGAGAAAACAACTATAAAGATAAAAGAAATCCCAGAAATGTGTGATGTGCTAAAGGTCAAGGAAGAAAGTATGCCAAATAAATAGGGAGTCACCAGCTCTGTCAAATGGTGCTGATTGATAGCTCAATGAAAATAAAGAGTAAGAAAATTGACCGTTAAGTTAGCAAGATGAGGTTCCCAGTATGTATTGTGGTATAGCAACCCATCCTAAAATTCAGGGCTTAAAACATGAATTTATTATTATGTCTTCTGGGTCTATGTGTTGACTTGTGTTGGTTGGGTGATTCCCACTTGGGGTCCCTCAAGCAGTTGCAATTAGATATCCGTGCAGCTCTAGTCATCTGAAAGCCCTAATGGTCTGAATGTCCCTGATGGATCACTCACATGGCTAGTGGTTGATGCTGACAGCTTGATGCTCAGGTTGAGCTGTGTGGTAGGCAGGAAAGTAACCTCCCAAAGATGTACGAGTTCTAATCCCATAACCTGGGAATTAACTATAATATATGACAAAGGAAAATCAAGGCAGCCGATGGAATTAAGGTTGCTAATCACCTGATCTTAAGATAGGGAAAATTTCCTGGATTATCCCACTGAAATCAATGTAATCACAAGGGTCCTTAAGTAATCACAAGGGTCCTTAAATACAGAAGAGGAAGGCAGAAGACCCAGTGTGAAGTGAAGCGATGTGTGGAAGACTCAACACTCATTACTAGCTTTGCAGGTTGAAGGAAGGGGTCCACCAGGCAAAGAATGCAAGTGACCTCTAGAAACTCGCAAAGGCAAGAAAATGGATTCTCTCCTTGAGTCTCCAGAAGAAAATGTAGCCCTGCCAACACTTTGATTTTAGCTCAGGCTGATAACTTTCAGGCAGACCTGAAAGATAATTATTTTGTCTGAAGATTCTAAGTTTGTGGTAATTTATTACGACAGTAATAGGAAACTAATACTGGCTGCCAAGAGGAACACATATCTGTCACCTCCCCATCTGGCTTAGGTGCCTTTGATCATGAAGGCTGTTTCGAGAGGCAGCATCCTAAGAAAAAGTTATCCAAGAGATTCAGGCAGAAGCTGCAAACCTTCTTACAATACAATCTCAGATGTCTCCAAATGTCACTTTTGCAACACACTGTTGATGAACTAGTTAACTAAGATGAGCCCAGATTCAGGGGTAGTTGAGGTAGACTACACCTGTTACTGTGAGGGGAAGCACGCTTATACAGGAAAAAAGGAATTGATGGCAGACATCTTGAAGAATACCTATCAGAGTGGATGAAAAATGAGAACAATATCATTGTTCTCATTGGGGGAATGAAAGCCTGTTGGGAGTGAGTTTAAGAGAGAATCAGAGGAAATAAATGGGACAAGTTTAGATTACTTTGAGAAAGCTTGTGTAAAGAAGAGCAAAAAGTAAGTCCACAATGGGAAGAGAAACAGCATCAAAGAAAACAAATGGATTAGAGAAAAAAATCATGTTTCTATGCTGATTATAATAATTTGGTAAAGAGCCAAATTTTATTATAATTTTAATTTATATATATATGCATGTCGCAATATTACAAAATTATTACCAGTACACACCATGTAAGAGTGCTCAAATATATTTGGAGGGAATCCAGTCATAGTTTTGGTTCCAAGGAAGCAGATCTTGAGGCAAATGTTTTTGTGTTAATATTTAAGATATGTACTAGGGACTGACTTGTGTCCAGCCAGAGTTCATATGCTGAAGCTTAAACCCCTGTGTGACTATATTGGAAATAGGGTCTTTAAGGAGGTGACTAAAGTTAAGTGAAGTCATAAGGGTGGAGTCCTGATCTGATGGGACTGGTATCCTTATCAGAAGAGGAAGAGACACCAGAACTCTCTCTCCACCATGTAAGGACACAATGTGAAGGCAGCTGTTTATAAGCCAGAAAGAAAGCTCTCACTAGAATCTGACCATGCTGGCCCCTGATCTTTGACTTCCAGGTTCCAAAACTGAGAGAAAATAAATTTCTATTGCTTGGGTGACCCAGTCTATATTATTTTATTATGGCAGCCTAAGCTGACTAATACAGTATGCAAACCCAGAGATGCAGGAGTAAAGGGAAGGGAAAATGAGTTAGGGAGAGAGAGAAAAAAGAAATAGGAAGAACCATTACTAAGCTGGCCACTGAATATTTTTAAGCATAACTGATTGACTATATCTTAAAAAAATTTGTGAAATATTTTTTTTTAATTCCTACAGGTACACAGTAAAATAGAAAACTCAGAACTTACTGTAATTCACTTAGACAATCTGGATAACTAAGGCAAATGCATAATTACATTTTCTTTTTAACGTGTGTAATGCCCCAATCTATCTAATTTTTTGGAGTATATGAAAATGGACCTTAAGACTGAACTTCTCCCAATGTATAAACTCCCTAACTAATAAAAATAAATTATATTTATATTTAATGTATTACATTTTTCAAAGTAACAAAATGTGCCCCTCTTCCAGCCACCAGAGATCTTTTCCACCTCCCCATGTGTATTTTTGGTTGTTTTTAAGATACTCCTTGAATGATGGCCTTCCCATAAATTTGGGTAGGTAAACAGATTTAAACAGCACCTTCAGCAATGATAAAAATAACTTATATGTACACATTTTCTTTCTTTATTTAAGTCCAAAATTTAATAAGCATAAACATAACCTGTTCTGTTGAACACTCTTGCTACTCAGGTTAATAGCAGTACTTATAATATTAAACATACTTGTAGCTGTCCTCTTTTCACTTCTCTAGGGAAAAAAAATAAGAATGGATTATTCAAATGATTTAAATCCCTCTGAGACCTGGGTCTTACAGCAATACCATAAATTGTGTTTTCCCTCCAAGGTTACTTGTGATGTTGGCCTTGATTTAAAAACCAAGATCCTGTGGGAAATGGCAATGATATTGAGTTCTGACAAATTGAACTGGTCTCAAGGTATTGCAGGATGACTAATAAATCTGCAACCTGATCCAGAAAATATTCTGTACAAGATATTTTTTCTTCTTGAAACATACGTGTCACCTTTAAGTGTTAATACCACTAGCTGTTTGGTTTAGTTAAATTGTGTGTTTGGGAGTGATTTCATTCTTGTAATGATCAACACCCACCTGTCTATGACAATTGCTTTGGATAAAGACACAAAGGAGTATTATTATTATTTTTTTTACATGCAGTGTAGCATTTTATGTCTAATGTCATTTACTTTAACTCTTGCGTCTCCTAGCAAGACCTGGCAAGGTACTGTTTCGTACTGTATTTTCTGTAGTTGGTCATGTCATGAAAGGGGTTTTGCATAAGACCATTCCAGTAATATGACTTAAAATTTGTCATTTTACTAGTGTACATCAAAATACATAAACACTTTTACTGATACGAGAAAGAATGAGGCGACATGTCTAAAACAAAATATGCATTTTTAGAAATTCAATGAAGAGAGTCAAAGATGGAATTATGGTTTGAATATAAATCTCTTAACCCAGTGTTTGACAAGGCTTTTTAGAGGTCTATTTTTAAATATCATTATCGGTCAGGACATTTGCATCAATTATTTCTTCTCAAAAACATTCTAAACTCATCTCAGAAATTTTACCACTTTTGTTTATTAATATATTGTTATATTTGTAGATATTGGAGATGTAAATAGCTGATTCACCAGGTCTGAAAAAGACCTTGATATCCAGCTCAGATGCCTTCCTTCTCACAAACGCCACCCTATTGCTTCATCCCACGTGAATCTCTCTTTTAGAGATTTCACCCTTTAACTGCACAATTACACTTTTATTTTATTCAGTCCTAATTTCATTTTGCATCATATAAATCATTTTAAGAGTAGACAGTAAGTTCCATATATCATGTCTAATGTTTCTTTAACATCATGTTCTATCTTCTTGGGGAAGTTTTTCTTGACCACATTAATTTATATTATTTGTTTACTTCCTCAAAATCATTTAGCGTTTGATATTAGTATGATCCTTTACATGTCCCATATTATTAATATTGTAAATTTATTTTTCAGATGTGCATATTTTAGTCATACACTTCTTTTGAAAGTCAGATGAGGATAGGCTTACATGTTGAATAGAAAGAACATGTGGCTCAAAGGCTATTGAGATGACTCTACTGAATAGGTTATATTTGCTATGTGTATACTTTGATTAAAAATCGTATTGTGGGGCTTCCCTGGTGGCGCAGTGGTTGAGAGTCCGCTTGCCGATGCAGGGGACACGGGTTCATGCCCCGGTCTGGGAGGATCCCACATGCCACGGAGCGGCTGGGCCCGTGAGCCATGGCTGCTGAGCCTGCGCGTGCGGAGCCTGTGCTCCGCAACAGGAGAGGCCACAACAGTGAGGGGCCTGCGTACCGCAAAAAAAAAAAAAAATCGTATTGTGATATAAATTATAACTATGCTACTGCTTCAAAACATTTTATCTTCTACTAAAATATTTTTCTATTAAGCTGTTGAATTCATACAATAAATTAGTGTCTCAAATTATAAAATTTTATGTCATGAATAATTATGATAAAATAAGAAAATATAACCCACAACTGAATCAAAGATTTTAAAATAAATCATTTTAAATTTACAAGGAAAAAAGACAAAAATAACAAATATCTAACACTAGGTGATTGGTTAAATTGGGTGTGTAGTGTGTGCTTGTGATGGGAGTACTATGAAATTACTACAAACTAAGAACATGCAATGAATTTGGAAGATTTTTATCCAAGAGCTATTAAACTAAAATGTAGATATTTTAAAGTAAAGAAAGGAAGAAGTAGGGGGGTAACAGTTCTCTTTTGCCTAAAACAAAGGAGTGTTCCAGGATAGGGAACTACTAGTGCTAAAACCAGGAAAGTTCCAGGCAAACTAGAATCGGTGAATCACCTTATAAGAGATCTACTTTAAATCTATGTTTGTGAATGTGATTTACTCTCACATATGTACAAACACACACAGTATTTTTATATAACCCATACATACCCTTAATATACATGTATTATATACACACACTTACTGAGAAAGATTTAAAAAATGGATGTCTGGAAGAAAATATGCCACAATGTATGTATATATCTGTACATACATACATGCACACATACATATACCCGAATGTAAAATCTCCATTGAAAGGTAGGTATACATGTCAACATTGCTGTGTAACAGCAGTCTCAGAATCTCAAAGGTTTATAATAAGAGAAGACATTTATTTCAGGCTCAAAAAGAGTCCAGCTGGAACTTGGCTAGATCTGGCTTGGGTTCTATGAGCATTTGTACAGGTCTGTTTTGCATGTCTCTCAGTCTAGAAACCGGGCTGAAGGAGCAGGGCCTGCATGAGGTATGACCAAGCCATGGTGGACATCAGGAATACAAGAGGGTAAACTTCTGAAAGTGTTTTCTCTGGACTGACAATTCTGCCCACATTCCAGAGGTGAAGGGAAATTCACGACCAAGCCCAAACTCAGTGGGACAGGAGGTATACTCTACTCTAAGAAGAAATGGAGTAAAAATTTTCTGAGAAGTAGTCTAATATGCCAGTGTGGGGTTTTGAATAATATTTATTTTTTCAATTATATATTTTTCCAATTTTCTAAACTAAAGATGTATTACTTTAATACTCAGAAAAATACATAATTTAAAACTAACAAAAATACCCTGAAGTCTCATTAAAAATTTCCTACTCAGCATAGTAGACAAATAGTACCTATTCTTGTCTGTACAGAAAAATGTTTTTCTATTATACTTTTATGCAAATAAAAGAATTGACTCTATATAACTTAAGGTGTGAAAAACTGCTAATAAAAATTAAATGGTCCCAGAAACAGCATCTGAATTTGGAAGGAAGCTGTAATAATTTATACAGAGATGGGCAGATATATGTCCCAAGGATGTGGCTGTTTGTTGGTTTTAAGGTCCTTATTTAAGGTAAGAGACAGAGAACAGCATGGGAAGATTTTCATTCATAGCAGAGAGGAAATCTTTATTTCTTTGTCTTATGATTCTCTGGAGAAAGTATCCAGACTAACTCTGATGATTTAAACCTCTTTAGTAGCAGCAAGTATCACTGGTTTAAAGATTCATCCCTGCTTAAAAAGATGGGTTATCCTAATCCATTCCCAAGCAACTCAGCCACTATAAAGAATAATATATTTTGGGGGGGGCGGACGGTCATAAAAGAATTCTTATGGCACCCAAAGTGCCACTTCTACCCACCCACTCATTTGTAATTTTTAGGCAGACGATAATAAAGAATTTGGTCCTTACAGAACATTTTAGCAATTAAACTTCTAATGTGTCAGGCTGCCAGCTGTAGAAATGGGCTTCTTGGCTTCCATTTTTTTAGTTACTTATAACAATTTGTTTGATTACTGAACTATAAAACAGACAAAACTAATTAAGAGACGGGATGCTAGGCCAGTAGTGCTGGTGCATATTTGTCATGACCACCACCTGTGGCGGTCTCTCCAGCTCACTTTAGCAAAGGCACTGGGATTGCCACAGCAACAGAGAGTCTAAACAGGGGGCCTGTGTGCAAGACAGAAACCTCTGCATCCACCCAGCAGACCCCCTTCTGCCTGTTTTGTGAGGTAATGCATAGAATACATGCACGGTTTATCCTTCAGGAAATCCTAAAAGGTGTTGTTCCTATTTACTTCCCAAGAATACGGAAAGAGATATTAAAAGGATAAATATCATATACAGTGAGTCTACTTTGACATATTTTTACCTATAAAAACAAAAACATTCAAGTTTGTTTTCTGGTACATGCATTCATTAATTCATCAAAAAAAAGACCAACTACAAGTCACATATTAATTTCTGTGTAAGGAATGCATTTAAAAAACTTTTTTAAACCAACAAAAGCAAAATTTACATATAACAGCGTGCTGAGTAAATTTTGTGTGCATTGGCCTGAGTCTTAACTGAATCACTGTGAGATAGGTCAAAAAAAAAAAAAAAGCAGGTGTTAGTACTAAAGTTACTGCATCATTGAAGACACAAAAGCAGTTTTTAAATGAAAGAAAAGAGAAAATAAATTCAAGAGCTGGTTTTTGAAAAGATCTGTAAAATTGTTAAACTCTAGCAAGACTGATAAGGAAAAATAATAGAGATGAAGCAAAATATCCATAACAATTATGAGAAGGGTAATTGATTTACAGATGTTAAAGTTATAATAATATGTTGATTTACTTCATGGCATAAACATGGCAATTTTAATGAAATAGCAAAATCCTTAAATGATACAAACTGATCAGTTTTACTCAAGAAGAATTAAAATGCTAAAATAGTCAATATTTATTGAGAAAGTTGAATTTGTATTTAAAACCTTTCACCAAACAAAAACAAACAAAAATGCACCTCAGGCTCAAATGGCTTCACAGGTAACTTCTTCCAAACATTTTAAGAAGAAAACATACCACAATCCATAAGTCCTTCCAAAAAATGGAAGGGAAAAAACAATTCCAAACTCATTGTATGAGGTCAGTAAAAACCTATGATCAAAGCACATCTAAAGAAAAGTAAAGATCAATCCTTTATTGTGTATAGCATTTTTTTTTTTCTTTTTTCTTTTTTTTTTTTTTGCTGTACGCAGGCCTCTCACTGTTGTGGCCTCTCCCGTTGCGGAGCACAGGCTCCGGATGCGCAGGCTCAGCGGCCATGGCTCACGGGCCCAGCCACTCCGCGGCATGTGGTATCCTCCCAGACCGGGGCACGAACCCGTGTCCCCTGCATTGGCGGGTGGACTCTCAACCACTGCGCCACCAGGGAAGCCCTAGCATATTTTTAAATTGAATGTTAGATATCATGTGAACAGTAGATGCTGAGATAATTTGTGGTTATTCCTGGAAATGAGCCTGGTTCTTCTTTTGTCAGAATGTTGGTTTAAAGCAGTGGTCCCCAACCTTTTTGGCTCCAGGGACTGGTTTCATGCAAGACAATTTTTCCATGGACAGTGTCGGGGGGTGCGGGGAATGGTTCAGGCGTTAATGCGAATGTGAGCGATCGCGGGGATGGTAATGTGAACGATGGTTCAGGTGGTAAAGCGAGCTATGGGGAGTGGCAGATGAAGCTTCACTCACTGGCCAGCCGCTCACCTCCTGCTGTGCGGCCTGGTTCCTAATAGGCTGTGGACGGCTACCAGTTCGTGGCCCAGGGGCTGGGGACCCCTGGTTTAAAGCGTTGACTCATCTGGTCAGGAGTTGAGCTGAGCATGGGTTTCATGGTTGCTATTTTTATCCTTAGTGCACAACAGAATTCAACTTGCTCAAATGATTCCTTGTGTTTAGAGTGGGAGCTAAGGGACCAGAGGGTTTTTTTCAATGTTCCTGCTCCAACCTCAGTTTTCAGCCATCTTTGCCCAACTATAACACAGATGGTCTCTCTTTAGAGGGGACTCTTGCTTCTTCTTCAGGGAACAATATTATTGCTTGTTACTGCTTACTGGGCTGCTAGACAGACAACAGAAGCTGTTCTCTTTTGCCGTGGTCCAGTATCAGTCTTAGTTTGACCCTGTACACCTGGGCTTTATGGCTTTCTCACCATTCCTACACCTCCTCCCCATGATAGCAAATCTCTATATTTTACCTGTAGTGGGTCTCTTGCGGGAGAGATTTTCCTTGTACAGTGCTGAGACTCTAATGCTACTGACATAGGATGCTGTGTAGAACTCTTCCTGCCATTTCCCCAGGGGAACAGGTTTTTTCCTACTTCCCTTCCCACAGCAATAATGGGTATCTACCTGTGCCTTGAGAGTGACAGAACTTGCTGTCCTTCCACAAACACTTTAAGGTTTTAATTTTGTATGAGAGCAGAGTCCAGGGAGGACCCTTCATGGCTTTCCTATTGTGATAGATGATTCCTTCCTGTGTGCCTGTACCATCCATGGGAGGCTTTCCCCAGTCTCCTGGACTTGCACAAGCTTTCTTGTGAGCATTCAGTGGAGGTCCATGGAAAACAGCCACCAAGTGAATGAAAATTTCCTTGTGCCTGAGGTACCCAAGGATTCTAGGCTGTTGAGCTAGCCTGCAAGCATCTTGTAACAATGTGATAAAATTCTAATTTCCTCTTACCCGCTGGAGCTACACTTTCTTCCCATGTATTCTGGCTCTCCTGCTCAGACTTCTCTGGCCTGGGAATTTAAACTCAGCTCTTCAATGGAAAAAAACATAATAATTTTGTATTTTATATAGTTTATTTTTCTGTTATTAGAGTAGGAGTGATGCACTCTTCCAGCTTTATATATCGTAGGTGAGAGTGGAACCCCATCGTATTAGTCATATATCCTTTATTTCTCTAAACATATGAAACAAACATTTTTAATTCTAGTATATGCCATCTTTGTGGGTCTTTTTCTACAGGTAGTTCCCACCACCACACCCCGCCCCAGGATAATTTTTATTCATGGTGGTTTCATTTCTTTAGCACTTTGTTTTTTTAATTGTAAACAAGTTATTTGGAACTTAGTCTATGGGACTATTTAAATGTTTGTGTTTCAGTTGCATTCCTTCTAATATAATTTGCATTACTTCTAACAGGTAACTTTTTTATTAATAAGTTATTGTTTAAGGAAATATGAACTAATTATTTTTCTTATTAACAAATCACAACCTAAAATTCAGCCAGGATTAATATCTGAACTGTGAGTTGAATTTTTTTCTTGATGTGAGAAAAAAACCATCCAAACCTGAACCAAACTGTCATCTTGTGCTTTAGCTTATATCTACAAATATCAAGCTTGAGGACTTTAAAAAAAATAATAATAATAGGAATGCTGTGTTTAGTGAGTGAGTCTCCTTGAGCAAGATATAAAAATATTCTATAAACTTAAGTTGTTCTATAGCAAAAACGATTGACAACTTAGATACCCAGACCTAAAAACAAGACATTTAAGAAACTCTGATAAGATTAGTGAATATAGCCAAGGGGGAAACCATTAAATGGCAGAATGTTACCTTTGAATGATTCATTTGTTAGTATGGTGGTGGATATCTGTCAAGTAAGACTGTCCATTATTCCTCGGAGCTTTGCTTTTTCTGTTCCCAAACTCTCAATTTATATCTAATGAAGAACTCTGTATTTCCCTTAGTCATGCATTCATTGGCTGAAATTAGGTGTGACTACTTTTTTTTAGGGGGGGGCGTTGATAATGGCACTTTTATTTATTTTATTTATTTATTTTAACATCTTTATTGGAGTATAATCGCCTTACAATGTTGTGTTAGCTTCTGCTGTACAACAAAGTGAATCAGCTATATGTATACATATATCCCCATATCCCCTCCCTCTTGCATCTGCCTCCCACCCTCCCTATCCCACACCTCTAGGTCACAAAGCACTGAGCTGATCTCCCTGTGCTATGCAGCTGCTTCCCACTAGCTACCTGTTTTACATTTGGTAGTGTATATATGTCAATACTACTCTCTCACTTTGTCCCAACTTACCCTTCCCCCTTCCTGTGTCCTCAAGTCCATTCTTTACGTCTGCGTCTTTATTCCTGTCCTGCCCCTAGGTTCATCAGAACCAGTTTTTTTTCTTTTTTTTAGATTCCATATATATGTGTTAGTATACGGTATTTGTTTTTCTCTTTCTGACTTAAGTTCACTCTGTATGACAGACTCTAGGTCCATCCACCTCACTACAAATAACTCAATTTCGTTTCTTTTTATGCTACCATATGACCCAGCAATCCCACTATTGGACATATACCCTGAGAAAACCATAACTCAAAAAGACACATGTACCACAATGTTCATTGCAGCACTATTTACAATAGCCAGGACATGGAAGCAACCTAAGTGTCCATCGACAGATGAATGGATAAAGAAGATGTGGCACATATATACAATGGAATATTACTTGGCCATAAAAATAAACGAAATTGAGTTATTTGTAGTGAGCTGCATGGACCTAGAGTCTGTCATACAGAGTGAAGTAAGTCAGAAAGAGAAAAACAAATACCATATGCCAACACATATATATGGAATCTAAAAAGCAAAAAAACTGGTTCTAATGAACCTAGGGGCAGGACAGGAATAAGGACGCAGACATAGAGAATGGACTTGAGGACACAGGGAGGGGGAAGTGTAAACTGTGACGAAGTGAGAGAGTAGCATTGACATATATACACTACCAAAGGTTTGACTGCTTTTAATGCATAGATATATACAGATGCATTTGGTTCTTAGTCTCTGACTTTTGCAATTTTATTTAGATGCTGGACTGTTCCAGTAATTATTTCAAACTGGAAAAAAAAAACCCTTCTGCTTTCTTGTTAATGATGTTCTTAGTAAACTGAAAAATGAACTAGTATTATGAGTGTTTATATGGATATTTCACATCTCTTTTACTGCAATGCTTGGTTTATTTTTAGATGAATACTACCATTTGGAATAACTTCAAAACATAATTAAGAACTGTGATAATGCTTGATCGGTGTTCTAAACTATTCCTGACTGTCTCCTTTTCTGAGTTAGAATATACTAATGGAAGAATAGAACGTATATATACTGAATGACAGCAGTTGAAAATAAGCACAAAACAGAAAAAGAAAAATAACTGACCTCTATCCAGTGAAAATAGCTTGAATTAAAATGCCAAATAATTGTGCAATAACAAGACTTGGAAATATGATTATGCAGACTGGCCTATGCCCTTAATGTTACAGAATTTTGAATGAGCAACGTGATAGACAGACTCTGTATTTAAAAATATGACAGGGGATTTAATGTCATCATCAGGCAAACAAAGAAACCGGTTAATGTAATATCTAAAGGAGGAGGTTTTCTTTAAAAATGACTCCGATTTTTAAAAAGCCCCTGAAAGGCAGAAGTAAGAAAGGCAAGTTAAGGTTCTGGTGTTAATGGATAGCATGGTGTCATCTTCTTAAAGTAATTTGCCCTACATAATTCAGATATATTCCTGCATACTTCATATTTTTAATATTCGCTTTGTCAGCTCTTTGGACCAAAGGAATTAAATCAGAAACACTAAACCTGTAGCAGTGTTTGGGCAGTCTCGGTACTCTCTTGTGCCTGGATGTAGCCCAGAAACCATTTGTCAGATCACATTTCTTGATTTGGGATTTGGGAAATACAATCATCATAACCACATAAGTTATTTGCCTTTTCTATTTTTAAATAATATAATAAGAAGCAGTTAACACCAAATAATTTTGACACCATTTTAGTAATACAAAAAATCTTTTGAGGTTACAATGTCATTCTGAGGAAAACAGCTATTACAGTGTACATGTGCCATAGGACTGGCCAGTCGATGAAGAATTATAATTGACAGAATATAAAGTAAACAAGATGAAACTTTTTTTAGTGTTTTTAGCTATTATCTGATAGACTTAATTGTTAGAGAATTAAACAGAGCACCTCAAAACCTAATTCATGTTTATTCAGGAAATCGAAATTTGTTTTTTCAGCACAAACCAATAAAAGAGGATTAGCAGTTTTAGAAGAGAGAAGAAGCAATTTATGGAAATTATGCCAATGGATTCAATGTATTTATTGAACTTAGTGGAGTGAGAACAAAAAGTAATTTTGTTTGTTTTCACATTTGTTCTCTTTGAACACATTCTGAGGTCTTGTCCTTTCCTACTTCTGAATAAAATCTTGGTCAGATCCCATAGCATTCTCTATGATTTACAGGTATTGAAGAGTACTCTAATTTTCTAAGGTATCAAATAGTCCAGTCTAATCTAAGATATACTTATCCATGTCATTCAAAACTTCTCCACTCTCTTCACCCCTCTCTCCTCCCAACCCTACAGCATCCACAGTCAGAATCCGCCTGGGGCCTAAAGCTCAGAGTTGGGAAGGAGAGGAGGAGGTCACTTCACTCCTTTTTCCCAGCCACATGCATCCTTCACCTGATGCTACTGCAATTCTCCAGTCTGGGATTGTGTCTGAGGAGAAGGGCAGGGGAGAGTCAGGTGAGAAAAATCAAGCCTTACAAGGTTCATGCAGCTGTAAACCAGTGTTGGCATCCTCTTTGGTAGGTTTCCAAACACTGTTTTTATTCATTCACAAAGTGTTCTTCCACCTCTCCCCCTTTTTTTCCCTCCCTCTTTCATTTATTCTTTTTTAAGAGACCCTTATATAATGGAATATTTCACCTCAGGTCCCTAGTTTCAGGTGAAGCCTCATCCAGGTGATGGTTTAGCACTACCTGTCAGCTCCTTATACCTAGGGATATAGTTTTATTTAAGGCTATTTTATTCAGATGATGCTCCACTATCCCTCAATACATTATTTTGTAAATTAGCAAGAAGGGTCTCTTGAGTGATTATAAGAGCTTCCAGAAATGTCACTGGGCAAGACTGTGGGTGAGTCCTGGGAAATACCACCTTCACCACAGGTAGCTGTGGGGTGTAAATGAAGTTCTGGCCAACTGGCAGGTATATGATTGGGGGAATGAGCTGCTCCATGCTTTCTGCTTTGAATTTCAGCATGGCCTGTGTCCAGCTCTCAGGATGATCAAAGCAGAACACTTCTGTGGGGTTAAATATGTGTCTTCAGCTGATCCAAGCCCAGGGCATGGAGGGGAGAGCGGGAGCTTCGTCAGCACAAGCTCCAGACATCCAAGTTCAGGGAAGAACCTGGGCCAGCCTCATGGCAAGTGAAATAGACACTAGACAGGTAGAAGACACAGAGCAAGTGGTGTAAGGTGAAGGCCAGCAAAGCTGAGGTATCTCGCACAGCTGCAGACCCGGCTTTCAGTTTCTTTAATGTGTCAAGCTCAGTACCACCAAAGACCATTGTCCTTGCTGTTCTCTCTGCCGTGGAATGTTCTCTCTTCCCTTGATGGTTCCTGTGGCTGGCTTGTGTTCATGCTTTAAATTGCACGTCAGATGTCACCTCCTGCAAGACAACTTATCTAAAGTAGCTCCCCCCTCCACTTCTGTCACATCATCCTGTTTATTTCCTCTATAGCAGTTATAACGCCAGAAATTGTCTTATTTGTTTGGTGTTCTCTCCTTCTCTATTAGAATGCAGAGGCGTGAGGACAAAGACTGTTTCATGCATTGCTGTGTGAACAGTGCCTGGCATATAGTTGGTGCCCAATAATTATTGATTGATTGACTGATTGATTGATTGGTTGAAATGCTTGGGGGCAATTAAACAAAATAAATAATTAAATAGCCACTATCTTGATTTTCCTGAGGCTTAAAAAATAAAAGTACAAGTTTTCTAGGCTGACAGGACCCTACTGCCATAATGGGCACGGGCTGGATTTTAACCCTAGCTTGAACCTCTATGCAGGGCACCAACTGCAGCACCAAAAACCATGACCCTTATTCTGCCTATAAACAAGGGTGTTTTGGACCCCCTTTTGAGTCCAAATCTGAATCACAGGCAACTTGTACCTTTGTCCAAACATGCTCTGAAAGAGAAACTTCCTCACTGTGCTTTATCTTTTTGTTCTCAGGCAGATCACGCAAGCCAGACTCTCCCAGGCCTCAAGATTTTTAAAACAAGTCAGATAACATTCCTTTTATTCTCTCAACTCAAGAAGATAAATGCCAGTCTCTCCAAGGGGGCTTTTGGGTGTCTGTCTCACTTATGACATGGCTTAAAGTGAGAAAGAAACACACTACCCACCTAATGTCTAAGGATCAGTCAGGGAGGAGACAAGCAGTAGAATGCTGAATAGTCGCTCTCTCTCTCTTTTTTTTTTTTTTTTTTGCAGTACGCGGGCCTCTCACTGTTGTGGCCTCTCCCGTTGCGGAGCACAGGCTCCGGACGCGCAGGCTCAGCGGCCATGGCTCACGGGCCCAGCCGCTCTGCATCATGTGGGATCTTCCCGGCCCGGGGTACGAACCCGCGTCCCCTGCATCGGCAGGTGGACTCTCAACCACTGTGCCACCAGGGAAGCCCTGAATACTCTCTTTTAAGAAATTCTTACTTCTAGCCGCTTCAACCTCCTCTTATATTGAGACCAGAAGAGCTGAGGTTGGTGAAGTAGGGTTGCTAGTTTCAAAGCATCATGACAAGTCCTGCTTAAAACTGGCTCCCACTCTTCATGGCTTTGGCTGAGGCTGCTATAAAACGAGAAATTACCTAAATTTGATTCCTAATTGAACCCCATCCTATTCTTAAGGTGTTTGTAATATACAGAGATTGCTGCCTTACTAAAAGTATTTGAGAGAGGACAGAAATGGGACAGGGCTGGCCAGGAAAATGATAACCCAATAAACGTTAATCAGCCAATAGGCCATATGTACAGAGGTCAGCCAATGCAAGTAAAAGCAAGTGAGAAGGATTATGGTCTGGAAGGTAGATAGAATGATTTGTACCAGTAAATAGTGTTAGGGCATCAGATTTATGTCCACTGAGTTGAGGATAGAATGCTCTCTCTAAGTCTTATAATGCTCTATTTACTGTATATACAAAAGGGTATTGTTCATAACCAAAAATGGAATCATAGTTAGAGTAAGGACTTTCATGTTAGGATCATCTCAAGTGACAAACTTAAAATTAAATAGAGACTAAATATTAAAATCACAAAAATTGTTTTACTGCTCTTGGTATTTTAGCATTCTAAAGGCATGATGTATCATTTTCCAGCCAGTCAAGAGCCACTTATTGAATGCCAACTCTAGGCATCATGCAAAACTAGGCACTGGAGGAAGAGTGTGCTAGTTTGGCCAAGGTCACATAACAGAGAGGGGAAACGTCACTGAAACATACATTGTGTGCTGAAATCACAAAAAGAAAAATATTTGAAAGCTTTATTAGCATCACTGAATTTAATATGCCTAAATGAGGAAATCATCTTGAAAATCAAAGGTAAGGTATATTTTCCTGTTTTCCTAATAATTTTACAGAGTTTTAACATGCAGAGTTCCAACTAAATGTGCATTAAGTGTCATACTTTAAATATTTCAGTATGCATTCACAAAAGCATATGTTTGAAGATGCCAGTACATATGAAAGCTCATTCAGTAGAAACTAATGGTGTCCAGCAGAGAATAAAGTAACTAATTGAATTTTGTAATGTAGCCAGTAACATGATTTTCAGAGTATGGGGTATTTGCAAATAAAGTGCCTTATTATCTATAATGTCAAGAGAGATCAGTTCAAAGAGGTCTTAAATCTTCTTTCATCAAAGTGCTTTCATTATAACTGTTAATGGAGAATAGATGTGCTCTAATGCTTTTGATGTAAACATTTTGAGTGACATTTTTCTTCTAGCTTTCTCTTTGTACCTAGCATGTAAGTTATTATCGAATTACAGTGATCATAGTGAGAAAGGAGAATATCTTGCATTATTGGTAAATTTGTAGATACTTCATGATATTGGAGGAATCTAGAGACCAAAACTCTATCCAGATTCTTTATTCCTCATATAACATTAGGCAAGTCTCTTATCTTACCCATAACAGTTCTACTTTTTATTTAACGAAAGTATCTATATCTGCATTACACTATCTGAAAAACAAACAATCAAGCAAACACAAAACTAAACAAAAAAAAGAAATCAGTTAGTACCTACTGCCTTAAATGTAGATCTTTGTGAGGATAAATTAATAGATCTTTGTGAGGATAAATTATGTAAATATATAAATTATTTATATACACACACACACACACACACATATATATATATATATATAAATGGCTATAGAAATTAATCACCTCCATGTCAAGAGTCTGAAATGTTTATCCTACTTGCACGCTAACAAGTTAGCCTGCCTCAGTTTCATAGATGCTGTCAGAAGACACAGGATTCATGGATTGAAAACAAAGAATAGTTTATTACTCCCAGAAGTAGCATGATCCAGAGTACAAGTATTTTTTTTTTTAACAACTCCAGCTTTCTGTGCTTCAATTCCCACTGGGAATCCTATAATTGTTACTTAATATTTGGCCTTCCAGTTCATTACAAAGATATAGTCATCTACTTAGGAGGCTATATCATGCTTTATTTAATAGAAGGTTAGCTTGATTCATAACTTTTAAATATTTAGTCATATGGTATTGGTGCCTTTATTTGTACTCTTGCCCTGGGTGCCTCAAATCTTAGGGGAGGTTCTGCCCAAGGAATTTCGAATCTATAGGTGAACACATCTATAAACAGCCAACAACAATACAAGGAAGAAGGAAATAATTCCCATAGTAGATCAATGAATCAGTCAATCAACTGAAATGCTTTGGAAGCAAGAGGATAGTTCAGTTATATTACATATACACACATATATATACTCTTTATAGGTCATATACTTACATCTCTCTCTACATATATACATAGAATACATTTATATATACTGTAGATCAATCTACAATATATATTAAATTAGACACAATGTTATTGAAAGTGGGGTCTTACTGCTCACCACTCTAAAGCCAATACTCTAAGAGGCAAGGTTGGTGGAAAGGAAAATTTGCTTTATTCTGGAGGCTGGTAACCTGGGGGCAGGGGAGGAACTTGTGCCAAAGGTCGACTCCTCCCCCACCCTCCGACAATAAGGGGGCAAGAGCTTTTAAAGGGGAGTTTCAGGGGTGTATAGATGGAAGGAGGGGGCTACATGCAGAAACAGCACAGTCAGCTCTGACAGTCATCTTGAAGTTGGTCATGAGGTAGTTTGATCAGTGTCATCTTGATTGTTTTAAGTACAGTTAGTCTTTAGTTCCAGGGTCAGTTCTTTTCCATTTCTTTGAGGCCACTTCTCAGAATTGTGGCAGCTTATGTCATGGCTACAGTCTGGTCATCACGAAGTTAACTTCTTCCACCTGGTAGGGGTTTCAGCGTCCACAAAACAGCTCAAAGGATGTGGCTCAGAATATTATCTATAGCCCTTGAGGAGGAACTAAAAGTCCTTGACTTTGTTTAACGACTAAACTATTATTATTTTGTCCTGTTTGACTGTTTTCCTTTGCTTCTGCATTTTCTTACCTCTCTGGTTAAATTTATTCTTTTACTAAAGTTTTTCTACAGACAAAAGGCAAGCAGAGGACATGGTGTGGGAAGGACCATAGGTTCCTGGTCCGTTTCAACAACACATACAAATCTTTCATTAAACGTTTATAAAAGGGATCACAATATTTCTAAAGGGTATAAGATAAAGAAACTTTTAGCTCCTTTGGTGATATACTGTTCCTTTCATGATTATTACATTCCTGATATTGAGCTAGAATAGAGTACTCTCAGGAGGTCATAAAATCAGAAGAAAGTTAAAAGTCTTGTTGCCACTACTGAATGGAAATCAATCAGGTATATTGATAATGCATCTGAAATTATATTTAATTGATATAACATCTGATATAATTTAAACAAAAATATACCCAATGATATTTATATAAAAGTGAGGAATTCATTTCTGTGTGTTTATGTATATACACCCCTATATACAAGTTTGAGTGCTTATTACTGTCTGTGTATTTTATAAATTATTTATATTCATTTTTTTATTATTGCAAATACTGTATGAGAGGCATACTATATTTACTCCCATTTTATGGAAGAGGAAACTCAGATACAAAAGATTATATAGATTTACATGATCACGTAACTAGGAAGTAGCAGAGAAGGAGACAACTCCAGGTAACTAAGCTTATGTTGAATTGCTTCCTAACCACTGTGTGTCTTGTTTTATGCCTGCCATGCATATTCTACATTATATGCTATATTGTTATGTTTCCTTTTCTAGAAGAGATACCAGAAGGATGATATTTTGCTCTTTACTGTATATTCATTATACTCTATCAACAAACATTTTTAAATGGCTGTTGTATGCCAGTCTCTATGCTTAATCGTGAGACATTTATAACCTAACAGGGAGTTTTCTATGCAAATATCATAATGCAGTGGAATGAGGTGACTGTTATAATAGGAACTGAATAACATGCAGTGGCAAAAAAAATTGCATTCATTAGTCAGGATGGGCTAAATTATACTTCAATAATAAATAAATTCAGGCTCTGTGTCTTTAGCACAACAAAGTGTTGTTTTCACTAACATCAATGTCCAATCCCAGTTGGCAATAAGACATCTACTCAGTTTTTTTACCAAAGGTCCCAAAATATTTACATAATTATTGTGGCAAGAGAAAGCTCTTGTAATTTGTGTACAAAAATAACACACCACTTACATTTGCATTTCATTGGCCAAAGTAAGGATTATAAAGGGACATAAGCAATGGATATAGAACCATAATAAGGGTTAATAGCCCAAATAACTATCACATGGATTTAAAAGAAGAAATTGACTGTGCCTTTGAGGTCAGGGGCATACTAATAATCAACTAAAAAAAAATTGAAAATTAAATTAAGTAGACTACTTATCTATCTTATATATACTTTCCCTCTGTAGTTTTTAGGTATTCATTGGAAGAGAATGCATTTCTGTCTAGTCATTTTCTGTGATATACCAACATATATATACGTATATGTTTATGTATGTGTGTTCATATGTGTGCCATGCATGTATATATAGTTTATTTCAAGAAGATATTTAATATTCCCTGTTAAATTAGATTTATGACAAAAATATAATTTGCTCTAGAAAAGATATGTAGTTAGTGAAGTAACAAGGCAGAGACTGAATGATATTTGTTAAGGATAAGACAGAATACAATTTGAAAAAAAAAAATTTATCTTACTCTATGATAAAAAAGTGCTTGATTTATGTCCTATCCAACCACACTTGAAATCACATGCTTTGTTGTTTTTATAAGGTGGGGATTGGGAGAGATTAGATAAAAGCATATACTGGTTCCTGAATGCCATGGTTTAAGTAAACCACGAACTGGATTGGATGAAAAAAAACTATTCTTTATGGAGGCAAGGAAATGAGGAAGTAAATTTATGACATTGCACATATATGGTACATTCAATTGCAAAATATGTATATAGGTGTAATATTATTAAGAAATAGCTATGTTGAACTATTTTTTATTGTTGTTGTTTGAAGTAACAGAAACCAAAAACTCGAACAATGCAAATTAGGTTAAGCTACACAGACACTTCAAATGATGTTATTTTCTTTTTCTCTCTCTCTCTCTTTCAATCTCCATTATCACTAGGTTCCGTCATTCTCTTTGTTGGCTTTATGTGTCCCTTATTTTGGTGTAATGAGGGCACCGAGAAATCTAAGCTTACCTGCACCTCAGACTCAATGACCCCAGAAGGAAACATGACGCTCTCTCACCCAACGTACATATTAATCCAAGGGCCTTACAGGGCTTTTGTGTCCACAGCTGTGGCTAGAGAATCAGCATCCCCATAAACACACGTAATTGGAGAGTGTTTTTTCTCTTATAAAGGGAGGTCTCCTTATTAGAAAAAATGGAGAAGAAAGTTGGGCAAACACTAAAAGAAAACAAACATAAGCAGCAATAGCAAAAACACACAAAAAATTAGCCTCTACAAAACAGTTTCCCTCCATACACTTCTTTAAGGTCTGAAAAAAATTACCAAATATATATATATAATACATGCAAATAAATACATTACATACACACATGCATACATACATACATGCATATATAAGTCAAAACGTAAAGACATAAAGGGAAATTACATGCATTTGTATTTACTTTTGCTTTTTTTTTCATAGACTATTCATTCTACAAATGGTTCAAAAATAAGCGCTAGTAACCTAAATGCCACAGAGGCAGGAACAAATAAGTCTCTGAGATTCTGAAAAGAGAGTCAGAAAAGATTAAGCAGTTGTAG
This sequence comes from Grampus griseus, assembly GCF_964374135.1. Lineage (NCBI taxonomy): Eukaryota > Metazoa > Chordata > Mammalia > Artiodactyla > Delphinidae > Grampus > Grampus griseus. The sequence continues at coordinate 62,701,015 of NC_139003.1, forward strand.
TATCAATTGGACCACAAAAATTCTCATAGAATATCAGAAGACTGGTCCAAATGAAATGGTAAATGGATCAAGTCTGCTATTCAAACTTGTATATTTATGTTTTTTTAAATAGAGTTTTAAACAAGATTATGTTCTCTGATCTTGTCCCCCTGAAAATGGTTGCTATATATTCCTTTTAGCATAAGAATTCAAAAATGACTGTATTAAAAGTTTTACTATCACTCAAATTACATAAAATAATGGAATGTGCCTGAAAGTTTCATACTGAATACTTACATTTATTACTTATCTTCACATTGTATACAACACAGCACATTTAGAAGCACTTACAGGAGAACTGGAAAATTAAAAGTTTAACTTTTCTTGTCAGAAACAAGGCTACTTAGTTATTGCTCACATTTTATCTTTTCATGTGACAAAGGACAGAGTTGGAGAGTTTTTAATGGAAATTAAACTAATTGCAAAATAGACATGAAATGTGTAAAGCTTGGAATAATTTCCCTAAAGGGAAACAACTTTTTAGCATCCACTCAAATCAAGAACTGTAGTGTTAGCTACATTAAATTTATCTTATAGTCCAGTTTTCAAGAAAATGTGTGCTTAGGAATGTATTTCATAATAATATAGCTTCTAACCTGAAATGACATTGAAAGACAAAATTTTTGATATTAGATCTTAGACCATGTCCAACTTTTGCAGAGCTTACCTAGTATAAAAAAACCAATATATTTTGATTGAATTTGTTTTACAGTCAGCTTATCTACCCTACTTTTATTTATTTATTTATTTATTTATTTATTTATTTATTTATTTATTTATTTATTTATTTATTTATTTATTTATTTATTTATTTGCGGTACGCAGGCCTCTCACTGTTGTGGCCTCTCCCGTTGCGGAGCACAGGCTCCGGACACGCAGGCTCAGCAGCCATGGCTCACGGGCCCAGCCGCTCCCCGGCATGTGGGATCTTCCCAGACCGGGGCACGAACCCGTGTCCCCTGCATCGGCAGGCGGACTCTGAACCACTGTGCCACCAGGGAAGCCCTACCCTACTTTTATTAACAAATGTTGTCAATTTTCAAATGTTTCCTACTTATTATATCTAACAAAATCATAACACATGACCTGTGACATCAAATCTCGTTCTACGCATAGAAAAGTAGACTGTGAGCAGCTCCTCTGTCTATGCTATATAGTTACCAGATCAGTTAATCTTACCTTTCCAAATTGGAATTATATTTGAAATACAATCTCAATAAGCCATTGCCTTCAACTTCTTGAACTTTCAAATTCTCTTCTGAAAGAATAACTAGTATCTTCCCTCTTCCTTTTGATTTAATGCACAACTATACCTTCATTAACCAGTTTCAAAAAGTGAAGATTAATGGGTATTTATCCAATTAAAGGATATAAATATTTATTTTGAATGCAGATTTAATAATGTAATAATTTCTTATAGTGACTACCATCAAGTTACTTTCATTGAATAATCTATGGTCTCGACCTAAGTTGTTATTGCCTTTCTTGTTTTTGTTGTTGTTGATGATGATGCTTTTTAAAATGAACCTTTCAGCAAATTGTGGGTATTTGAATACTGCAATGGTTTCTTTCTTATGTGTGCATACTCAGCATCTATTACAATGCCTGCTATTTAAAGGGAGTTCAGTACTTGCTCAAAAGATTTTTATCAGTGCCTTTGAAAAATATTTCATATAGGTAGCTGCATGTAGATGCTGTATATTTATATCATCAGATTTTGTAGTATATTAATTCCACAGACTGCATTTGGAAGCTAATTTCAATTATTATATTTATTTCCTAAATGATATCCTAAAGTGTAAAGTTATGAAAACTACATATTTCCAGAAATAGGAGTTTCCTTGCTTTATCTACTGGAAGATAGAAATCTGTTTTCTGATTTATTGGTGGTGTTGAGAATGGATAAGATATTTGCTTCTAACTTCTTAAGAAAAATGGCATCAAGATTTAACTGTAATTAAACCTAATATTCCATTTATGACCTCCTCATAAGATACATTACAATGAAACACACAATGATTTAATAATTATATATTTAAATTTTAAAATATCAGATATATGTGTTAATCCTTGAAAAAAAGGAATTCAAATTTATTTCTATGTTCTAGTACCTTCTTATATATTATCTCATAGCAGACTTATACTTAAAAATATTAATTCAATTTTACAGTTTAGACAGTATACTTACCTTGCTTCCACTTGTTTGAAATCTAGATTTGAATTGTCATCTTTTCAGTTGTAAAATATACTTTTTCTTTACCACATAATACTGTTTCCATTTCACTATCACCTGAACAGGGGTAGGGGTGAGGAAAGTTAAAATTCATAGTGTTAAAATAATGTAAATGTTGATTTATTAGAAATGTAAAGCTAATAATAGGTCATAAAAGTTAGCATAATAATTATTGCTGAACAAATTAGAGGGGATTTACCTCTTTCTCTCACTTACTTTTTCTTTCACCTACAGAGATATTTTAATTAAGAATACTCCACGTAGGATTTATACTGCATTTGAAAAACAAAAAAAAAGTCAGGCAGGTATCTACTTCTTAAACAAGTTGCTGAATTATTTTTTTCTTTACATGTATTTTCCCAGACTTTTCTTTTACATTTCTATCAATAGTATACCAGGCATGTTTTCCTGTAGCGAATAATTTTTTGATACTTCCTCCTCTATAGAACAAAATTATTTTTAGTTATAATCATACAATGAAATGAACAATAATGGGCAGAAAAGAACCAGTGAAACTTCTTATATTTTACTTTAGATATAATTATGGCAATAAAAATAAAATAAATATTACTGTACAAAAAGGAGAAATGAATAGATTAATATTTTAATACCATAAAGCTTTTTTTTTAAAAAAAGAAAATTATACCTAAATATTGGTCTCCCACAGTAATGAGTAGCTACATTCAAGTTCCTGTTTAAGAGCCTAATTTCTGTCAGTTCCTCAAGGACTTTGTCACAACGGATAACTTTTGCATATTCCTTTCAATAAATATTTTAATCAGATTGCTTAGTCTTAGTTCATACTTTATTGAAGAATTAATTTCAAAAGTTTCTTTCACATGATGCAACAGATATACAAATAGTTAGAAATGTCATAAATATAAGTATACTTTAAAAAAAAGAATTTCTCAACAAATTCCAAGAAATTTAACACAAACATTTCAAATGGTCCATATAATAATAGAATTAAATCAATTCAAGTTCTATTTCTACACAACCGTCAGGCTATCATTGTTTATTAGAAATCTAATGTTTATATGTAAGAATACACGGTATGATCAGGCTTGAAAACACAAAATCTTCCCCAAAAACGTTCACAAGTTTTTGAAACATTACAAACTTTGAAGACAAATGTATGTAGCCAAGTCTCTATGTGTGATAGTCAACTAAATCACTAGGATTTCTTCAAATTAACTTCCTCATAGAATATAATGTTTATGAAATACAAGTAATAAAATATGCTAAAGCTTAAAATATGAAGCTTAAAAAGGTATTATTAAAACTCAACTGTAACTCAGCACATATTTAGAGGTTATACAAACAAGAGACTATTTCAAGGAGGAATAATGTATCTTTGATTGTTTAGAATCACGGTGATAGTAAAAAGCAAATTGACTTTTAGTCAGTTTTATTTTTTTTTAAGATCTCAAGAGACCACTTATCATGGCCCAGCCTTGTTTCAGGTACATCACTGGATCTTAGTGAATTCATAGTGTGATGGTGTTTGATATCACTCTAATACTTAGGAAGGAACTTAAAACAATTAATTACAAAAATTAGAATGCCAGAAGAATTTCAAGGAGCATGATAAAAAAAATTTCAAACAAGTGTTTTTTTACCTTTTCTACTTTATTAGAGATAGTAATGATTTTCAAAATGTATAAGAAATTTTTAAATACATGAAAATACTTGGTGGCATAAAAATAAACATAGTGGTACAACTTATTTTTTATCATTTCTTTTCTCAATCTCAAGGTGATTTAGATGGTTAATGATAAAATTGACTCTATATTTAAGATTTAAGTTTACTTTGAGTGATAATGGACATTAATAGCTCCCATTTTTGGTAAAAAAACTAAGATCCAAGACAACTAATGTCGTTGGAATCCTTTGACACAATATAATCTGGACTATTTAAACTTGGTTTTGAAAATGTGAGGGATGTGAAACATCCACTGATTTCAAAGGTTAGTGCTAAATTAATTCCAAATACTTTCCATAAATGAAATACATTAGAGAAACGTACCTGAGAAGCAGATGATAAAGTCTCTTAGTTTATTTCATTCTGAGGGAACATGGCCTTTATAAGGACTATTATCAATGAATTTGAAATGACTCCAAAGTTCAAACATCAGCGAAGCGTCACATCGTATGTTCAAATCCGATGACCGTTTGGCTAGGCAAAAGCCATTTATATTTCAGGAGACATCATGTTATAATCAAAAATGAATTAGCAGACATGGAAACTTCAAGCACCGTTTGTCATCTGGAACTCATGTGCATTAATATGCCTCATATCTGTGACTGAGAAAAGCTAAGTCAACTCCAAAATTACCATAACATTGAAAACTAAACAGTAATACATTTTAAAGTGAATGTATCGAAAATTGAATGCCAACTGAAAATAAATGATGGTACTACTTAAAATTAAATTACAAAAGGCTTTTTCCTTGTCCTTTACCCCATTGTCATCCTCAGTTAGCATAGCTGTCAGATTTCTACCACTTATATTCTATAACAAAAATCCTTTAGAATATAAAATGAGATAAAAGACACACCTAATTCTACTGAAGTGAACGCCTGATAAATATACTTGGTTTCTTATGAAAGAAAGATCCAATATTATTCTACTAATTGACTTGAATCTTCTACACAGGACTCCTTTACTAACCTATCTGGATTTTATTATTTTTACTTCCAATGTACAATATTCCCTAAATGTATTTGCACTTCTGTAAGAAGAGGCAGAAGAAAACTAACAATTAATATGTTAAAATGTTTAAGATATCAAGAGGTAACATATACTTTATGGTAAAAATGAAGTTATGGAGTACTTATTTTTTGTCCTTCTTAATAAGCCATAAAACTGAATTATGTTTTAAGCCTGAAAGCAAATACAAATCAAACAAAAGAGAGCTGAAGATGTGTTTTGCCAATAGATTATTCTTTGTATATAGATGTGTGTACTGCTAAACAGAAACGCTGCCAGAATACATGAATCGTTCTAATTATGCTAAAAGGAACACTGCAAAAACAAAAGATAAAATCCTAACCATCAAGGACTATTAACTAAAGCTATTTACAGAATTCCACAATTTTTTATGAAATACAGAGGTAATACTCAAGCTTCCAAAAGTAGTAATTTTTTCCTATCTCAAAACAGTATTATAACACTTCAGTGATAGTACAGTATTATAGTTACTTATATATAACTTATATATAAATATATATATAATTATTACATATAATTATACTATATCCATTATGTATATAATGGATATAATGTAATTGTATTGTGTTCTTTGCAGGCAATACTTATATCTTATTTCATTTTATTTCCCCTGTAAGGGTAAACATACTGCTTGAAATAGTAAAGATACTCAAAATCTGCTTATTGCATTACTGAAATTTTTCAAATGAATTAATCCCAGGCTGTAAGAAAAGACATGGCTCTTAAATCATAAAGAGCTACCATTTAGAAAACAGTGCCTAGTCAGGCACCATACTAGGGATGGTACATATAGGCTTTTCCATTCTCAAACAACCTGTCAGCAGAGTATTATTATGCCTTGTTTATTAACAAGAGCTACAAGTATATGTTGAAGATTGTGCTAGAATTTTATATCTCTAATTTAATCCTCATAATAACTCTATGAGTTTAACAGTGTCATGCACGCTTTTAGGGATGACAAAACAACACGCAGGTGTTTAGTAGCTCTCTCAGGTGTTTTGAGCTCTAACAAAATGCCAGTTTAGTTTGAAATTGTGATTAAAATCTATGTTCATTCTATTATATGTTGCTGTATCTCTTGTGATTATATCATTAGTACACAAGGCACAGTAAGGTGCCCTGTATGCATATACATATATACGTATGTATATATTTACATACGTATATATGTATCTACATACACAATAAATGAGACCACCTCTTAAAGTGAAGTAAGAGATTATCAGTTAATGAGCAACTAAGGATTATGGCAATATCCAAGTCTACTCAAAACGTCCAGCTCATAGCCTTAGTATACAGGTAACTAAAATGGAAACCTAACGAAGTGTATAGCCCTGAAACGGATCAGGACCCTATTATGGTCGTTGCCCCCATGTACTCAGCCTGCCTTTTGTCTGTAGAAAAACTTTAGCCAGAGAATAAGTTTAATCAGAGAAGTGAGAAACGCAGAAACAAAGGAAAACAGTAAAACAAGACCAAACAATAATAGTTTAGTCATTAAGCAAAGTCAAGGACCTTTAGTTCCTCCTCAAGGGCTATACATAATATTCTGAGCCATATCCCTTGATCTGTTTTATAGATATTGAAAGACCCACCAGGTGGAAAAAGTTAACTACATAATGACCAGACTATAGCCATGACATAAGCTGCCACAATTCTGAGAACGGGCCTCAAAGAAATGGGAACAAACTGACCCTGGAACTAAAGACTAACTGTACTTAAAGTGATCAATATGACGCTGATCAGACCACTGCATGACTAATTTCAAGATGACTGTCAGAGCTGACTGTGCTGTTTCTGCATGTAGCCCCCTCCCTCCACCTATAAAAGCTCTTGCGCACTGATTGTCAGTGGGAGGGGTCAGCCTTTGGACAGGATTCCGCCCCGCCTCGGTTGCTGGCCTCCGAAATAAAGCAAACTTTCCTTCCTATCCACCTTGCCTCTTTATTGCCTTTTGAGCAGCGAGCAGCTGAATCGCATTTATTTGGCGCCCAAGGTGAGGCTGTCCTCTCGCGATATCTGGCTCTCCAGGGTTTTCCCCGAGTAGAACCTCGGGCCATTACTACACGCCAAGATGGCTGCAAGGAGTAGGCTGCTTGTCGGGAGCTGACGCTGAGGGAGAGTTTTTTGAGGCACGTTCCCAGCAGCTGCCAAAACCATTGGTGTCAGGGATCCTCCCTGTTTCTCCCCTGCTCGGTACTGGCTGTCAGCTTACACTTTTCCTTGGTGGAATGGAAACATGCCTCTGGATGAGCTGACCAGCTGTGAAACCAAGTAAGTCCACCGGTGTGCACCCGGGTAAACTTCTCTTTTGAGCATGAAATGCTGTTTGGGCATTTTGCCGATTGGTTCAGATGTCTGTCTGCCATTGAGGACCATTTGTGAGCATAGAGTACTATTTGGGCATTTTGCCAATTGGTTCTGCCATGTGTCTGACGTTGAGGACCGTTTGTGAGCACTGACTGTCATTTGGGCATTTTTCCAGTTGGTTCTGGTGTGTGTCTGACGTCGAGGACCTTTTGTGTTGGAGAAGTGTTTGTTTGGGACTACATATGGGTTGGCCTATTGAAGGGTTTGTGACGGTTCTGTCTTCTGGTGCGTGCGTCTATATTCCATTTGTGTGATTTGTATCTTTGTTGTCTTTTGTAAAATGGGAAATTCAGGTTCCATTTAGTAGAGAAAAAGCTTGTAAAATACTGTTTTCAGAACTGTGACCCCGAGAGACCAAAAATACGCCTAAGAGAAAGCTTGAAGTTCACTCTTATCGTGTCCTTGAAATACAAAAACAGCCCACTTTGCCTGAAACTTCAGCCTTGGGTTAATTAGTAGAAATTCAAAGGATGTTTGGGTTCATTAAACATGTGTCTTGTACGACATTAAAGAGAAATTGTGCTATTAGAAAAATGTATATTTTCAGAGGTTAAAGAATATGTTCTGAAGTTTGCCAATCAGAAAATGCTGGTGTAACAGTCCAATTACTTGTTTCTTGGTTTTATTAAGGCCTTTCATGGGTTAAAAATTCAATATGTAATTAAAGCTACTAAAATGATAAGGGGAATATTTCAGTGTGTAAAGCAAGTAGCATATGTGTTGTCGGCAAGAGAATGTGTAAAGACTAGAGATACTTTGTTAAGCCAAAACAGGAGAATAATTGAGTTGGCTGCTTATGTATGGGGAAAATAAGGGATATTAATATGGATCCGGAAAGTGATAAAAGGTTTGTGAAAAAGGAATTTTGAGAAAAGAATTTTGTAAGTTGTCGGGATTAAGATTAGATTGAATTTAATTAGATAAATGAATGTTGTTATTAATAGTAAGCTGGTACAGGACTGGAATTTGGTTTTCTCTTTCTGTTATGAGAACAAGGTTTTCCTGGAATATTGAATTGCTTTTGATAACAGACTGTAAGTTTCTTCTCTAGCTATTTTTTTTTTTTTTTTTTTGCCGTACACGGGCCTCTCACTGTTGTGGCCTCTCCCGTTGCGGAGCACAGGCTCCGGACGCGCAGGCTCAGCAGCCATGGCTCACGGGCCCAGCCGCTCTGCGGCATGTGGGATCTTCCCGGACCGGGGCACGAACCCGTGTCCCCTGCATCGGCAGGCAGACTTTCAACCACTGCGCCACCAGGGAAGCCCCTCTAGCTAACTTTGAGTATTCTAGAAGGCCCCTGAGGCATCTCAGAAGAAATAGTAAAGTAACTAGGATTATTTGGTACATTAAATTACACGGAAAACACTGTCAAATAATAAACATTCTTAGGTTATACTGTATGGGTAACCTCATCTAGTGTTCTAGAAATTATATGAAGTTTCTAAAGTTTGAATATGTTCTGGTATTATGTTGTCAGTCATACTTCTAGTTATACATTTTCTAGTGAAGTTGTCACAGAGTATATAACTACTTATGATGTATATCATTGCTGGTTTTAAGTCTACTGCTTGAAGCACACATACAGTGTGTGACAATTGGGTATAATTGACAAACGTATAGCCTATAAAATGTTTCCCCAACAGCATACCTCTGTACTTCTTTGTTATATTTGATTAGTTTACCCCCAATGTGGGTGACTAGGCCAATATATAAACAAAAGAGTAGGCCTAGCATCGAGGGACATGAACAGACCCAGAGCAGGCAACTGAGCCACTCTGGCAACATTGGAAAAATGTGTAAGTCTTGAACTTCTTATCACTAACATGCAGGAAGTAATACATGCCTAAAATGGTTGTCCTGAAGATTAAATGTGATTGTTCAAAACACATAAGCTTACAGTGTTCTGGGATAGGGGAATAATTGAAACATGCTTCTCCTCAACTTCCCACTGGAAAGACAGCTACCAAATCCACAAGAACAAAAGCTTTTGACTCTCACAAGTTGTTGACATTATTATTGTGAAATTATTGTGTAATAGCATTAAAATAGCAAAAATTTCATCAAGGTAGAAAACAAAATAACTTTCTCAAATGAGCTGTGGTGATTATTTTTTTTTAATCTCAGTGAGCCTCTATATGGGTATGAGATGTTGGAAATTTAGCTAGAGCTATGGTGGTACTCATTTTGCAATATATAGGTGTATCAAATTCAACACATATGCATCTTAAACTTACTCAATGTTACATGTCAATTAGATCTCAATAAATCTGGGAAAAAATTTTTTTTTCTAAAGTTTTAATGTGGTAGATGCAAACTTTCCAGAATATATATTGATTACTATCAGTATATCATTTGTGAATATAATGGCATCATAAATTTGGTAAAGAACTAATTTCAAAGTTATATTATGTGGGTAAGAATAAAAATTTAATGAATGTGTTTTTTATTAAGTTCATGTTATCATTTGACAAAAATGTGGTTGAGATGTCACATTAAAATATTTTTATTCTAGCAATTTGCACAAAATTACTAATTTTTTAAATAGTTGTATCTGTTGTAAACATTAATCATGTATTTATTGATTTAGTCAATACGTATGGCATGCATACTGTACTTATATATTCTCAGATACTTATGACCATAATGAATATCAAATATCATAATATATATTCATATACTTGTACAAATTTCAACTAGGCTTTTTTTGAGTTTAATATTAGTGCAGTTTGATTTTTCAGTAAGTTACTGTGATCCATATCTCAGACAACAAGGATGTTTGGAGTCTACTACAAGTTTTGGATAAAGCAACAGATACTGTCTTAGTATCATGTCATTTCCCTCCACTTGTACTTTAGTATTTTAGGAGTAAAATTATGTGCTTACAACCGCAGTGAGAAAATTTAAGATGAGTTCATTTTTTTCAATAAGTGATGCCACTTACACATAGCAACAGTATTTGTTTTCAGGTTGTTTTTTTTTTTCACACAATTAGTGACATTATTATTTATGATCAGGCATTTTACACTTCGGAGTGCATGACATATCTGAGAGTAATAGGGTTCCTGCTTTGAGGGGATTCTAATTCATCATCCCTTAATTGCCTGCTTGGAGCAAAGTCAAACCAATTCCCTTCTTGCCTGACCAAAGCAGCATTCCTTTTGGCCTTGAACACCTGACTCTCACTTCTCTTTATAACAAAACTCTTGTCAATTTGAAAAATATTCACCATAAAGAGAGAGTGAGGAAATAAAATATATTGAAATGATTCTTATTAATGTCATTGTTACCACCATTTTTAGGGTTGTAAGGCATTACAAAATAAGACCTCATTGGATCCTCATACATCCTGCAGAACTCAAATTAGGATTGATTCAGGCCTGGAATCACATTAAGTAATGAAAAGTAGAATGTAGCACTTAGAAAAAGAATTTTTCTATGACAAAATTCCGCAGGTTCCAAGGCTGTCACCATTTTTGGCATAGATCCAGTATTTTTGTGCATCAAAAGAAGATAAAAGTTTTTAAAAATATGTTTTTTTGCTTGTGGCATGTCTGAAAGGGAATTTTGGTGATTTTGGAATATTTTGCTTTTAACCAAAAATTTCTAGTCGAGGAAAATTAGGGGAATAAAATTAATTTAAAATATTATTTTCTAGAAAAGTATGAACGAAGTTCAACAAATCGTTTGCACGTCCATCTTCACCAAAGTTGATTTTCTTGTGACATTTGACTTCTGTTTTCTCTCTGCTCAGTTCCTTCCCCTCCTGTGACTGTGTCCCTGCTGAAGTAACATGGCCTTCAACTCTCCAGGGCTCTCAGAAACCCCCAAACATGTAATATGTCAATTAGGTCAGCATTTCTAAGATTACAAGGATCTCTCCAGTGCTCCAAATATTCTTTTATAAAACATATCCACTTTTTACCCCATTGCCGAAGACTCTTTTCTCTGCTTTTTGCCTCATTGGAAGGCATTTATTAAGCTTATTCAGGTTAGATTATTTTCACTGCCATGTCTGGATTTTTACATTTCATAGAGTAAGCCATACATAAAAGTAATTCACTCATTAATGATTGATAGACTGTTATATATTTCTAATATTATTTTTTGCAGGATGGCCACCTCATGTCCCTCAAATCATACAACGTAGCTGATCACTTGGCACATCTATACAGAAATGGGCACTTATTTTGAGGCTCAGTCCACGAGCTCTGTTATATTGTTTTTCTAATATTGCAAGACAATATTACAACTAATGCAGAAAATTGAGCATTCAGAAGACCAGGGAGTCTGTACTGGTACACCTGACTGACTGCTTATAATTTTATTGATACATTTTGCAAGTATATATTTTACTGTAAATGTAGGTTATCCTTAGTGACAGAATGTCAGGATAATTTTGGTAGTGACCCTGTGAAAGAGGTACAAATTGGAGATACCCAAAACTCAGTGTGATTGACAAAGTGATGTTTAAATAAAATTCAAATATTAATTAGGAAGTATCACTTTAATGCAATAGCCCAGCAGTTACCCTAAATTAAAAATATGTTACCCATGTAAAGATAAAATAATATTTCTGACTCATAGATAATAGAGCATATATCATGTTGTTAGGTTAGTTTATAATCCACCAAATCTTGGAAGGATGGTATAGGAAATGCATCTATAACACAGATGATGAGGTTTGCTGGTCCACAGAAGAGACCCAAGATCACTGAACTCATTATTTGGGCCTTTTTAGCAACATCCTCCCATGCCTATTGATATCAATGTTACTAATTATTGAGTGCCAACTGTGTTCCAAGAGAATACTTCTTCACATATCTCAATATTGTTCGTCATTAGAACAACTCTATAATGTAAGCATTCTTGAAAGAGATTATGTAAATCAAGAATCAACATAGTTTTTTTCTGTAAAATTGATAGCATTTTCTGCTTTTCCTGTCAGACAACCTGAGTGGCTATTACTCAACTCCATTGTTATGTAAACTAATGGGTGTTGCTGAGTTCAAATAAAACTATTTACAAAGTCAGGCAGCAGGGTAATGTGGCCCCAGAGTAATAGGGCCAAACTCCAATATGGTTCATAGAGCTAGATCTGATTAATTCCAAAGTTTCCATAACTATAGATACACAGAAACCACTTAAGTTTGATACACGATTTTCTTAGCTATTAAATGAAAGCACATTACCTCTATAAATCCCTCACATGCAATTTTTAATTCATGAAATTAAATTCACTCCATCTGTTCCTCACTTCAACAGAACAGACTGGTATCATTGGTTTGGGAATCTGAGGGAAAAGAAAACATATAAACATTCTGCGCAGCAGTTAGAACCAAATAATGCTAAGCATTTTAAAAAGTTTTTTTCTTTATGGAAAAGGGGTAATTCTACATTCATTGTTGACATGGAAAGGGAAAAGGCCAAAGAGATTTATGGAAATAAAAGATGACGTGAAAGCAGGTGCTGTGTGAAGGGAAAGTCAATCCAGCAATACTGTTGATAAAGGTTAACCACAAAAGAAACCCCACATCAGTGTTCAATATAAGGGCAATTAGAAGACAAACCACAATGTCTCTTACCCTAAGGATATGATTAGATTTAATTGATAGCATGTGCTTTAAATAGGAAAACTCTAACCATAATGACTTTTTTGTGGTAGCATGTCTTATTACATGGACTAGTAGTCTGAATAGGCAGCAAGGACCCAAACACAAAACTTAGCCTAAACCCTGAAATGAATATTGAGAACTGCAGGTTATCTGCTCTCTATCTGTCGTGACTTCCTGACAAACACTGTTTCCTAAAGAAAGCAACAATGCAATTAGATACTTTGTCATTCCTTACATCTCTTTTTTTTGAAGATGTGGAGACAACCATAAGGATACACTTTAGTCAACTTATTTTGTTTTGTTTTCCCCAGCAAATATTTGCAATTTATGTTAAAAATTCATTTGATAGTATAAAATGAAATGGTCCCAAGTGATCCTCTTCTTTATTCTAATTTGATTATTTCACTGTATTTAGCAATTAACCTCTCTGAAACTCCACCCTCACCCTTATATTTGTACTTTGTGTGTTTACAGGAAGCAGTATAACAAGGTGACTAAAAACACCATTGGTACCAACTCCATAATTTTTTAGCTCTGTGCCTCGATTGACCCTTAATTCCTCATATGAACAGTGGGAATAATTGGCTCCCTACTTTAAAGAGAAAATGGTGCTGACTATTGAATTAAATATATAATTACTGAAGAACTTTGTATTCTGTCTCTGTCATCTCTTGTCTGGCAATAGGGCTTGTCATCTAACTGATCTTGATTCCACTTTTGCTTCCCATTCAGTTTACTCTCTGAGCAGTAAAGAAACTGATTTTTTACATGTGGACTAAATTATAGCATTCCTTTGCTCTATACCTTCAAATAGCTTGAGATCACATTTAGAATAAAAGTCAGAAGTTCTCACTGTTACAAGTCTCTTTTTCAAATTTCCCACCACTGAAACCCTTGCTCATTCCATTAAAGCCACAGTGGTGTTCTCATTTTCCTAAAATACAGCAAGCTTCTGTCTGTGTTACGACCTTTGTTCTTCCATTGGCCATTCACCTGACCCTCTCTACTTCCAGTTCTCTGCTCAAATGTCACTTTATCATGGAAGCCTAGCCTAAGTATCTTGTCCAAAATTGCTCAACCCCTGTGCATATTTTAGTTCCTCATCTCTCTAGGCTTCTCTCATTTCTCTCCCCTTGGTCTTCCCTCCTACCCCCTCTAGCCACATTGATGTTCTTTTAGGTATCTTCAGTTATCTTTATACTTGCTTCCAATTACAGGTGACAAGAGGTCATCCTCAATTTTAGTGAGTGATGTGAGGTAGGGAGCTAGGTTAAAATATGGAAAACATTCAACAATTATTTTTGAAAAGAAATTACTGTCCTCACTAAATTACATCAAAGCCTCTGTCAAAGGTAACTTGACTATGCATGTATGGCTGGATTTTAAGACATTTACTCTGTTCCTTGATGTGTTTGCCTATCCTTTGCCAGTACCGCACTATCTTGATTCCTTTTTCTTTATATCAAGAGTTGGCAATTTTCTTTCATAAAGGACCAGATATTAAATATTTTATGTTTTAGGGGCCACATTGTATATTCTTCTTTGTTTATTTTTACAACTCTTTGAAATATAAGAACTATTCTTAGCTCTTAGGCCATACAAAAGCAGGTCACAGTAGGGATTGGCCCACAATTTAACAGAAGTTAAATTACTATGCTAATTAAATTATTATATTAATAATTAAAATCAATAACATAAGTTCTCTAATTTTGTTCTCTTTAAAAATTTGTTCAGCAAGTCTAAATACTCTAACTTTGTACATACAATTTAACATCAGGTTATCAATATCTACAGAAAAGATACTTGGGAGTTTGATTGTAATTGCATTGGATTGCATTGATTTTATAGATTAATTGGGGAATAATTGATATTTTTATTGTTTCAAAATAATATACTTGAATGCCTATACCAATTAACTTTATCACTGAAAATGATAAAATAATTTAGTATTCAGACTGCTGAGACAGCTAGCTCCCTGAGATAATTTGTTCACTTGATAATGCCACAGTCTTGTTGTATGTGTGTTTGATGTGGAGGTTAAGGTATGATTACATAACACTGTGAGGTGAAGCTCTGGGCTCCTTTCAATTCCTGTCACCAATTAGAAGTGGCGAAGTCTTACTCAGATTATTTTTACCTGTAAATTGAAAGAAAGCATGGGGAATCTGTGGTTATGATCCATAGCTTTTCAAACTAGAAGCCACCAATCTTCCGTTAACAACCAATTCAGGAAATTGGTGGTTAATTGTAAACCACAAAAATAATTGGCTGACAGCATAGTCAAATGCTTCATTTTATTTGTCTTAGTGGTAAAATATGAATGGCTGTAAACTCAGTCTGGACACTGAGATTTATATCAGTCATGGAGACTATATTTTAATCCGGGGACTCCTGAATGAAAAGACCCCTAAGTCCATGACATGAAGAGCTGCTTTAAAAAAAAGTTACCCGAAAGTTTTTTGTGACTGTGTAGCTGACCTTTCTGTAGGTGTCTTGGTATGCTTTCACACTTTCATTTTGTGCTTTGTACATTTCTGTATCTTGTCTTCTTCCCAAAGTACAAGTTTGGGTTAGTTAAGCATAATTCTGAACCATTAAAAGAGGGGTTCTTTTAAATTTTTTCCACAGCTCATTAGTCTTAGCATTAAGCTTCCCAGTACTACATTTGTCATCTATTAGCCTTATTATTGACTACATTGTTCTTAATTATTTACTGATCCTCTTAATTTAGAGTCACAAGGAATCACAGTTTCAGGAACATTTTCTGATTCAGTTATGGCAAAGATTTGAGAATAACACAGCAGCTAATTGGAAGTTCTCTTTTACTTTGATACCGAACCTTTCCACTATTGTATTTTTATCCTTAAGAAAATACCTAATAATTATTTTATTTATTTCAGAAGTTTTAAGATAGCTATCACAAAGCCATCCATGACTTCAATTAGATTCTGAGCTTAATTCAATTATTAAGGGAAAAGTCTCCCACTTCTTTTTTGAAAGCATCTTGGCTGGGAATTCAAGTATCAAATACAGAATATGATTTTTGCACTAAAATTCTGACAGCAAGGTTTGAAAAGTAATGTGTTTAGCTACCACAGTGATAGGTTGCATCAGATAGTTAGACACACAGCTTTATCACATTAGTTGTTTGTAATCAAAGATAATAAAGGGAAAGTATTCATAGGATCAGGAAGTCTCAAATATTGGATGCAACTCCTGCATCTAACCTTGACTCTTAGTAGAGACTTCCTCTTGGCTTTTGGATGCTACTTACCTTTGGCTCTGCTGTTTACATTGCAGATATATCTGTAAGTGTTTATATGTATGTAAGGCTTTAAATTGCAGCTAACCACTGCAGGTTGAGCTTGTCCTCTTTTATGGTTTCAATATGATCTTGTAGTCCATCATCCATTTTTCATCCATAAATAATTTCTACAGCCATGTTTCCCATCACCCTTGACTACTGTTAATAATGTTTTTTTTCTGGGCTTCCCTGGTGGCGCAGTGGTTGAGAGTCCACCTGCCGATGCAGGGGATGCGGGTTCGTGCCCCAGTCCAGGAGGATCCCACGTGCTGCGCCCGTGAGCCATGGCCGCTGGGCCTGTGCGTCCGGAGCCTGTGCTCTGCAATGGAAGAGGCCACAACAGTGAGAGGCCCGTGTACCACAAAAAAAAAAAAAAAAATGTTTTTTTCTTTTCTAAAGGTTCTTTTTTTCTTTCAAATCATCTATATCATATGTTATGGCCAATTATTTTTCAATCTCATCCCTGAAGTTTGAGTCAAAAATTCTGATTAGAAAACACTGGTCCAGAGGTCCTTAACATATTTTATTTTCATTTAGTGCTACATTTTAGGGAAAAAAAAATTATGACCCTTTAGTTCTGAAGAATGGTTTCTAGTTGATGTTACCATGAAAAAGAAACTACGTATTTTGTGTAAAGCTTGTTCAAATATTTTTGGCTTTTGGCTATTAACTGCTCTGTAGACCATTGGATTATACATTGTTAAACTGGATGGCTCCTTAATAATCAATGTACCCCTGTAATTTAAAAGGTGAAGACATTGACCTCAAAGAGGTTAAATGCCCTTCAGAGCATTAGTTATCTCGTCTCTGATCAGAGCTCATTATAAGTTTTTTATAACAATTTTTGTACCCTTTATTTATTTATTTTTGGTTGCATTGGGTCTCTGTCTTTGCATGTGGGCTTTCTCTAGTTGCAGTGAGTGAGGGCTACTCTTTGTTGCAGTGCGCAGGCTTCTCACTGTGGTGGCTTCTCTTGTTGCAGAGCACAGGCTCTAGGAATGCAGGCTTCAGTAGCTGTGGCACGTGGGCTCAGTAGTTGTGGCTCGCTGGCTCTAAAGCACAGCCTCAGTAGTTGTGGCACACGGGCTTAGTTGCTCCACGGCATATGGGATCTTCCTGGAACAGCGCTTGAACCTGTGTCCCCTGCATTGGCAGGTGGACTCTTAACCACTGCGCCACCAGGGAAGTCCCAATTTTTGTACCTTTATGCAAAAGTCTATCTTCTGTAAAAAATGCATATATCTTAAGATTGACCTTATATTTATCATCTAGTCTGAGACATGAAAACAATATATGGTGATAAAATTCTAAGAATATTATAATAATTTAAAAATATTTATTTAGTGACCTAAATGTTGGTTTCATCATATTGGTGTTCACATAAAAATGCTTATTCAAAAATATTTTTTTAAATAAAATAATTTCTTAAAAATACCATTTATCTGTGTAAATTAAAGCAATGTTCAAATATATTACATTGAATATCTGATCATTTACAAGAGCTTAAACAGAAAATACTTATTTACAAATTTTAATCAGTTTTGTATAGCCATATGTTTTTCTTTAATTAAATTTTTATTTTTTATTATTTGGCTGTGTCAGGTGTTAATTGTGGCATGTGGGATCTTTGTTCAAGCATGTGGGATCTTTTGTTGCAGCACGTGGGCTCTCTAGTTGTGGTGGCGGGTTTTCTCTTCTCTAGTTGTGGCATGTGGGTTCCAGGGCACGTGGGCTTTGTAGTTGTGGTGTGCGGGTTCCAGAGCATGTGGGCTCTCTAGTTTGCAGCACACAGGCTCACTAGTTGAGGCACATGAGCTCAGTAGTTGTGGCATGTGGGCTTAGTTGCCCCACGGCTAACCATATATTTTTCAATTTAATATTTTTTTCAACTAAGCCTTTTAAAGAATTGCTTACAAATATTTCTTAAGGTAGCCGTTTTTGTTAATACATTTTAAAATGTTCTCTCTTTCACCTCTCTTTTCTGTATATCCTAATAGTTTTACTTGAGGAAATAATCACTCTACAGGTGCTAAGGGACCTGGCAAACTCAGGACAAATCCACTGAACAGATGCTATTCACAGTAGTAGTTTTTAAACTGTTGAAATGTATAAATATTTACCACAACTAGTCCATAAATACTCTATTGTTACTAACATTTTATGAGACAAAATTAATTGTGTAAGTTTTCTCTATTCCAGTCTGTCATTCTTATCTACAGGTTCACTGAAACTTGGCTGGTAACTAATGATCAATACTAGCATCACTAATATTGAGCCAAATTGACATCATATGCCTTCTGATAAATTGTTAAACATTGTTATAATCATGAGGAAATATTAGAGAAAAGCCAAATAGAGAGACATTATGTAAAACAAACAAACGAAACAAAACCTGGCCTGTACTCTTCAAAAAATATCAAGGCCAAGAAACACAAAGAAAGGGAGAGAAACTATTCTAGGATAAAGAATAAAGAGAAATGACAACTAAAGGTAATCATATTGTGGACTAGAAATGAAAAACACTATAAAGGACATTATTGGGAAAATTGACAAAATTTGAATATGTACTGTGGATTTTTATCCAGAAAATTTTTAATTTTCTGACTTTGATCATTCTCCTGTGATTATTTAAGACAATGTTCATATTCTTAAGAAATGTCCATGAAACTTGTAAGGTAAATGTCTCCACTTACTCTAAAATTGTTCAAGAAAATATATGTGTTGATAGATCAATGGATTGATAGCGTAGAGAGCAGATGATGAAGCAAATGAGGCAAAACAAAACATGCTTAATCTGAGAAAAGAGGATATGGAAGCTCTTTGTACTATTCTTACAAATTTTCTATAAATTTGAAAATATATAAATGTTTAAAATTATTAAAATGAAAGTTGTGGCCATTTTTTCCTTACTCCTGTAATATTTCCTGACAGCTTTAGTTCTCTTTCCATAATGCCTCCCAAGGGAAAAAAAGAGGTCATCGTTCTCTTCTCACGTAAAAAGGCTCATATGTCTTTGGAATTTAGTTCATTTAGACTTTTTTTCATCTACAGCTCTGAATAGTTTAAAAGCGTTTGCTGGGTATTTTCTCATTGTTTGAGTAGAAGTGATGGTCTCATGCGATGTCCTTTGCCTTAACTTGAAATGATTAGGTTTCTATACACCATCATCTTAAAATAAGTATTAACTTAGAATAGATGCTAATGCTTTTCCAATTGATTTGTGTCTTTGGGTCTTTAATGTAGAAGTTCAGATATATGGCCAGTCTAATTATTAAAAATGATAACTTTCTATTTGGCTGACTTTTAAAATGTGCTCTTTTTTATCATAGTAGAAAATTTTTACTACTGCTTCACAATGATTTCAAGATCGATGGTCCAGCATTTTATTCCTTACATAGCTATGCACTTCTAATTAATTTATAGTTAGTAAATGACTAAGGAAAGATTTATAATAATTTTCATCTAAGAGTAAAATTATAGTCAAATTATAAGTCCTAGGTATCTTTTGTATAAACTACACAAAAAACTCTGAAGCTCTTCTGTGATGCTCTTTAGATGTTACTTGCTATATTTTGGCTTCCTAGGTAACCAAGTTTTTTTAAATTTCCCAGAGTCACAGCATTCCTATGAATTTCAAACAAAAATATTTTAAAGGACAAAAGCTTTACTTTTCTTTTATAAAATTAGTATACCATAGGAGAATATTTACAAAAGACAAATAAACTTTCATTCAGTCATTAATTTATTGAGGAAATACTATGTACCAGGTACTGCTAGGCAAGGTAAATAATATCACTGAACAAAATACGTCTTTTTCCTGGGCTTACATGCTACCAGAGTGGAAAAAAAAAAGATAAATAACAAATTAAAAAGTAAATCGTATGGTAAAATAAAGTGTACTAAGTGTAAATAAGGGAAAATAAGAAAGTAGAGCAGATTAAAGGAGATCAGAAATATTGACTGTGTATGCAATTTAAAATAGACTTGTTTGGGAAGGCCTCCCTGAGAAGGTGACATTTCAGAAAGAGTTGAATATAAATATTTGCAGGGGGAACAAAGTCATCTCTAAAAGATAATTCCTATTAAATTTTTTTAGTATGTACTTTTAGTCTTTTTTTGTACAGATATTTGTATGTTTATGTCTTTTGTAACTTGTTTTTTGTTACTTAGCCACGTGTTTTAAACAGATTTGAACCTGTTAAATAATTTTCTGTAACAGGGATTCTCCAAAAGAGTTACAGGGTCCCCCTAGGTTCCACAGAAGTACTTCATGGGATACTATTTATGGTAGAGAAAAACTAAGTAGCATTCTTGGGTGCCTTGTTCCACAATTAGAGAATTGAGCACTACATACAATATCATTTGGGGGAAAAATACAAGTGACAAAGAAGTTCAGAAAAACTTCTCCATATTTTAAAGCTAGTTTGTTGTGTAATTTTATGACTTTCTGAATCAGTCCAGCATGGTCATGGTTTTAGATTGTTTGCAATTTTCCTTCACTATATATATATGATGTCCTCAATGGACATCTCTGCAGTTCAATTGTCATATAATATATATCCACATTATTTTACTACAGTGTATTACTATAACTGGAACCATGTATGTAAATAGCACATAAAAATCTAACATGATTTATTAAATTACCCTACAGCATTACTACTATTTATATTTCCACAATCATTGCTTAAGTGTAGCCATTTACCTGAATGCTTCTTTATACAGTATTTTATTTTTATTTGGGAGGAAATGGTATCTTACTGATATTTTCTGTACTTTTAAAATTTCTTGGCTATTTTTTCAAGAGTGTTGATAGCCCCATTGTGTAATTGGATGACAAAAAAAAAACAAAACAAAACAAAAACAACAACAAAAAGAACTGTTGAAGGTTTTGAAAAGTATTTTTCCATTCCAATTTCAGAGATATGTAGAAGATACTCTTGCATGTTAGCTAGTTACTGGAACCCTGGACTTAAAACTTGCTTGTTGTGGTTTACCTGCTCCTTCTTCTAGTGCATCCTTGTCAACTAGTTAAGGTTATCTGTCAGAGAGATATGTGAGTGTCTTAGGTTCTAGGGTGGATGCTGAGGTTTGCCTTTGTGAATATTCCAGTAGATCATTTGTAAAATAAAGATAAATCTTTTCCTATAAGAACTTCAATGCTTATGCATGTGCTGTGTAGGCAAGAGTAAGAAGTAGGAGGAAAAAAAATGTGTAGCAAAAATATAATATACTACACTTGGAAAATGCTTGTTTTGCCTTATAAACAAAGATAAATCTATGAAAAAAATCATTTGGCTGATTTGGTTGGCTGGGGAATTAATTTGTTCCCCGAGAAGTTACATTAGGATTCCATCCAGTTTCTCATAATGTATCCAGATGCAAGAAATTTAATTTATGTTTTAAATATAGTAAATGTTCTAGATTAAGGACCGTGCGCCTGCCTGATTTTACCCTCAGCTGTTTTATTTTTTTTGCCTGAGATACAAAACAAAATGCCTTGAACTGTATAAAACTAAGTTATTCGCTTCTTAATTTTTTTTATTTGCTGATTTGTATAAAATTTGGAGAGACCTTACCAGGCTGAGTGCCTATATACCTGAGGGATTTTTTTTTTTAATCAATTTTTATGGAATTGAAACTTAACATACTGCCATTTGCATCTAACTTTGCTTTGCAAAATGTCTTGGAGAAGTACTTGTTCTTTAATTTGCTGATAGTTTTGAATGTTAATAATGATAAGTTTAATATAGGAAAAAAATCAAGATATTTGACAAATTTTTGAGAAAACTTAAGTGATATTGTTTTCTGTTACCTTACACAATGATTAGTCTTTTTAAATAAATCAAATCGAATACGGTTGTTTCTCATAAAGTAAACTTTTTGTGTCATAGCTGTTTCCCACCATCCTCTTTTTCTTGATTCAACTTGTTCCTTTAATGTATTTATAGAAATATAGGTTTCAAGGCCTTAGGTTTCAATGATAACTTGACTGCCCTTTTGCCAGGTAGATGGAATGAAATTAGACAAGAGTGAAATTTTTCAGTGTTCCCTAATTCATTAGGGTAAGATATAAAATCTCTTTATTAACATTTAGGAAATACATAGTGCTTCCTTTAGGCCTTTCAAAGCTCCTCAAACTAATGAGAAACAACTGGAGACGAAGAAATACAAATAACTACAAAGAAGACTGTTATACCAAGGTGGGGGGCGGGGTCTCTTCACTGCAAGTTGAAGAGGAAAATAGGAAACAATCATTAAAATAATTCCAGAAAATTAAAAGAAAATACATTGATCAAAATGACTTGACAAACAGAGCTGGTTAAATTAACCAGATAATGACAATGTGAAGTCCTAGTGAAACAAAAAATAACATTTTGATTTTTCTATGTTATCGATTTTAGTAACAGACTGAAAATAGTAATTAGATTGAAGTTTTCATAGGTGATAATGTAAAGATAAATTCACATTTAGACTCAGTTGTATACCAGATTAAACAAACCTATTATTTCATGTATTGGAGCTGATAGTATTTCCAGTCATCTCTACTGAAGAAAGCAAATCTTAGGTATTAATGTATCACTTTATGGTTGTTTCCTTTCATTACATTTATTAGATGGAGCACACAGTGCAGTTGCTGACTCTTTAGCTTGTAGGTAATACTCATTTCTTCTTTTGCAGAAATTCATGTGAGAATATTCTGTCTAGAATGACTCAAGAGAGCAGGGCTACTCTAGTGATGAAAAACCATTGCATCTGAATGATGGCTCTACATATAAGATCTCTTAGACAAACGACCACAGCAAATTTTAACTTCTTAAATATTCCACATTCCTCTGTTTTTCAGAATTATGTATTCTGCCTAGTAGAAAGAGGTTGGAAAGCTTAGCTAACTATCTATGTACTATTTTAAATATTTGCTCTGCCTGTTTACTCTTGATTAATATGTATAGATTTCGAGTTAGGATGAGAGTTAAGATTACAGCAGAACAAAACATTTATGAACTCAATAAATCATATGCATCTTTCCTTTCTCGTTATAAATGTTTTAGACTTATAAAACTGAAAAAGATCTTCCCCATACTTTCCTTGTTACAGGTTTTACTTTTTACAAATTTTATCTGTTAAGAAAAATCCCCAAAATTATAGGAAGATAGAGAAAATAAGCATTTATCTTATTGAAATAAAATGCATGAAATCTTCTGAAATCAAGTCAGTAAGTAAACTTAGAGGAGGATAATTTAGATACTAACTACTATTCTCCTTTCATTCTCTTTCTGTGAGCAGCAACCTTATGTTCTTTTCATGTCAGTGACAGAGATATAAGAAATTATAAGCACATGAGGCATTTTTATATGATTAGGCTTGCAGTTGGCATACTGGCACTTCCATCCACATGCCATTGGCCAAAGAAGCCATATGGTATCATAGGTTGAATTGTGTCCCCCACAAAAGATGTCAATGCTGTAACTCCAATACCTATAAATATGATCTTAATGGGAAATAGAGTGTGTTGCATATATGATCATCAAGATGAGGTCATTAAGATGAGCCCTAATCCAACACAAAGCACTTAATTCTTATATACATCGAGAAAACCTGAAGCTACCAGAAGCTAGGAGAGAGGCATGGAACTAATTCTCCCTCACAGCCCTCAGAAGGAATCAACCCTCCCCACTCCTTGATTTCAGAATCCTAGACTTGAGAATCATGAGACAATCATGTTTCTTTTGGATATAGTAGAACATTTTTGTGTACACTTTCACGTACAAGCAAGTTATTGCAATTTTCCTGCCTTTCACTTTCATTCATAGTTTTGTATTCTGAATGAGAAACCTCCAGTGAAATTCTTTACTTCTAAGAAAGACCAGCATTATAACCTCTGACTTCTTATATGTTTTTATTCAATTTCATAAATGACAATGTTTAGAATATGGTAAACCGTTTTTCTAAAGAATAGAGACCATTTTCTTCAACTATACTTAGCTTTAGATGAGATGGAAAAAAAAAAAAAAAAAGACTGAATCCCCCAATCAAACAAGAGGTTTTCCAATTTATTTTTTAAAATGGAGCTGGTGTTATTCAGAAAGTTGCAAAAACAATTCTGAATCTAGTTCTCTAAATAAATAGCATGTACACTGGGCAAATGGAACCAGTGAGTTCAATAAAAGCAGAAAATCTATTAAAAACCTGCTACAAACCACAGCTTGTTATAGGTATTACAGAAACTTCTTTAGAAAATTTCCTTCCAGTTACTTTTTCCATTTAGTTACTCTGTCAATATTTATTGCATACTCATTGGATATAAACTGCCTAATACCTAGTGTGGATACTTAAAGAAAATGCACATTTCATACTTTATGCACATGGGAAGTTATATTCTTGAGTATACATATAATAAATTCCTATAACTAAATAATTATTTTTCTTGTATTTTCCATGTATAATAAAAGTATTTAAACAAATCAGCAGTAAAGTTTTTATCACAAACTACAAAGAGCAAACCTAATAGTTAGAGAACATTATAAACACTTTCTCTATTCAGGCATAGGTGGATTTACTATGAAAATATAAATCTTAAATGCCAGGACCCCTCATTTACATGAACCCTTCTGAAGGCTCTAGGAGGACCCTGTCAATGTGATTACATGATTAAATACGTTTATAAGATTTCAAAAGTTTCAAAAAAAAAATAAAAAAATTAGCCAAAATCATGAAAAACTACTCTCCCTTTGCACTTTGAATTTCTTGCTCTCACTGTAGCCTGTTAAAGCATAGCACTGGAGTGATCGTGCACATCTTTAGAATATTGCTAAAAGAACATTCATTTGGGACATGTTTCTTTTGTGTTTAGTAAACATTTTTGTGTGTACACTTCCACATACAGCTAAGTTATTGCTATTTTCTTGCCATTCGCTTCCATCCATGATTTTGTATTCTAAATAATTTATTGTATAAGTTTCAATATCGAGTTGAGTTTCCAACATTCTTTCCTAATTTGCTTACAAAAAACATAGTTTCTCTGACAAAATATTGTTGCTAATCAAGAGGGCAGAGAAGCCTGTTATTTCCTCTCTTCCTTTTACTGAAACTGATGATATAATCCTTTGATCTGCTGGAGAAAGTTCGTCCATTTTCCTGTCACATTGCTGGGACAATTATAGTAGCCATCTGAAAGCTGGGTATGGCACGAAATTGATTAACCTGTTTCCCTTCCAGTTAGACCATCCATATGATAATTATTTTAACATATGCCATTATAAGCATGATATCTGTGAGTGGAAGGAAACTTTAGTCCATACCTTAGGGGTACTCAGCATTTGAAAAAAACTTTGGAATCCACAATGTAAACACTTGTTATAGAAATATTTGAAATATTGTTCTTGAAATGTGTATCAGAGATTTTGCAGGGCAGAGTGTTCGTTTTTGTTTTTAGGTATTATACAGATGTTAGAAATGCTTTTCTTTAGCAAAATAAGTGGCACTTAAGAGCTATGTATACTCAGAGAATTACTGTACAAGTGCTACCACCTTTACATCATCTGATGGCCAGGAGCAGCAGAGCAGGACTTAAATTCTGTTTGATTCTGTGCATTCCTACTTGGTCCCCTCCAGTTTCATTTTGTGGAGAACTGTTTTGTGACCCATATTGGCTGATCCTGCCCTCAGAAGGTCACAGCACCAATCTCGAGGTACACCTCCCTGAGTGTCTGTGGAAAGAGACTGGGTAAATCCCTGAGATTACAAAAATTAGTTATTGAATAGGTACATGTGGCTAATAAATGTGTATATGTTTGTTACTTTGTAAAGTACCACCCAGTAGTGAAGTTGTTGCAAGGAGATACAAATCCTCCATTCACCTTTAGCTCTCTGAGGCTACTGATGGTTACTTAAAAAAAAAATTCCTTGGTTCAGTTTACACATGACCCACTCAACAACTGCTTGAGAGACAGTCAAGATGTGTGTGTGTGTATGTGTGAGTGTGTGTGTGTGTGTGTGTGAGAGAGAGAGAGAGAGAGAGAGAGAGACAAGACACACAGAGAGGTAAACTTAATTTGTTTGAAATTTTACAAAGGGGTGGAGGCAAAGGAGGGAATTATATTATTTCAATCCTGCCTTCTCAATTGCAATTCCCATTCTCAACAACTCTAGTTAAGTCAAAGCAGCAGTTTCTCCTTTATATTCTTTCTGTGTGATGGGGATACTTTCATATTCATTTTGTATCTCTAGGGCCTAAAACAATGCCTGGCACATAACAGTACTCAATAACTGTCTGGTACATTCAAAAATGAATGAATAAATCATATTTTCCAGTTTTCTAAAAATTACAATAGTATATCTTATTTCTCCAATTACCTCTCATCTAAGTAATTCTCTGTTTTAACAAAAACAATAAGTAATATGATTGTTGTATTATTTTAATATTTTTAGACAACTATGCCCAGTCTCTGTGCCTCGTTTTTTTATCTTTAAAACAGAGCTAATAGTAGTACATAGCTCACAGGTGTGTTGTGCACAGATTAAATGCGTGTGAATCACATTGAGCTGTGCCTGCCACATACTAAGCACTCAAATCTCAGTGATTACTATAATCCCATTTTGTCAATATGGAGTAGTAGTGTTCAAATTTAATGGTGAGAGTACAGTTATTAAAGCTGATTTGTTTTATGTTGCTTTCAATCTTTTAATCTCTTTAAATGCACTGCCAGATTTTCTGGCATGTATAACTGCCACAAACACACAAATATTTAAGCCTAATTTAGAAGATCAGAATAACATAATAAATATTATTGATTTAATAATCATACACTCAAGTTTGTAGTGTGTAAGCTGAGGATATTCTTTATTCCTCAGTGCCTGTGGAATATTTACAAAATTGTCTTATTTTGCAGGCTACAAAAAATGCTCAACAGATTTTCCAAGTAGAAATTGCAGAGGTTATACTCTATGACCATCAAAATATAAAACTAGAATTTAATAACATTTTAAAATTTAAAAACTTAGAAAATAAAGAACATTTCCTTAAATCTTAGGTTAAAAAGGAAATTAAAAGTGTGATTATAGTCTATTTAGAAAATAATTACAGCACAAATATTATATTTTATGGTGTTTAGCTGATACTGTACTTGGCAGAAAATGTGGTGCGCCTTAAGTGTTCCCACGGTTTTGGAAGTAAAAGAAAAATAATAACCTGAGTAGTTAGCTCAAGAAATTAAGACACATAGTGCCGAAGAAAACAAAAAAAGCAAAAGGTAGAAATTAACACTCTAAATAGCAGAAACTAATCAATTAGGGAACAGGGAAGCTGAGATACTTACTGGTTAAGATTTTTAAGATTTTCTTTGAAGAGACTAATATCATCCATATATAGCTAGTAAGTGTAATCAAGACAAAAAAGAAAATTTTAAAGAGATAATATTGAAATAAGGTTTTTTAAGAGAAAAACAATTGAAAAGGAGATAAACAGATATTTGAAAGATGGTTAAAATATAATAGTCTTTAGGCCTATATGCTAATATATTTAAAAATCTAGAAAAAAATAAATGATGTCTGTATGAAATATAAATGAACCAAACTAGCTTGTGAATTAGAACACCTGAAGGCTTGAATACAGATCTTGAAAATTACATCAAAGAACTACTTCCTTGAAGAATGCCAGTTTTCCTTCAAAAGTTAAAGAACTGACTCACTTATATTTTAAATGTTCAAAAGCATAGAAAAATATGGATTTTTAAAAATTTGTTTTAAGCCAGCAAAATGTAACAAAATTAGCACAGAATAGTAGAAAGTAAAAATCATGGCCAATCTCACTTAAAGATAAACATGCAATAATCATTTCACTATTTATGTATATCAAACCATCATGTTGTATACCTTATATATATATATATAATTTTTATTAAAATAAAATAAATTTTTTTAAAGAGATATTTCAAAATTTGAGATACATAGAATACACTTGATTCATTGAGGAGGAATACTGTGTTATCTGATGATGCAAACTATGTAAATTATCTCCCAGTTATGCAATAAATAGATTTCAATTTCAATTATAATCCGATTTTGATAAGTTGAGGGGATGTATATTAACATTACAAATTCCTATAAGAAATTAAATGTTCTAACATAGTGATAAGAATTTTGGGGAGAAAAAAGGTTGTTCTGGCTATAAACATTCAATGAATAAAGCAGAGTGAAAATATCATTTAATAGATTTATGAGCAGAAAAGTTTGATGAGCTACATGAGGGAGAGCTTATATCCATTTTGTTCAAGTTTGTATATTTAGGAGTATCAGTGCTAAATAAAAAGGTGCTGAATGAATGAATGAGCGAAGTTGGGATTTGAGATGACTGTATCTCTGGCTGGCACCTTGATTGCAGCTGTATGAGAGACTCAGAGCCAGAGAATCAAGCTAAGCTGTGCCTCAATTCCTCACCCACAGAAAAGATGAGATGATAAATGTTTGCTGCTCTCAGTTGCTAAGGTTTGGTGTAAATGATACTCCTGAAAATATGCAAGCATGTTGCAGATGAAAATATATGTGTACATTTGTCTTAACTTTCCCTATGGGAGGATTTTCTAAATATAATGTTAAAAAAAGAAAATATAGAGACTGAAAATTTGACTACAAAAACACTTCTAAAATTAAGTTTGTTAAAAAAAATGCAAATATATAGCAACAATTTGGGAAATAATTTATGATATGTATAAAAGGAAGAGAGTCGGTATTCTTATTTTATAAGGAGCTTTTCAATTAATAATAGATAATGAAATCCCACAATTAAAAAATGGGCCAGAGACATGAAAAAGTACTTTACAAAAGAAGAAAAATGAAAAGCCAATTAAAGTATGGATTAAACCTCACTAGTAATTAAGTATCTACATTTTAAAAATCAGCAGAGACAACAGAAAAACACCTATCACCTCTTTTCTTGTTGCTGAAAGACTTTTCTTGTGGTGGCACTGAAATTCCCCTTCATTTACAGTAAGTCCTGTACATACAAATGAGTTCTGTTCTGAGAGCATGTTCATAAGTCCAATTTATTCATAAGTCTAACGAAGTTAGCCTGGGTACCCAATAGATTTATGATACTTTTCATATAAATAATACATAAACAAAAAAATAAAACATTTTTAATCTTACAGCACAGTACCTTGAAAAGTACAGTAGTACAGTACAACAGCTGGCATACAGGGGCTGGCATCGAGTGAACAGGCAAGGAGAGCTACTGACTGGAGGAGGGAGAGGAGGTGGGAGATGGTAGAGCTGAGGGCTTGTGAGCAATAGGAGATGGAGAGCAAGCTGCAATTTCATTCATGCCTGACGATGATGGCACAGGTTCTGGTTCCTTGCTGGGTTCAATTCTATTGGGCTTGTCAAAAAGTTCATTCGGGTTTTTCCATGTTATGAAAAACCCGAACGAACTTTTTGGCCAAGCCCAGTATCTACCCTCTTGAAAAAACAATCCAGTGATGTATGGGTAGTAGCTATTTTTTTTCTTGTCATAGATGACATGGTAGCACTGGATTGCCATCTGAACAGCTGCTGCAACCTTCGTGTACCATTCTACGTTCGGGTCCTGTGCCTCAAAAACTAACATTGCCTCCTCCAATAAAGGAAATCCACTTGCCATTTCCTGCGTTGTGAATATCTTCACTTCTTCAGTTACTTCTTCTTCTTGTCTCTCTTCATCCTTTCTCTGGGCCTCCAGTTCCATCAGGTCTTCATAAGTAAGCTCCTCATGTTGCACAGCAAGGAGTTCAATGAAGTCGATCTCTCGCAGATCTAGCTTGAAATAAAGACCCTGTACTACTGTACTATATATAGTACTGTACAGTAAAGTACACAAAAGCACGATTACTTGTAGAGGATGCACACAACATGACAGTGTACGCCAGACACGTGAACTAACTTACATGATTTGACATGCAAAAGCACATTCACATCTTTGAAGGTTTGCAACTTGGGGGTTCGTATGTACGGGACTTACTGTACACAGAATTTCATCAGGGTTATGGAGACTTTTATAAGTTTATTTTCTTTTATCTTGACTTTATGGTGGGTCAAACTCTTTGTGTGTGCCTTTGCATTTGTACTCCTAGTATTCACCTCTGTTTTATTTCTCATAGTTTTTTTTTTTTTTTTTTGCGATACGCGGGCCTCTCACTATTGTGGCCTCTCCCGTTGCGGAGCACAGGCTCCGTATGAGCAGGCTCAGTGGCCATGGGTCACGGGCCCAGCCGCTCCGCTGCATGTGGGATCCTCCCGGACTGGGGCACGAACCCGTGTCCACTGTATCAGCAGGCGGACTCTCAACCACTGCGCCACCAGGGAAGCCCTCTCATAGTTTTTATTTTAACTGTTCAATCAAAACATCATCTTTTAACTTGTTTTTAAGCTTGATAATAATAATACACTAAGGTGCTATCACATACACATCATATTGGAATATACATAAATATTCGAAACAAGACAAAGTCTCATGCTCTGCTGGTGGTATGGAGATAGATATAACTGTTTTTTAGAACAATGTGGTAATATCTGAAAACTTTTACATATGTGGCAAGATGGCGTTTACAGGAATGTATGTTGCAACACTCTTAAATATCAAAAACGAATGAGATTATGTCTATCTACAAGAGAATGAAAAATTAAATTATAATATTTTCATAGAATATTATATAGCAGATAAAATAAATGAGAGAGAACTATAAAGAATACCATAGATAAATATTCAAGATATATATATATATTTTTAATAATGATAAATTATTTATTTAAGGTTTCTTTTTCTTTTACATCTTTATTGGAGTATAATTGCTTTACAATGGTGTGTTAGTTTCTGCTTTATATCAAAGTGAATCAGTTATACATATACATATGTTCCCATATCTCTTCCCTCTTGCGTCTCCCTTCCTTCCACCCTCCCTATCCCACCCATCCAGGTGGTCACAAAGCACCGAGCTGATCTCCCTGTGCTATGCGGCTGCTTCCCACTAGCTATCTGCTTTACCTTTGGTAGTGTATATATGTCCATGCCTCTCTCTCGCTTTGTCACAGCTTACTCTTCCCCCTCCCCATATCCTCAAGTCCATTCTCTAGTAGGTCTGTGTCTTTATTCCTGTCTTACCCCTTGGTTCTTCGTGACATTTTTTTTTCTTAAATTCCATATATATGTGTTAGCCTACAGTATTTGTCTTTCTCTTTCTGACTTACTTCACTCTGTATGACAGACTCTAGGTCTATCCACCTCATTACAAATAGCTCAATTTCGTTTCTTTTTATGGCTGAGTAATATTCCATTGTATATATGTGCCACATCTTCTTTATCCATTCATCCAATGATGGACACATAGGTGGTTTCCATCTCTGGGCTATTGTAAATAGAGCTGCAATGAACATTTTGGTACATGACTCCTTTTGAATTATGGTTTTCTCAGGGTATATGCCCAGTAGTGGGATTGCTGGGTCATATGGTAGTTCTATTTGTAGTTTTTTAAGGAACCTCCATACTGTTCTCCATAGTGGCTGTACCAATTCACATTCCCACCACCAGTGCAAGAGTGTTCCCTTTTCTCCACACCCTCTCCAGCATTTATTGTTTCTAGATTTTTTGATGACGGCCATTCTGACTGGTGTGAGATGATATCTCATTGTAGTTTTGATTTGCATTTCTCTAATGATTAATGATGTTGAGCATTCTTTCATGTGTTTGTTAGCAGTCTGTATATCTTCTTTGGAGAAATGTCTATTTAGGTCTTCTGCCCATTTTTGGATTGGGTTGTTTGTTTTTTTTTGATATTGAGCTGCATGAGCTGCTTATAAATTTTGGAGATTAATCCTTTATCAGTTGCTTCATTTACAAATATTTTCTCCCATTCTGAGGGTTGTCTTTTGGTCTTGTTTATGGTTTCCTTTGCTGTGCAAATGCTTTGAAGTTTCATTAGGTCCCATTTGTTTATTTTTGTTTTTATTTCCATTTCTCTAGGAGGTGGGTCAAAAAGGATCTTGCTGTGATTTATGTCATAGAGTGTTCTGCCTATGTTTTCCTCTACGAGTTTGATAGTGTCTGGCCTTACATTTAGGTCTTTAATCCATTTTGAGCTTATTTTTGTGTATGATGTTAGGGAGTGATCTAATCTCATACATTTACATGAACCTGTCCAGTTTTCCCAGCACCACTTATTGAAGAGGCTGTCCTTTCTCCACTGTACCTTTATCAAAGATAAGGTAACCATATGTGCATGGGTTTATCTCTGGGCTTTCTATCCTGTTCCATTGATCTATCTTTCTGTTTTTGTGCCAGTACCATACTGTCTTGATTACTGTAGCTTTGTAGTATAGTCTGAAGTCAGGGAGCCTGATTCCTCCAGCTCCGTTTTTCATTCTCATGATTGCTTTATTCAGCGTCTTTTGTGTTTCCATACAAATTGTGAAATTGTGAAATTTTTTGTTCTAGTTCTGTGAAAAATGCCACTGGTAGTTTGAAGGGATTGCATTGAATCTGTAGATTGCTTTGGGTAGTAGAGTCATTTTCACAATGTTGATTCTTCCAATCCAAGAACATGGTATATCTCTCCATCTATTTGTATCATCTTTAATTTCTCTCATCAGTGGCTTATAATTTTCTGCATACAGGTCTTTTGTCTCCTTAGGTAGGTTTATTCCGAGATATTTTATTCTTTTGTTGCAATGGTAAATGGGAGTGTTTTCTTCATTTCATTTCAGATTTTTCATCATTAGTGTATAGGAATGCCAGAGATTTCTGTGCATTAATTCTGTATCCTGCTACTTTACCAAATTCATTGATTAGCTCTTGTAGTTTTCTGGTAGCATCTTTAGGATTCTCTATGTATAGGATCATGTCATCTGCAAACAGAGACAGCTTTACTTCTTTTCTGATTTGGATTCCTTTTATTTTCTTTTCTTCTGTGATTGCTGATTGCTTCCAAAACTATGTCGAATAAGAGTGGTGAGAGTGGGCAACCTTGTCTTGTTCCTGATCTTAGTGGAAATGGTTTGTTTTTCACCATTGAGGATGATGTTTGCTGTGGGTTTGTCATATATGGCCTTTATTATGTTGAGGAAAGTTCCCTCTAGGCCACTTTCTGCAGAGTTTTTATCATAAATGGGTGTTGAATTTTGTCGAAAGCTTTTTCTGCATCTATTGAGATGATCTCATGGTTTTTCTCCTTCAATTTGTTAATATGGTGTATCACATTGATTGATTTGCATATATTGAAGAATCCTTGCATTCCTGGAATAAACCCCACTTGATCATGGTGTATGATCCTTTTAATGTGCTGTGGGGTTCTAGTTGCTAGTATTTTGTTGAGGATTTTTGCATCTATGTTCATCAGTGATATTGGCCTGTAGTTTTCTTTCTTTGTGACATCCTTGTCTGGTTTTGGTATCAGGGTGATGGTGGCCTTGTAGAATGAATTTGGGAATGTTCCTCCCTCTGCTATATTTTGGAAGAGTTTGAGAAGGATAGGTGTTAGCTCTTCTCTAAATGTTTGATAGAATTAGCCTGGGAAGCCATCTGGTCCCGGACTTTTGTTTGTTGGAAGATTTTTAATCACAGTTTCAATTTCAGTGCTTGTGATTGGTCTGTTCATATTTTCTATTTCTTCCTGATTCAGTCTTGGCAGGTTGTGCATTTCTAAGAATTTTTCCATTTCTGCCAGGTTGTCCATTTTATTGGCATAGAATTGCTTGTAGTAATCTCTCATAATCTTTTATATTTCTGCAGTGTCTGTTGTTACTTCTCCTTTTTCATTTCTAATTCTATTGATTTGAGTCTTCTCCCTTTTTTTCTTGATGAGTCTGGCTAATGGTTTATCAATTTTATCTTCTCAGAGAACCAGCTTTTAGTTTTATTGATCTTTGCTGTTGTTTCCTTCATTTCTTTTTCATTTATTTCTGATCTGATTTTTATGATTTCTTTCTTTCTGCTAACTTTGAGGTTTTTTTGTTCTTCTTTCTCTAATTGCTTTAGGTGCAAGTTTAGGTTGTTTATTCGAGATGTTTCTGTTTCTTAAGGTAGGATTGTATTGCTATAAACTTCCCTCTTAGAACTGCTTTTGCTGCATCCCGTAGGTTTTGGGTCATCGTGTCTCCATTGTCATTTGTTTCCAGGTATTTTTTTATTTCCTCTTTGATTTCTTCAGTGATCACTTCGTTATTAAGTAGTGTATTGTTTAGCCTCCATGTGTTTGTATTTTTTACAGATTTTTTCCTGTAATTGATATCTAGTCTCATAGCATTGTGGTCGGAAAAGATACTTGATACAATTTCCGTTTTCTTAAATTTACCAAGGCTTGATTTGTGACCCAAGATATGATCTATCCTGGAGAATGTTCCTTGAGCACTTGAGAAAAATGTGTATTCTGTTATTTTTGCATGGAATGTCCTATAAATATCAATCAAGTCCATCTTGTTTAATGTATCATTTAAAGCTTGTGTTTCCTTATTTATTTTCATTTTGGATGATCTGTCCATTGGTGAAAGTGGGGTGTTAAAGTCCCCTACTATGAATGTGTTACTGTCAATTTCCCCTTTTATGGCTGTTAGTATTTGCCTTATGTATTGAGATGCTCCTATGTAGGGTGCATTAATATTTACAATTGTTGTATCTTCCTCTTGGATTGATCCCGTGATTATTATGTAGTGTCCTTCTTTGTCTCTTCTAATAGTCTTTATTTTAAAGTCTATTTTGTCTGATATGAGAATTGCTACTCCAGCTTTCTTTTGGTTTCCATTTGCATGGAATATCTTTTTCCATCCCCTTACTTTCAGTCTGTATGTGTCTCTAGGTCTGAAGTGGGTCTCTTGTAGACAGCATATATATGGGTCTTGTTTTTGTATCCATTCGGCCAATCTGTGTCTTTTGGTGGGAGCATTTAGTCCATTTACATTTAAGGTAATTATCGATAGGTATGTTACTATTCCCATGTTCTTAATTATTTTGGGTTCGTTATTGTAGGTCTTTTCCTTCTCTTGTGTGTCTTGCCTAGAGAAGTTCCTTTAGCATTTGTTGTAAAGCTGGTTTGGTGGTGCTGAACTGTCTCAGCTTTTGCTTGTCTGTAAAGTTTTTAATTTTTCCATCAAATATGAATGAGATCCTTGCTGGGTAGAGTAATCTTGGTTGCAGGTTTTTCTCCTTCATCACTTTAAATATGTCCTGCCAGTTCCTTCTGGCTTGCAGAGTTTCTGCTGAAAGATCAGCTGTTAACCTTATGGGGATTCCCTTTTGTGTTATTTGTTGTTTTTCCCTTGCTGCTTTTAATATGTTTTCTTTGTATTTAATTTTTGACAGTCTGATTAATATGTGTCTTGGCGTGTTTCTCCTTAGATTTATCTTGTATGGGACTCTCTGTGCTTCTTGGACTTGATTAACTATTTCCTTTCCCATATTACGGAAGTTTTCAACTCTAATCTCTTCAATTGTTTTCTCAGTCCCTTTCTTTTTCTCTTCTTCTTCTGGAACCCCTATAGTTCGAATGTTGGTGCATTTAATGTTGTCCCAGAGGTCTCTGAGACTGTCCTCAGTTCTTTTCATTCTTTTTTCTTTATTCTGCTCTGCGGTAGTTATTTCCACTATTTTATCTTCCAGGTCACTTATCCGTTCTTCTGCCTCAGTTATTCTGCTATTGACCCCTCTAGACTATTTTTAATTTCATTTATTGTGTTGCTCATCATTGTTTGTTTCATCTTTAGTTCTTCTACGTCCATGTTAAATGTTTCTTGCATTTTGTCTATTCTATTTCCAAGATTTTGGATCATCTTTACTATCATTATTCTGAATTCTTTTTCAGGTAGACTGCCTATTTCCTCTTCATATGTTAGGTGTGGTGGGTTTTTATCTTGCTCCTTCATCTGCTGTGTGTTTTTCTGTCTTCTCATTTTGCTTATCTTACTGTGTTTGGCGTCTCCTTTTTGCAGGCTGCAGGTTCGTAGTTCCCGTTGTTTTTGGTGTCTGTCCCCAGTGGCTAAGGTTGGTTCAGTGGGTTGTGTAGGCTTCCTGGTGAGGGGACTAGTGCCTGTGTTCTGATGGATGAGGCTGAATCTTGTTTTTCTGGTGGGCAGGTCCACATCTGGTGGTGTGTTTGGGGGTGTCTGTGGACTTATGATGTTAGGCAGCCTCTCTGCTAATGGGTGGGGTGTGTTCCTATCTTGCTAGTTGTTTGGCATAGGGTGTCCAGCCATGTAGCTTGCTGGTCGTTGAGTGAAGCTGGGTGCTGGTGTTGAGATGGAGATCTCTGGGAGATTTTTGCTGTTTGATATTATGTGGAGCTGGGAGGTCTCTTGTGGACCAGTGTCCTGAAGTTGGTTCTCCCACCTCAGAGGCACAGCACTGACTCCTGGCTGCAGCACCAAGGGCCTTTCATCCACACGGCTCAGAATAAAAGGGAGAAAAAGTAGAAAGAAAGAAAGGAAGAAAGAAAGAAAGGAAGGAAGAAAGAAAGGGAGGGAGGAGGGAAGGAAGGAGAGAAGGAAGGAAAAAAAGAAAGAATATACAGTAAAATAAAATAAAGTAAGATAAAATATAATAAAGTTATTAAAATGAAAAATAATTATTAAGAAAAACAATTTAAAAAACGGATGGATAGAACCCTTGGACAAATGGTGGACGCAAAGCTATACAGACAAAATCTCACACAGAAGCATACACATACACACTCACAAAAAGAGGAAAAGGGGAAAAAATAATACATCTTGCTCTCAAAGTCCACCTCCTTAATTTGGGATGATTCGTTGTCTATTCATGTATTCCACAGATGCAGGGTACATCAAGTTGATTGTGGAGCTTTAATCCACTGCTTTTGAGGCTGCTGGGAGAGATTTCACTTTCTCTTCTTTGTTCTCACAGCTCCGGGGGCTCAGCTTTGGGTTTGGCACCGCCTCTGCGTGTAGGTCGCCGGAGGGTATGTGTTCTTGGCTCAGACAGGACGGGGTTAAAGGAGCCGCTGATTCGGAGGCTCTGGCTCACTCAGGCCGGGGGGAGGGAGGGGTATGGATGCAGGGCAAGCCTGCGGTGGCAGAGGCCGGCATGACGTTGCACCAGCCTGAGGCGCGCCGTGCGTTCTCCCAGGAAAGTTGTCCCTGGATCCCGGGACCCTGGCAGTGGCGGGCTGCACAGGCTCCCCGGAAGGGAGGTGTGGAGAGTGACCTGTGCTCGCACACAGGCTTCTTGGTGGCGGCAGCAGCAGCCTTAGCGTCTCATGCCCGTCTCTGGGGTCCAGGCTTTTAGCCGCGGCTCACGCCCATCTCTGGAGGTCCTTTAACCAACGCTCTTAATCCCCTCTCCTCACGTGCCAGAAAGCAAAGAGGGAAGAAAAAGTCTCTTGCCTCTTTGGCAGGTCCAGACTTTGCCCCGGACTCCCTCCCCACTAGCCGTGGTACACTAGCCCATTCAGGCTGTGTTCACGCCGACAACCCGAGTCCTTTCCGTGCGCTCCGACCGAAGCACGATCCTCAGCGCTCAGCCCCGCCTGCCCCGGCGGGTGAGCAGACAAGCCTCTCGGGCTGGTGAGAGCTGGTCGGCGCCGATCCTCTGTGCGGGAATCTCTCCGCTTTGCCCCCCGCACCCCTCTTGCTGTGCTCTCCTCCGCCGCTTCGAAGCTCCCCCCTCCGCCACTCGCAGTCTCCGCCCTCGAAGGGGCTTCTAGTGTGTGGAAACCTTTCCTCCTTCACAGCTCCCTCCCACTGGTGCAGGTCCCGTCCATATTCTTTTGTCTCTGTTTATTCTTTTTCCTTTTGCCCTACCCAGGTACGTGGGGAGTTTCTTGCCTTTTGGGAGGTCTGAGATCTTCTGCCAGCTTTCAGTAGGTGTTCTGTAGGAGTTGTTCCACGTGTAGATATATTTCTGGTGTATCTGTGGGGAGGAAGGTGATCTCAGCATCTTACTCTTCCGCCATCTTCCCCTTATCCCAAGATATATTTTTAAGTAAAAGAAAAAAAAAACTGCAAGTTGCCAAAGGGTACATAGAGTATAATACAGTTTATATAGAACTTTAAAACATACATATTACTATCGTGTGTTATGGATGCATAAATAAATATCTAATAATTTAAAAGAGTGTATTAAACTAGTTTTTATTCAGTTGAGAATGGAGGGAAATGGAATAAGGAAAGACTACATTGTTGGATGTTCATAATTATACTGTTCTATTTCCTTAACATAAAAAAATCTGATGAAATATATATTTTCCTTTTAGTTAAAGTGAGTGATGAGTATATTGTATAAGGTTTACTTTCATCATTCTATGTTCTTGTTTTTCACATTTTTTATAATACGATATTTTGAAGAAAAAATGTTATCTGTTGTGTTGGGAATAGATTCTAAAGCAGGAAACAAGAGGCTAACATAATGAGTGGTCCAGGTGTGAGATGATAATGACTTGGACTCTAATAGTAGTCACCAAGTGACAAATGATTTGAGGACATTCTTTAACTTTATCGTTGACAAAACTTTCTGATAAAAAATGCTGAGGCATAAAAAATATGACCTCTGTTTCTGGCTTGGGCAGCACAGTTGATGGGGAAATGTTGAGGAAGAATCATATTTTGGGTAGGAGTTAAACTGAGAGTTAACATTTTGGATATTTAAATTTAGGTATCTGTTAAGTATCCAAGAAAATATTTCCAGAAGGCAACTGGGTATATAAGTTAGAGGTTAAGAGAATGGTCAGGTCTGGAAATATAAATTGGGAAGTTAGCATATAATGATATTTAAAGTTATGAGACTCAAATATATCACTTAAGGAGAGAATGAAAATGGAGGAAAGGGGAGACTTAAGAACTGTTTCCTGGGGCTCTTCATAA
The DNA here is from genome assembly GCF_964374135.1 of Grampus griseus. Lineage (NCBI taxonomy): Eukaryota > Metazoa > Chordata > Mammalia > Artiodactyla > Delphinidae > Grampus > Grampus griseus. Next base: position 62,740,134 of record NC_139003.1, read on the forward strand.
TTACAGTACCTGAAAGAGGTCTGAAAAGAATAGAAGGCAGCTTAGTATATAAGAAGGCATGACCATTGCATCAAGAAAAATGTTAGGAGAGTGTGAAGTCTAAAAATTAAATTTCATGAAGTGAAACAGATGATACAAATGCTATAGATAGTTGATTAATATGAGACCTGTGGATTGAATTAAAGTGATAAAAAATTAGGCAGAACAGATGAGAATTATTTTTAAGTTGGGAATTCTTACAGCATATTTATATTGTAATGGGAATTAGTAGAGAAGAATATATTGATGATGGATATAAAGAATAGCATATATGTCAGAGCAAAAGCCTTGTATGAAGGAAATGCAAATGGATCAAGTACACAGTGGAGGAGCCATCCATTGGCATAGTCTCATCCAGTGTAACGGGAGGAAGGAAAAACATGTAGGTACATATGCGAATAGTAATTGGATTTGAACATGGAAAAATGATTCCATTCTCACCTGATTGATTGTATGTTCTTGATGAAATAGGAAGAAAGATTACCACCTGAGAGTGGGAAAGGAGAAGGGGGTAATAATAAAGGTCTGAGAAGAGAAGGACTGAGATAGTGATCTCAGAGAGGGAAATAGTGAATTCGGGAGGGAAATTTACATATGGGTCATACTCACTCAGTAAATAATGGTGGGGTAAATGGATTCCGGGAAAGCAAAGGAAACAGTTCAGAGAAGAGTTTGAGAACAGAGAGTGGAGGGTGAGGGCAAATGGAGGTGATAGAGTGAAATAGTCTAGATGTTCAGAGGTACGTACATGGGATTAAAATTCTGAGTGAAGTGGGTGACTTGAAATGCTTGGAATTCTGCTCAACACTGAGGAAATGAGCATGTAAATCGTGAACATGTAAATAGCATGTAAATAAGTACTAATGGTCACTTAGTGGAAGGTGGGTATTAGTTTGAATTATGAATTGCTTATTGTGAGTGGGCTCTTTGGCAGGAAGTTCCATACAGTGGTGGGCATGTGGGAGAGGAATAGCAGCTTTACCCAGTTGATATGGAATTTTAGGGCCTCTCTTAAATCCTGTAGTGGGATTAGGGTTCTATATTCAAACTGATATCGATACAGTTCTTGATCTCTCAGTGAGTATAGTCTCAATCATAGTTCAGAACACAGTGTTTATTTAACTTAGAAATAAACATTTTAAAAAATAGTAACTTTGACAAATACAATTTAGTATGCATTAATTTGCTATAGGATAGGGGAGGGTGATATTCACACCTGGTGGGCTCCTTCATCCTTAGCCCATTTTTTTCTTAATGGTCCACTGCAAACAGGCATTTTCTGTTGGAGATTTATCATCCCTTAAGGCAATTCACTTGTGTATGATTTAAAATGGAAATTAAGATAGAAAAAAATACAACTTGTTTTCTAATACCTAACAATAGTTAAATAGTTAACAATAATTAATAGTATCAAATCTCTCCAACTAGAAATTTATACAAGTGTATTATTCTAGCTCCTAGTAGAAATGTTTCCAGAAATATGATCACATACTGCACTTTACTATAATCAAGGACACATAAGAAATGGACAGCAAAATGATTTCTGCTTGTTTATCACAGCTTCAGTCTAGAAACAGACCACTCTACTTTTCAGTGCCTCCTTATATTCTTACAAGATACAGAAATACAATATTTCAATTCTACTTTATATTTCTAGGTGCATCTTGGCATTCAGTACTCATCTCTGTTCTCTATTTACTGACCAGTGAAGTCATCTTTCCGTGGTTAGCCTGGGTACTAGGAAACTCAAGCTAATTTGAATGTCCCAATGCAAGTCTCTCACGAGGTACCCTAGTCTTTGTTTATGAGTGTAACCATGGTTTAACCAGCTTCAGTCCTTGCTCTTTTTTTTTTTTTTTTTATAGGCGGGTAGTTGTTTTACATTGTTGTGTTAGTTTCTGCTGTACAGCAGAGTGAATCAGTTATACGTATACATGTATCCCCTCCTTTTTAGATTTCCTTCCCAGTTAGGTCACCACAGATCACTGAGTAGAGTTCTCTGTGCTGTACACTAGGTTCTCATTAGTTATCTATTTTATATACCTAGTAGTGTATATATGTCAAGTCCTTGCTCTTGTTCTTTTGGCCTTATTTCAGTGGGTCGCTTATACTAATACTATTTGTTATAAGCTTCCTCTGGTCCTTTTGGATTTAGTCATGAGAAAATATTAGGTATTTATTTTTATTTTCACACTGTTTAGAGCTCACCTTTCCTACTATAATGGCCCTACTTCATCTTTTGCTTTGTCTAGAAAATACCAACCTTAAAAATATCCACTTATATAAGTCTGGCTTAGGCTCACTTCCCCAAACTCAACTCTCCCAACTTGAGTGTCCACTCATTAAAAGCTAAATTCAGTTCCCCTTTGTTAGGTCCTTGAATTCACCAAGGCTTTCTTGGGCCTTTACACGTGTTCATTCCTTTGTTTCCAACATTATCCCCACTTCCTCCTCCTCCTCCTCTACTCTTTAATTACTACTCCTCCTTCAGGTGTCTCTTTAGAGGTCATTTGTTTCTTGACCTGGTGGCCAGTTGCTTCTCCGTACTTTTATTCTCCTAGTAGGTCTGATTAAGTGATCCTTTCTATGCTCCCAAAGTCCTCCCCTATCACCGTCCTGGTGAAGCTGTACTTTGTTTATATAACTCTACTCCTCATTATACCATCAGCTCCATGAGAATAAAGACTTTATACATTTTGCTCACTGCCACATCCTCCTGAACTGTATATGCTCAATTAAGATCTCTTAAATCAATATATGTGTACTTCTTCTGACCCAAAATATTAAGAAATATTTAAATTCAGAATCTTAAAACATATACTTTTATATTTTTATTTGAATCTGAATCTCAAATAGTGATCACAAATAGCATCCAAAATAGCATGGATAGTTGTGAAATTACTTATTGGACATTTTCTTTTGCTGTGTTATGCAGATAATTTCCTAACTTTCTGCTATGTTTCAATTGCATGAATTTGAAGGCCAGCAATATATGGGAAGTGTTACCGGTCAGATTGCTATGCTGGATTTATTCAGTTTTGTTTTATTTAACTGTAGTGTAAAGAGTTTCAATTAGCACACTGGCAGCAATAAAATCCTTTGTCAATACATTATAGTAATATTCTAAGCATGAATGCACTTTAGTAAGGACACATATCATTAGTAATGAAGTGGTCCTTTGACAGATTAAAAAAAAAAAAAAAACTAAGCAGAATGAGCTAACATGCATTTTGCTTATCAGGTAGAGACTGGAAACAAGTTGCACCATGAAGCAAGCTACAGATTACAAAAGTTAGTAGTTGCCCCAAACTTTCCTGAATATGAAAGTTTGAAATTATGTGATGAAATTATTCTTCTTTCCTAGTTTATGAGTTAAAACATCAATGCTTTCACTTTTAAGAAGTGACAAATTAACAACATTATAGAAATTTAAAATATATATTTCTAGTTTGATGCTGCTGGTTATTAGAGGAGATGAAAAAGCTGAAAATTTAATTGATAAAATGATTTACCAAAGGAGCCATAGCTCATAAATGACACAAATGCACCTAGTAGCCAAATGTTCTGATTTATATCTAAATAGAAGTCCCTATCTGGATTATTGGTTCTAGAAATGTATGTTTCAGATAACCAAGTGGAAGTTTACAAAATTATCCTCCTCCCTCTTGCCTGCATCATCCCTTCCTGCAGAAAACCTGTACCCAGACTTCCTTTCCTGATATATACATCAGTTGACGCCATCTAGGCATCAATAACAGACTATGCTGTGCTGCACTGAAACAGAATTGATAATCGAATAAAATCTTCATAACATGAGGACTGTTCTCTTGCAGAAAGATGAGTTATTGCATGTTAATCTCATTGTAGAATATAAGACACTTGTAATTAAAATTTTCTGAGTCAATATAAACCTTGGATTACATATTTCCAAGGAGACAGTGTTGTTTGTGTCACTATTACATACGTGGAGGGATTTAAACAAATGCAGAGTGAAGTACAGAGAAGTAGAGGTTCTGACATAGCAGCTAACATGACCAGAAAATTAGCACAGTATTATTTCAATTTAAAACATGATATTGGACCACTTGAAAAAATAGTCTTTAAGTTGAGCATCATGAGATGCTACAAGCTTATTTAAACAGTTAATTTGCTTAGCAATTCTTATAATTTAAAAATAACAGTAAGCTTTAATAGAACCTGTATGCAAATCATTATAAAATCTGGATTATTTTGAATTAATGAAATTTAAAGTCCTTGTCTTTTATTGTTATATTTACTTAGCTTAATCCTTTCTAATTTTCCACTCACTCACCTAAGAAGCAAATTTATACTATAATTTTTCCAACCTTGTAAACATCAGATTTGTGTTAGAAATTTCCTCTCTAAACTCTAGAGGGTTGAAATATAAGTGAAGACTCACTCATTTCTGACTCCATTAGCTATTCTCATTAACAGTGAGTTGCACTGGGTTGCACAGGGTTGATGTGGAGATGGATAGTTTGATTTTGCTGTATCTATCTCTTAGTCCTCCAAAAGTCTTCTTTGCATTAATTAAAGTCACTTTAATTAATTTTATTTTGAGATTTGAGAATGTCTGTCTAACCAAAGGCAATTTTTGATATAGTTCCTTGAATCATAAAGAAGACAATCTATACTATAACACTGTAAAGGTCCAAATCACAGTTTGGCAATCAGCTGGCAGGGAGATTTCCACTCAATCATCACATCACCTTACATTTCTATGGATGTGAAATTGGTATAATGATGCTATTAGAATTTTTAAGGATTAAATGAGATAATTCAGATAAAGCAGTTAATACAATGACTGGCACACAATAAGCACCGAACAAACCTAGCTATTAATAATTTTTTCCACCGTTACTTAATTTTTGAGAATCACTGGCTGAGATAATATTGCTTTTTGAAAATTAATTAGGGTACAAAAATGTATCAAATGAAAAAAGCCTGCTTTGAGCGAAGATGATATTTTTAATCCACTCCCATCCCCCTGAGCCTCATTTAATACAACAAAATCAGAATAAAACAAAAAGAATCAAACTCTACATTCAAAGAGAAAGAAATGATCAAAATCTAATCTCCTGATCATGAAGAATATCTACCCAACAGGGAAATAGGGATAAAACATGAAGCTTATACAGAGTTCCTCAAAAGCAGGAAGGATATATAGACTCAGCTAAAAGAAATGTTCAGCCTTGAAATGCTCTAATAAAGACATTTGATTAGAGCCATAACATCTAGGTTGGGCAAGTCATTCCCTGATTGGGAAGTGCCCCGGGTCCTCATTCAACCTCGCAGAACAGCAGGAGAGGTGGAGCTAAGAGATGAGGAAGAGCACTCACCAGCGATGCCTTTAGTTCCCACCATAAAGGCTGCAAACTGAAGGAGATGTGGAAGAATGAAACAGGGAGAGGAAAGAGGGAGCACAGCACCGAGATCCTAAGATTAAAAAGGTTTTACTGTCAATCTATGATGGCTTCTTGCTGAGGGAGTTTATGAGACTAACAGCTGAATGGGACAGTAGAACCATTCACCCTGCCTTCTCAGCACAATGTGGCAGCAACACTGCAACAAATAGCTGGCTCACTCTCAACTGTAGGTTATAACTAGAAAGGAAGAGGCTTGGGACTTGGGCATACATATGCATAGGTAAGGGGAAAAACACAGTAAGCAAAAAGCAAATATATGTCTGATATAAAGTGGCAAAGCACAGAGAGAAAATCTTAATACTAACAAGTAAATAAACAGTACATGTTTCCAATGACAAGGACATTTTGTATGTCAGCATATAATTTCACCCTCATCCTTAAATGATAGTTTAGCTGTATATAAAATTATACACTGAAAATATTTGAAGTAGATTTTTAGTTTACTAATTGCTTCCTTGGACTAGTGGATGTTGTGTTTTCTAGCTCATTGAACAAGCTAGGTAGCCCTTCGTGGATGCCAATTTTAGGCAGAAAGCTAAGTTCCAGCTTGTGACTTGCAAAGGCCAGACATATCACCCTACACAGACATTTCAGTGCTAGCATCCAGTTTTGTGTTTGTTTATTGAAGGATAATTGATTTACAATGCTGTGCCAATCTCTGCTGTACAGCAGAGTGACTCAGTTATACACATACAGACATTCTTTTTTTAAATATTCTTTTCCATTATGGTTTATCCCAGGAGATTGGATATAGTTCCCTGTGCTATACAGTAGGACCTTGGTGTTTATCCATTCTAAATGTAATAGTTTGCATCTACCAACCCCAAACTCCCAGTCCACCCCTCTCCCTCCCCTCTCCCCCTTGGCAACCACAAGTCTGATCTCCATGCCTGTGAGTCTGTTTCTGTTTTGTTGATAGGTTCATTTGTGCCATATTTTTAGATTCCACATCTAAGTGATATCATATGGTATTTGTCTTTCTTTTTCTGACTTACTTCACTTAGTATGATAGTCCCTAGTTGCATTAGCATCCAGTTTTAAGACCATCAGATTGGGTATACTGTGAGCCATTTTTTAATAAATACTGCTCACTGCTTGGTCTTTGTGTTGCCTCTGGCACTTGGGAATTTCAGTTTGTTACTCTTTTTTTGTCTGTTTTTTACGTTTATCCAGGATCTCTATTCATTTGGAAAAGCACCAGCCCCCCACATTGCATAGAAGTTTTTCACTCTGCTTTTTAAAATTCTCTCCCTTTGCCTTCACAAAGAGCAAAATTTCATAGTTTTTCCTATACCTTACTAGCTGCTTCTCAGTCTCTTTTGTAATTAATTATTAAATGTTGACATTATTCTAAATTGGCCCTAATTCTTTGGTCTGGGTTATTCTGTTGTTATGGCTATATTTTTTTCTATGTGGACAACTGGAAAGGTTATTATAATTATTTTGAAAGTTCTCTTCTCTTGAAGGCTATGACTGTTCTCAGAGCTTACTTGCTACCTAGGTTGTGTCTCCAAGAGAGAAGGCATGGAGCCTGGATGCTGCATGTTTGGTGATCATCCAACCTCTCTCTTTTGCTCAGTCACATCTCCCTGGAGACATTACAACTTCTACTTAAAGTGTTTCAACAATTTTACTTTTTCCTTCATATTTTAGTATATGTAGCACTATTGTAAGAAGCAATATATTTTCATTGTAAAAAAAGATTACAAAAAATACAAAAAAGTATTTAAAAATAAAATACATAAAAGTAAATACATAAAAAATAACATATATTTCTACCACGAGGATATGATTGTTACTGACATTTTTTTGACTATCATTTCAACAGTCTCTCCATGCTCATATTGAAAGGAATAAATGGATGCAATTTTGTAAGTATTTTCTTTACATGCTTTAAGACTGTCACATGTCACATGATTTAATTGAGTTTAAATTTCAAAGAAGAAAAACAAAATGAAGGGTAACTAATAGTCAATCAAAACCATCTTTAAAGGGGTCTTTCCCAATGTAATTAATTAAACTTCAAGGTCATGACTATCAATATCTTCCCTATACCTACTGAGTAATCTACTCATAGACAGATTTACTGAATTGTATTTTACCAATATTCAGAAAAGAGAGTAGCTGTAATGTCCTCTTATTGAAAGGACTGTAAGCATCTCAAAGTTAAATCTCCAATGTGAAACTCCTGGTCTCCACCTCCAAGCCTCCTCTTCCTGCAGTCTGCCTATCTCTGAAATAGTAACTTTATTCTGTCAATTGTTCAGGCCAAAAACTTTTAGGCATCTCTGTCTCTTTACTTTCCCTTATACTCCAAATCCAATCTCTCATTAAATTCTGTCAGTTGTGTTTTCTGGATATCCTTATAACCCAATCACTTTTCACTCAGCGTAGTTATAATCCTAATCAACATAACTTGCATCATTCATATGAACTACTGAAATAGTATATTTTTACTGCTGTAGCATATTTTAATACCAAGGTCCCTTTGCTTTGCCCACAGAGTTAGGTGCAGTGCGCAATCCCATAGCTGGGGGAAGTCAGATAGCAGTGGCCAACTGTACCTGCTACGAGTAGAAATATCTAAGAAGTTTTCATGGCAATATAGAAGATAAATATAACTCGAGGAGTGTAGATAATTAATTTTCAGTGTGTGATAATTTTCTCTAATATATCATGGGCCAAAGTAAGAAATAAATAAATGTCACAGATTCTAAAATTTAAAAAGAAGCAAACAACAGAAGGGAGGGCTGCAGAGCAAAAGATAGGCAATTGTGAAGATCTGTAAACACCCATCAGTAAATCTCATGACAATGACTCCAGTAGAAATGAACCTCATAAACTTAATGGAACACAGTCCAGTGATATTTTGTCCCTTGAAAAAGAATCTGATGAAATATGGAGTCAGAGACTCACCTGTGGGCAGCGCTGGGATGAGCTGAGAAGCAGGAGATGCCGTGGGCCCTTGAACCCCGGCCTCAGCCATCTAGAGCCACGAGATACAGTGTGTGCAGGCCTACGACCATGACATGTGGACAGGTAAGATGGGTGGGAGCCCTCCTGCCTGCAGTATGGACTGCAGCCCACCATGGACCCTCTAATCCTGCCGTGGACACCACCATCCAGTTATGGCCCCCCACTCCTGCTGCAGACACCCTCATCCCTTAGCCCACAAGAGGTCTTCTGGGATGGGTTAGAACTCCACCTAGAAGAAGAGACAGGGCGTGCCCTAACCACAGCAGGTGTAGATGGGATTCTGGATGCAGATGGTTGGTCCACGTGAGTTCCACATAGAGAGAGAGAGAGAAAGAGAGAGGGAGGGAGGGAGGGAGGAAGAAAGAAAGAAAGAAAAAGAAAGACGGAGTCAGAAACATAAACAGCTGATTAAATATGTAGAGAGTAGCGATAGCTTATGGAAAATTTTAGAGGGAGAATCAGACAACTTAGAATGAGAAGATCGGGAAAATGAAGAAAATAACCATAGGGTACCAGAATAAAGAACATAACTGAAAATGTTTCTTAAGATGGTGGTCCAGGAAATGAAAACAGACTCATCATAGAAACACAGTAAACCACACACTTTATGTGACCTTCAACAAAGTCCTTCACTGTGTGCACAGTGTACAAGCAGTGAGACTGGCCATATTTGAAAAATGTAGCATCTCACGCATGTGTGCAGTCTGAGTTCCTAGACCCTATTGATTCAGAATATACTTTCAAGAACATAGATACTTTTATACCAGTTTTTCATTTCTGTCTGGAAATTTAGTTTACATTTCTGAGCACACATTTCAATTCAGAATTGTAGGGGCAAAAAAGCTTTCTTGTATCTCCTCATTTTGTTGAAATGTTTGCCCTCAACATGTAAGAGTATTCTATTCACACAATGGCCAGACCCAGCTTCCTTTCTGGAACAATTGTACCCAGAAAGCATTCTTCACAGTATAAATCTGTTCCTGTGAAATTCTTTTTCTACATGATCCATGGAGGTGAAGACAGAGAGCAAGAGATATATCATTACATACTCTGGATTTTTTCCTTCTTGATCTATTTACACAGCTCTGCCCAAGCAGAGTCTGAATTTTGCTGTTTCACACTGGTTAAGAAGATTCACTCTGGCTATGAAGCGCCTCAAATAGTAGTGGATAAAACAATGTTTAACACAACACACACCCCAGGAGGTGTTTTTCTTGAGTAAATAAAAGAGTGATGTCTTTACTGGATGACCTCCCTCAGGATCTGGACAAAATATCATTCATGTATTTGCACCCAAAGATAGTTCCCTGATTGTTGCAATACAACCAAGAAGTATTGATGTTTTTAGGGCAGCCTCCTTTTGAACACTCATCCATAGATTTTGAATTCAAATGGAGATTGTATCATACTAAGTTCCAGTTGATCCAACTTTGCAAACTCACGGAGCCAGAAGAGTTCTTTCGTTATGGGTTCACACAAAGTCTATAAAGTCCATTGAAGGAGGATATTCTGTTATCATCACAAAAATATGAACAATAATAACAAAGGTAACAGAATTACCAGGAGAAATTTCCAGCTTCTCTTAGAGGTGGTTCGCATGAGTGCTTCCTATGGCTATGGAAGCCTAGAAACGAGTAGTTCATAAGACATTTAAACTTCTAGTGAGTTCAGTGGAAAATGTGTAAACACAAAAAGAATCAAAGATATTGTAAATGTCTCTGTCACTGCGAACAAAATTAAGAATCTGGGTCAATATCTCTTCATATAACCAATGCCCAAACCACCAATCAAGTAAGTGATAGGCACATGAGACCTTCAGATAATGAGCGAAGAAAGGGCTTTTCTTTCTCCCAGACATTGAAAAATAATAGCATACAAGCTGAATCTAAGTAAGCATAGCCCATCCTATCAGGAAATAAACTATATTGATAGTATTATCAGAAGAACTACATTCCAGCTTTAAAAGAAAAGTTTATATTCTGTACAGATACAACTTCTTCGTCTTCAGAAGAAGATAACCAACAAGACAGACAATACACAAGTAGTGGAAGTTGTTCCTCCAATCCTGGTCATAGCTAATTCAGAAATGACAGCAGAGGGACAGTCCACAGATGCTGAAGAAAGAGTTCCATGGACCCTGTCCACTGAGGCACCGAGTGTGGTGTCAGCCAGGGTGGTTATAGCAGCACAACTGTTGATGTCCCACCACCACAGTCAGAACTGAGTGCAGAACAGGATGCTCCTTGGGTTGTGAGGCCTGGAAACATGACAAACAGAAAGTTTCTCTCACCTCAGAATTATTTACACCAGGACATTGAAACTGGATAAATAAATACAGTATGAAAAAAAAATGTTTATAGTGTCATTTTATTCATTAACATAGGAGAAAAATACTGAAAAACAATAGCTGAATAATCTGTAACATTTACAAAAATATGTCATTCATTTTTTTCTGGTATTTTTGTTTTTTTATTTTTATTTTGGCATATAGTTAGTTAACAATGTTGTGTTAGTTTCAGGTGTACAGCAAAGTGATTCAGTTATACACATACATGTATCTATTCTTTTTCAAATTCTTTTCACTTTTGCGTTACTATAGAGTATTGAGCAGAGTTCCCTATGCTATACAGTAGGTCCTTGTTGGTTATCTATTTTAAATATAGCAGTCTGTACATGTCAGTCCCATACTCCCAATCTATCCGTGCCCACCACCCTTTCCCCCAGTAACCATAAATGAGTCATTGAGTCCGTTTCTGTTTTGTAACTAAGTTCATTTGTATCTTTTTTTTTTAAGATTCGGCATATAAGCTATAGCACATGATATTTGTCTTTCTCTGTCTGACTTCACATAGTATGATAATCTCTAGGTCCATCCATGTTTCTGCAAATGGCATTATTTTGTTCTTTTTTATGGCTGAGTGATATTCCATTGTGTTTATATATATACCACATTTTCTTTATCCATTCCTCAGTCAGTGGACATTTAGGTTGCTTCCATGTCTTGACTATTATAAACTATTATAAACAGCACTGTGATGAACATTGGGGTACACATATCCTTTCAAACTATGTTTTTCTCCAGATACATGCCCGGGAGTGGGAATGCTGGATCATAGCTCTGTTTATAGTTTCTTAAGGAATCTCCATACTGTTCTCCATAGTGGCTGTACCAATTTACATTCCCACCAACAGCGTAGGAGGGTTCCCTTTTCTCCACACCCTCTCCAGCATTTACTATTTGTAGACATTTTGATGATGGCCTTTCTGACTGGTGTGAGGTGATATCTCATTGCAGTTTTTATTTGCATTTCTCTAATAATCAGTGATGTTGAGCATATTTTCATGTGTCTCTTGGCCATCTGTATGTCTTCTTTGGAGAAATGTCTGTTTAGGTCTTCTGCCCATTTTTTGATTGGGCTGTTTGTTGTTTTGATAGTGAGCCACATGGGCTGTTGGTAAATTTTGGAGACTCCTTGCTGGTTGCATCATTTGAAAATATTTTCTCCCATTCTGTGGGTTATATTTTCATTTTGTTTATGGTTTCTTTTGCTGTGCAAACGCTTTTGAGTTTCATTAGGTCCCATTTGTTTATTTTTGTTTTTATTTCCATTACTCTAGGAGACTGCTCGGAAAAGATATTGCTGTCATTTATGTCAAAGAGTGTTCTGCCTATGTTTTCCTCTAAGAGTTTTATAGTATCTAGTCTTACATTTAGGTCTTTAATCCATCTGGAATTTATTTTTGTATATGGTGTTAGGGAGTGTTCTAATTTCATTCTTTTACATGTAGCTGTCCAGTTTTCCCAGCATCAATTATTGAAGAGACTGTCTTTTCTCTGTTGTATATTCTTGCCTCCTTTCACATAGATTAATTGACCATAGGTGCATAGGCTTATCTCTAGGCTTTCTATTCTGTTCCATTGATCTATATTTCTGTTTTTGTGCCACTACCATGCTGTTTTGATAACTGTAGCTTTTTAGTGTAGTCTGAAGTCAGGGAACCTGATTCCTCCAGCTCCATTTTTCTTTCTCAAGATTGCTTTGGCTATTTGGGGTCTTTTGTGTCTCCATACAAATTTTAAGAATTTTTTTGTTCTATTTCTGTGAAAGATGCCATTGGTAATTTGATAGGGATTGCACTGAATCTCTAGATTGCCTTGGGTAGTATAGCCATTTTGACAATATTGATTCTTTCAGTCCAAGAATATGGTATTTCTTTCCATCTGTTTGTGTCATCTTCAGTTTCTTTCATCAGCATCTTACAGTTTCCAGAGTACAGGTGTTTTGCTTCATTAGGTAGGTTTATTCCCAGGTATTTTATTTTTGATGTGATGGTAAATGGGGTTGTTTCTTTAAATTCTCTTTCTGATCCTTCATTGTTAGTGTATAGGAATGTAGGAGATTTCTGTGTATCAACTTTGTATCCTACAACTTCACCGAATTCACTGATGAGCTCTAGTAGTTTTCTGGTGGCATCTTTAGGATTTTCTATGTATAGTATCATGTCATTTGGAAACAGTGACAGTTTTACTTCTTCTTTTCCAATTTGGATTCCTTTTATTTCTTTTTCTTCCCTGATTGCTGTGGCTAGGACTGCCAAAACTATGTTGAATAAAAGTGGCAAGAGTGGACATCCTTGTTTTATTCCTGATGTTAGAGGAAATGCTTTTAGCTAGCTTTTCACAGTTGAGTATGATGTTAGCTGTGGGTTTGTCATATATGGCCTTTATCGTGTTGAGGTAGGTTCCCCCTATGCCCACTTACTGGAGAGTTTTTATCATAAATTGGTGTTGAATTTTGTCAAAAGCTTTTTCTACATCTATTGAGATGATCATATGGTTTTTATTCTTCAATTTGTTAATATGGTGTATCACATTGATTGATTTGCATATATTGAAGAATCCTTGCATCCCTGGGATAAATCTGACTTGCTCATGGTGTATGATCCTTTTAATGTTTTGTTGGATTCGGTTGGCTAGTATTTTGTTGAGGATTTTTGCATCTATATTCATCAGTGACATTGACCTGTAATTTTCTTTTTTTGTGGTATCTTTGTCTGGTTTTGGTATCAGGGTGATGGTGGCCTCATAGAATGAGTTTTGGAGTATTATTTCCTCTGCAGTTTTTTGGAAGAGTTTGAGAAGGATAGGTGTTAACTCTTGTGTAAATGTTAGAATTTGCCTGTGAAGCCATCTGGTCCTAGACTTTTGTTTGCTGGGAGTTGTTTAATCACATTTTCAATTTCAGTACTTGTAATTGGTTTGTTCATATTTTCTATTTCTTCCTGGTTCAGCCTTGGGAGATTGCACCTTTCTAAGAATTTGTCCATTTCTTCTAGGTTGTCCATTTTATTGGCATGTAGTTGCTTGTAGTCTCTTATGATCCTTTGTATTTCTGTGGTATCCATTGTAACTTCTCCTTTTACATTTCTTATTTTATTGATTTGAGCCCTCGTTTTTTGTTCTTTTGTTTTTTTTAGATGAGTCTGGCTAAAGGTTTATCAATTTTATCTTTTCAAAGAACCAACTTTTAGTTTCATTTATCTTTCTATTGTTTTCTTCATCTTTATTTCATTTATTTCTGCTCTTTTCTTTATGATTTCTTTCCTTCTACTAACTGGATTTTGTTTGTTCTTCTTTCTCTAGTTGCTTTAGGTGTAAGGTTGGGTTGTTTATTTGAGATTATTCTTGTTTTTTGAGGTAAGATTGTATAGCTATAAACTTCCCTCTTAGAACTGCTTTTTCTGCATCCCATAAGTTTTGGATCATCATGCTTTTGTTTTCATTTGTCTCTGGGTATTTTTTTATTTCCTTTTTGATTTCTTCAGTGATCCATTGGTTTTTTAGTAGCATATTAGAAGTCAACTACAAGAAAAAATTGTAAAAATCATTTATTGTTCTTCTGGCTGTGATGGGTTAATTATAGCATACTGATACATCTACCCAAAACACAATAAAACCATATGAATTACTAAAAAAATCTGGCTGAAGAAAGCAGAGAGCTGAGAGGCAGCCAGGTATTAAGGGGCCAGGGTCCATGTGTCAGAAAGGCAGAACATGGAAGTGACCCTTATGCTGAATTTTTAATAGTCCTATGTTGCTAGAGGCAGAAAAAGTCAAACTTTGACTTGCCAAGTAGAAAGGGCCTTAAAGCACATTTAAAACTCTTAGGTGAAGTGGAGGTGAACGAGAGTGTGACCTAATCTAACAAAAGCCTTAAAAGGCTTGATAATTTAATAAATGAAAAATAAAATTGTTTACCTGTTTTTATTTCCATGAGATTGAATATATTTTCAATTACTCATTAGACAGTTGTCTTCCTTTATGGATTGGTTGTTCATGAACCCTTGATAATACTGACACTTTATTTGCCATTTCTGTTGTAAAAGTTTTCATCCTATTTTAATGCTATTGGCAAATATAACTGTCTTCTTCTTGATACTGGGTTTCTCAGTATACATAACTACATTAAATTCATGGCATTATTATGTGACTTTTATAACTTCTTTAATATTTACTAATTTTTATAGTCTCCATCAATATAATAAATGAGTAACAAGATTCAATAATACTTCATTCTATTTTATTCACTTTTCTCTTTTGTGCCTTTTTATGGACTCATGGCACCTTATAGGCTTTATATATTTAATCAACAACTGTTACTATTCTGCTTTGAGTATTCAGATTATCACAGATGTCTGCCTAAGGAGACCCTTTTGTGCTTACGTTTCATAGATCTTGGAAAATGTTCTTATTTTCCATCAATCAGATAGTTCAAATGCTCCAAGTTCAGCCATGCCCTAGACATGATTCCTTTTAGCAAAAAAGTGGGAAAATGTTTGTTTTAAATCATTTGATTGTCAAGGTTGCATATTATGGTGACATCGTTTCTAGGCCATTTTAGTAGACAAAATGAGGAAGAATATTTTTTTAAAGGAATATAGGATTGATATATAGTACAATTTAGATGAATTTTTAAAAATTCATTTATTTTATTCTTGGCTGTGTCGGGTCTTAGTTGCAGCACATGGGATCTTCATTGCGGCGTGCGGGATCTTTCGCTGTGGCGCGCAGGTTTCTCTCTAGTTGTGGCATGCGGGTTTTCTCTTTCTGGTTGTAGTGCATGGGCTCCAGAGCACGTGGGCTCTGTAGTTTGCAGCACACAGGCTCTCTAGTTGAGGCACACGGGCTCAGTAGTTGTGGCACGCGGACTTAGGTTGCCCTGTGGCAAGTGGGATCTTTGTTCTCTTACCAGGGATCAAACCCACATCCCTAGCATTGGAAGGCGATTCTTTACCACTGGACCACCAGGGAAGTCCCAGGAAGAATATTTTTTAAATGAGTTGATATTCACTTTGTTAATTTGAATTAGCATTATTAGCTCTATAAATGTATACCTCTCTCTTATTGAAGACCTGGGTTATCAACAAAGCACTAATTTACTTTATCTAACAGTATAAAATGAATTCAACTAATTTTTATCTTATATAGTTCATAATAACCGAGCTATAGTTTTCTCCAACCCCAAGAAACAAAACCAGGAACACTTGCTAGTCACCTACTTCGGCAAATCAAGGGAGAAATCTAGGCAACTGGCCTTGTGCTGCTGAATGGGTTGGTGCCAGCCAGATAGGAGTTAGATAAGGAATTCCTTAGAAAGAAAAACTTAGTTTCGGTGTTAGACTACCTCAGTTTAACCCTAAGTTCCCCACTAAGTAGTTGCATAATTTTTATTTTATTATGCCATTGAAATTGAGTAATTTATTGGTTTTAACAACCTATACTATCGCAATTAAGGATAGTATAGAAAGTTATAATAATGGCTCCCAATGTATCATGTCTCCCTGTGTCCATACTGCAGTTGGTAGGTGAGAGGCCAACATGGGGAAGAAGGCAGGCACCCCTGCTGACAGCCAGCACCATAGCCGCAGACACATGAGGAAGACTAGTTTGGACTTTCTCTCCCAGCTGCATGAATGAGAGCAAATAAGATCATTAGAAAAACCACTCAGTCGGCTATCAGAATTATGATATATAAAGTCATTTTTTGAGCCTCTAAATTTGGGATTATTTGTTATGTGGAAATAAATAAGTGATGCAAAATTTTTGGATTTAATTCTAAGAGTAATGGGGAGCCACTGAAAATATTTAGGAAAAAAAAGGTGGAATGATCAGATTTTATAGAAGATGAGATGGAAGAAATTAAATTTTTTAAACAGAGAGTCTCATTTGCAGGATATATTTTGGAGTTGAGAGTTGCATTTTAAGCCAAGAGAATATGGAGTACACAAAGATCATCATTCAGAATGAAGTTCATAAAAAATTTAGCATTTAACATGTGGGCAGAGTAGAGTACCTGTCAAATTAGACAAAACAATCCAAAAGGAAAATGTTATGGTATCAAGGAAACCAAGGGAGAATGGTAGTTTTTTAGGAGTAAATCATTTTCAATAATATTAAATTATCCTGAGAGGCTGGGAATATATGCCATCAACTGAGATAGAACTTACTGTTTAAATTATCTCATTTAGTAATATTTGGGTAGTAGCACATGGAAAGAATCTATTAGTAAGTCCCTCTTGTACTTTTTTTTGTTTTAAAAAAAAGTGAAAAAACAAAAAACAGCCTCCAGTTGGGCTTTGATATTTACCAAATGTATGTCTAAAACTAAAAGATTACAGGATTTTGAAAACAATAAGAACTTATGTTATATGCATTAATAATGGTATAATTACAAAAAAACACTGGCCTTCACTGGCTTATTGGTTCTTCACAAATACAATAGAAATCACATGGAGGGTCTTATACTTCCTATTACATCATTAAAAATAACACATTAGGGCTTCCCTGGTGGCGCAGTGTTAAAGAGTCCGCCCGCCGATGCAGGGGACATGGGTTTGTGCCCCGGTCCGGGAAGATCCCACAAGCCGCAGTGCAGCTGGGCCCGTGAGCCATGGCCGCTGAGCCTGCGCGTCCGGAGCCTGTGCTCCGCAACGGGAGAGGCTGCAACAGTGAGAGGCCCGCGTACCGCAAAAAAATAAAAATAAAAATAAAAATAACACATTAAAGTTAGTTACACGTAACATGCATAGAGCTCCTCACTACTTAGACTCTTTGGTCCCAAGACAATAATCCAACCTTTTAAAATTGCTTTTCATTGGTTCTTGACAAGTGCCATTTTAATTATTAATTCCTTAATGCTTTCTAAGAGAAAAACTTTACTACTGTGCACAAAATCCTCTGAGAGAATGATGTTCTAGGAAAAGATTGCATCCACAAACACATGATGAAAACTCCAAATTCTGTAATCTTTTATCTACGGTAGAGGAACAGGCTCGCTTGTGAGACCCTTGACACCAAGATATATGTATATATATTTTTTGTGTGTGTGGTACGCGGTCCTCTCGCTGTTGTGGCCTCTCCCGTTGCGGAGCACAGGCTCTGGACACGCAGGCCCAGCGGCCATGGCTCACGGGCCCAGATGCTCCACGGCATGTGGGATCTTCCCAGTCCGGGGCACAAACCCGTGTGTGCCCTGCATCAGCAGGCGGACTCTCAACCACTGCGCCACCAGGAAAGCCCCCAAGAGATATTTTTAGAAGATTTTAAATCTTGGGACGTCCCTGGCAGTCCAGTGGTTAAGACTTCTTCCAATGCAGCAGGTGCGGGTTCAATCCCTGGTCAGGGAGCTAAGATCCCACATGCCTCACAGCCCAAAAACCAAAACATAAAAACAGAAGCAATACTGTAACAAATTCAATAAAGACTAAAAATGGTCCATATCCAAAAAAATTCTTTTTTAAATCTCTTTCAAAGATTTAGTTCCTCAGGGTTTTCCTTAAGTTTATATTCCAGAGAAACTCCCGATTGATTTATCAAAGTAAACACTTAGGAAATGAACAAACTAGCATTTAAAATTAATTATGCCTCAGTGCAGCATCCATATACTTGTCTCTGATTTTTATCTGCACAAAGTGGCTTAAGGCAGTGTTCTCCAAACTGTTATTCTTAAAGTACTAATAAACATGTCCTAGCATCCTCACAGCAGCCTCCATCATGCAAGACATTGTGTATCTTTACAGCCTGCATGAGGGATAAAGGGTGGGAATTGTGAGCACTGGTCAGGCACTTCACCCAGCTACCTACTCACCATCAAGCCACCTGGTCAGAAAAAAAAAATGTTTTTTTTCCTGAGGTCCTTTCCAAGACAGGAAATAACAGGAAGAAAGAACAGTTTCAAGCCCTGCCAAAAGATAGTAACAGGGATCAGATATACCTTTCTACTTGAAACCACTAAAAAACTGGATAAAATACATGAAGCAATGATTTCAAGACATTGGGCATCAGGAAATAAAGGATAGTGATCCATGAGAAATAGGAAACAAACAAGATAAGTATGTATCTGCTTATATATACATATGTCAAGATATATCAAATTTTATAAATGTGCAGTTTATTGTGTATCAATTATATATCTCAGTAAAGCAATTAAAAAAAACTACTGTTCTGAAAAATATTTATGTTAATTGGTGGTCTCTCTTAATTAGTTGTGCATATTCATCTTCTTAAATTACCAGGATTCTGTGAAACACAGACTCTTTCTGTGAAAGAATAGAGGGAAAAAACAGAAATACAAACTTAAGTTGTTGTGGTAATTAAATTTTAACTTGAAAACTGGAAAACAACAGACGGTAAATATTCTATACTCACGTATGAAAACTGTTTATGAATACAATGGTGGAGATTCAGAAAAGCACTATGGCTCTCCTAAGGGTTTTGTATTTCTGTCAAAGGCCCTTATGAAAATTCTACAGGAAATTTGGGTAAAATAAATCTAGTGAGGGTCGTAAATGAAATGGTGTCTTATTCTTTTAGCTTTATGATTTTTACTGTCCACTTACCTTGAATCATTGGAAAAGGCTGCATATTGAAGGGAGATGAAGTTACATTCATCTGATAAGAATCCAAAGCAGAAAGTGATAAAAGAACGAGAAGGATATACATATGGCTCTTAAGTTCTTTTTTTCTGAACAAATCCTTTAAAAAAATAAAAGAAATGGATATCCTGTTTCTATTGTCAGGGCAACCTCCATCTCTAATCTATAATTTGAGGCTAAGAGATCCTTTTAGTCTTCGAATTTGAACCAAGTAATTTTTTTTTAATTTTTATTTAAGCTCATGTAAAGTTATGATGGTAAAAAAAATTCCCTGTTAAAGATGAACAAGGATTTTTATCAGTCTTTTATTATTGGTGTTTGTAGTTACGGGGAGGCAACTGTTTAATTTGTCTCAAAATACTCCAACAGTGCATAAAGTTTTGGAGAAAGAGACACGTGAGGAAAGATTAAAAACCTGGAACTAGAAAGCTAAAGGGAGCCTCAAGAAGTCTTCACATATATCATCAGTTGTCATTTGTCTTAACCAAAGATAGAATAGAAATTAGAGCTAAATAAAACTACATAATGAAGACTGTATATTACATACAAAGGACAATTTTCTGGCTCTCAGAATTATCATCTTATAAAATGTATACTTGAGGCAAGGATATTTGGGATAGAATTTTATTTGTCTGAGCTATTTTCAGTGTGGTATATTCAGAAGGCTTGTAGAGAGGATAATTCCTCCTCCATTGTTATGTGAAAGCTAGTCAAAATATGAAAAAAAAACCAATCCCATTTATACTCATAGCTCATTGTGTGACATTTTCTGCTTTTCTCTAAGAAGAGGATTGTATAGATGATGTTAAGAACAAGAGTTCCAAGGTGGAAAAGGAAGCCCCCTTGATTCCTGGGCATTTCCAGCTCTTGCCTCCTCATGAGGCCTGGCATAATGTCCTGCCATGTATACCTCTAGTTAAGCCACCTGTTTACTTAACCTGGTTTGAATAGCTTTATGTTGCTTATAACCAACAACCCCAGTCACTGGGGAAATTCACCAGAATTGCTCCTTCTTATGACTACGAAGCACCATCCAGGCAAGAACTCCCAGGTGCTCACTTCCCTGGAACCCAAAATTTCAAATGCAAGAATCTTCCACTTTCTGGAGCTAATTTGTACATAGACTGGTTTTGGAAAATGGAGCATTTGAATGAAAATATATTGGTGGTTCAAAGCCACACCAAAAAAAAAGAGTTCCAAGGTTTTTCTATATGTATTTATTTTTATTGATTCACTCTAGAACGTAATGAACTTTTTATATCTATACATTTAGAATTGTATTTGCCTAAAGAAATTTCTCTCATGTCATATCTTTGATTAGTTTGTATTTTATTCAGTTGTGTCCTTTCCTTGTAACATAAATGGAGCATGTCTTTATTCTCCTTTTCAAGTTAAACAGTAATAGATGCTTAGTGCAACAAAGGCAACAATGCTGTACAATTCTCTCTCTCTCTCTGTGTCTGTCTCTCTATCTACCTATATTCCACCTCTAGATGTAAGCAGTACTAAAGCTCTTACTCATATAAACATAAACAAGATATATACAAAACTATATTGGCCTTATTTGTAAAGAGTGATTTAACTTTTTTTTTCTAACGGAAGTAGGTATAACTAACACACATATTCATATGAGAGCAGACTTGTGCTCTTTTTTTAACTTCTAATTTTTAAAAATGCTAAATCCATAAAACTCTAAAGAATAATACATTGAAGAGCCATATACCCTTCATCTAGACTACAATTTGTTAATTGTTATTATTTTGTGAGTCAGCTGAAGTAACTGGCAGGAATCATAGCCCTTTATCTCTAAAACTTAGAATAAGGAGGACAATTAAAAGAGCATATGGGAGAAAAATACTACTGTTATTTTTTACCTTGTGTTAGATCTGAATTTCCTGACCCAAATACAGTTATCAAATTCAACAAATGTAACATTGAGAAAAAATATTATCAAATATAATCCATATTCAGATTTCCACAAGTGTCCTCACAGAAAAGATATAGTTTTTCTTTCTCTTTCTGACCCAAGATCCAAACAAGGGCCATGAGTTGCATTTATTTTTTGTCTCTTAAGTCTTCCTTAATGTGGAAGAGTTTCTATATTTTTCTTGACTTTATTATTTTTTTTAAGAAAACAGGCCAAACGTTATGGAAAGTGTTTCTCAGTTTGTATTTGTCTGATTATTTTGTCAGGATTAGATTCCTGTCAAGCATTTTTGGCAGGAATACCACAAAAGTGACACTGTGTCCTCCTTAGAGCATCAGATCACCTTCCTTTTTTCTCATTATTGGTCATGAAAACATTGATCACTTGGTTAACATGATACCCACCAGATTTCCACACTGTAAACACACTTTTCCCTTTTTTAGTTAACACTTAAGTTATAGGGAAATACTTTGAAACTGTGTAACCATCCTTTCAACCTAGTGGTTTTAACATCCATTGTCTGAGTCAATTAATTACCATAGAGATAGTTTTCTTTTAATCTTGATGTGCTTTTACCCTTCCATGAACTTTTCGTGAAGAAAATTCTTCCGGAAACTGGAGACTGAAACCTCTGGTCTCTTGCAAAACCTCTTTCACCTTCCTTTTGATTCCTCCAGGGATCAGATTTGGTCTCAATATTTCCCCTATTTTTTGCATCCCTACTGCTCAGTGCTGGCCTACGTTCGCCTCTTCACTGAGTTTCTGTGGAATATTTGGTTCTGACAAGAGCTCCATAGCTGGCTGTATGGCTGTAAGCTGTGCATTTCACTACTTGCATGTAAACTCAATTTTGCAATATTTTGTTTCCTAGTCATATTGTAGGTCTGAGGCATGGATGGTTTTCTTTTCTTTATCGTCTGGAGGAGGATGTGTGGAAATATTCCAATTTAAGTAACTGCTATTTTCCTACTAGAATTGGGAATTCCTTTTGTTTACAATGTGAAATAACTAAGGATAATGTAAAATGTCTTAAATGAGATGTCTTAGATGAGGGCATGGAATATTGCCTGAGGGTGTGAACAGATTTGAGAATATTTTCCTAGGGGGAGAGACGGCAGGGGGTAGGGTGGGGGTGACACACAGAGAGAGACATAAATTAGGAACAAATAAAGATAGAAAATTTGAAAGAGAACAAGAGACTAAGAGATAAAATAACAGAAAAAATGAGAAAAACAAAGAAGCAGAGAGAGAAAGTGATTAAGAGAGAGAACAGATCAGAGGGAGATAAAAAGCATATGGAAGAAATATATTATTGTTATCTTTACTTTGTGTTAAATCAAATTTAGTGTGTCAAAAGTTCAAAAGTCAGCAAAGTAAAACCAGTGAATCACCAAAGTAGTAAAAGTTCATAAAAGTTTATTGTGCGCACACAAAAATGATGTTCTCAAATAGCACGCAAACCAAAATATGGAATGAGGTTCAAGGGTATATTGTTACAAAGCAGTTTTACATAGTGAGAAGGCAGTGACTGTTTATTCTTCCTAGTGACTGGTTATAATATTAGGATTTTCTTAAATGATAGGGAATTGGTTAGTGGTGACCTCATATCAACTTTGGGAAACAGTTGAAGTTTTACTTAAGATTTCCAGAGGCATAAACAAGAAATGACTGAGGTCAAGTTAGCCTTACAAAATAAAATTTAATTTTGTTTATATGACTCAACTGGTTTTGTCTGCTCAGGGAATGTTCAAGGCTGGTCTCCATTTGCTTTTTATTTTAACAACTGAATACTTGACTACTTAAGACTAGTTAATTTGTCAAAAATATTATAAAAAACCACAGCAGTTGCTTCTACAGGTCCCAGATGAATTTTCTATTTTTAGAAGCTATCTTAACATTACAGATCTTTATTTGATAGATTGTACAAAGATCTAGACTTTATAATTCCTGACCAAGGTGAGTATAAAAAGGGAGAAATACTACACTAAATAGTTTACATTAACATATTGCCAGAAATTTGGAATGGAAAGGAAAAAAGAACAGATCCTTAGTTTGATGTCTAGCTGTTTCCTAATTGCTTTGTAAAACTAAAAATGCTGTTTACAGCTTATATGTGGAGTTTTAGGGGCTTCTCAGTAGGGGCACTCAGGCTTCACTGATCTTTACTCACCCTTATACTCCCACACTTAAAGAATTTTTCTGTATATATTAAAGTTAATGTTTTATCCAGTGCATAGAATGTGACTTATTTAAATGGTTCAATGACATAAAAATATTGAGTGGGGGAGTTGATGCTTTTCTCTTAAAATCTTCTGCAGTAAATGAACTGTGGCAATCAAGTTTCCAAATTCTGTTAAGCATAAAATGTAAAGTTTGACTATTTTAACTTAGGCAATACATTTAGGCTTTTTTTATTTTACAACAGTGAGATAGTATCAAAATGGCCCAGTATAACAGTCCATTTAATTTGCGATGTGAAAAATACATTTAATATCTGTGATGAAAAGCAGCTCTATTAAACTGAATGGCCTTTTCCCTATTTTTAAATGTCTTAGGTCCTTACAATGAACTTCTAAAAGTATCCCCATGCTACTGAATTGCTGGTGCATTAAGTGAATATTTCACTTACCATACTACAGATAAATATACATATAAACCATGTTTTATTTAAGACACTTAGCTGGAGTGTGAAACATGGTTAAATGAGAAATATTTAATAACCCAATTTCAAAAGGTCAGCTTTCTATTTTAATTCCTCAGAACCCATAAATTCTTGACATTGCCAGTATTTAATGAAAACTTTATTGACTACTGTGAATAAATTAATGAATGATCTTGTTACTACATCACATTAAAACATCAGTTGTCTCTCACGCAAACCCTGAAATCAGTCTTTGTAATGTTAAACAGCTCTATAGCTCCAGCTCTCAAAGAGATTTTAATCCCTGTTAACATCATTTCTTGCTTGGTCTCTCTGCTTTTTCTCTGTTTCGTCCAAGCCAAGTGACTGCTGCTTCTTTACCAGTGACAATGTCCTTGCTCTACTCTGCCTTCCTTATCACAAGGTTTATTGAGATACCGAATCATAGAACTGCCTCCTCTTTCTGACAGCACCCAATCTAGAGTGAACTTCTACTTCCATAAATCCCCAAAATTGCCTAACCAAATTCCAACCCTATTACAGGCTTTTCCTAACACATCTTACTGAAATGACCATGCTTCCCCATGGTGAGTGTTCCTCCACCCCCTGTTGCAACAATAAACGTAGCTTTTGAAATACAGGTGTACTCCTGGTGGACATTGACACTCCTTTTGTGATTGTCTTCTTCCTGAGTCTATCTAGTCCTTTGAGCATGGCTTGAAGATCCTGCATAAATTAGTCTCTTACTGCTTGCCAACCAATCAACTTTCCCATTCTCTAAATGCTCCATGCTCAATATTGATAACAACTAAGTAATGAGAAGCAATGAGAACTTTGGAAGAGAAATGGGAGGTAAAGAGGAAAAACAAGAATCCAGATTTGCCATGCAGTCTTGTTTGAAAGAGGAGGAGATTGGGATTGACTGCATCATTGAAATGGAGCAGGACCCCATGGTCCTTCCCCCCACACCCCACCCCCCATCGTCAGCCTGCCTTTTGTCTGTAGAAAAACTTCAGCCAAAGAATAAGTTTAATCAGAGAAGTGGTAAAATGCAAAAACAAAGGAAAACAGTCCAACAAGACTAAATAATAATAGCTTAGTCATTAAGCAAAGTCAAGGACCTTTAGCTCCTCCCCAAGGGCTATACACAATATTCTGAGCCATATCCTTTGAGCTGTCTTAAAAATACTAAAACCTCCATCAGGTGGAGGAAGTTAATTACATGATGATCAGACTGTAGCCATGACACAAGCTGCCACAATTCCAAGAGCTGGCCTTAGGGAAAAGGGAACAAACTGACCCTGGAACTGAAGATTACACAATCCAGGTGATGCTGATCAGACCACCCACCGAATGACCAATTTCAAGATGACTGTCAGAGCTGACTGTACTGTTTTTGCATGTAGCCCCCTCCCTTCACCTATAAAAGCTCTTGCCCACTGGTTGTCAGGGTGGGGGTGGGGAGGAGAGTTAGCCTTTGGACAGGAGTCCGCTGTCTCCACCAGACTGCCGGCCTCCTAAATAAAGCAAACTTTCCTTTCCACTAACCTTGCCTCTTTATTGGCTTTAGAGTAGTGAGCAGCCAGACCCCCCACTTGTTTCTTGGTTTTGTTACGGCCTTTTAAGGGTTAAAAATTGTAATCTGTAATTAAAGCTACTAAAAATGATAAGGGAAGCATTTCAGTGTGTAAAGCAAGTAGGATATATGTTGTTGGTGAGAGAAGGTATAAAGGAGATATTTTTGTTGAGGAAAAATGATGATAATAATTGTTTTCTAGAACTGGTTATTTCTGGATTGGGGAAAAGTAAGGGACAAATCATATGGATACAAAAAGTGATCAAAGGTTTGTGAAAAAAGGGAACTTTGAGAAAAGAATTTTCTATGTTGTCAGGAGTGATTAACCTTAGATTGGATTTAATTAGGTAAATGAACTTTCTGTATTGTAATTACAGTAAGTTCCCTACATATGAACCTTCAAGATGCAAACTTTCAAGGATGTGAACATGCGTTTGCATGTCCAATCATGTAAGTTAGTTCACATGTCTGGCATACGTTGTCATGTGTGTGCATCCTCTACAAGTGGTTGTGCTTTTGTGTACTGTACAGTACTATACAGAATACAGTAGTACAGTATCTTTATTTCAAGGCCAGGATGTCTGGAAGCAAGCAGAAAAGCAGTGGAGATGTAGCTGGCGCCAAGCAAAAATGACGGAAATGAAAGTGAAAATAATTGAGAGAGTGGAGTGAGGCAAAGAGATGGTAGGCGTCACTCGTTCTTATGACATGAATTGTGCACGATTCTAAAGAACAAAGACAAAAATCATGGAACATGTGAAGTCTGCTGTGCTGATGATGTTGACAACAATATCGAAGAAGCATGGAAAAGTGATGGAGGAGATGGAGAAACTTCTCAGTGTGTGGATGCAGGATCAGCATCAGTGTTGAGTCCTGCTCAGCTTAATGCTGATTCAAGAGAAAGCTAAGAGCCTTTATGAAGACTTGAAGAAGAAACATGGTGAAGAATCAGAGGGCGTATCCTTTAATGCCAGCCATGGCTGGTTTCATCAGTTCAAGGCTAAGCCAGTCTTCACAACGTAAAAGTAAGTGGCGAGGCAGTGAGTGCAGATACGGTAGCTGCCCGGGAATTTCCTAAAATGCTTTGAGAAATTATTGATGAAGGCACGTATTTACCCAAGCAGGGCTTTAATGTGGATGAGACAGGACTCCTGGGAGAGAATGCCAGACCAAAGTTATATCAGCAAGGAGGAAAAGTTGATGCCAGTCTATAAAGCAGCAAAGGATAGGCTAACTCTGCTGTTTGGTGGCAATGCTTCCGGCTATATGAAGCTAAAGCGTCTCTTAGTTTATCATTTAGAGAACCCAGGAGCCCTTAAAAACATAGCCAAGGGCTCTCTTCCTGTTGTGTGGAAGAGTAACCCCAAAGCCTGCGTTACGCAGGCCATTTTCCAGGACTGGTTTTTCCCCCACTTTATCCCAGAGGTAAATATTGCTTACAGAAGGATGTGCCATTCAACATTCTTTGGCTGCTCGACAACGCTCCGGGCCACCCCCCCCCCCCATTCATGGACAACTTTCATCTGAACGTCAAAGTAGTGCATTTACCACTGAATACTACGTCACTCATCCAACCTACAGACCAGGGAGTTATAGCAAGTTTCAAGAAATATTATTTAAGTCACACTTTCTGTCGGGCAGTAAAGGCACGTGACAAATCAGGAACAACCTTGCAACAATTTTGGAAGGACTATAACATCTACAAGGCCATAAAAAACATTGACTTTACTTGCCGTGAGGTTACTGCTCTCGCCATGAATGGGGTTTGGAAGAACCTTTTCCCGCAGTTTGTTCATGATTTTCGTGGATTTGAGAAGGTGGATGAGGAGTCCAAAGAGGTCTTCACCAATTTAGTGAGCCTCAGCAAGAAGCTGCAGCTAGATTTGCAAGAGTATGACTTCACTGAACTTGCTGTGCAACATGAGGAGCTTACTAATAAAGACCTGAAGGAACTGGAGGCCCAGATAAAGGATGAAGAAAGACAAGAGGAAGAAGTAACTGAAAAACTGAAGAGATTCACGACGCAGGAAATGGCAAGGGGATTTTCTTTATTTGAGGATACACTGTTAGCTTTTGAGACATAGGACCTGAATGTAGAACGGTACACAAAGGTTTCAGCAGCCTTTCAGAATGCAATCCAGATCATTTTTTCAAGAGGGTAGATAGAATTGAATCCAGCAAGGAACCAGAACCTGTGCCATCACAGGCGTGAGTGAAATTGCAGCTTGCCCTCCATCTCCTATTGCTGATGATCCTTCTCCCACCCCCCTCCCTTCTCCAGTCATTAACTCTTCTTGCCTGTTCACTCAATGCCAGCCCTTATATGCTAGCTGTTGTACTGTACTACTGTATCTTCAAGGTACTGTGCTGTAAGATTAAAAATGTTTTCTTTATTGTTTTTTATGTATTATTTGTGTGAAAAGTATTATAAACCTATTTCAGTACAGTATTATATAGCCGATTGTGTTAATTGGGTACCAAGGCTAACTTTGTTGGTCTTACGAACAAATTGGACTTACAAACGCATTCTTGGAATGGAACTCGTTCGTATGTAGGAGACTTACTGTAATAGCAAGCTGATACAGGACTGGAATTTGGTTTTCTTTCTCCCTGTTAAAAGAACAAAATTCTCCTGGAATATTGAGCTGCTTTTGATAACAGATTGTAAGTTTCTTTCTCTAGCTAAATTTGCATATTCCAAAGGGCCCCTAGGTACCTCAGAAGAAATGTTAAAGAAACTAGGATTATTTGATATGTTAAATTATATGGAAAACTTTTGATAACTTTCAGATCATACCACTCAACTGGGAAATTTAAAGAATTCTAATGGAAAGCTGTTGTTTTGCTTCAAACCATATTTTTGACCTCAGTGCTCAGGAGGTCCAAAAGACTAACTTAAAACAGTCAAAATGACATGATCAGACCACTGCATGACTAATTTCAAGAGGACTGTCAGAGCTCACTGTGTTGTTTCTGCATGTAGCCCCCTCCCTTCACCTATAAAAGCTCTTGCCCACTGATTGTCGCTGGTGAGGAGTCGGCCTTTGGACGGGAGTCTGCCCTCCCCCTCAGGTTGCCGGCCTCCTAAATAAAGCAAACTTTCCTTTCCACGAACCTTGCCTCTTTATTGGCTTTAGAGTGGCAAGCAGCCGGCTCCCCACTTTCGGTAGCACCATGTCTTCAGCATTCGTTTTTTCATAACGAAATCTGAGAAGAGTTGAGTGAGAGAATCTTACAATGCCGTCTGTCCCTTACATAAAGCTCTCATGAACTAAGGCTTTATGTGGAAAATAACATTATCCTGTTAGTTAGCCACAGAATATGAAGGCTGCACTCTAGACCAAGAAAATCAGAGGCTCTGAGGGTGGATCCCAACCATCAGTATTTTTCAAAGCTCCCCAGGTAATTTCAATGTGCAGCCAAGATTGAGAACCACTACTACAAAGAAAAGCAAGAGAGTAAAAAAGAAAATATTCAATTTAGTGTTTGCTCTGGCAGCGGGAGAGGGAGATGCATTCAGAAAGGGACAGTCAGAAGGTTTTTAACTATCTTAGGAATAGTCTATTGCAAAAGTGGGCAATGATGTGTGAGGCTTTTTTAATCTTACTGTTAGGATTGTCACGATCATGCTTCATATACATTATTTTTTGAATTAGGCATTGATTTTAAAATAATTTATAAAATTCAAAAAATACAAATGTGCCTTTTATTTTCAATAATCTAAGAGCAGTTGTTTCAGCCATCACTGATATCATAATCACTTAGATGCCACTAGCTCAGTATATGCCCTGGATATAAACAGCAGAGTTCTGAAAAAACTACTTGGTATAACACAAAATGAGTTTTTTTGAAGATAATTTATTCAATAGAAATAAATAAATCCCCATAATGAATATCATGGTCTTTAAAAAAAATCTCCTTTATGCAATAAGCACCATCTCCTGTCTCCTATAAATGAAAAGAAACTTAGCATTTCTGAAATTTAGAAATTCTGCTGTTGCTGAGTGGCTCTGATTACGCCAGGCAAAAGGCTCATCCTTTGAGCTCCTGGAAACCCTGCTAAGGAAGAATTGGCACTTCCTTCTTCTACCCACAGGATACCAATATAAACACAAGGAACACTGATTCCATGGCTCTTCCTCTACTGCCTGGCAAAGTCCCATTTAAAATTTGCAGCTAAATCTTATGTTCTTCCGTCATGTTCAGGGGAATACTAAATCCCTGTTTATACCTCACAGAAAATACTTACTATCAAAATGGCAGGTTATATATTAGGGAAATTTCTGAGGATTTGCTGATTATGTCAAGATGTTGTAAGTAACTGAGATAAATCTAGCGGCATTGAAGTGACTATACTTATTTTGACAGTGATGGCTACTAAATTGATCCTAAAGTAGATGTTATCACTTATTTATTTATTTAAATTGCCATAATGTTCCAATTTGAAGTAAAGCATTTTAAAGATTATAATTACCACAAGGACAGTTTTGCTGGTGTTGTTTTGTTCTGTTCTGCTTTTTAATGGGAAAATAATGAGAAAAGAGACAGTAACAAGGATATGAAGGAGAGCTGAATGCTATGATTGTCACTCCAGGGTTGAATTGATTGCCTGACTTGGTATGGGCATGAGAATTGGAGCTAGATATCAAACAAGATAGGATTCTAAGATTCCAAAATTCTGTTCTACATTTAAGGGCTTGCAGCTGCCTGTGTCCTAGCAAAATCATACAGACAGCCTCTCAACAGTAATGGAAATAAAAAGTCTGAGGTGAATATGCTTCTAATAAACAATTTAGAAATACTTTCTGATGAGAATGGTAACAGTGATGTTGTCTGAATCTCAGTCTGAGGAAGTGTCACTAAGTAGGACAGGGGTCCTCACACAGCAGTCCATCTGGCTTATCCCTGTGTTTGTAAATAAATTTTTATTGGTATGCAGCCATGACCATTTGTTTATGTAATGTCTGTGCCGGCTTTCATACTGCAAAGATCAGCAGAGTTAAGTAGTTGCAACAGTGAACTTTAAGATCTACAAGCCTGAAATAGTTACTGTATGGAAACTTTCACTGATCTCTGAATTAGTAGATGAGAGTAAAGATTTGATTTGAATTCTGGCAGCATTGCTTATAACTGGGTAACTTTGAACAAGGTGCTTCTCTCTGTCTTAGTTACCTCTTCTTGAATATTTCTAAGGTATATAGGGTAGTGCCTGGTATATAGTAAACTGTGTAAGTCTTTGAGCTTGTTATGATTGTTGAAATTTGGGTAATGTAACATATCTTGAAAAATGTATCAATGCCAAGATTATTTTAAGAATGCAAAATGCAAAGCGTCATTTTTAATGCAATTTTATTAGCAATCATTATTTTTACAGAATTTCTGGAAATGTCTGTTTTTGCAGACAACAGCAGTTCTCCATTTCACTATAGACCTTCTAAGTTATACATCCAGCACATCAGACTTTCCAGAAAGTTATATTTCTTAGATCAATTTTTATTAATCTTATCCTTTTCTTACAAATACATTCTTATGCTTTTCAGCTAATGAGATTCTTCCTCTTGTAAAATTAAGTGCTTAGAAAAATTTTACTTCCTGCGATAGTCTACAAAGGCCTAACTGAATTTTCTTTGGTATTTCCCATGTTATTTATTTTACTTTATTTGTATTTTTTAAAAAAAAAAGAAGAAGAAGATCATGTACCAAGGATTATGGCATTTGCTCCTTAAGCCATTATTTAAAGAAGAAATATATCGTGTTATGAATTTTACTGTTTAGGGCCACATTTATATGATGGACTGATTCAGCCAGCTGAAGTTAATGGTGCAGGACTGTCCACACACTCCTTTCCACTGGGCCCGTTCTCTGTGGCCTTCCTTGACAATAAGGGAAACACTTGGCACTGACCCTGGTAAATGGCAAGATTTTAACACTGCCTAGGGACTATGTGAGTGCTTAATGAGCCATTTCACTTTGTTAATGTCTTACTTTGTTAATGGCTTGCTCTGTGGTGTTAGGTCAGTGGGCAAATTGGAACTATAAAGTCCAAGGCTGCCACAAACATCTCTGGTAATAGAATGTGGATTTTTGTCTCTGTGTCTTTATTAGAAAGCATTTCCTATGTTAGTTTTCATGAGACAATGCACAGTTCTATCAGAATGGCAAATATTCTCTTTTGTTAATGGGTTAGTTGACCCATTACTGGGATTTTGGCACTGAATTATTTTCATTTTGCAGCTGTACCTTGGACTATTCCCTATTATACCCTATATCCCTCAGGTCTGATGTGAATTGTTTGTGGTTTTCATATGTCAACTATGTAATAGCATTAGCAAAGATGAGCTTCATCATTCTCTATCTTCCCGTCAACAATAGTAATAATTTGAGCAGATAATAATAAAAAGGAAAGATCCTAGAATTTGAAATCTGATGAAATTGTAGCAAAAATAAGGATTAAGTCATCTGAATCAATATGAGTTTAATCATAATGCCTGTAATTTTTCCATACATCATCTTACACACACAACAGCAATAGTCTACAGTTTCTTGTCTCTTTCCTGTTTCATTGCCCTCGTAAGGTATAATATATTTCAGGCTGAGGCACTATGTTATGTTTATTAGGAGCAATGGACTTTACAGTCAGACTTCCTGGTTTTGAATATTAGACTACTTAGTAGCAGTGTAACCTAAGACATACTCTTAACTTCTCTAAAGGAAAGTTTCCTCAATTATAAAATAAAGATAACACTACGTGTCCTTCATAGAATGATTTGAATATCAAGAGATAAAGCATACACATTGCTTATTACAGCACCTTGAATATAAAAGGTAACACCATAATTGTTATTTAGATAATAAAAGGAGAATTTGAACTAAAGTGAGTCAACATATTATCCCTTTCAACCAACCTACTTCTGTTCCTTCTGCACATGGTCAGTCCTCAGTAAATGAACAAAAGGCTAGCTGGTTGAATGAATGCTTGGCTAACTTGAGAGATCTTCTCATAAACAATTTTCCTTAAGAGTCAAACTCCTCACAAAATATGTTTCCCTAATAAATAGCTATCATTAAAATCCAGATTGTCAAATTAGATGATGTTAGAAATTTTCAGTAATCCCACAGAGCACTGTGCGATTTACTTCATGCTGGTTTCCAGAAACCATGCTGTGACCTGTTTAGGTATTGTATTGTCTTATTCTGCTCAAGTTAGCTCACCTGGATATTTCCTTTATTTTCATTCATAAAAATAGGAATATAGAAAATGTATAGAAAAAAAAATCAACATTTGCAAATCTACACCCAGCTTTGTCAACCTGCAACTTTTTACTGGATTTGCTTCGAACCATTTTTTAAAGAAATAACACATTACAATTAAAGTTGGTGATTTCAGCTTACCTTTTCAGTTCCTATTCTAGTCCCATAGTTCCTGGCCAAATGTAATCACCATTTTTTTTTTTGGCATTTGTATATTGTTTATATAATTCCTACAAGTGTTTATTACTTTCACTTCATGAATCCTTATAGATAGATAGATGAATAGATAGATTTGTAAGTAGATAGCCATGCTTCCAATGTTCTTAAATGTCTTACAAGCCTTGGTAATTTATATATTCTTCTGTAGTTCTCAATTTTCATTCAGTAGTTTCTATAGAGTCCAACTGTAGACTATAACATAATTTATTCGTCTATTCTTGATAGACATTGGGTGGTGTCCAGTTTGGAGCCATTATCATAAGTAACATACTCGACTAGATGTATAAGGGTCTGCATTTTTCTTGGATAGAATTCATAGACTCTATAAAATGTAACCTTTTGATATTGAATATTTTACTAGCGACTGGCAGATTATGAGAGTTCCCACTGCCATAAACACTTTCTAATACTTGATATTGTCAGATTTGTTACAATATTTGCCAATTTGATGAGTATAAAATAGATTTCTCATGTTAATTTTTACTTCCGTGATTGTTTATAAAATTGAGCATCCTTTTATTATTTTAATGGCTTTAAAATTTTTTCTCCTCTTGGATGAATTGCACATATCATTTCTCTATTTTTATTAAAAAAATTTTCACACTACTTTTTACAAGTTATTTAAATATTCTCTATATGATCCCTTTGTCAATTAATTCATTGAAATTATTTTCCCCAGACTGGCTTGCTTTATCGTTTGTATCTTTTTTTTTTCCTTCATAAAGTTATTGTTCACAAAGAACAAGTTATTAACATACTACTTTTATTAGCAAGTGCTCAAAAATATATATTACCTCTATTTTCTCTATCCTGTGGCTTCACATAATAAGATTTGCAAGACGTTTAATTATATTGATTTTTTTCCCTAGTTAAAAAAAAAAGCAATGCCCATTGTAGAGAATTTGAAAGCTAAAAAGCAGAATGTAAAAATCCCATATAAAGACATAGTTATCCTTGACATTTTGGACCTGACTTTGTTTTGATATTTTCACTATGATAAACAAAACTCTGAAGATTCATAGATATAGACTTATCAGGTGAAAGTAAGGCTTCTGACAGATATTCCTGGATTGCTATCCAGAAATTTTGTGTCATATCATACTCCCAACAGAAGTATATGCAATTTTTGGTTCTCCAAACATTCATAAAAATTGGTTATTGTTTTTTTTTATTTTTACATCTTTATTGGAGTATAATTTCTTTATCATTATTTTTTAAATAGTTTCACCAACTTGCTAGTGAAAAAGAAACTTTGTTACTTTAATTCATAGTTTTTTATCATAACTAAAACAGTACATTTTCCTTATTATTATTGATCTTTTACATCTTTGATAAATCATCTTATGATTAATTTCCCATTTATGATGATATAAGTGTTTTTCTATTTACTTATAAGATGACACATTTTCTTTTTTGTTATATGTGTTTACCTAAATTATTTTATATACTTTAAAAGCATTATATAGTGTAATATATTGATTCCTTTTATTTCTGCTCTATTCCATTTCCTTTGTTTGCGTTGTTCATCATATTGAAATCAATGAATTACTGTTATTAATAACCAAATTTCTCAGTTGCATGTGTTTGTAAATTCCTTTATAATATATATTTTGTAAATTCCTTTATAATATATATTTTGTTTCTAGTAGAGTTTATTTTATATCTATTTATTTGTTGAAGCTTATTTCATGCCCATATGATCTTAAAGAACTACTGAAATTTATCCTTCTTTATTCCTTTCTCAAAAAAGCATTTTACTTTCCTCATTTTAAAATTATTTTAATTAAGATCAAGGCATCTCTCCTGAAATACTCAAAATGTATTTGATAGCAATTTCTCTAAAATTAAAAATAAATGTAAAGTGGGGAAAAGCACATTTAATCTGTTTATCCAGAACAAGTTATCAGTATGAATTCATTACAATCTTCTTTTGAATTTTCAGTAAACCTTGTCTTTTTTGAGTAAATCCTACTTTTTATTGCTTATTTGTTTTGTTGTTACTGTGAATATAAATCTTAAAGACTTTCAGAAAGTATATGGGAAAGCTATTTATTCTTGCTCCTTTATTTGTTCTAGGAACATTATCCTTCTCTCATTAATTTTAAGCATATTTCATAGGTTCTCTAATGTTATCTAGACATGTGAACATATTAGTGGACATAATGATCAGTTTTTTCTCTTGATTTCTAATAGATTGTTTCTTATTTCTCTTTCCTATGTTATAGATACTGGTATGTGTGAAAAACAGAAATGTTAAATAAAAATGAAGATTGCATTTATCTACCTCACATTGTTGTTTCACATTTTAATATTATGCACACTTATGGATTGAGATGCCTTCTTTCTATTATGCAAAAGAAAAAAATTCTTTTATTGCCAATCATCTTGGATTTTCATCAATAATGGTTGCTATATTTAATTAAATCAAAGTTTTCTAAATTACCTGTAATTATAGGCTTAATTTTATCTTTGATCAATAGTTATACAGGAAGGCATTTCAATAAATCAATAAATGTTTGGTTTGGGTTTTTTAAATTTTTCATTTTATATTGGAGTATAGTTGATTAACAATGTTATGGTAGTTTCAGGTATACAGCAAAGTGATTGAGTTATACATATACATGTATCTATTCTTTTTCAAATTATTTTCTCATTTAGGTTATTACAGAGTATTGAGCAGAGTTCCCTGTGCTGTGCAGTAGGTTCTTATTGGTTATCTATGGTATGGTTTTTGATGTTGTTTCAACTTGTGCTAGATGATGATCAGCAAATGTAATCTGTATGTTGGCTAATTTAATGACATTTTCTTTTCGGTTTATTATATAATTTTCATTTTTTTAATTTATTTTTATTGAAGTATAGTTGAATTACAATGGTGTGTTAATTACTCCTGTACAGCAAAGTTACTCAGTTATACATATACATACATTCTTTTTCATATTCTTTTCTATTATTTTTTATTATAGGATATTGAATATAGTTCCCTGTGCTATACAGTAAGACCTTGTTGTTTATCCATTCTATGTATAGCAGTTTGTATCTGCTAATCCCAAACTCCCAATCCACCCATCTCCCACCCCCCTCCCCGTTGGCAACCACAAGTCTACTCTCTATGTCACTGATTGTGTTTCTGTGTCATAGATAGGTTCATTTGTCTCATATTTTAGGTTCCACATATAAGTGATTTCATATGGTATTTGTCTTGTTCTTACTGACTTACTTCACTTAGTATGATAATCTCTACTTGCATCCATGTTGCTGCAAATGACATTATTTCATTCGTTCTTTTTTATGGCTGAGTAGTATTCCATTTCATGAGAGGAGGTGAGCTCAAGTCCTTCTACTTTGCTGTCTTTTCCAGAATTGAGGAGTTGCTTTTAGTTTGGATGTTTGCTTTCTCTTTCCTCAGTGTGTGCTGTCTATTATCCCCTTGATATGAGGTGTGCAGGCACAGTGGCCCTTGTGCGCTCCCAGGATGGTGGGGGAAGGGCCTGCCGCCTGCTCTCAGGTCTCATAATGGCAGCCTGTGCCTGACTCTGAAGCCCCCATTGGGGGCAGCAACTTGTGCATGCCTCCAGAGCTCATGCAAGCAGTATCCCGTTGCCTGGGAGCATTCACAGGGAAAGAAGCTCTTATGGTGGTCCTGCCCCTCTCCTTGTGCACCCCCAATAATGGTGCATGCCTCTCAGGTAGGCCCAGGCTCCTTCCGAACACACCCTCGGCTGCCACAGCCCAGCCTCCTTAGGCTGTTTCCGCGCAGCCAGCCCCAGTCTTCTCCCTGGGTCTGACCTCTGAAGTTTGAGTTTCAGCACCAGCCCCCACCCACACCAACAGATAAGTGTTTCAGGTTGAGGAGTGCAGGGCAGTGGTGCCCACCTTCTGTGCAGGTTACTGTCCATTTTTCCTTCCACAAACTGGTTGTTGCACTCTTCTCCTAGGCTACATACCTCCCCCTCCATCCAGGTTGATCTCCCCGCCAGTGAGGAGTCTTCCAGGATGCAGGAACTTTTCCTCCTTCACAGCTCGCTCCGCGGGATGCAGACCCTATTCTGATTCCTTCTTTTTCATTTTCCTTTTATCCTACCCAGTTACGTGGAGGTTTCCTTGACCTTTCGGACATCTGAGGTCTCCTGTCGGTGTTCAGTAGATGTTCTGTGTGAATCGTTCGACTTGTAGATGTATTTTTAATTTTTTTGTGGGAGAAGGGGAGCTCCATGTCCTAGTCCTCCGCCATCTTGGCCCTCCGCTGCCTCACTATTCCTTTTTTTTTTTTAATTTTTGAATTTTATTTTTTTTTGCAGCAGGTTCTTATTAGACATCAGTTTTATACACATCAGTGTATACATGTCAATCCCAATCATCCAGTTCAGTACACCACCACCCCAACCCCCCGCCACTTTCCCCCCTTGGTGTCCATGTTTGCTCTCTACATCTGTGTCTCAATTTCTGTCCTGAAAACCGGTTCATCTGTACCATTTTTCTAGGTTCCACATACATGCGTTAATATACGATATTTGTTTTTCTCTTTCTGACTTACTTCACTCTATATGACAGTCTCTAGATCCATCCATGTCTCAACAAATGACCCAATTTCATTCCTTTTTATGGCTGAGTAATATCCAATTGTATATATGTACCACATCTTCACTATCCATTCATCTGTCGATGGACATTTAGGTTGCTTCCATGACCTGGCTATTGTAAATAGTGCTGCAGTGAACATTGGGGTGCATGTGTCTTTTTGAACTATGGTTCTCTCTGGGTATATGCCCAGTAGTGGGATTGCTGGGTCATATGGTAATTCTGTTTTTCATTTCTTAAGGAACCTCCATACTGTTCTCCATAGTGGCTGTATCAGTTTACATTCCCACCAACAGTGTAAGAGGGTTCCCTTTTCTCCACACCCTCTCCAGCATTTGTTATTTGTAGATTTTCTGATGATGCTCATTCTAACTGGTGTGAGGTGATACCTCATTGTAGTTTTGATTTGCAATTCTCTAATAATTACTGATGTTGAGCAGCTTTCCATGTGCTTCTTGGCCATCTGTATGTCTTCTTTGGAGAAATGTCTGTTTAGGTCTTCTGCCTATTTGTTTTTTTGATACTGAGCTGCATGAGCTGTTTATATATTTTGGAGACTAATCCTTTGTCCGCTGATTCATTTGCAAATATTTTCTCCCATTCTGAGAGTTGTCTTTTCATCTTGTTTATGGTTTCCTGGGCTGTGCAAAAGCTTTTAAGATTCATTAGGTCCCATCCATTTTATTTCCATTACTCTAGGAGGTGGATCCAAAAAGATCTTGCTGTGATTTATGTCAAACAGTGTTCTGCCTGTTTTCCTCTAAGAGTTTAATAGTGTCCAGTCTTACATTTAGGTCTCTAATCCATTTTGAGTTTATTTTGTGTATGGTTTTAGGGAGTGTTCTACTTTCATTCTTTTACATGGAGCTGTCCAGTTTTCCCAGCACCACTTATTGAAGAGACTGTCTTTTCTCCATTGTATATCTTTGCCTCCTTTGTCATAGATTAGTTGACCATAGGTGCATGGGTTTTTCGCTGGGCTTTCTATCTTGTTCTATGTTTCTGTTTTTGTGGCAGTACCATATTGTCTTGATTACTGTAGCTTTATAGTATAGTCTGACATCAGGGAGTCTGATTCCTCCAGCTCCATTTTTTTCCCTCAAGACTGCTTTGGCTATTCTTTTGTGTCTTCATACAAATTTTAAGGTTTTTTGTTCCAGTTCTGTAAAAAATGCCATTGGAAATTTGATAGGGATTGCATTGAATCTGTAGATTGATTTGGGTAGTATAGTCATTTTCACAGTATTGATTCTTCCAATCCAAGAACATGGTATATCTCTCCATCTGCTGGTATCATCTTTAATTTCTTTCATCAGTGTCTTATAGTTTTCTGCATACAGGTCTTTTGTCTCCCTAGGTAGGTTTATTCCTAGGTATGTTATTCTTTTTCTTGCAATGGTAAATGGGACTGTTTCCTTAATTTCTCTTTCAGAGTTTTCATCATTAGTGTATAGGAATGCAAGAGATTTCTGTGCATTAACTTTGTATCCTGCAACTTTACCAAATTCATCGATTAGCTCTAGTAGTTTTCTGGTGGCATCTTTAGGATTCTTTACGTATAGTATCATGTCATCTGCAAACAGTGACAGTTTCATTTCTTCTTTTCCAATTTGTATTCCTTTTGTTTCTTTTTCTTCTCTGATTGCCTTGGCTAGGACTTCCAAAACTATGTTGAATAATAGTGGTGAGAGTGGGCAACCTTGTCTTGTTCCTGATCTTAGTGAAATGGTTTCAGTTTTTCACAATTGAGAATGATGTCATCTGTGGGTTTGTCATATATGGCCTTTATTATGTTAAGGTAAGTTCCCTCTATGCCTACATGGAGGGTTTTTATCATAAATCGGTGTTGAATTTTGTTGAAAGGTTTTTCTGCATCTTTTGAGATGATCATATGGTTTGTCTCCTTCAGTTTGTTAATATGGCCAATCACATTGATTGATTTGCATATATTGAAGAATCTTTAATTCCTGGGATGACCCCCACTTGATCATGGTGTATGATCCTTTTAATGTGCTGTTGGATTCTGTTTGCTAGTATTTTGTTGAGGATTTTTGCATCTATATTCATCAGTGATATTGGTCTGTAATTTTCTTTTTTTGTAGTATCTTTGTATGGTTTTGGTATCAGGGTGATGGTGGTCTCATAGAATCAGTTTAGGAATGTTCCTTCCTCTGCAATTTTTGGAAGAGTTTGAGAAGGATGGGTGTTAGCGCTTCTCTAAATGTTTGATAGAATTCACCTCTGAAGCCATCTTGTCCTGGACTTTTGTTTGTTGGAAGATTTTTAATCAGAGTTTCAATTTCATTACTTGTGATTGGTGTGTTCATATTTTCTATTTGTTCCTGGTTCAGTCTTGGAGGGTTATACCTTTCTAAGAATTTGTTCATTTCTTCCAGGTTGTCCATTTTATTGGCATAGAGTTGCTTGTAGTAGTCTATTAGGATGCTTTGTATTTCTGTGGTGTCTGTTGTAGCGTCTCCTTTTTCATTTCTAATTTTATTGATTTGAGTCCTCTCCCTCTTTTTCTTGATGAGTCTGGCTAATGGTTTATCAATTTTGTTTATCTTTAAGAACCAGCTTTTAGTTTTATTGATCTTTGCTATTGTTTTTTTGTTTCTATTTGATTTATTTCTGATCTGATCTTTATGACTTCTTTCCTTCTGCTAACTTTGGGTTTTGTTTGTTCTTCTTTCTCTGGTTCCTTTAGGTGTAAGGTTAGATTGTTTATTTGAGATTTTTCTTGTTTCTTGAGGTAGGATTGTATTGCTGTAAACTTCCCTCTTAGAACTGCTGTTGCTGCATCCCATAGATTTTGGATCATTGTGTTTTCATTGTCATTTGTCTCTAGGTATTTTTTGATTTCCTCTTTGATTTCTCAGTGATCTTTTGGTTATTTAGTAACGTATTGTTTACCCTCCATGTGTTTGTGTTTTTTATGTTTTTTCCCTGTAATTGATTTCTAATCTGATAGCTGTGGTCAGAAAAGATGCTTGATACGATTTCAATTTTCTTAAATTTACGGAGGCTTGATTTGTGACCCAAGATGTGATCTATCCTGGAGAATGTTCTGTGCACACTTGAGAAGAAAGTATAATCTGCTGTTTTTGGATGGAATGTCCTATAAATATCAATTAAATCTATCTGGTCTATTCTGTCATTTAAAGCTTCTGCTTTCTTATTTATTTTCATTGTGGATGACCTGTCCATTGGTGTAAGTGAGGTGTTAAGGTCCCCCACTATTATTGTGTTACTGTCGATTTCCTCTTTTATAGCTGTTAGCAGTTGTCTTATGTATTGAGGTGCTCCTACGTTGGGTGCATATATATTTATAATTGTTATATCTTCTTCTTGGATTGATCCCTTGATCATTTTGTAGTGTCCTTCCTTGACTCTTGTATAATTCTTTATTTTAACGTCTATTTTATCTGATATGAGTATTGCTACTCCATCTTTCTTTTGATTTCCATTTGCATGGAATATCTTTTTTCATCCCCTCACTTTCAGTCTGTATGTGTCCCTAGGTCTCAAGTGGGTCTCTTGCAGACAGCATATATATGGGTGTTGTTTTTGTATCCACTCAGCAAGCCTGTGTCTGTTTGTTGGAACATTTAATCCATTCACGTTTAAGGTAATTATCGATATGTATGTTCCTATGACCATTTTCTTAATTGTTTTGGGTTTGTTTTTGTAGGTCCTTTTCTTCTCTTGTGTTTCCCACTTAGAGGAGTTCCTTTAGCGTTTCTTGTAGAGCTGGTTTGGTGGTGCTGAATTCTCTTAGCTTTTGCTTCTCTGTAAAGCTTTTGAATTCTCTGTCTAATCTGAATGAGATCCTTGCTGGGTAGAGTAATCTTGGTTGTAGGTTCTTCCCTTTCATCACTTTAAGTATATCATGTCACTCACTTCTGGCTTGTAGAGTTTCTGCTGAGAAATCAGCTCTTAACCTTTTGGGAGATCCCTTGTATGGTATTTGTCATTTTTCCCTTGCTGCTTTCAATAATTTTCCTTTGTCTTTAATTTTTGCCAATTTGATTACTATGTGTCTTGGAGTGTTTCTCCTTGGGTTTATCCTGTAAGGGACTCTCTGCACTTCCTGGACTTGGGTGGCTATTTCCTTCCCCATGTTAGGGAAGTTTTCGACTATAATCTCTTGAAATATTTTCTCTGGTCCTTTCTCTCTCTCTCTTCTCCTTCTGGGACCCCTATAATGCGAACGTTGTTGCATTTAATGTTGTCCCAGAGGTCTCTTAGGCTGTCTTCATTTCTTTTCATTCCTTTTTCTTTATTCTCTTCCACAGCAGTGAATTCCACCATTCTGTTTTCCAGGTCACTTATCCATTCTTCTGCCTCAGTTATTTTGCTATAGATTCCTTCTAGTGTAGTTTTCATTTCAGTTATTGTATTCATCTCTGTTTGTTTGTTAATTCTTCTAGGTCTTTGTTAAACATTTCTTGTATCTTCTCGATCTTTGCCTCCATTCTTTTTCTGAGGTCCTGGATCATTTTCACTATCATTATTCTGAATCCTTTTTCTGGAAGGTTGCCTATATCCAGTTCATTTAGTTGTTTTTCTGGGGTTTTATCTTGTTCCTTCATCTGGTACATAGCCCTCTGCCTTTTCATCTTGTCTATCTTTCTGTTCTTGTCTATCTTTCTGTGAATGTGGTTTTTGTTCCACAGGCTGCAGGACTGTAGTTCCTCTTGCTTCTGCTGTCTGCCCTCTGGTGGATGAGGCTATCTCAGAGGCTTGTGCAAGTTTCCTGATGGGAGGGACTGGTGGTGGGTAGAGCTGACTGTTGCTCTGGTGGGCAGAGCTCAGTAAAACTTTAATCCACTTGCCTGCTGATGGGTGGGGCTGGGTTCCCTCCCTATTGGTTGTCTGGCCTGAGGCGACCCAACACTGAGCCTCCCTGGGCTCTTTGGTGGGGCTAGTGGCAGACTCTGGGAGAGTACTTACCAGAACTCCTGCTGCCAGGGTCCTTGTCCCCACGGTGAGCCACAGCCACCCCCCACCTCTGCAGGAGACCTTCCAACACTAGCAGGTAGGTCTGATTCAGTCTCCTACGAGGTCACAGCTCCTTCCCCTGTGTCCTGATGTGCACACTACTTTGTGTGTGCCCTCCACGAGTGGAGTCTCTGTTTCCCCCAGTCCTGTTGAAGTCCTGCAATCAAATCCTGCTATCCTTCAAAGTCTGATTCTCTAGGAGTTCCTCCCCCTGTTGCTGGACCCCCAGGTTGGGAAGCCTGATGTGGGCCTCAGAACCTTCACTCCAGTGGGTGGACTTCTGTGGTATAAGTGTTCTCCAGTCTGTGAGTCACCCACCCAGCAGTTATGGGATTTGATTTTACTGTGATTGTGTCCCTCCTACCGTCTCATTGTGGCTTCTCTTTTGTCTTTGGATGTGGGGTATCTTTTTTGTTGAGTTCCAGTGTCTTCCTTTCGATGATTGTCCAGCAGCTAGTTGTGATTCTGGTGTTTCCTTCTACTTCGCCATCTTGGTTCAGGGCCTATTCCTTTGTAAAAATGTATTTTGATTTCAAAAATCCCAAGTATTTAAGTGAAAATAAATATAATTTCCTTGAATACAAAAATATGTGATAGGAAAATATAAATCATACAATATTATAGGTATATATGTAGGGGAATAGGATAATACAGATCCTCCAAAGAAGGTTAAGCAATAAAAGAACAAGACAGCTAATAATCAAGAGCAGGTCAGAGTAGGAAAACTCACTCTAACTTAAAATAGTAGAATCCCAATTTAAAATTAGATTTAGAGATAGCACACCATCAGAGATTACAGGGAACAGTCTTGATTTGATCCAATTTTCTGCAATGAGATAGCTGACTAATGGCCACAGCAATCTGAATTAATTAACATCAATTTGTTTTTAATAAAAAGCTTTTGAAGCCCATTTTGATAATGAATGCCATCTAGAGGAAAATCAAACAGCTCTTTCTGATATATGGAGAGCCACAGCTATACATATTTGACCCCTATTTTACACAGTTGAGCCTCATTGATTTCTTCTTTTAAACTCATGGACTGAGCACTGAACAATGGTGGAAGCACTCGTATATCTTCCACAGAGACCCAGTCTATGAACAGTAACCCTGCAGCAGGGCCAAAGTTTTTCTGTGCCTCCAACACTGGCTGCCTGTCCTGATGACAATATAACACAGATGCTGTCCTTAACAGCAAACAATCTCAAACGTCTGGCCATGGAATCAGTCTTTAGGGTGCAAGCAAAAATAAAAGACTTAAGACAAACTTAATGTGTAGCTGAGCTTCAAGTTAGCTGGCTTCAAACTTAAATCCACATAGAGTGGTCTTTATTACAAAAAGAATTCCTGTGTTTAAATAGAATTCAAGATAGGACAGGAAACAAAGACACTTTATGTTACTGTGAATATGGAGTAAGAAAGCCTAATACTATTAAAGGAGTAGCTTGTTAGTATCTCCATGGAAGTTTTCCCAAGACTTTAGGAATAGTAGTTCATCTATTCATGTTAAAATTCTATTGCATTTCATACAACAGTTTCCATATTTATTAAGTAGTAATTGCTTCAAAAACTGCAGGCAAATATTTTGCATATGCTTCTCTAACTGGGATGACATGACTTGCCTGCTTTCAAAATACAGAGCGGAGAGGTAAAACTAAACCACACAAATAAATGAACAAAAAGACTCTAGTGAGTAGGAGGCCAGAGCACTTGGCTCAGACATTCTAATACTAAAAGTATGAATTAGTGTGGTCATTGTTAGGTGAGTGATGCATCTGAACACCTAGAGAGAATGACAGTCTGGAATTGTGAAAGGTCACCTCAGTACTTTAACGTGTTAACACAACCAATCTACCTAAGTTGTCTAGGATCCAGCAGCCAGAGTTCCCAGGCACTGGTCTTATTTTGTAAATGGTATGATGACTACTTTATAAAGTTTTGCACTGTCTATGATTCTCCTTTTGTTTCTGCAGTTTCTGGCCTCTCCTCAGAAAAGTCCTATTTATTTTAATATTGTTCTGACTTGCATGAATAATTTTTTAAATGCACTATATATTGATATTAGAGCTATTATTTTAATCAAAAAGCATATTTAATAGAAAATATAGTATTT
Source organism: Grampus griseus (assembly GCF_964374135.1). Taxonomy (NCBI): domain Eukaryota; kingdom Metazoa; phylum Chordata; class Mammalia; order Artiodactyla; family Delphinidae; genus Grampus; species Grampus griseus. The sequence goes on from NC_139003.1 coordinate 62,784,840, forward strand.
ATTTCTCTCTGTATTGACATATGAGTAATAGAGAAATACCAAATATTATCACATAACTCCTTCTCTATGTGTATAACTCCTTCTCTGTGTCTTTCCTTGGTAACTTGTTCCTGGTTAGATCTCAGTAAACATTTGTTAAATATATAAATGCTATTGATACTTAACAATAGTTAACTAACAACTAAATTTAAAAACCGACATCACATTTATCCTTGAAACTAAGAGTAATACAAAGAATTTGGAACAGTCTCAATTTCCTCAAACTGAAACTTTTTTTTTTTCAAATTTTGGTCACATGTCAAAATGCTGGTGGTGTTAGCAAATAAAAAAGGCATTAGTATGTAATTAAATAACTACTTATGACCCAATATTTGAGAGAGAATTCTTATAAAGTATTGCCCCCAAAAAAGGACTTTTTGAGACCTACGTTCTTGTCCTACATCTCTCATTAATTTTGTGAACTTGAGAAAAGTAATCTGTGACCCAAATTCCATATCAGTCAAATGAAGAAACTATTATTTGTACTCTAGTATTCACAGGGTCAAGGAACATATAAGAAAACACTTTAAAATGCATTAAGAAGCACCCAGTGTAAGTACAGAAATAGCACTCACATACAGTTGATGGGAATATACAATAATTTGTGGAGAGGATAAATTAGCAACACAACAACCTTAAAAATATATTATTCTGCAACTTTCACTTCTGGGAATTTACTCTTTGAAAGAAGCTAAGACATATATATATATAAAACTAATAATATAAGTATTAGAAGCATTTCTAAAAGTCTAACAATAAGGGATTGGCTAAATATAAATATTTGCCTACATATATATGATGAAATGCCAGCACATAGGTGCTCAGAAAATATTCTACAAAACAAAAAAATAGGATAGAAAATATTAAGCATTTATGGTACCACTCATATAAAATGTTGCTAACATTACTGACCTCTTAGTACATCCCTAGTGGTGTGTTAACTCCACATTTATGGTCACATTTAACCTTTATGAGTCCGTGAGGCAAAGATTTTATCCCTGAACTACAGATGAGGGAACTGAGGCTTACACAGATGATAGAACATGTTCAAATTCACATAATAAATAACAGAGCCGGGACTTATACTTGATGAATCTGACTCCAGAGCCTGAGGAATCTGACTCCAGAGCCTGAGGTCTTAAATTAAGCTTTATTGGTAATACCCTAATTTTTGTATAATGGTTGATTTGGGTTTGATTTGTCCACATATTTTTTAAAATGGAATTAAAGACATGAAAGTCCAATTCTCTGTTCCTCTCAAAAATGGGAAGATCTATGAACACTTGACCTTCATTGTGGCCACTCTGCCATAGGTATTAGTAGCAGTTTTTTTTTTCCTTTTAAATGGTGCTTTCACCCCACAATTTACCATAATTAGTCTTAGATACTCTTTAAGGTTCTATGCCTGGAAATTTTAGGCATTTAGTTTGAGATTTCTCTCTATATAAGTATTAAAAGAAAAACAGAAAGATGTACATATCAAAATGGGTGGTAAAACTACAGGATAATTTATGTTTTCTTAGCTTTTTTTGTGTGTGTGCAAGTTTTAAAAATTTTCTACAGTGAATATGATGGAAGAATTCATTTTATGTGTAAAGAAGCTTTGGGTCAGTCATGATTCCAGTTGCTTCCTAAGTATAACTGTTCAATCCCCTGGATTAATCTTTCTAAATTATAGCTTTCAAAAAATAACTCCCATCCTAAAAATATTTCAGCAGTTTCTGTTACCTTTGTAAACTTCTCTCTTATTGCTCACAAATATACCAAATATCCATGCTTTTTTGTTTCTATACTGTGTAACTTGACCTTGACAGTACCTAGTACCTCTGAGCTCATCTCTGAGTATGTATTCCACTTTCTATTTAACTATGCAGATCGTGCTGATTCATAAATAAATTCATAAACTGATTAAGATAAATATCCACCTTTGAAATAAACTTTCTTCCCTGTTTTAATCTACCTACATATGTGTGTGTGTGTATATATATATATATATATATATATATCCGTCTTCCTCTTATGAACACATGTCATTCAGTACCTACAATAACCATTTAATACAATATATATGCACTGCTTTACTTAGTATATGAAATTTTTATGAGTATACAATTTACTGAATAAAATTGTAAATGTTTTGAGAGCAGAGTTTGAGACTTTGCATCTTAGTTATAGAAAACAAGGGAGGAGAGTGTTTTCAGAAGAAAAAAATAGTCAAAAATCACATGTTACACTTAGGTTATAAAGAATACTGAAAAATATATAATGCTTTGGATAGTTAAGAGGTGACTTTAGCATAAACAATACCAGATAGACTCTGAGGCCAATATAAGATTTAACCATTAAGTATTGTGGTTGATCAGAAAAAAAGCCAGATGTTGAGTACATTCTACTCAGTATAGTCACTTTAGACTTGCAAATATTGACTCTAAAGATACCTCCACTGTCAGATCTTTTATTTTTTTAACCGCTCCTTTCAAATTGCTCTAAAAAAACTAAAGTTTACCGTCAAAACCAAGCAAGCAAACGAACAAAAAGCAAACTGTGTTTTAAGGTTAACTCTCAAAATTATTATACCTATCAGTCAGGGACCCAGTAGGAAACCAATAGTAAACTCAAAGTGGGTGATTAAAGAGTGCAATTAAGAGATTACTTTCAATGTTTTGAAAAGGGCTTCAGGAAAATTGATAAGGGATAGTACAGAATACTATCCCTCATCTGGTAGCTATGGCAGTGAGCAATCAGCAACCCTAAGGCTAAGGCAGAGAGGTCTTAGTTAATGAAAGTGTAGTTACCTGGAGAGGGCTAAGGGAGAGATGTTTTTTTTTTTCTTTCACCATCCAGTCGCTGACTGGTGCCTCTCATCAGACAGTGTAACTGAAGCCAGAGAGCACAGGAGCCAGCTGATTCAGTTCATCCCTTTCAGCTTCCTGGGATGCAGAGCAGGGTGAAGAGCGGAAGGTAGATTTGGAGGCAAATGAAAAATTTCCATATTACAAAAATTTGAGAGTCTGATTTCTAGAAATCTAATTACTTTTAGAGCCAAGCCCGTGAGTAAAGGAGGTAATAAAGCAGAGGTCATATTATTTTTCCTTCCCTACACATCCAATTCTCTAAACTTTAAAATGTAAGAGGCATTACATCCATAAAAGATTAAACTTGGTAAACAAAAGCCAAACTCACCAACTTCCACAATTTCAGAAAATGTTTCAGGCTAGTTTGTCTAAGTAAGTTTATAAATTACCTTTATTTTTTAAGTCAGTAATTAACTATGCAAGCCAGGCCCTAGTGAACTAAATGCTCAACCCTTGCTGTAGACACCGGAAGGGGAGTCCCAGATGTTCTTCTAGTCATACACCAAGACTCGACCTGCTGATGGCATGGGCATGGAGAGAGACCCTAGCACTGCTGTTATCTTCTCAGGCATCTGCAGGTAAGCAAGGCATCTGCTGTCCTAGTATTTGGTAAATGGTGAGAATATACAACACATTTGTTAGCAGAGCTTACACAGCTGAAGGGTAATCCTTGTTAAATTGAAAGCAAAGAATATGAAAGGGGATTTTATCCATTGTTATTCTACTACTTGTGGGCTAAGAAATGTTTAAGTGTGGTCTGATTCCACTGAGCCCATCTGGAGAGATGCTCCTTTCCTTCAGTACGTGTCTTTTTGAATGTGAGAAAGCACTGGAAAATCTTATCAATCTAATCAATATATGATAAAGGATACATTGGACTGGATTAGAAAAATTAAAATAGTGGCTTGTCACTTTTGTGAATCTAATTATATCTTTGTTGCCAGTACACTTTTTAACCTTGAACTCATTCCTTGAATAAAACAGATGGAAGTTATATGGTAAACATTATAGGAAAAACAATACAACTTAAAACTGTTTCCCATAAATTTTGTTGTAATGCTTCCGGTTTTAAAAGGAGCCTCTGGGCATATAAACTAAAAATGAATTTTAACCGTTTATGTTCCCAATGCTTCCTTCATTTCAGTGTTTCCCACTTTCCATCCCCCTGTTTGTCATTCAAGTCTATATTTCAAGGGCATTTTTGTAGAACTAATGGGGCTCAGCACTCATGTTACTAAAACTCTGCTTGGTTTTACTTTTCACAGTGCAGGCTCTCCTAGCTGTTGCTGTCACTTATTAGAGCCACAGTGTGCTGCAGGAGGGCGACACTCTGTAAACAAGGTATGGAGGGTCAAATACTATGCTACCAGCAAGGAAAGCAGAGAAACAGCAGAAAACCAAAGAGACAGTACGGGGAACAACATATATGTCGTAAAGTTTTGGTTTTCACGGGGCTTATATGGAGTTAACATTCAAATCCCCCAAGTTTTCACTTGCTGTATTTGCCAGCGAGAGTGTGGCTCCTTCACACAGACTGCCTTCTCTACATGGTCCACTTGTTTCCCAAGCACCTGAGAGTGCAGGCCCAGCGCTGTACAGCCAACAAATCACAAAGCATGCCTGCATTCTGCTAGGTATCAGAGTCTCTTAATATGCCAAAAAAGTTCTCCAAGGTCAGGAAAGCAGTTTATCAACCTTTTATATATCTTATAGCAGCAATAAATTTATTCCAGTGTGGGACCTATAAATATTTCAGACGCGCTGTGAGAAAAGCTCTTTGGCTTAGGACAGTCATGTACCCCAGAGTTTGGGCTCAAGACAGAGTCATTGTTCTCTACACCACACTTTTATTGCTATTTAGCTCTAGTTAATGCAAAGCTTTTCAAGGTGCTTTCTGCTGTACCTTGCTGTTTAATAAATTTCATTTAAATGAATTTTTCATTTCAAAAAAAAACCTTTATTTTGTATACTTTTATTTATTTCTGATTACATGCTGTATTAAACCTTCAAAGAAACACAGGATTCTTTTTTTTTTTCCTCTCAAACATCCCATGGAAAATTAGTTTTGTGCTTTGAGTTTTTGTCTATTTTTTTTTCTTTCTTCCCTACTAATGAAAGAGGTCACATTACAATTTAGTTTTCCAGATTAGATAATGTTAATTCTCAGGTACCCTCAAAAATTCTTGTACAATGTCTTCATATTAGAAGAGAATTATTCAGAGACTTATGTTTAGGGCAAATATATTCTAAAGCACTAGTAATGAGGAGGGAATGGAAATAGAAACTTTTTACCTATTTAGCCAACTTCAAAATTATGCACTATCATGCATGAGACATGAGTCAAGGTTGTTTGGGGGTTAGTGGGCCAGAAATTACTTTTTTTCCCATTTCTTTTACATGCACACACTTGAGCACACACACCCTTTCCTCAGCAAATTACTCCCAAATACTTATTCTTATAGTCAAGACCCACAAAGTGATATTTATAGTTAATCATTTGGAAAGATTCTTAATGAATTTGGCTTTAGTTTGAACCTGACTCATTTGAAGGTTATTTTTGCTTTTCTTTGTTTTCTGTCTTATATACAGCCAGTACCTCCTGATTCTATACTTCGCCCATATTTATGAACTTGCTCTTTCACAGAACTTTGTTGTCTTGAACCTTCTGTCAAGTTACTTGATTTCCTGACAGCTTTTTAATTTATTAAAATTAATTAATTTAAATAAAACTACTTTATTAAAATTTATAAATTTATTTTTCATATTCATGACTTTTGTTCATAAAAGTATCATCATCAGACGTGGTATGTAATCTCTGCTCTGAACTTGTATATCTGCCTGATCAGTTCTCTATTTCTGACTTTATATTTTTTGATTCACCTCTTGGCATTGAGATTTTTGATGCTAAGATTAGCCCCTCTCCACGTAACTTTCTGTTCCTATTAGATGTACCTCCAGCCCACAAGTCACGTCTGCTCCAAAAAAGCCGACTAGGTTTGACCTTGGGATATTATTTCGTATGAGCTCTCTGAGATTGCTTCTCTTTTCCTTTCTTCATAATTTGAACCCTCTGGCAGAATTACATGTGAATAAGGATAAGGAAAAATACATAATTGTTTTCACTCATACTGTCTCTCCCAATCTATGAAAGATTATGACTTCTTAAGTTGTTGGAGCTCCCTCCCACTCATGCTAACATGAGACATTAAAGGTGAGAAAAAAATCTTAATTGATTTACAATACAGTTCACAATTGATCTATAATACAATCAAGCACAAAACATAAATATATTCAATAAATGAGTACAGCACAAACTCATGTGTATGACCACTACTCTGCTCTTCAAACAGAACACAACCAGCACTCCAGAAACTCCTCTCATGCCCTTCTTCCAATCACTACACCTGTCTTCTCCAAAGTTAGCTTGCCTTTAAAAAATCACTGTTTAATTTTTACCTGTGCTTGAACTTCACGTAAATGGAATAATAGAGTATGTGTTCTTATCCATCTGTGTTCTAGAGTCAGTATTTTTTGTGACTATCCATGTTGTGTAGCTGTACTTTATTCAGGTTCACTGCTTTATCATATTCTACTGAATTAACATTTATTGATTGATTATAATGTTGATGAATATTTGGGTTGTTTCCAGCTTCTGGCAACTAGAGATAATGCTGCTAGGAACATTTCTGTGTATGTCTCTTCCTGCACTTCTGTACAAATTTCCATTAGGTACATATTTAACAGGAGTATGAATAATGAAATTGCTAAATCTTAAGGAATGCATATGCTCAAGTTGAAAGTCAAATAGTTTTCTAAACTTATAATAGTTTCCATTCCTGTTGCTTCCTATCTTCACAGGCATTTGTCTTGCTCACTTCAGCTATTCTGGTGGATCTGCAATGGTATCTAATGTGCTTTCAATCTTCTTTCCCTCATGATAGTAAGGTGAGCACCTGTTTATATATGTATTTGTCATTTGGGTATACAATACAGTTTAAAGCCAATTCAAGTCTATTTTCAAAATATCTTATGAACAAATGTTTCAAATATTTTCTCTTACTCTGTGAGTTGCCAGAATCTCTTTGTGACATCCTTTGTTGACTAGAATGTATTGATTTTAATGTAGTCCAATTTGAGGATCTCTTCCTTCATGACCAGTATTGTTTTTCTCACTTTTAAACAATCAATTTCTATCCTGTGGAAATGAATATAACCTTCTGTGATATCATGTATTAACTCCTGGTTGTGTCTCAAACCTTTGTAATTTTCCAATCTGCCCTCTTTGTTCTAGCAACTTCCAGTAGTTGAGGATGTGCCAATGAGACAGGAGGGAAAGGGGCAGGACACAAAGGCCAGATAATGAAGAAGGGGCTCAGCTGTTGGAATGTGATAAAGACTGGCTGGAACCAGCTGAAACCAAGGTGGCTTTGAGAATAGTCCAGTCCAGTCTTTGACTTTTAGCTCATTACACCTTCACTGTAATGCTAACAAACACTCCCCCTTATGCCATAACAGTTCCCAGGAGGGCCATAAAAGACCAAAGAGTAGGCAGTGGCCCAATTCCTCGGAAATCCCCACCCTACCCCGAAATAGCAAGAATATTTCTCCTACTCATTAGCCTATGAAATTACTTAGCCTATAAAAACCTATGGCCCCATGCCCTGGGGCTGCCCTCACTTTCTGAGAGGATCCACAGGCCCTCCGCAAGTGCACCTCAGGCTCACAGCATCATTGCACCCCTGAGCAGAGGTTGAGGGCAGGCACCTCCCTCTCAGGTTCACAGACATATTTCGTAACCTAGTTCAGATTCACAAGATCCATCACCCTGGATTTTCTCTGCTTTCTCCTCTCTGCTTCCCCCAACTTCTTAGACTGTCTGCTGGTCCTGGAGCCCCCTTGCCAACTTTGCCAACAGGTCTGGTATTGCCTGTTTCACGGCTATACAGAGGTATCCCTCTTTAGTCTCCACTTACTTAAGTAAAAAACCTACTATTGCCCTGAGTCCCCAGCTGATTTTCACCCTGTTTGTTCTGACATTGTTATGCTAAACATCACAAGGGTTACATCCTGAAGGGAACTTTTTCCTCCCATTATTGTCATCACAACCCCTTGTGGTGCTCCAGTCCTACTCTTCTGCTCTACTTTTCTTCTTTCACAGGGAGATAAAGATCATTTGCTTAGCTGATTCAGGGCCTATGTTTCCTCCTTCCCTCTCTGACTGGCTTAGGCCTTGGCACTCCAGTCACTTTTCCTCCTGCTGGCTCTACTCCTCTCCTTAACTAACCCAGGGGGCCTCCTCAGGCTAGGCAGACTGCAGGTGCTCACACTGATCTCACTGTGGCCTTTGTCAAACAAACCCTTTCTTAAGACCTGAGGGCCACAAGCCCAGTTTTCCCTGCTTAATTAAACACCTCTTCTGCTGAATTCCCTACCTTGGAATCAGGGGCCATCACAGACTGGGCCAATTATACTGTCTCTTTAACTGCCCTCAGAACTTGATTCTGCAACACCCCCCTAAAGGGGTCCATTCACTGAAGTCCCTAGCTGTGCACTCCCTTCTCATGTTTTGGGGATACCAGGGACACTGGGGGAGCACCAGGACAGATAACTACCATTTGGCCAGGATCTGTCAGACCCGTCTCCTCACAACATGCTAACCAAAAATGGGGGTGACTACGAACACCCCAAAGGACTCCCCTTTAGGATGCATATTAGCTAACTGGGGTAAATTTAGGCAAGATGGCTTAAGAAAAAAGAATTTTATCTTGTAGTACTGCATTGCCCCGATACAAACTAGTGAACCAAGAAATCTGTCCAGAAAATGGGTGATTGAATTACAATACCATCTTGCAGCTGGACCTATTTTGTAAAAAAGGAAGGCAAATGGGGGGGAAGTCCCATATGTCCAAATGTTCATTACCCTATTCCAAGATCCAGATCTAAAAAACTCCTGCTGAGTGTGCCTGGCTCACATTCCTTCAAAGTGTCTTCTTCCCCCACAGAAGCTGATATTTTAGATGATCCCCTTGTGAGTCCACTCCTGGAGGTCCACAACGGGGAACTGCTACACCCCCCAGTTCTGACGCGCTGCTGGAAATCCCGCCACCTTATCCCTCCAGCCCTGTCCTACATCCTCCACTACCAGAGGTGAGTCCTGCCAGAACTACATGAAGAGGGGCTACCTACCAGCCTCCCAATACCAAACTCTGTCCCTTAAGGCAGCAGTCCCCAGCCTTTATGGCACCAGGGACAAACATGGAACACAGGTTTTCCACGGACGGGGGCCAGGGGGATGGTGCAGGCGGTAATGCCAGTGACGGGGAGCAGCAGATGAAGCTTCGCTCGCTTGCCCACTGCTCACCTCCTGCTGTGCGGCCCAGTTTCTAACCGGTACAGGTACCAGTACTGGACTATGGCCCGGGGGTTGGGGACCCCTGCCTTAAGGGAAGGACCAGCTGGTGACAGAGGAACAATTAGAGTCCATCATATCCCTTTTTCCTATGGCTGAACTAGCTACTTGAAAAGAGAAATTTGGACGTTCTTCTGAGGATCCCAGTCAGTTTGTAGAGGAGTTCACCAAGCTGACAATGCCCTATGAACTTACTTGCGGGGGGACACAGGTCCTTCCTTCTACCTGCTGCACCTTTGAAGATAAAAACCGGATCCTTGGTGCAGCTCAGGCATATGCCAATGAACTGGCGGCCCAAAATCAAATTCTCTACCTTACTGGAGGCGATGCAATCCCGGACCAAGACCCCCCACTGGGACTACCAACAGGGAGGCAGATGGCTTTGAATGTAAGTCTGTTAATTATGACAAAGTCAGAGAAGTAACACAGGGAAAAGATGAGAATCTGCCCCTCTTCCAGGGCTGCCTGGTGTAAGCCTTTAGAAAGTATATCAATGTTAATCCTGACACCCCCGAAGGGTAAGTCCTAGTAAATACCCATTTTGTCACTCAATCTGCCCCAGACATAAGGAGACAATTACAGAAGATTGCTATGGGACCCCAAACCCCCATAAATCAGCTCAAGGACTTTGGCCTTTGGAGTATTCAACAATAGAGTTAGGGTTGAGGAAACAAAAAGGATTCAGGGACAACAATGAAAGGCACATTACTGGTGGCAGTCCCTTCACCACCTCAGAGTTACCCTCCCTTACAAAAGCCTATGATTAGGGCAGGATCTAGAAAATCTGGATCAGATCCACTGCCTCACTGAGAAGGGACCTATTTGAAATGCAGCCAGGAAGGCCTCTGGAAGGACGAATGCCTCCAGTGTGGAAAAAGTCCACGGAGACCCTGCCCCATATGCAAACGAGAGGCTCACTGGAAGCTGCACTGGCCCCAGTCCCAAAGGGGACTTAGGGGTCCAAACTCATAATGGCCCAGAGGACTGAAGACTGTCTGTCAGGGCCCAACCAAACCCTCCTTGGCTCCCAAAGGACACCTGGTCATTTCCCTGGAGGAGCCTCTTGTAACCCTTGACGTGGCACATAGGGAAGTTGTTTTTTTTTATTAGATACGGGGGCCGCCGACTCTGTACTAGCTGATTTCCCTGGACCCTTGTCTTTGCAATCCTGTATAATAACAGGGATTGTTGGATGGCCCAAAGCCAGGAGATTCACACACCACCCATAGCAGCTTACTAGGAAGTTTTATCCTTGCACACTAGTTTCTGTTCATGTCTGAGTGTCCCATCCCCTTGTTGGGGGGATTTGTTCACTAAATTCCAGACAGTAGTTCAATTTGGAGACCCTCTCAGAGAAGGGACCTACCAGGAGAAACAACTGCTCTTAGCCATGGGAGCCTGCCTCAGTCACAGATCAGAGGAGATCTTCCTTCCACTCCATATTGTTTCTCAAGTAAACCCCTCTGTCTGGGAAACTGAGGTTCCTGGCGGAGCTACTAATGTGCCCCCAATTCAGATTTCATTAAGATCCAGTGCTGATTACCCATGGAAAAAACAGTATCCCTTGTGGCCCGAAGCCCAATGAGGTATCCAGCCTTTAATAACCAAGTTCTTAAAATATGCTCTGTTATCCAATCTGTGCAATACCCCCATTCTGTCCATAAAAAAACAAAGTAGTGAACACAGGTTTGTTCAAGACGTGAGAGCTGTTAATGAGGTACTAATTCCATTTTACCTGATAGCCCCTAATCCATACACCGTACTGACCCAAGTCCCAGAAAATGCAAACTGGTTTACAGTGCTAGACCTAAAGGATACCTTCTTTTGCAGTCCCCTGCACCCAGACTCCCAATATCTCTTTGCCTTTGAGTGGACAGATCCAGACACTCATAACACTTCACAGCTAGCCTGGACTGTGCTGACCCAAGGCTTCAGGGATAGCCCTCAACTGTTTGGAAACGCATTAGCAAAGGTTTGCCAGGTCCTGAACCCAGCTACTCTAATGCCAGATCCCCCACCCCAAGGGTCCCTCATTCACTCCTATGCAGAGACTATTGAACAAGTTTATTCCAGTAGGCCAGACCTCAAGGATGAGTCCCTGACCAAACCTGATGCAAAATGGTTTACCGATGGAACGAGTTTTATACATGGAGGGGTGAGAAAGGCCGGCCTGCAGACAATTGTTGCGTCTGGAGCTCTATCTACCCTCTTACACCTCTGCCCAAAAGGCCGTGTTGATTGCCCAAAAGGCCGTGTTGATTGCCTTGACAAGAGCACTCCAGCTAGGAAAGGATTCCAAGTATGGATTCCTAGTACTACATGTCCATGCTACCATATGGAAAGAAAGGAGACTACTAACAGCCAAAGGATCCCCTATAAAACACCAGGCAGAAATTCTAGAACTCCTAAAAGAGGTCCAGTTTCCAAAGAAGGTTGCAGTTGTTCACTGCAGGGGTCCCCAAAGGGGCCATACCTCCCTTATAAGGGGAAATGCCCTGGCAGACAAGGCTGCTAAGGCTGTAAAGAACAGCCAGTTCTACAAGCTGCAGCTGTCATACCTGACAGTCCACCCTTCCCAACGGTGCCGTCTTATAAACCTGAAGAACTCAAGTGGGCTAAACGTGGGGGACTGGAAAGAGACCTCTCCGGGTGGCTGACAAAAGATAACAAGCTTTTCTCTTTCTGACTTACTTTGAGAGAGTGGCATGGACATATATACACTACCAAATGTAAAACCGATAGCTAGTGGGAAGCAGCCGCATAGCACAGCGAGATCAGCTCTGTGCTTTGTGACCACCTAGAGGGGTGGGATAGGGAGGGTGCGAGGGAGGGAGACGCAAGAGGGAGAGGATATGGGGATATAGCTGCTTCACTTTGTTATAAAGCAGAAACTAACACACATTGTAAAACAATTATACTCCAATAAAGATTTTAAAAAGATAACAAGCTTCTCATTCCCAGGGCCAAGCAATGGAAAGTAATTCAGCACTACCACAAATCCTCCCACTTAGGGTGGGACTCCCTATTCAAACTGGTTACTCAAGTGTTCCTGGGTAAGGGACTGTCCCAAACTGTTAAAAATGTCACCAGAGCTTGCAAGCTTTATGCCCGCAATGACCCAGGGAGCCATCCCATACCTCTACCCCTAACTCAGCTCCTACAACATTGGGGAACCTATCCAGCAGAAGATTAGCAAATGGACTTTACCCAAATGCCCCTGTGTAGGGGATGAAAATACCTATTGGTATTCATAGGCATCTTACAGGGTGGATAGAAGCTATCCCTGCTAGAACTGAAAAGGCAATAGACATATTCAGATTTCTGCTTAAAGAGATAATTCCAAGATTTGGATTACCCAAAAGCGTACAGAGTGATAACAGACATTCCTTCACTGCCCAAGCTGACCCAACAGGTTTCCTCAGCTCTGGGTGTTAACTATTACTTCCAGTCTTTCTGGAGGCCCCAATCCTCAGGCAAGGTAGAAAAAAGCAGATATTGTTCTAAAAAGAATGCTTGCTAAGCTATACCAAGAGACTTCAGAAACCTGGGTTTCCCTCCTGCCTGTAGCCCTTCTATGGACCAGGATGGCCCCAAAGGGAATTTTAAAACTTAGCCCATTTGAAATGACCTATGGGAGGTCCTTTTGATTTCAGATCTCATTTGACGAGGAAACCCACAAATCAGTCTCACACATTCTTAGCTTGAGCCAAGTTCAAAGGGCCCTCCAAGAATATAGGAACAAAGTGCTACTCACCCCTACAAAAGAAAAGGTTGAGGTCTCCATCCAGTCAAGGGACTGTGTCCTACTAAAAACGTGGAAGGAAGGGTCCCCTGAGGACCAGCTACAACCAAACTGGAAGGGACCATATCAAGTGTTACTGAGTACCCCAACTGCTGTCAAGCTATGGAGAGTTGGATACATCCATCTGAAATAAAACCTGTATCTTCTAAGTCCCAGAGGGAACCAGAGGGGACCTACTCCTGCGAGCCAGTGGAAGACCTCAGATACCTGCTCAAGAGAACAGATAAGTGACTTCATGTGGCCGTGCTGGGTTGGCCTAGTATTCCTTGTGTTTCTATCATGCTCGTAATCTGCCGCTTTTCAGAACCCCCTCCCCCTGGTAAACATCTTCTTTGCCCCTGCTGGGTCTGAAAAAAATATATAGTAATACGATGTTGAAAGCCATGATACTCCTGGTAAGACTTCTGACAATGGTCGTGTCCCAGGGGAAATGGGAAAATGGGAAAATAATGCTTGAGTAAACATATCTAAAATAGCTGCCTGGGGGAGAAAAACTAGTTAATTGTTCGGTCTACCATAAAAACCCTGGCTTACAACAAACATTAAAGGTACAAATAGGTAAATACAACAAGGGTATTATCAATTCAGACATGGAAAACAAAACCTCCACTGATTTGAGTGCAATAGGCAATACCCGTCAGGTCCAACACCTTGCCTACGACTGACTTCTTTTAAAAGGGTGACTTATAACTTTTCCATTAATCATGGCTACTTTTGTTATTCAGAAAACCAGTCATGCTTCCGATGCCACTACACCTCTGGGTATGATGAGCCTCTTTGGAGAAATCCTTGGCCACCAGATGGTAATATCACCATGGTGTTTTGGAACCTGGACCCAAACTGCATTCCCAGGAATGCCTCCACTCTGTGCATTTATAATGAAGACCAGACCCAAGATGCCTTACAGGATAGGGATGGGATGGACTAAAAGTTGGGCTAGAATTGTTGGACTCTATGGAAGCGATGGGTAAAAGCCTCTTACTACACCATCTCATCTAAGCCAAGGGCATAGAATACTCCTGGACTTAACTATTTTGAATATACTGATGGCCCCTTGTACCCGTATTGTGATCATAACTTGTCCCTTCCATAGATCTGGACAGCTGCTTCCTTGTTAAATTCTTCTCTTCCCAGATCTCTTGTTGCACCTTCAGGATATGTCTGCATATGTGGCATTCCCCAAAATGAGGGCCCAAAGACAAGGGCACCTCAGGGAAAAATTGGTCCCTATGTAAATGCTTATCCTTATATTGATAATGTGTTACACGAGGGAGAATGTATATTAGGACATTTGTTTCCATTTACAGTCACAATACATAATAATACTCAATACCATCCCAGGTGGCCATCATATTAATATTGGCAGGAATAGGATTGACAGGGCAATTAGCAGCTCCATGGGGAGGCTTTGCCTACCATGAGGTAACCTAGAAAATCTAACCAACACTTTCGAGAGCCTAGCCCTGACCACTGGAAATGCCCTAAATAGGCTTTCAGCTCCTTTAAACTCACCAGCCAATGTGGTCATGGACAATTGGCCTTGGATTACTTGCTGGTGGAGCAGGGTGGTGGTTATGCAGTCATAAACAAAATCTGCTGTACCTATGTTAATAATTCGGTCCAGATTGAGATGGACATCAAAAAGATTTATAAATAAGCATCATGGTTACACCGCTATAACCAGGGGTGAGACTCTAATGCCATCTGGTCCACCATTAAGAGTGGCCTCCCTAGCCTTACTTCATTCCTGCCCCTCCTGGGCCCAGTAATGGTCATATTCCTACTCCTTCTCTTTGGACCCTGCCTCTTTAACCTCTTGGTAAAGTTCTGTCTTCCAGGTCTTTGACAGTTCCACGTCAAAATGATGGCTCTGCGGGGATTACTGCCCATACTGCTCTCTGACTCAAAACAAGAAGCTGTCCTGCCTCTCTGGGACCCCTAGACCAGGCATCCAGAGATTTTTACTCACTGACAGGCAGGCAGGGTTGATGCCCCTGCCTAGCCCTGAAGCAGCTATAGAAGACGGACCATGGCCCTTCTACTTCCCGTAAGAATATGGAAGTAAAATCTCTGAAGGGGAAATGAGACAGGAGGGAAAGGGACAGGACACAAAGCCTAGAAATGAAGAAGGGGCTCAGCTGTTGGGATGTGATAAAGACCAGCTGGAACCAGCTGAAACCAAGGTGGCTTTGAGAATAGTCTGGTCATTGACCTTTAGCTCATTATACCTTCATTGTCATACTAAGAAACAACACCCTTATGCCATGGAAGTTCCCAGGAGGGCCATAAAAGGCCAAAAAGTGGGCAGTGGCCTAATCTCTGGGAAATCTCTACCCTCCCCCAAAATAACAAGACTATTCCTCCCACTCATTAGCCTGTGAAATTACTTAGCCCATGAAAGCCAAAGACCCCATACTCCCGGGCCACTCTCACTTTCCCATGCCTTGGGGCCACTCCTCTCACTTTCCAGGATGGTCCAAATTCTGCCTATGGAATGTCTGTCTCTCTAAATAAACTTGCTTTTCCTTTACTTTGGCTCGCTCTTGAATTCTTTCCCCATGAAGCCAAGAACCCTCACTTGGCAGTTTGTCCTAAGGACTCCTGCATGTCCCAGGACATGACATTTCCCTCTCCTACAACATCAAGACTTGTCATCAGTGTCCCAAAGGAGAGGGTCACAGTCAGCACCTAGATGAAGACTGATTAGAAGCTGGACCCTCACTCACCAGCTAGGAAAGTATGTAGCTAAGCCCCAGGGAGAAACTAGGAGATGAACATTTTTACCTGTTCTATCTGCACTGCGCCCTGGTGTACAGCCACGTGGTAGTGGTGGTGGTGGTGGGGTGTTCCTGCACCTGTTTAAAAATTGCTTATTTGTTTGCTACAGTCCTTTGGAACTTGAGAATGCAAACCCTGTTGACCTATCAGAGTTAGTTGATTTTGAGGCCAGTCCCTTATGGGGTAGCTGCAAAAGTTGGAAAACCAGAAGTGTATACAAGCTCCTAGGAAGGTACTGGTGACTTGATTGTATTGTTGCAGTGTGCTAGAGGAAGAAGGCAGGGGTAATGTCACCAGCCTCCCTAGTCTCTGGGGAAGGATTGTAGCCAGCCCCTCCATGTTTGCTACATTGGAAGTTTGGACCCTCAGGCAGCAGTATGCAGTTAGACCCCTTCCAGGGAGAGATTGGGAGATGGGCATTTTGGGGGGCATTTTTTTGCCTCTTCTCTTTGTGCTGAGCCCTGGGAGAATAGCCACAGCAAGTGTTCACATGCCCATTAAGAACTGCTTTTTCGTTTGCTATAGCCTTGTGGGTCTCCTGGACATGAGCCTCATTGGCTTCCAGAGATAGATAGATGTTTGGGGACCCCATACCTCTGTGGGAGTCTCAAAATTTGGCACAATGGATGTGCAGTAAAAAACTTCCACTCTTCAGGGAGAACCTGAGAGTTGAGGGTTCCCTCCCATTTGTATGGCACTGTGCTTGGGGCAGGGGTTATGGTGAGAATGTGTCTCAGCTTTTCCTATCCATTTTTGTGTGGGTATTTTCTCATTCAATCGATGTGTAGGAGTTAGTCAGCTAGTTTCTGGATTTCTTTCAGAGGGAATTACTCCTTGTGTAGCTGTACATTCATTGCATTCTGGGAGGAGGGAAGTTCAGGGCCTTCCTATGTCATCATCTTGGTCGACCTTTTGGCATGCCATTAGGTTCTGTAATTCATATTTATATACTTTTAAAAAGTGAGCATTCTACATTTGTTGGGTATGGCATTGTATTTATATCAGTTAGATCAGCTTGCTAAAGATTTTACTGAAAGACATATGCAGTTACTGATTTGTTGTTGCTTTTTCTATCAATTTTTAAGAGGTATTTTACCAGCCCCCACTGTGATGGTATATTTTTCTCTCTTTTACATTCCTTCAATTTTTGTTTCATACATTTTGAAACTACATTTTAGGTGCACATATATCTGTACTCTTACTAGGGAAATAAGTATTTTGTCAGTTTTCTCATGCTTAAAATAGGACTTTAATATTGCCCACATCATAAGGCTGTTGTAAGGATTAAATTAGTTAATATACTAGAAGCCTTTTGGAGATTTTTCTGTTGTATATTAAGTAATGTATTTTTGTTTTCTGTGTTCTTAATTAAAAAAAATAGATACATGTATAAGCAAATAAATTGAAGAAAGCTTAGAAAACGAGTCATAAAGTCAGTTAACAGAAATAAGGCCAAGTATATCAGAAATGAAAATGAATGAATCAAATTACACTCCTCAGGCTCAAAAAAAACATAAAGATGAAGAGATATATAAAATCTCTAAACATGGTACCTCAAAGAGATACTTAAAAAAGTTACCTGAATAGGGCTTCCCTGGTGGCGCAGTGGTTGAGAGTCCGCCTGCCGATGCAGGGGACACAGGGTTCGTGCCCTGGTCTGGGAAGATCCCACATGCCGCGGAGTGGCTGGGCCCGTGAGCCATGGCTGCTGAGCCTGTGTGGCAAAAAAAAGTTACCTGAATATACAATGGAGAAAAGACAGACTCTTCAACAAGTGGTGCTGGGAAAACTGGACAGCTACATGTAAAAGAATGAAAATTATAACCATTTATAACACCATACACAAAAATAAACTCAAAATGGATCAAAGACCTAAATGTGAATCTACACTGTAGAACTCTTAGAGGAAAACACAGGCATAACACCCTTGGACAGGGAGCTCTCCAAGATGGCGGAGAAGTAGAAGGACGTGGAGTTCATCTCTCCCCAGAAACACATCAAGAATGAATCTACAAATGGAACAAATTCACAGGGAGCACCTAATGAACACTAACAGAGGATACTGGACACCTAAAAGGACAAGAAAGATCCCCATGTAACTGGGTAGGATGAAAGAAAGATGGGAAAGGAAGAGGAAAGGAAGCAGGATGGGACCTGCCTCCCTGGCAGGGAACTGGGGAGAGGTTCCTGCATCAGGGGAAGCATCCTCACTGCAGGAAGATCAGATGGGAAAGAAGGGGAGCTTTGGGGGCTCGGAGGAGAGCCCAGCAACGAGTCTGTGGCAGGCTGGACAGAGTGAGACCTACACAGATGGTCTGTGCCACAGCACAGCCCTGCATGCCACAGCCTGAGACGTATGTCCACCGGTGCACATGGGGGCTGGGTGCTGGAACGTGGGATTTGGAGAGCAGACCCAGGGAGGAACTGCTGTTGGCTGTGAGGAGATAGCCTGAGAGGTTGGGAGTGAGGAGCTCTGCAAATGGGAATGCTTGTGGAGGAAGCACAGGCCACCACAGAAGCAAAGCACCATTGTTGAGTGACACGCAGAGGGCTGGGCCACCATTGCAGCCTCTCTCCTCACACGCTGGCCCCCGCCTTCATGGGCACTAGGGAGGGCTCACACCACAGCCGACTCGCGCTACCCCAGCACCCTCCCACTTGGGTGGCCTGCTCGCTGTGATCACCGCCTCAGCCCCTTCCTGCCTGATGGGCTTGTGTGCTCTGGCAACTTCTAGAGCAGACTCTGGTGGGAGGAACACACACAGAGGTGGGGCTGAAACCATAGCTGAGCCCCAGGAGCCATGTGACTAAGAAGAACTGAAACCTCTTCTCGTAGCTGCAGGAACCGTGAAGTCACACCCCCACTGAAGGCTTCCTAAATTCAGCGTCTGTGAAACATCTGAAAGGACAAGTGCTCCAGCAGCTGGGGTGGGTATGGCTTAAGCAGCTGTGGGCTTTGTGGGCACAAAGGTACATGGTGGGGGTTGGGCCAGGCCAGACTCTGAGCTGCCTCCATAGCTCCCACAGCAGGTCCAGGTGCACAGCTACTGCAGACCTGAGACATGACCTTAATGGATCTGTGCCAGTGGCCTGGTGCAAAAACCTCCTGAGAGTCACCAGGGCAAATTGCCAGCATACCCACACTGAGGGTGGGACTGAGAGCAGTGCCAACAACAGGTTATTTTGTGAGCCCACACAATGGGTGAAAGCGGACACAATGGAGCACATTCACAGGTGAACACCTCCAGAGGAGGAATACTCAGTGGCTTCTCTCCCAGTGGAACTGCTCTAATCCCACCTACCTTGCACTGCAGATCAGAAATACAGCTAAGAAACAGATCTGAGAGGCTCTACTCCAATAACTAGGGAGCAGACCCCACCCCTGACAGGGCAGTGACAACCACAGAGCAAAGGGGAGGCCCTGCTCAATATCCAGGGCAGGCTCTGGTCACCACACCACCAGTCAAACCCCCTAGCAAGGGAATAATGGCACAAGCCTCTGGAGCAAACTCACCCACGAGGGGTCAGACACCAGGAGCAAGAGGAACTATGATCCTGCAGCCTGCACAAAGGAGACCACAAACACACTAAGTTTGACAAAATGAGACCACAAAGAAATATGTTGCAGATGAAGGAGCAAGATAAAGACCTACAAGAACAATTAAATGAAGAGGAGGTAGGTAATCTACCTGAAAAAAGAATTCATAATAATGATAATAAATATGATCCAACAGCTCTGAAAAAGAATGGAGGCAAAGATCAAGAAGATACAAAAAATGTTTAAAAAGACCTAGAACAACTAAAGAACAAACAGAGATAAACAATACAATAACTGAAATGAAGAATACACTAGAAGGAATCAATAGCAGAATAACTGAGGCAGAAGAACAGATAAATGAGCTGGAAGACAGAATGGTGGAAATCTCTGCTGTGGAAAAGAATAAAGAAAAAAGAATGAAAACAAATGACGGTAGTCTCAGAGACCTCTGGGACAACGTTAAACATAGCAACATTTAAATTATAGGGGTTCCAGAAGAAGAAAAAAAGAGAGAAAGGGCCTGAGAAAATATTTGAAGAGATTATAGCTGAAAACGTCTCTAACATGGGAAAGGAAATAGTCACCCAAGTCCAGGAAATGCAGAGAGTCCCATACCGGATAAACCGAAGGAGGAACCTGCCAAGACACATATTAATCAAACTAACAAAAATTAACTACAAAAAAATATTAAAATCAACAAGAGAAAAGCAACAAATAACATACAAGGGGATACCCACAAGGTTATCAGCTGATTTTTCAGCAGAAACTGCAGACCAGAAGGGAGAGGCATGATACATTTAAAGTGCTGAAAGGGATAAACCTACAACCGAGATTACTCTACCCAGCAAAGCTCTCATTCAGATTTGACGGAGAAATCAAAAGCTTTACAGACAAGCAAAAGCTAAGAGAATTCACCGCCATCAAACCAGCTTTACAACAAGGGCTAAAGAAACTTCTCTAAGCGCAGGGGAAATAAAAAGAGGCCACAACTAGAAACAAGAAAATCACAAAGGGGAAAGCTCACTGGTAAATGCAAACATGGAGTAAAAGCAGGAAATCATCCATACACAAATATATCAAAACCAGCAACCATGAGGAGAGTACAAATGCAGGAAGTGGGAATTGCATTTGAAATTAAGAGACCACACACTTATAAGAATCTTGCATATATCTATAGACTGCTTTATCAAAATGTCATGGGAAATGCAATCCAAAGCTCTACAAAAGATACACACGCAAAAAAGAAAATGCAGCCCAAACACAACATTAAATATGGTCATCAAATGACAAGAGAAGAGAACAAAAGAGGAAGGGAAGAAAAATGACCTACAAATACCAACCAAAAACAATTAAGAAAATGGCAATAGGAATATACATATCGATAATTACCTCAAATGTAAATGGATTAAGTGCTCCAACATAAAGACAGAGACTGGCTGAATGGATACAAAAACAAGACCCATATATATGCTGTCTATAAAGGGCCCACTTCAGACCTAGGGACACATACAAACTGAAAGTGAGGGGATGGAAAATGATATTCCCTGAAAATTGAAATCAAAAGAAAACTGGAGTAGCAATATTCATATTAGATAAAATAGACTTTAAAATAAAAACTGTTACAAGAGACAAGGAAGGACACTACATAATGATCAAGGGATCAACCCAAGAAGAAGATACACCAATTGAAATATATATACACCCATCATAGGAGCACCTCAATATATAAGGCAAATGCTAACAGCCATAAAAGGGGAAATCGACAGCAACACAATGATAGTGGGGGACTTTAACACCCCACTTACACCAATGGACATATCATCCAGACAGAAAATCAAAAAGGAAACACAAGGCTTAAATGACACATTAGGCCAGATAGACTTAATTGATATTTACAGGACATTCTATCTGAAAGCAGAAATACACTTTCTTCTCAAGTGCACAAGGAACATTTTCCAAGACAGATCACATCTTGGCTAACATGTCAAGCCTCAGTAAATTTAAGAATATTGAAATCATATCAAGCATCTTTTCCAACCACAAAGCTATGAGATTAGAAATCAACTACAGGAAAAAAAAAAAACTGGAAAAAACACAAACACATGGAGGCTAAACAATATGTTACTAAATAACCAACAGATCACTGAAAAATCAAAGAGGAAATCAAAAGATACCTAGAGACAAATAACAGCAAAAATATGATGCTCCAAAACCTATGGGATGCAGCAAAAGCAGTTCTAAGAGGGAAGTTTATAGCAATACAATCTTACCTCAGGAAACAAGAAAAATCTCAAACAACCAAAACTTACACCTATAGCAACTAGAGAAAGAAGAACAAACAAAACCCAAAGTTAGCAGAAGGAAAGAAGTCATAAAGATCAGAGCAGAAATAGATAGAGGTGAAGAAAACAATAGCAGAGAGACCTTCAAGATGGCGGAGGAGTGAGACGTGGAGATCACCTTCCTCCCCACAAATACATCAGAAATACATCTACATGTGGAACAACTCCTACAGAACACCTACTGATCACTGGCAGAAGACCTCAGACTTCTCAAAAGACAAGAAACTGCCTACGTACTTGGGTAGGGCAAAAGAAAAAACAAAAAAACAGAGACAAAAGAATAGAGACAGGACCTGCACCACTGGGAGGGAGCTGTGAAGGAGGAAAAGTTTCCACACACTAGGAAGCCCCTTCACTGGTGGAGACAGGGGTGGCTGGGGGGAAGCTTCAGAGCCACGGAGTAGAGCACAGCAACAGAGGTGCAGAGATTCCCACACACAGGATTGGGGCCAACCAGCACTCACCAGCTGGAGAGGCTTGCCTGCTCACCTGCTGGCCAGGACGGGTGGGGGCTGGGAGCTGAGGCTCGGGCTTCAGAGGTCAGATTCCAGGGAGAGAACTGGGGTTGGGTGCATGAACAAAACCTGAAGAGAGCTAGTGTGCCACAGCTAGCCGGGATGGAGTATGGGAAAAAGTGTGGACCTCACTAAGAGTCGACAGACCATTGTTTCAGGGTGCACAAGGAGAGGGAATACAGAGCACCACCTACACAAGCTCCAGAGATGGGCATGAACTGTAGCTATCAGCACAGACACCAGAGACGGGCATGAAACACTAAGGCTGCTGCTGCAGCTACCAAGAAGCGTGTGTGAAAGCACAGGTCACTATCCACACCTCCCCTCCCAGGAGCTTGTGCAGCCCGCCACTGCCAGGGTCCCATGATCCAGAGACAACTCCCCCAGCAGAACACAAGGCACACCTCAGGCTGGTGCAACGTCACGCAAGCCTCTGCCGCCGCAGTCTCACCCTGCATTCCATACCCCTCCCTTCCCCAGGCCTGAGTGAGCCAGAGCCCCCTATTCAGCTGCTACCTTAACCCCGTCCTGTCTGAGCGAAGAACAGATGCCCTCAGGAGACCTACAGGCAGAGGTGGGGGCAAATCCAAAGCTGAACCCCAGGAGCTGTGCGAACAAAAAAGGGAAAGGGGAGTCTCTCCCAGTAGCCTCAGGAGCAGTGGATTAATCTCCACAATCAACTTGATGTACACTGCAGCTGTGGAATACCTGAGGAAACAATGAATCATCCCAAAATTGAGGTGGTAGACATTGGGAGCAACGAAATATATATACTTTTCCTTTTTCTCTCTGTGTTTATGTGTGTGCTTCTTTGTGTGATTATGTCTGTATAGCTTTGCATTTACCATGTGTACTAGGTTTCTGGGTGTCTGTTTTTGTTTGTTTTTCTTAGTATAGTTTATAGAACTTATCGCTGTTGGATTTGTTTTTTGGTTTGGCTGCTATCTTCTTTTTTATTTTTAATTATTTTTAATTTTTTATTTTAATAACTTTATTTTATTTTTTTCTTTCCTTCTTTCTTTTTTCCTCCCTTTTCTTCTGAGCCGTGTGGCTGACAGGGTCATGGTGCTCTGGATGGGTGTCAGGCTTGTGCCTCTAAGATGGTAGAGCTGAGTTCAGGACATTTGTCCACCACAGACCTCCCGGCTCCCCGTAAAATCAAATGGTGAATGCTCTCCCAGAGATCTCCACCTCAACGTTAAGACCCAGCTCCACTCAAGAACCAGCAAGCTACAGCGCTGGACAACCTATGCCAAACAACTAGGAAGAGAGGAACATAATGCCACCCATTAGCAGAGTGGCTGTCTAAAATCATAATAAGGTCACAGACACCCCAAAACACACCGCTGATGCAATCCTGCCCACCAGAAAGACAAGATCCAGCCTCATCCACCAGAACACAGGCACTAGTCCCCTCCACTGGGAAGCCTACACAACCCACTGAACCAACCTCACCCACTGGGGGCAGACACCAAAAACAAGGGGAACTATGAGCCTGCAGTCTGCAAAAAGGAGACCCCAAACACAGTAAGTTAAGCAAAATTAGAAGGCAGAGAAACACACAGCAGGTGAAGGAGCAAGGTAACAACCCACCAGACCAACCAAACAAATGAAATAGGCAGTCTACCTGAAAAAGAATCCAGAATAATGATAGTAAGATGATCCAAAATCTTGGAAATAGAATGGAGAAAATACAAGAAACGTTTAACAAGGACCTGGAAGAACTAAAAAGCAAAGAAACAATGATGAACAATACTAAATGAAATCAAAAATTTTCGAGAAGGAATCAATAGCAGAATAACTGAGGCAGAAGAACGAGTAAGTGACTTGGAAGATAGTGGAAATAACTACTGCAGAGAATAAAGAAAAAAGAATGAAAAGAATTGAGGACAGTCTCAGAGACCTCTGGGACAATGTTAAATGCACCAACATTCGAATTATAGGGGTCCCAGAAGCATTAGAGAAAAAGTAAGGGACTGAGAAAATATTTGAAGAGATTATAGTTGAAAACTCCCCTAATACGGGAAAGGAAATAGTCAGTCAAGTCCAGGAAGCACAGAGTCCCATACAGGATAAATCCAAGGAGAAACCTGCCAAGACACATATTAATCAAAGTATCAAAAATCAAATACAAAGAAAAAATATTAAAAGCAGCAAGGGAAAAACAATATACAAGGGAAGCCGCATAAGGTTAACAGATGATCTTTCAGCAGAAACTCTGCAAGCCAGAAGCAAGTGGCAGGACATATTTAAAGTGATGAAAGGGAAAAACCTACAACCAAATTATTCTACCCAGCAAGGTTCTCATTCAGATTCGACAGAGAAATTAAAACCTTTCCAGACAAGCAAAAGCTAAGAGAACTCAGCACCACCAAACCAGCTTTACAACCAAAGCTGAAGGGACTTCTCTAGGCAGGAAACACAAGAAAAGGAAAAGGGCCTCAATAACAATCCCAAAACAATTAAGAAAATGGTAATAGGAACACACATATCGATAACTACCTAAAATGTAAATGGATTAAAGCTCCCACCAAAAGACATAGACTGGGTGAATGGATACAAAAACAAGATGCGTATATATGCTGTCTACAAGAGACCCACTTCAGACCTAGAGACACAAACAGGAGGAAACTGAGGGCATGGAAAAAGATACTCCATGCAAATGGAAATGAAAAAAAAGCTGGAGTAGCAATTTTCATGTCAGACAAAATAGACTTTAAAATAAAGACTATTAGACAAAGAAGGACACTACATAATGATCAAGGGATCAATCCAAGAAGATATAACAATTGTAAATATTTATGCACCCAACAGGATAGAAAGCACAGAGATAAACCCACACACATACGCTCACCTTATTTTTGATAAAGGAGGCAAGAGTACAGAATGGAGAAAAGACACCCTCTTCAATAAGTGGTGCTGAGAAAACTGGACAGGTACATGTAAAAGAATGAAATTAGAACAGTCCCTAACACCATACACAAAAATAAACTCCAAATGGATTAAAGACCTAAATGTAAGGCCAGACACTATCAAACTTTTAGAGGAAAACACAGGCAGAACACTCAATGACATAAGTCACAGCAAGATCCTTTTTGACCCACCTCCAAGACAAATGGAAATAAAAATAAAAATAAACAAATGGGGCCTAATGAAACTTAAAAGCTTTTGCATAGCAAAGGAAACCATAAACAAGACTAAAAGACAACCCTCAGTATGGGAGAAAATATTTGAAAATGAAGCAACTGACAAAGTATTAATCTCCAAAATATACAAGCAGCTCATGCAGCTCAATATCAAAACAACCCAATCCAAAAATGGGCAGAAGACCTGCATAGATATTCCTCCAAAAAGATATACAGACAGCATACAAACACATGAAAGAATGCACCACATCACTAATCATTAGAGAAATGCAAATCAAAACTACAATGAGGTATCACCTCACACTGTCAGAATGGCCATCAACAAAATATCTACAAAGAATAAATGCTGGAGAGGGTGTGGAGAAAAGGGAACCCTCTTGCACTGTTGGTGGGAATGTAAGTTGATACAGCCAATATGGAGAACAGTATGGAGGTTCCATAAAAAATTAAAAATAGAACTACCATACGACCCAGCTATCCCATTACTGGGCATATATCTTGAGAGAACCATAATTCAAAAAGAGTCATGTACCATAATGTTTATTGCCACTCTATTTACCATAGCCAGGATATGGAAGCAACCTAAGTGTCCATCGGCAGATGAATGGATAAAGAAGATGTGGCACATATATAGAATCGAATATTACTCAGCCATTAAAACAAACGAAATTGAGTTATTTGTAGTGTGGTGGATGGACCTACAGTCTGTCATAGAGTGAAGTAAGTTAGAAAGAGAAAAACGAATACCCTATGCTAACATATATATATATATATGGAATCTAAAAAAAAAAAAAAAAAAAATCGTTACGAACAACCTAGGGGAAGGACAGGAATAATGATGCAGATGTAGAGAATGGACTTCAGGACACGGCATGGGGGATGGGTAAGCTGGGACAAAGGGAGCGAGTGGCATGGACTAATATATACTACCAAATGTAAAGTAGATAGCTAGTGTGAAGCAGCTGCCAAGCACAGGGAGATCAGCTCAGTGCTTTGTGACCACATAGAGAGGTGGGCTAGGGAGGGTGGGAGGGAGATGCAGGAGGAGGAGATATGGGGATATATGCATATGTATTGCTGATTCACTTTGTTATAAAGCAGAAACTAACACACTGTTGTAAAGCAATTATACTCCAATAAAGATGTTTCCAAAAAATAAAAGAAAAATAACAAAGTTTAATGAAAGTAAAATCTGGTTTTTTGAGAAGTTAAACAAAATTGATAAAACTTTAGCCAGAGACAATAAAATTAGAAATGAAAAAGGAGAAGTTACAACTGACACCACAGAAGTACAAAGGATCATAAGAGTGCTACAAACGATATACACCAATAAAATGGACAATCTAGAAGAAATGGACAATTTCCTAGAAAGGTATCAATACAATCTCCCAAGAATGAACTAGGAAGAAATAGAAACTATGAACAGAGCAATTACAAGTACTTAAATCGAAAGTGTGATTAAAAATCATCCAACAAACAAAAGTCCAGGACCAGATGGCTTCATAGCCGAATTCTATGCAACACTTAGAGAAGAGTTAACATCTATCCTTCTGAAACTCTTCCAAAAAATGGCAGAGGAAGGAACACTCCCAAGATCATTCTATGAGGCCACCATCACCCTCATACCAAAACCAGACAGATACCACAAAAAAAGAAAATTGCAGGCCGATATCACTGATGAACATAGACCCAAAATGCTTCAAAAATATACTAGCAATCTGAATCCAACAATACCTTAAAAGGATCTTACACCATAATCAACTGGAATTCATCCCAGGGATGCAAGGATTTTTCAGTATCCACAAATCAATCAGTGTGATACACCACCTCAACAAATTGAAGAATAAAAACCATATGATCATCTTGATAGATGCAGAAGAAGCTTTTGACACAATTCAACACCCATTTATGATAAAAACTCTCCAGAAAGAAGCATAGAGGGAAGCTACCTCAACATAATAAAGGCCATATATGACAAACCCACAGCAAATATTCTCAACGGTGAAAAACTGAAAGCATTTCCCTTAAGATCAGGAACAAGACAAGCAGGTTGACTCTAAGCATTTTTATTCAAAATAGTTTTGGAAGTCCTAGCCACAGCAATCAGGGAAGAAAAAGAAATAAAAGGAATTCAAATTGGAAAAGAAGAAGTAAAACTGTCACTGTTTCCAGGCTTCCCTGGTGGCGCAGTGGTTGAGAGTCCGCCTGTTGATGCAGGGGACACGGGTTCATGCCCTGGTCCGGGAAGATCCCACATGCTGCAGAGCGGCTGGGCCCGTGAGCCATGGCCGCTGAGCCTGCGCATCCAGAGCCTGTGCTCCAAAATGGGAGAGGCCACAACAGTGAGAGGCCCACGTACCACAAAAAAAAAAAAAAAAAAAAAAAAACTGTCACTGTTTCCAAATGACATGATAGTATACATAGAAAATCCTAAAGATGCCACCAGAAAACTACTAGAGCTCATCAATTAATTCTGTAAAGTTTCAGGATACAAAATTAGTACACAGAGATCTTTTGCATTCCTATACACTAACAATGAAAGATCAGAAAGAAAAATCAAGGAAACAGTCCCATATACCATCATATCAAAAATAATAAAATACCTAGGAATAAAGCTACAGAAGGAGGCAAAAGACCTGTACTCAGAAAACTATAAGATAGGGATGAAAGAAATCAAACAACACAGATGGAGGGATAGACATGTTCTTGGATTGGAAGAATCAATACTGTGAAAGTAACTATACTACCCAAAGCAATCTACAGATTCAGTGCAATCCCTATCAAATTACCAATGGCATTTTTCACAAAACTAGAACAAAAATTCTTAAAATTTGTATGGAAACACAAAAGACCACGAATAGCCAAAGCAATCTTGAGGAAAAAAAACGGAGCTGGAGGAATCAGGCTCCCTGACTTCAGACTATACTACAAAGCTACAGTAATCAAGACAGTATGGTACTGGCACAAAAACACAAATATGGATCAATGGAACACGATGGAAAGTCCAGAGATAAACCCACGCACCTATGGCCAACTAATCTATAACAAAGTAGGCAAGAATATACAATAGAGAAAAGACAGACTCTTCAATAAGTGATGCTGGGAAAACTGGACAGCTATATGTAAATGAATGAAACTGTAACACTCCCTAACACCATACACAAAAATAAACTCAAAATGGATTTAAAGACCTAAATGTAAGGCTGGATGCTATAAAACTCTTATAGGAAAACATACGCCAAACACTCTGACATAAATCACAGCAAGATCTTTTTCAATCCACCTCCTAGAGTAATGAAAAAATAAAGAAATGGGACCTAATTAAACTGAAAAGCTTTTGCAACATAAACAAAAGGAAACCACAAACAAAATGAAAAAAAACCCACAGACTGGGAGAAAATGTTCGCAGACAATGCAAGTGACAAAGGATTAATCTTCAAAATATACAAAGAGCTCATGTAGCTCAATATCAAAAAAGCAAACAACCCAATTAAAAAATGGGCAGAAGATCTAAATAGACATTTCTCCAAAGAAGATATACAGTTGGCCAAAAAGCACATGAAAAGATGCTCAACATCACTAATTATTAGAGAAATGCAAATCAAAACTATGATGATGTATTACCTCACACCAGTCACAATTGCCAGCCTCAAAAACTCCACAAACAATAAATGCTGCAGAGGGTGTGGAGGAAAAGGAACCCTCCTACACTGCTGGTGGGAATGTAAATTGCTACAACCACTATGGAGAAGAGTACAGAAGTTCCTTCAAAAACTAAAAATAGAAGTACCATATGATCCAGCAATCCCATTTCTGGGAATATATCCGAGGAAAACTATAATCTGAAAAGATACATGCACCCCAGTGTTCACTGCAGAAGTGTTTACAATAGCCAGGATGTGGAAACACCCTAAATGTCCACTGACAAAGGAATGGATAAAGGAGATGTGGTACCTATATACAATGGAATATTACTCAGCAATAAAAAGAAGGAAATAATGCCACTTGCAGCAACATGGAAGACCTAGATTGTCATACTGAGTGAAGTAATTCAGACAAAGAAAGACAATTATCATATGATACCACTTATATGTGGAATCCAAAAAAGGGTACAAATTAACTTATCTACAAATCAGAAATAGAGTTATAGTTGTAGAAAAGAAACTTATGGTTCGCAGTGGCTGGTGGGGGAGGGATAAACTGGGAGATTGGGATTGACTTATACACACTACTCTATGTAAAACAGATAACCAACAAGGACCTAATGTATATCACAGGTAGCTCTACTCAGTGTTCTGGGATAACCAATATAAGACTCTAAAA
Source organism: Grampus griseus (assembly GCF_964374135.1). Taxonomy (NCBI): domain Eukaryota; kingdom Metazoa; phylum Chordata; class Mammalia; order Artiodactyla; family Delphinidae; genus Grampus; species Grampus griseus. Next base: position 62,814,587 of record NC_139003.1, read on the forward strand.
AAAGAATGAATATATGTGTATGTATAACTGATTCACTTTGCTGTACACCTAAAACTAACAGAACATTATAAATCAACTATATCCCAACATACGAGCACCTCAATACATAAGGCAACTGCTAACAGCTATAAAAGAGGATATCGACAGTAATACAATAATAGTGGGGGACTTTAACACCTCGCTTACACCAATGGACAGATCATCCAAACAGAAACTAAGGAAACACAAGATTTAAATGACACAATAGACAAGGCAGATTTAATTGATATTTATAGGACATTCTATCCAAAAACAGCAGATTACACTTTCTTCTCAAGTGCGCATGGAACATTCTCCAGGATAGATCACATCTTGGGTCACAAATCAAGCCTCATTCAATTTAAGAAAATTGAAATCATATCAAGCATCTTTTCTGACCAGAGCTATGAGATTAGAAATCAATTACAGGGAAAAAACGTAAAAAACACAAACACATGGAGGGTAAACAATATGTTACCAAATAACCAAGAGATCACCGAAGAAATCAAAGAGGAAATCAAAAAATACCTAGAGACAAATGACAATGAAAACACAATGATCCAAAATCTATGGGATGCAAAAGCAGTTCTAAGAGGGAAGTTTATAGCAATACAATCCTACCTCAAGAAACAAGAAAAATCTCAATTAACAATCTAACCTTGCACCTAAAGGAACTAGAGAAAGAAGAACAAACAAAACCCAAAGTTAGCAGAAGGAAAGAAATCATAAAGATCAGAGCAGAAATAAATGAAATAGAAACAAAGAAAACAATAGCAAAAATCAATAAAACTAAAAGCTGGTTCTTTGAGAAGATAAACAAAATTGATAAACCATTAGCCAGACTCATCAAGAAAAACAGGGAAAGGACTCAAATCAATAAAATTAGAAATGAAAAAGGAGAAGTTACAACAGACACTGCAGAAATACAAAGCATCCTAATAGACTACTACAAGCAACTCTATGCCAATAAAATGGACAACCTGGAAGAAATGGACAAATACTTAGAAAGGTATAACCTTCCAAGACTGAACCAGGAAGAAATAGAAAATATAAACAGACCAATCACAAGTAATGAAATTGAAACTCTGATTAAAAATCTTCCAACAAACAAAAGTCCAGGACCAGATGGCTTCAGAGGTGAATTCTATCAAACATTTAGAGAAGCGCTAACACCCATCCTTCTCAAACTCTTCCAAAAATTGCAGAGGAAGGAACATTCCCAAACTCATTCTATGAGGCCACCATCACCCTGATACCAAAACCAGACAAAGATATTACAAAAAAAGAAAATTACAGACCAATATCACTGATGAATATAGATGCAAAAATCCTCAACAAAATACTAGCAAACAGAATCCAACAACACATTAAGAGGATCATACACCATGATTAAGGGGATTTATCCCAGAGATGTAAGGATTCTTCAATACAGGCAAATCAATGTAATACACCATATTAACAAATTGAAGAATAAAAACCATATGATCATCTCAATAGATGCAGAAAAAGGTTATGACAAAATTCAACACCCACTTATGATAAAAACTCCAGAAAGTGGGCATAGAGGGAACCTACCTCAACATAATAAAGGCCATATATGACAAACCCACAGCAAACATTCTTAATGGTGAAAAACTGAAAGCATTTCCTCTAAGATCAGGAAGAAGACAATGATGTCCACTGTCACCACTATTATTCAACACAGTTCTGGAAGTCCTAGCCACGGCAATCAGAGAAGTAAAAGAAATAAAAGGAATACAAATTGGTAAAGAAGAAGTAAAACTGTCACTGTTTTCAGATGACATGATACTATATAGACAGAATCCTAAAGATGCCACCAGAAAACTACTGGAGATAATCAATGAATTTGGTAAAGTCGCAGGGTACAAAATTAACACACAGAAATCTCTTGCATTCCTATACACTAATGATGAAGAAGCTGAAAGAGAAATTAAGGAAACACTCCCATTCACCATTTCAACAAAAATAATAAAATACCTAGGAATAGCCCCATGTAAGGAGACAAAAGACCTGTTGCAGAAAACTATAAGACACTGATGAAAGAAATAAAAGATGATACAAACAGAGGGTGAGATATACTGTTTTCTTGGATTAAAAGAATCAACATTGTGAAAATGACTATACTACTCAAAGCAATCTACAGATTCAATGCAATCCCTATCAAATTACCAATGGCATTTTTTACAGAACTAGAACAAAAAACCTTAAAATTTGTATGGAGACACAAAAGACCCTGAATAGCCAAAGTAGTCTTGAGGGAAAAAAACGGAGCTGGAGGAATAAGACTCCCTGGCTTCAGACTATACTGCAAAGCTACAGTAATCAAGACAGTATGGTACTGGCACAAAAAAAGAGATATAGTTCAATGGAACAGGATAGAAAACAGAGAGATAAATCCATGCACCTATGGTCAACTAATCTATGACAAAGGAGCCAAGGATATACAATGTAGAAAAGACAGTCTCTTCGATAAGTGGTGCTGGGAAAACTGGACAGCTACATGTAAAAGAATGACATTAGAACTCTCCCTAACCCCATACACAAAAATAAACTCAAAATGGATTAGAGACCTAAATGTGAGACCAGACACTATAAAACTCTTAGAGGAAAACACAGGAAGAACACTCTTTGACATAAATCACAGCAAGATCTTTTTTGATCCACCTCCTAGAATAATGGAAATAAAAACAAAAATAAACGGATGAGACCTAATGAAACTTAAAAGGTTTTGCAAAGCAAAGGAAACTACAAACAAGTCAAAAAGACAACCCTCAGAATGGGAGAAAATATTTGCAAACGAATCAATGGACAAAGGATTAATCTCCAAAATATATAAACAGCTCATGCAGCTCAATATCAAAAAAACAAACAACCAAATACAAAAGTGGGAAGAAGACCTAAATAGACATTTCTCTAAAGAAGACATACAGATGGCCAAGAAGCACATGAAAAGCTGCTCAACATCACTAATTATTAGAGAATTACAAATGAAAACTACAATGAGGTATCACCTCACACCAGTCAGAATGGGAGTCATCAGATATTCTACAAACAACAAATGCTGGAGAGGGTGTGGAGAAAAGGAAACCCTCTTGCACTGTTGGTGGGAATGTAAACTGATACAGCCACTATGGAGAACAGTATGGAGGTTCCTTAAAAAACTAAAAATAGAATTACCATATGACCCAGCAATCCCACTACTGGGCATATACCCAGAGAAAACCATAATTCAAAAAGAGTCATGTACCATAATGTTCATTGCTGCTCTATTTACAATAGCCAGGTCATGGAAACAACCAAAATGCCCATTGACAGACCAATGGATAAAGAATATGTGGTACATATATACAATGGAATATTACTCAGCCATAAAAAGGAACGAAATTGGGTCATTTGTAGAGACGTGGATGAATCTAGAGACTGTCATACAGAATGAAGTAAGTCAGACAGAGAAAAACAGATATTGTGTATTAATGCATATATGTGGAACCTAGAAAAATGGTACCAATGAACCGGTTTTCAGGGCAGAAATTCAGACACCAATGTAGAGAACAAATGTATGGACACCAAGGGGGGAAAGTGGTGGGGGGAGGGAGGTAGTGGGGTAGTGGTGCTGTGATGAATTGGGAGTTTGGGATTGACATATATATACTAATATGTATAAAATGGATAACTAATAAGAACCTGCTGTATAAAAAAATAAAATTCAAAAAATAAAAAAATAAAGACATAAAAATAAATAAATAATAAATAATAGTATCCAGCCACAAAAAGTAAATAAATCAACTCTACTCTGCTAAAATTAAAATTAAGAAATATGTAAAAATAAAAAGGAATAGTTCTTGTTTTTATCCATTTTGCAAGAGAAATATCCCCTGAACATATAAATTCTAACAAATTATTCCTCTGTTGTTTTAAGTATCCACATTCTATAATTATTTTCCTGTGTATTATTCTTTTTTCATACCTTATCTCTTTCTAACAAACACACACTTACACAAACAAAAAGACAAAAACGCTTTTGAAGATCCTGTATTTTTTCCCTTTTCCTATAATCATTCCAAGTAAGAACAGTTCAGTTGCCCTTTTTCTCATTGTGTTGGCCATTTGTCTCTGTGACTGACCAGCAAATTAGTTGCAGGAAGTTACAGAATACATCTGCTTTGTTTCTCACCTTTCTTTAGACTGATGAACAGTGAAAAGCAAGAAATAACAGGAAGAATGTCTAGAAATTGTATATAAGAAAAAAAGGAATGGTGTACATAAATATGTCTGTGCTGGAGGATTTTAGGGGTACAGAGAAGGAGTTTCAAATGGTGTGCAACAGAAAAGGGGATTATGGAAAGGTGAGAGCATGGGGACAGAAATTTCAATAAGGAAAACATTAGAGATGAGCCAGAATTTTGTAGACAATACCAGGAGAACAGCCCCCATTTTGGGGGTGGTCCTTACTGTTTGGAATGCCTTCTTCAAAACTTTCTACATCCTGCTCTAGTGTCTCTGAAAAGCTGGCCTGATGGCACCCCAAGGATCCTGTGCCCAGATTGTGACCTTCCTCTGTATTTCCATTTTATGGGGTTTCTTTGACCTACCAAAACTGGGTCCTTTAGATGACCCAAGAAGCTCTAGGATTTACAACTATGGGATCATCCAAGGGTCCTCTAGCCAGGTCACCATGCCCTGGTTCCAGGAAGGCAGTCTAGCAAGTAAACTGCCCCTCTGGCTAGTTAAGTTAGCTTCTCTAATGGGATCACATGAGATTAGGCTGTGACATTGGTGTGGACATGCTGACTTGGGGTGACTGTCAGTCTCATCAAAGAAGGAGCTCAGGACTCTGAACTACCAGCACAGAACCTTGGGCTTAAGCCTCATGTGGGTCCATGCACTGGATTTGCCCCTGTGTTCCAAGAACAATACCACCTTGGGCCTATAGTATCCAAGGGTTTTAGAGGTGGTCATAGGCACACTTTACCCTGTGTCCCCTCCAATCCAACACTAGCATCTATCCCTCATCAGCCTTTACATAATGTGTTGGCCAGTCTTCCAAGAGCTATCACTGTTTCTTTTTGTGACTTTCTAGACCATTGTTTCATAATGCCAATGGAGCTTTAGATCAATATCCTCTCCTACTTTCTGTTGATGTGGTGACTTTGTGCTCTCCTGGGTTATTCTAAAGACTTGCCAAATAAGGGAAGGACATTCCTTGTGTGAATGTGACCACTCTTCTCACTCTATCTGCAGACGCTTTACCTGTACTCCCAGCTGGTGGCGGTATATGAAAACAGATCACATTTTAAGGATGTGATCACAGCCTCAAGATTCTATGATTGAAGGATGTTATTCTACTTGATACTTGGTTGTCTTCAAAACAACACAGTAACATACATGGGAAGTATGATGGATGGTGCACTGTTATGAATAATGATGCAACCAGCACTAAATAAATGGTTTTAGGGAACTGTGGTAGCAAGATCTATATTGTTTCAATACAAACATTCTGAAAAGTATGATATTGTGAGTAATAACAGTGTTGCTACCTTTTTCTCATGGTGAGAGATATGGAATTAGCCAACTATGACACAGTGAACAGGAAAGAACATGGAGAGATGGCTCCTGGATCTGAGCACAGAGGGACTGCACATGGACACTACAAAGAACCTGCACTTGCACTGACTGAACGGTAAACAAATACCTAATACCTCTTCTCTACCATTACTCTAAATCTTGACCAGTAAATCACTAAGCCTCATATAGGCCCATAATTTTTAATACATTTTTAATCAAATTCTTATATCAAAGTGTTTAATACACAGCAAAAATTATTTTGCCAGGATCGTGGTTACACTGAGGGCAGTCCTACTTCACTAGGTTCTGTCTGGTGATCCATTAGATACCTAGAGGTATGTAGGACACAATCATACTTTAAAAATGGCAAGAGTATTTGAAACACTGTCAATAAAAATTATTTTTTTCCCAAAAGAAAGAGGAAAGTGCATTCTTTTCCTAATTATGGGGAGAGATGAGTAAGAGAGACAGGAGATCATCAAAAAATAAAAAAGATCGTAACAGTATATTTATTTGGTTATTTCTCTCTCATTTCAAGCATTCAAACAAATATTATGGTTATAAATCTAGCCATAATTCTTGAGAGTTTGAATACATTTGCTTATTATAGACTAAGTCCACATGTTTGAACAGACGGAATTTAATGTATTCCTTCAAACTACAGATATTATTGAAGGACCACATAAAGTACCAGATATACAAATATGAATAAGCTTTGAGCCTATTCTCTAATTGAGTGGAAGAGAAAAACAGGTAAACACATAATTATGTAATGTGTTTTGAGAACAAACATAAAAGAGAAACTAATCTGTATGGGGAAACAGGAGCAAATATTATATGAGATAATTTTTGCACAATCTTACAAGATTAACAGGAGCTTTTAGGGACATAGGCAACAGAAGTCTAATTCAGGCTGATGGACATGTTTGCAAACATTAACACTGACTTTGTATTTCTATTTCCCTTACTCTCTAACTTAGATTCCTGAGATAGGGAATATTTCTCATTAAACTTTAACCTCTGTAGTTTAACATAACTGAAGTATTTTTAATTGGTATATTTTTAGGGGTATTTCTCAAATTTCCTGACTGTTACACAGAGTATTATACACAATATATATATCAGCAAGTCCTTGATATGTTGGTAAATTAATTCTGAACCCTAATTCCACATCCTATGAAAGTCAAAGTTGATGTGAATTGCTAAAGTTTGACCTCTTAGGGTCCCTTGGCCTTGGTCCGATCCCTGTTCCATGCATGCTGTACCACTTATGTACCATACTGAGGAAGGTGTGAAACTGGGCCCCTTTCCCAGTGCCTTAAGAATCCATCTTATGTCTTGGCACATTCAAATCTTCATGCTCTTAGGATCTCACCCTCCTAATTATTCATGTGGAATTATGGAGAAAGAAAACAAAAGGAAAGAAGGAAGGGAGGGAGGGAGGGAGGGAGGGACTTTTACTGTGAAGCCAGCACAATAGTTTTCTTATTTCCTCACTCAACACAAATTGATGATTTGTATTCTCTAAACTGTGAAACTTTTGCTTTACTTTGTTTTTATTTTAAAATAGGCTACATCTTACTGAAGTATTTGCATGTGTATGTGTGCCGTGTTTTCTCTATAAGACTCCCACAGTGACATCCAAAACCCATGTGCCCAACCATTTAAGTGATTTCTTTAATAATATAGGAAAAATAATTCCTGAATTAGGATATTCTTAGCACATTGTTCCACTGTGTACATTATAAATGTAAAGCAGGCACCAGTGCTGTCTCTCCACAGGGAGAATTTATGACATGGTACTATTATAAACCCAAGGATTTTATAGTTTTTCATTTTATGGTCTGCTCTGCCCAAAATGACCTAAGGTATAATTTTCCTCCCACTGATAGATGCCATCTACAGAGTGCCACTGCTATTGAAGGGCTGGGCTGAACCAGTAAGGAAATAATTCTCACCTTTATGTCTTTTGCTTCTAAGCCCAGGTGGTAATGAAAGGGTGGTACATCAGTAAAAGGTTATTCATTAAGTGCCCTTAAGCGTGTTTGTAAGTACAGGGAACCAGAAAGACTCATTCTAAGAACAGTTCTGACCACAACTTTTGGTCCTTTGAAGCAATTACCAGAGGTGGTCTCCATGAATGCTCCCAGAGCAAGTGAATTGTCTAAGGGGAAAAAAAGTGAATCTCTAAGTAGCTTTTATAGTCTATGTGGTCTCTGAAGCCATGAAGCACATCATCACGCATGAGGCCGAGTGCCTGCTTATTATCTCCTCCAAATACATTTCATCTGTATTTCACCTTGGTAATACATATTAAAAAGAGCTCCAGGGAAAATGCACGTGAATTTGGAAGAACTGACATATCTGCTTATGAACAAAATAAACCACTGGTGATACAGTGTATCTCAATTCAATCAGTGTATTTGAGTTTCAATTCGATCAGTATGATGCTAGGTCAAGATTTATAAGTCTTAAGTCGGGCCAGTCATTATCAGATGACTCAATACAATAGTTTTCATGTACAAAACCATTTGCAAGCATGATATTAATTGCAAGTTGGTCCATCCCACCAATAGGCTGAAGCCACCCCAATTCTTCCCCACTTCCCTAATTGTTTCATATTTCTCATCTTGCATTTTTTGAAATGTTTTAGTTATTTGTCCCGGATTATATTGATCTCCTTTTTTTTTTTCCACAGTGTGTTGATGCTCACATTTAAATTATCCCATTGGCTTATTATGTTCTCCAGGATAAGCGTTATGTCTTCTTTGCATAACCCTACAATGCCGTAAGGAAGGGTTAAGTACACTCCAGGCGCAAAAACTGATATTGATAAGCAGTTGCCTTAAGCCTCACAAAAAGTGAAAGTCGTACCCACGGAAGTAAACACTTGGAAGTTTTGCCTGAATTGACTACCTAATTTAGTCACACAAGTAGTTATGGAAGATAAGAAAGGAGGTTTACTTTAAGTAAACAATGTTTTTCTATAGGCCACATGTGCTTAAAGGTATGACGATGTATTTGATTGGCTCTAGTTGGAACATATTTTCACCACTTGAAAAAGAGGAGAGTAGAAATGTACTGGTCACTTTATTTTTATGTTATTGAAAAGTGGAAACCAGTGTGCAAAAGCTAGTACTTCAGGTGCCAACCAGCAGATGTCTACTAGGTCTGCAGTCAGTTGTGAGGAATTTAAGAGACCTGCCTCTTAAGCAGAGAGCAGAGAGAAAGTAAAAGCCTCCCTGGATAGAGCACAGTCTGATACATGATCCAAGGAGAATAAAACTTTCTTTTTTGTTTTTATTTTTTCTACGGTATGAGTAGGCATTCATTAATCTAAACTTGAATTCTAAACAATGAAACAGAAAATAAGTATTGCATTTTACTCATCCTATGGATAGAAGAGTACATTCTCAGCACCAAGTTAGCTGTGCGTGCTAAGACTTTCTGCCCTGTTTTGATGAGGTGAACGTTTAACCAGATCGTTCAACTCAAACTGAGAGAAACTACTCTGGCAGGCAGTCCTCTCTACCAGTATGTTGATTGATATAATAAAAATGCACAAGTTGTCCTCAATAATTTTCTAACCCTAGCTTGTCATAGGTCCTGCTTGCTTTTCAGTCACCTTTTCAATTGGACGACCCAAAAAAGCTAGAAATGAGGATAATTCTTAGTTCTCATAAATCCATACTCTCCTGATAAGCACAGAAGAATGCATCAACATTATTCCACTCTCATCCAATTCCAGTTCTCAGCTACAGGAGCAACAGAATATCTCTTTCGGAAGTAATATACCACATAGATTAAACTCTCAGACTCTGGAAGAAGCAAGCTGGTGTTCAATTACACATACATGTCTGACGTGTAGAGGGTGCTCAGCAAGTGTTTATTCTCCTAATTGTATTACCTCAATACAGAAAAAATTATATGAAAATTCTTATTAGGCTCTGTGCTTTTATACAGCAGAGATAGTGATATATTTGTTGGTGTGTGACAAGCTGCTACTGTTACTTTCTTCTTATTATCCCTTTCTGTCTTGGTAATAAGAAACCTGATTAAAATACTGGGCATATTTTAAGCTAAAGTATCCAGCCTTGCGAATTTTTAAGTATGGTCCATGAATTGTATGTGGAAATGTCATGTGACACTATTGGAAATTATCCTTAGAGGAAAAAGACATAACCTTCTTCATTCTCTTCCCCCATCCTCTTACTTGGAGCTTCCATATAATGGCTGGTATTCTTACCACTATTTCAGATCATGAGGATAAGATGCAGATCAGTGAACTGCAAGAGTCCATGAAAACTTTGTGGAGATGCCATACAAACCCTGTATTGCTTAATTACAAATCCATTTTGTATAATGAAAAAATAAAATTTAATCTTCTTACCTATTATGTGATAAAGAAATAAACATCTGTCTTTTCTAAGTCACTCTTATTTTGTTCTTTTTGTTATTCCATTACATGCAAATTTAATCCTAAAGATTACCCTATACATTTGCAAATTATCCTTTCCTGGGAGTGATTAGTACATAGTGGAACCTGGGAGACACCCAATAATAAATTTTAGAGGAAGCAAATATCTGTGACTGTTAGTGAACTTTGATAATTTTTCAAAATTAAAATAATTAAATCTGTTAAAAATGTAAAGGGAATTTTTTATGAATATGGCATTTTCATTCTTTTGAAATAGCAATACATGTCAATCATGGATTTCTTAAAAAACTGGGCAAAACATAGAAGAAAAAAAAATCAACCATAAGCCCATCATATTTTTATATATATCTACTGATTTTCTCTATTTGCTCATCTTTAGAGAAGATGTGTGTCTGACTAGGATTAGAAGTCAAGGTATGTTTGTCAGAGATCACAGTTACTCAATTTTTTTCAAGCCCAGATGAAGGTACAAGAAATTATATTAAATTTACTTGAGCTTTTTTTTTTTTTTTCCCACCAAATTAGATACTCAGTAGTATTTAGAGAATAGAAAAAAAATGTTAAGCAGACTCATTCTTCGTGTGAAGTTTAACGCATATTTCTAAGAGTTAAATCTCCTTGCTTGCTATGATAGCCTAAAGTTTAGCTAGGAGCATTACCCCCTCTTGAACTGAGCTTTTAAAGAGCTATTTTGCCAAGGCTATTGCTTATTTAAAATTCTTTCCATAACAAGTGGAAGTCAAAAGTCCTGCTGTGGAAGCCCAGCACTGGTTGAAGAGATTGAAATGTCCACCCACTAACTGCCCTGAATTCAACCTTCACCTCAACTCCAAGTATTATACCGATTCCTTTCCTCTGTTCACCAGAAAAGCTTTCACTTCACTTATAGAAAATCACAAGGTCCGTATTATATTTGGTAGAAATGTTTTTAAATTTCTGACACTTAGCTTAAAACTTTCCCAAGTTATCAGTGGTAATAAATCTTTCCCTACAATTATACCATTTTGATGTCAGTAACATAATACCTTTGAAACATTGTAGAAAAGGTCTTCCCTCCCTCTTCATCTTGTCAACTCTTACTCATATTTCAAGTCTAGTTTAAATATAAAATCCTCAGGGAAGCCTTTCCCAATCTAACAAATTGAGGTTTCCTCCATTATACACTTCCATTATACCTCACAGTTTTCCCTGGTATAACTCATCATAAATTTAATGAAATCATTGTTTATTTATCTAGTGTGTACCTTCCTAGTAGAATGTATCAATACTTTCATGAGGGCATGGGCCAAGTAAACTCTGTTTATTACAGTATCCTGAGTGTAGTAATTTACTGAGCAGAGTATCTGGCATTTTAGGAAGTCCACCATAAATATTTACTCAATGAGTAATTGAATTAATACATGTCAATAAGTTTGAAATATTAAGTACATTTAAAAATGGACTCAAGCTATCTTCTGTTAAACAACAAAATTCAACTGAGTAAATTTTAAAGATCTAATTGGCTTAATTGAATGATTCATTCAATGACTGTACCTGCTTATAAGTAATAACAAAGTTTATCTTATTAATTTCAATCTAATCTTATCCTGATAACATACACAATTCTTTTCTCAAAGTTACTTTTCACAAACCTTTAATCACTTTCTGGATCCATATTAATTTGTCACTTATTTTCCCCATACATAAGCAACCACCTCTAGGACAGAATTATTCTCCTTTTTTTCCTCAACAAAAATATCTCCAGTCTTTATACCTTCTCTTGCCGGCAACACATACGCTACTTGCTTTACACACTGAAATGCTTCCCTTGTCATTTTTAGTAGCTTTAATTACATATTGCAATTTTTAACCCATAAAAGACCTTACCAAAACCAAGAAACAAGTAACTGGACTGTTATACCAACATTTTCTGATTGGCAAACTTAAGAACATATTCCATAACCTCTAAAAACATACATTTTTCTCATAGTACAATTTCTCTTTAATGTGGTACAAGATGTGTATTTAATAAATGAAACCCTCTTTCCACATTTTATTCCCCCTTGGCTTGAAGTTTTACTAATTAACCCAAGGCTGAAGTCTCAGGCAAAGTGAGCTATGTTTGTATTTCAAGGACATGATAAGAGTTAACTTCAAGCTTTCTCTTAGGCATATTTTTATTCTCTCAGGGTCACAGTTTTGAAAACAGTATTTTATCAAGCTAGCTTTCTCTAACTGCATATCCAAAAAAAACAGTTTTGGAGTTTCAAAAGAGTTTCATCTTAACCAATTTTCTCTGGAGTCTGAAGAATACTGTTGCCACACATTGTTTAAAAAAATCATCTTTCTTTTCCTTTAGTCATAATCTCATAGATAACATTTTTCTAATGAATTGAACCTGAATTTCCCATTTTACAAAAGACAACAAAGATATCAATCACACAAATGGAATATACATTCACACAGCAGAAGACAGAACTGTCACAAATCCTACAAGAGGACAACCAATATGGAGTCCCAAACAAACACTTCCTCAACACAAATGGTCCTCGACGTCACACACACCAGAACAAATTGGCAAGATGCCCAAATAGCACTTTATGCTCAAAAACAGCCCTCAATGGCAGGCAGACATCAGAACCAACTGGCAAAATGCCCAAATAGCACATTGGGCTCTAAAGAGAAGTTTGCCCGGGTGCACACCAGTGGACTTACTCGGTCTTGGAGTTGGTCAGCTCGTCAAGATGCGTGTTTCTGTTCCACCAAGGAAAAGCATAACTTGACAGCCAGTGCCGAGTAGGGGAGAAACAGGGAGGATCCCAGAAACAAATGGTTTCAGCAGCAATGAGGAACATCCCCCAAAATCCCCCTCTCGAGGTCAGCTCGCCATGAGCAAGCAGCTCGCTCGGCGCATAGTCATAGCCAAAGGGTCTACTTGGGAAAACCCCGGGGAGCCAGATATTACGAGAGTGAGAGCACAGCCTCACGTTGGGCGCCAGAAAACTGGTTCAGCTGCTCGCCGCTCAAAAGCCAATAAAGAGGCAAGGTGGATGGAAAGGAAAGTTTGCTTTACTTCGGGAGCCAGCAAATGAGGGTGGAGATAGGGGAGGGCAGATTCCTGTCCAAAGGCTGATTCCTCCCACTGACAATCAGTGCGCAAGAGCTTTTATAGATGGAGGGAGGGGGCTACATGCAGAAACAGCACAGTCAGCTCTGACAGTCCTCTTGAAATTAGTCATGCAGTGGTCTGATCAGCGTCATCTTGATTGTTTTACGTACAGTTAGTCTCTAGTTCCAGGGTCAGTTTGTTCCCATTTCTTTGAGGTCCATTCTCAGAATTGTGGCAGCTTATGTCATGGCTATAGTCTGGTCATCATGGACTTAACTTCTACCTGGTGGGGGTTTCGGTATCGATAAGATAGCTCAAGGGATACGGCTCAGAATATTATCTACAGCTCTTGAGGAGGAACTAAAGGTCCTTGACTTTGCTTAATGTCTAAACTATTATTATTTGCTCTCATTTGTTTTCCTTTGTTTCTGCATTTTCTTACTTCTCTGATTAAACTTATTCTTTGGCCAAAGTTTTTCCACAGACAAGAGGCAAGCTGAGGACATGGGGAGGAAGGACCATAGGGTCCTGTTCAGTTTCAGTCTGACACAGTATTTCAGTTCCCATGGTAACTTTATTTTAGCAACACAAAAAAACAGGCATAAAATAATGTCGATTGAGTTGCCGAAGGCTACACCAGCTTCAACCAGTTTTTACCAAAATATACTTTCTCCCAGTTCAAGGATGAATTGGGAGATTGGGATTGACATATATACACTAATATATATAAAATAGATAACTAACAAGAACCTGCTGTATTAAAAAATAAATAAAATTCAAAAAAATTAAGAACTCGAAAAAAATATATTTTCTACTGTATCTAGAAGAACCAGCCTTTTTAAATTTATATATAATATAAATTATAATATAAGCAATATATAATATACATTAGACATATAAATTTTTCTCTTGTCAATGACCTTATTAATTCAACCAATAGTCAAATTCTTACACTATGTATTAATTTCTCATTTATCTCTTATACTTTGTCATAAGTCTCATCAATTTTTCTGTAAAGTATTAGTAGTGCTTTTTCTTTTCTTTTCATTTTTGCCACTACCCAACTTGTCTAAACCCATATCAGCGCATGCCTGGATATCTGCGATAAACCAGCTAGCTGCATTCCCAAAATCCAGGTTGAATTGCCGTATCTCCCACCCTAAATGATTTTGGCACATCAGTGACAAATAAAGCTAATGGTCTCCCCCGATACTGAAGCTGTTTATAATTTTAAAAATCTTTGAGAGTTTACTCATTTAAAACTCTTCAAGTGCTTTATTTTTTAAACATGTACTGATTGTTTTGAACTTAGGTACCTGATGCTTTAGACGCAAAAAGATAGCAATGTCAGTCAAGCTGTCCTACTCCTCTCTCTCACACACAGGTACCTCTGAAGAACTCTCTCCTTAAAGATATCTGTTTACCAAATGGGCACATGCTCTCATCAGTTCCTCTGCAGTATAGGCCATGTCTCTCTGGGTGATCTTTTAAGCACTAGTATGGAAACAGTTGACTTGGTTCCCTACTGACCATCACCATGGGATGAGCAAAGTGGAAGTACCATTTAAAGAAGATAACATTTGGGAAATGAACTGACAATATTTACTGATTGATGTCCAGCTTCCTTGTTACACCTGGGTAACACTTGAAAGTATAATTAGCTATTTTCTCCCATTTTGCTGCTTATTTCATACCACTAAAAACATTGTATCAGGATGAAAGCGCTGTTGCATGTCAATTATCAGTATGTTGGTGTTTTGTTTTTGTTTCTTTTTTTGGTCTTGAAAGGCAATTTCCTAAAGGTCATAACTTCCTGAGCTAGAAGTTAAGAAAAGTTTATTTGAGACCAACTTTTGGTGCTAACCAGTAGTTAGAATTTACAAAAATTGGTGTTTATGCCTCAGTTATTTCCCGATAATATTAAATGGTTTAGCTTATTTTTATATTTCCCGTGTTGATCTTTCTACTGCTTTTGAAAACTCATTCAGTTTGACAGTTTGGTTTCAAAGATTTAACAGGCAACACAGTAGACAGACTTGAAGGAGTCCCACTTGATCCCACCTTCTAGTGTTCAGAAGTCTTTTTGTTAACGCTTCCCCCGAGTGTAGACAGAACCTGTGACTTGCTTCTAACCAAAAGAATATGGTAAAGGCAATTGGATGTGTTGCTTCACTCTTCTTAAAAGAGTTGCTCTAGATGCTCTTCTTGCTGCTTGCTAAAGTTAGCAGCCATGGTGGGAAATCCTGTTTACATGGCTGGGAACTGTGAATGATTCTAGCAACCACAAGCAGTCTCTAGGAACTCAGAGACTTCTAGGAACTCAGCTGGCTCCCAGCCAGATGCAAGAAGATGGGGCCTTCACAACTGAGGAAATGGATTCTGTCGAACACCTGAGTAAGCTTGGAAACTTGGAAGCGGCTTCCTCATCCAAGCCTCCAGAGGATAATGCAGTCCAACTGACATTTTGATTGCAACCTTAAAGAGGACTCAATGAAGCGGTGCTCAAAACTGCTGATCCACGGAATCTGTGAGATCATAAATATATGCTGTCCTGAGCTGCTAAGTTAGTGGAAACTTTTGCACAGTAACAGAAAATTAATGAAACAAAGATTTCTCGATTTTTTCCTAGTCGTCTACATGGTAGCATTTGGCATCCATTAGCCATCCAATTGCTCAAGTCATCATTTGCATTACCCTGAACATCTAATCTATGAGAAAGGTTTCAGCTCTGCCTGCAACATATATCCCATATCTGTCCCTTTCTCATTGTCTCTACTCCTACTGGCCTACTTCTAGACTAAGCCACTATCATCTCTCACTCTTACACTGTCTTTTAACTGATTTCCTTTGTTGCACTCTTGTTCCTTTTTAATCGATTTTCCACATACAAGTCAGAATGATGTATTTTTAAAAGTGAGTCAGACTGTGTCATTTCACAACATAAATCCTCTAATGGCTCCTTCCCCTTGTATTTTTAATAAAATCTTAAAACTAGCATTGTCTGTATATCTTGAACACTGCCTTCAATTGTTATGGCATCTCACATCGCTACCCCTCTCATTGATTAAGCTCCAGCCAGTGGCTATCTTTCCGTTCCTCCGGAAAATTAAGTCTGCTGCTGTCCTAGAGTTTACACTTGATTCTTTCTCTTTCTAGGCTATTCCAGTGATTGGCATTTTCTTCTCATCCTACTCTTGGTTCAATTGTTACCTTTTCAGTGTGACCTTCCCTAACTATATAATCTAATTATCTCAGCAATTCCTATAACAGTACCCTATTTTATATTCTTAAGCCACATATTACTTTCTGAAATTATCTTAATTATTATTTTGTTTTTAAGTTTATTATCTACCTCTCCTACCAGAAGGTAACCTCCCTGTGAGCAGGGATCTTCTCACTCCTATGCATCACTGATTTTTTACACCCGCTGTATTACCTGATACATATTAGGTATATAAATAGTATTAAGTGTGTGAAGGAATCAGTAATTTTATAAACCTTATTTTTTTCATATTCTACAAGAGACATCATTGAAACAGAGTAGCTCAGCTTGAAGATATATGGGATCCCAAAGTTCCACCTACCCAGAAGAAAGTTTGAAAACTACTGGATTATACGGTGTTTAAAATAAATCTTAGACTGCATGCCCTAGAAAGTAGTTCCTGAGGCAAGGAGTTAAACAGCTGATGATTAATTTAAGACATGCAAACCCAGGGCAGCAAGAATGAGGTGTAAAGAAAATGAGGGAAGAAAAAATGTAAAGTGACGCAAAGTGATGCAATACTACATTGACTATTGGTTCACAAATAACCAGGAAGAAACAGAGTGGATCCCTCATCTTGTGTATCCACATAACACAAGAGAACTCTCAAAGGGCTACAGTAAGAAATCATGAATTGGGGAAGAAAAGAAGTCCATGGGAACAGAAAAGAAGAAAACGTATTGTATCTCCCTGCTTGCCTACTTTTTCCTCTTTCCTAATGGTCAAAGTTAACCCCATAGATATTTAACTCCCTTATCCTTCTGGTTGGTGCCATCAAGTTCCTTTCTGCCTCTTAGCCTTGGCATATATCCTGCCCTGTGGTGCGGCATTTTATTCTAGCCTGGGAGTGATAAAGGGAACCATAAAGCTTGTGCTTGCAGCAGGTCAGCCCAGGTAAGTGGCAGTGGCCTGACACTCCCAGGGTTGACTGGCCCCAGAGGTTGAAGCTCAGCCTGTCCAGGAGATAGGGAAAGCCACCGAGGGAATCTGAGATGGCACCAAAAGATTTATGAATGATGTAGAATCGCATGTCTTAAAAAATTATTCTTCTTAACACTTCATAATATATTCAATTCCTGAGCAGAGAGAATTTTGCAATTCATTTTGTTATGAGTACATTTTCATTCATCATCTCTTTGCAACTTCAAATCATTCTCTCTTCCTATAATGCCATTCCTTGTTTTGTTTTTTAAATCTTTATTGGAGTATAATTGCTTTACAATGTTGTGTTAGTTTCTGCTATAAAATGAAGTGAATCAGCTATATGTACACATATATCCCCATATCTCCTACCTCTTGCGTCTCCCTCCCACCCTCCCTATCCCACCCCTCTAGGTGGTCACAAAACACCAAACTGATCTCCCTGTGCTATGCAGCTGCTTCCCACTAGCTATCTATTTTACATTTGGTAGCGTATATATGTCATTGCTACTCTCTCACTTTATCCCAGCTAATCCTTCCCCCTCCGCATGTCCTCAAGTCCATTCTCTATGTCTGTGTCTTTATTCCTGTCCTGCCCCTAGGTTCATCAGAACCCTGTTTTTTTTTTCGTTTTTTCTTTAGATTCCATATATATGTGTTAGCATACAGTATTTGTTTTTCTCTTTCAGACTTACTTCACTCTGTAGGACACTCTCTAGGTCCATCCACCTCACTACAAATAACTCAGTTCCATTTCTTTTTATGTCTGAGTAATATTCCATTGTATATATGTGCTACATCTTCTTTATCCATTCATCTGTCAATGGACACGTAGGTTGCTTCCATGTCATGGCTATTGTAAATAGAGCTGCAATGAACATTGTGGTACATGACTCTTTTTGAACTATGGTCCTCTCAGGGTACATGCCCAGCAGTGGGATTGCTGGGTCATATGGTAGTTCTATTTTTAATTTTTTAAGGAATCTCCATACTGTTCCCCATAGTGGCTATATCAATTTATATTCCCACCAACAGTGCAGGAGTGTACGCTTTTCTCCACACTATATCTAGCATTTATTCTTTGTAGATTTTTTGATGATGGCCATTCTGACTGGTGTGATGTGATAACTCATTGTAGTTTTGATTTGCATTTCTCCAATGATTCGTGATGTTAAGCATCCTTTCATGTGTTTGTTGGCAATCTGTATATCTTCTTTGGAGAAATGTCTGTTTAGGTCTTCTGCCCATTTTTGGATTGGGTTGTTTGTTCTTTAGATATTGAGCTGCATGAGCTGCTTGTATATTTTGGAGATTAATCTTTTGTCAGTTGATTCATTTTCAAATATTTTCTCCCACTCTGAGGATTGTCATTTCATCTTGTTTATGGTTTCCTTTGCTGTGCAAAAGCTTTTAAGTTTCATTAGGTCCCATTTGTTTATTTTTGTGTTTATTTCCATTTCTCTAAGATGTGGGTCAAAAAGGATCTTGCTGTGATTTATGTCATAGAGTGTTCTGCCTATATTTTCCTTTAAGAGTTTTATAGTGTCAGGCCTTACATTTAGGTCTTTAATCCATTTTGAGATTATTTTTTCGTATGGTGTTAATGGACTGTTCTAATTTCATTCTTTTACATGTAGCTGTCCAGTTTTCCCATCACCACATGTTGAAGAGACTGTATGTTCTCCATTGTATATTCTTGCCTCCTTTATTAAAGATAAGGTGACCATATGTGCATGTGCTTATCTCTGGGCTATCTATCCTGTTCCACTGATCTATCTTTCTGTTTTTGTGCCACTACCATACTGTCTTGATTACTGTAGCTTTGTAGTATAGTCTGAAGTCTGGGAGTCTGATTCCTCCAGCTCCATTTTTCTTTCGCAAGATTGCTTTGGCTGTTCGGGGTATTCTGTGCTTCCATACAAATTGTGAAATTTTTTGTTCTAGTTCTGTGAAAAATGCCATTGGTAGTTTGATAGGGATTGCATTGAATCTGTAGATTGCTGTGTGTAGTATAGTCATTAACACAATGTTGATTCTTCCAATCCAAGAACATGGTATATCTCTCCATCTGTTTGTAACGTCTTTAATTTCTTTCTTCAGTATCTTATAGTTTTCTGAGTATGGGCCTTTTGTCCCCTAGGTAGGTTTATTCCTAGGTATTTTATTCTTTTTGTTGCAGTGGTAAATGGGAGTGTTTCCTTAATTTCTATTTCTGATTTTTCATTGTGTATAGCGATGTAAGAGATTTCTGCATTAATTTTGTATCCTGATACTTCACCAAATTCAATGATTAGATCTACTAGTTTTCTGGTGGCTTCTTTAGAATTCTCTATGTATATTATCATGACATCTGCAAACAGTGACAGGTTTACTTCTTTTCCAATTTGGATTCCTTTTATTTCTTTTTCTTCTCTGATTGCTGTAGCTAAAACTTCCAAAACTATGCTGAATAATAGTGGTGAGAGTGGGCAACTTTGTCTTGTTCCTGATCTTAGAGGTAATGGTTTCAGTTTTTCACCATTGAGAACGATGTTGGCTGTGGGTTTGTCATATATGGCCTTTATTATGTTGAGCTGAGTTCCCTCTATGCCTACTTTCTGAAAGGTTTTTATCATAAATGGGTGTTGAATTTTGTTGAAAGCTTTTTCTGCATCTATTTAGATGATCATATGGTTTTTATCCTTCAGTTGGTTAATATGGCATATCACATTGATTGATTTGTGTATATTGAAGAATGCTTGCATTCCTGAGATAAACCCCACTTGATCATGGTGTATGATCCTTTTAATGTGCTGTTGGATTTGTTTGCTATTATTTTGTTGAGGAGTTTTGCATCTATGTTCATCAGTGACACTGACCTGTAGTTTTCTTTCTTTGTGACATCTTTGTCTGGTTTTGGTATCAGGGTGCTAGTGGCCTAATAGAATGAGTTTGGGAGTGTTCCTCCCTCTGCTACATTTTGGAAGATTTTAAGAAAGATTGGTGTTAGTTCTTCTCTAAATGTTTGATAGAATTCGCCTGTGAAGTCTTCTGCTCCTGGGCTTTTGCTTGTTTGGAGATTTTAAATCACAGTTTCAATTTCAATGCTTGTGATTGGTCTGTTTATATTTTCTATTTCTTCCTGATTCAGTCTTGGAAGGCTGTGGTTTTCTAACAATTTGTCCATTTTTTCCAGGTTTTCCATTTTACTGGCATATAGTTGCTTGTAGCAATCTCTCATGATGCTTTGTATTTCTTCAGTGTCAGTTGTTACTTCTCCTTTTTCATTTCTAATTCTGTTGATTTGAGTCTTCTCCCTTTTTTTCTTCATGAGTCTGTCTAATGGTTTATCAATTTTGTTTATCTTCTCGAAGAACCAGCTTTTAGTTTTATTGATCTTTGCTACTGTTTCCTTCATTTCTTTTTCATTTATTTCTGTTGTGATCTGTACAATTTCTTTCCTTCTGCTAACTTTGGGTTATTTTTGTTCTTCATTCTCTAACTGCTTTAGGTATAAGTTTCTGTTGTTTATTTGAGATTTTTCTTGTTTCTTGGGGTAGGATTGTATTGCTATAAATTTCCCTCTTTGAACTGATTTTGCTGCATCCCATAGGTTTTGGGTCATCGTGTTTTCATTGTCATTTGTTTCTAGGTACTGTTTGACTTTCTCTTTGATTTCCTCAATGATCTCTTGATCATTTAGTAGTGTATTGTTTAGCCTCCATGTTTTTGTATTTTTACAGTTTTTTCCTGTAATTGATACCTAGTCTCACAGCATTGTGGTTGGAAAAGATACTTGATATGATTTCAATTTTCTTAAATTTACCAAGGCTTGATTTGTGACCCACGATATGATCTATCCTGGAGAACGTTCCATGAGCATTTGAGAAGAAAGTGTATTCTGTTGTTTTTGGATGGAGTGTGCTATAATATCAGTTAAATCCATCTTGTCTACTGTGTCATTTAAAGCTTGTGTTTCCTTATTTTCATTTTGGATGATCTGTCCATTTGTGTAAGTGGGGTTTTAAAGTCCCCTACTATTATTGTGTTACTGTTGACTTCCGCTTTTATGGCTGTTAGCATTTGCCTTACGTATTGAGGTGCTCCTATGTTGGGTGCATAAATCATTACTACTGTTATATGTTCTTCTTGGATTGATCCCTTGATCATTATGTAGAGTCCTTCTTGGTCTCTTGTAATAGTCTTTATTTTAAAGTTTATTTTCTCTGATATGAGAATTGCTACTCCAGCTTTCTTTTGATTTCCATTTGCATGGAATATCTTTTTCCATCCCCTCACATTCAGTCTGTATGTGTCCCTAGGTCTGAAGTGGGTCTCTTGTATACAGCATATATATGGGTCTCACTTTTGTATCCATTCAGCCTGTCTATGTCTTTTGGTTGGAGCATTTAATCCATTTACATTTAAGGTAATTATCAACATGTGGGATACAGTGGTTAAGAATCCACCTGCCAATGTAGGGCACATGGGTTCGTGCCATGGTCCAGGAAGATCCCACATGCCGTGGAGTAACTAAGCCCATGTGCCGAAACTCCTGAGCCTGCACTCCAGAGCCCACAAGCCACAACTACTGAGACCGCGTGCCACAACCACAAAAGCCCATGCACCTAGAGCCTGTGTGCCGCAACAAGAGAAGCCACTGCAATGAGAATCCCACGCACTGCAATGAAGAGTAGACGAGGCACAGCAACGAAGACCAGATGCAGCCAAAAATAAATAAATAAATAAATAAATAAAAGTCTGTTTCTTAAAAAAAATATATTGATATGTGTGTTTCTATTATCATTTTCTTAATGTTTTGGGTTTGTTTTTGTAGGTCTTTTTCTTCTCTTGTGTTTCCTGCCTAGAGAAGTTCCTTTAGCATTTGTTGTAAAGCTGATTTGGTGGTGCTGAATTCTCTTAACTTTTGCTTGTCTGTAAAGGTTTTAATTTCTCCGTCAAATCTGAATGAGATCCTTTCTGGGTAGAGTAATCTTGGTGGTAGGTTTTTCCCTTTCATTACTTTAAATATGTCCTGCCACTCCCTTCTGGCTTGCAGAGTTTCTGCTGAAAGATCAGCTGTTAACCTTATGGGGATTCCCTTGTATGTTATTTGTTGCTTTTCCCTTGCTGCTTTTAATATTTTTTCTTTGTATTTAATTTTTGATAATTTGATTACTATGTGTCTTGGTGTGATTCTCCTTGGATTTATCCTTTATGGGACTCTCTGGGCTTCCTGGACTTGACTATTTCCTCTCCCATGTTAGGGGAATTTTCAACTATAATCTCTTCAAATAATCTCACCATGGTCTTTTCAAAATTCTGACAGAAAATGGATCTCATCCCTTCATCCAATGTGTTACTAATTCCTCACAAATCTTTCAGGTATATATCTCTCACATTTGCCCCTGCCAATATCCTCAGTCATTTCCATAGATAGCTCATCTTCTCTGACTTTAAGATAATGATTTCTTATGTTATGAGTTCAAGTGTGTTCCAAAAAGATATTTTGAAGTCCTAACTCCCAGTACCCATGAATGTGGCCTTATTTGGAAATAGGTTATTTTCGGATGTAATCAAGTGAAGATTAAGTCATATTGGATTAAGGTGTGCCCCCAATCCAATATGACTGGTGTACTTATAAGTAAAGGAGAATAGATACACAGCCGCACCGGGAGAATGTCATGATGAGGGGAGCAGAGATCACACCCAAGGGATGGCAAGGATTAACAGCCACCTCTAGAAACTAGTAAGAAACAAATAGGAATCCTTAACTAGAGCCTTTGGAAGAACACAGTCCTGCTGACACCTTGATTCTGGACTTCTAGCCACCAGAATTGTAAGAGAAAACACTTTTGTTGTTATAAGCCACCAAATCTGTGATACTTTGAAACCAATAGGAAACCAATACTCCAACTAAACTCTGGATGTGCAGTCTTTCAGCTCTCATGACCATTTACCACTCTAATGGCTGCTATGTCTCAAAGGCTCTTTGTGATCTGGTTCCTTGCTTACAACTGAAATCTGACTTACTGCCATGATGCCATATGTAGGTGAACCATGTGAAATGGAGAAGAATTGATCTTTGACTGAAGTGGTTTGTATTCACTGGAAAAATAATAACATAAGGCAGACACAGTCACAAGCCTTGTTTATTCCTCTCTTATTTTTTCTTCGTTAAACATTTTAAAAAGAGTTAAAATCAAACTAGCAACGACAATCATGAAAATCAGGAACAGACCCTGCTGCATAACAATCAATGGAATATTACTCTGCCTTTAAAAAGAATGAAATAATGCCATTTGCAGCAACATGGATGGATGTGGAGATTAGCATACTAAGTGAAATAAGTCAGACAGAGAAAGACAAATATCATACGATATTGCTTATATGCAGAATCTAAAAAAAAATGATACAAATGAACTTATTTACAAAACAGAAACACTCACAGACTTAGAGAACGAACTTATGGTTACCAGGGGGAAAGGGGGGAAGGACAGATTGGGGGTTTGGGGTTGACATATACACACTACTGTATTTAAAATAGATAACCAACAAGGACCTACTGTACAGCACAGGGAACTCTGCTCAATATTCTGCAATAACCTAAATGGGAAAACAATTTGGAATAGAAACTTGTATATGTGTGACTGATTCACTTTGCTGTACCCCTGAAACTAACACAACATTGATAATCAACTATACTCCAATATAAAATAAAAATTCTTTTAAAAATCATGTAAGAACAGGGCAGAAGACCTAAACAGATGGCCAAGAAGCACATGTAAAGCTCCTCAACATCACTAATTATTAGAGAAAAGCAAATCAAAACTACAATAAGGTATCACCTCACACTGGTTAGAATGGGCATCATCAGACAATCTACAAACAACAGATGCTGGAGAAGGTGTAGAGAAAAGGGAACCCTCTTGCACTGGTGGTGGGAATGTAAACTGATACAGCCACTATGGAGAACAGTATGGAGGTTCCTTAAAAAACTAAAAATAGAACTACCATATGACCCAGCAATCCCACTACTGGGCATATATCCAAAGAAAACCATAATTCAAAAAGACACATGCACCCCACTGTTCACTGCAGCACTATTTACAATAGCCAGGTCATGGAAGCAACCTAGATGTCCATCGACAGACAAATGGATAAAGAAGATGTGGTACATATATACAATGGAATATTACTCAGTCATAAAAAGGAATGAAACTGGGTCATTTGTAGAGATGTGGATGGACCTAGAGACTGTCATACAGAGTGAAGTAAGTCAGAAAGAGAAAAACAAATATCGTATATTAATGCATATATGTGGAATCGAGAAAAATGGTACAGATGAACCAGTTTCCAATGCAGAAACAGAGACAAAGATGTAGAGAACAAATGTATGGACACCAAGGGGGGAAAGAGGGGTGGTGGTGGTGGTGGTGGGATGAATTAGGAGACTGTGATTGACATGTATACACTAATACGTATAAAATAGATAACTAATAGAACCTGCTGTTTAAAATAAATAAAATTCAAAAAAATTGTTATGTAATCAAATCTAAAAAAAAATTAAAAAGAAAAACAAAAAATACAAGATAACACAGAAGGCCAGAGTAAATTACTGTAAGTAAATATAATCTTTACAATTCTGACATGTTAATAATATGCATAATTGCTATTCTGCATATTGTAATCAGCAATAAATTGCAAACACTGTTGTTAAATGAATAATAATTAGTAACTAGGAACTTATGAAATTATATATGTACATGATAATATTGTATGATTCTGTCAGTAATTTTGACTCCCCTTCTGGGGCATCAATCAGCCACCATCCTCTGAATATTTTACTAAGTGTAAACTCAGATAATTAGTAACATTTAAGAATATTTTCTACTCTAAACAGGTTTCAAAAGCTTTTGGTGGAACCACTGTAGAAAAAGACCATGGCTAGTGGACTCAGTAAGATTTCATCTCAAAGTGTTTGGAGTTGGGGTAGCGGTGGACTACCATCCTTGCAAAAGACTGTGCATAACAGAGAGTGTGATCAAGACCTAGCACAAAGTAAAATTGGATTACTAGAATATGGGGCTCGAAGATGGCAAAACAGAATGCTTGAATATGGAGGTGAGAAGGAAAAGTAGCCAGGTGAGAAGACCTGGGCTCAAAAATGAGGAGGTGATCATCCTAGGCACAGGAATCTCTACCTTAGAAATAGTCTGTGGCATCCAATCTGTATGGCAAAACACATAACAACATATACACATGATGAAAGCAGTCAAAATGTGTAAATGTCCAGTTATCAGATAAATAAGTACTAGAGATGTAATGTATAGCATGATTAATATAATTAACACTGCTGTATGTTATATATGAAAGTTAAGAGAATAAATCCTGAGTCCTCATCACAAGAAAGAATGTTTTTCTATTTCTTTAATTTTATATCTCTATGAGATGATGGATGACTGAACTTATTGCAGTAACTATTTCATGATGTAGGTAAGTCAAATAATTATACTGTACACCTTAAACTTATACAGTGCTGAATGTTGATTATACCTCAATAAAACTGGAAGAAAAAAACCCAATTTAATGAAATGGCAAACAAGAGAAAATGCATGGTTACATTGGGAAAATTAGTGGATTTCTTAACTAAAGAATTAGAAGAAATTTATCTTTTTTTTTTTAAGAGGTATCAACAATTTAATGGACAGGAGATCTTACATGTCTGAAGCAAAAGGGTCCTGGAGCAACACCCCACCATGGACAGCAGACAGCAAGCAGGACATGACAGGAGTCATCACTGGGGGCAGAAGAAATTTACCTTTAATTTTAGTTTATTACTCTCAAGATTGATACTACCAAATTCTTGTCCAAATGCCCACATTCTCCTGCTGCATACAATTTTTTAAACACGTTTTTATCAAAAACATCAAAAGTACAGTTTTGAAGAAAGCATATACAAAACATGTGCCCCTCTCTTCCCGACTCCAAGTCCCACTCCCTAGAAACAGTCCCTTTTAACAGTTTTCTATTGTTAGGACTTCCTAGGGGTTGTCCCCATATCTCCTATATTCTTCTAAAAAGTAATTTTTTTAAATTGTAAAACTATTACACATTTATAGAACCTTTACAAAACAAAGAAAACTTTAAATGAGAAACTAAAATCAGTCTCTTCCTATCACAGGGAGATAATTATTATAAACATAGTAATTCATTATTTTTTCATTTGAAATGTATATTTATAAATATATATTTATATATATGACCAAATAAAATGTTCTCTCTCTATATATAGAAATATAAGATATACAGTTTATAATGTTTGTTTTAAAATTATTTTAATATTTGCATAATATTCAACCAAATGAATATTAAATTAATTATCCACATTTTCTCTTCTCTATTTCTATTATATAGTCACTCATGCTTTTCATTTGGTTACCTTTTCCTAGTATCTTGAGATAAATTATCAAATCACTCTTTCCTGTCAATGATTTAGTTTTGAAATCCTTAAAGAGATTTAAAATTACTATTTTAAAGTAGGACACTTTGTGTTATATTATGGCCTGAGAAATGCCTGCCCTCTCCTATCTACTGTCCACATTCATTCAAGGAGTGAAATTACAATCAGCTAATAGGGTAAGAAATAGGATTGGACGAGCAATGAAAATGTTTATACTGTGAGCTCCAGGGCCTATGTGAGAATCATTTTGGTGGATAGTAAAGACAAAAAGTTTTAGAGACCAGTGGGGGCCTCAGGAGCACTGGAGCCGAGCCACCCAGCTGCCAAATACTGTTACATAACTGATTTTGACTTTAAAACTGAGTCCATCTTACATGGGACAGCACCCTAAATATAGTGGCTGATCAAAAAATATTCGATGCAAATGACAATACTCTAGATCTAAATTACAAAAAAATCCTATAGCTACTTTAAAGTGGAAAAGACAGATGCACTAACTTTTGAAAATGAGTTGGTAATGACGTGCTACAATGGAAAACAAGTTTTGAAAAATAGTTGCTAATATTATTTCCATGGTTCTGTATTTTCTCAAATCATCTAATGATGATTGATGAGGCACTCATCATAATGCAAATAACTAACATGATTAAAGGTTCTTATTTATGAAAGATATGGCATATCATTGACATTTTTACATAAGCTATAATGAAGAGGCATAAATATTTTTCTTCAAATAAAACACAAATGATCATTTAAAGCAAATAACCTCCCATAGACTAGTAAAAAGCAGAAATTAATATTCTGGAAGGGTTTTGTTTGAATTGAAAATATAATATCTATTAATGACTATAGTTTTGACTAGAGATCTATGATGAAAAATATTAGGATACACTCTATCCAAATAGAAGGAGAAAATTAATCAAGAAAATTTGTTCCAAAAAGGCTTGGACATTTTTGAGTTTCAACTACATTCTCTTTCTGTAAAGACTTCTTTCTTCATGCAGTGATTCCATGATTTGGAATTCTAAGGTGGTTCAATGTAGGTAGGACCTATTAAAGCCTAAGAATGCTGCTCTGCATTTCTTCTTAGAAAAGCAGAATAAATAAATACTAAAGGTACAAAACTAGGAGAGGAGAATTGAAATATTTTAGGCAGTTAGCTCTGTACTGTTAGAGGGTTTTTTTGTTTTTTCTTTTTACTAATTCACCAATAAAATACAATATTTGTAATTGATAAAAGGATATCTGGTGAAAGCCTACTAATATTGTTTTCCTTGGATTTCACAGGAAGTACAAAATAATTAAGGAAATAATGAATCCATACTCAAAAGATATCAGCATCCTTCTGTTACAAAGTTGAAAATAAGAGGCTTTAGTGTCCAGTCCAGAAACACTTAGGAATTCCAAAGCAACAGATGCCTAGAATGTTGAACAAATTGTTATTTAAACAGCAGGTTCTCAATATAGTTTCTTTATATAGTAATGCACTGCAAAATGGAATAAACTGGTCAGAATTACAAAAACAAAAAAAATCTTGAGAGGACCTTGACAATTTTTCCTTAAGACTCAAGTTTTAAATGCCTCCAACCCAGAGCAACCATAAACTTGAGAAGTGACTATTTAAATGAATTTTGTGAACCTGTTCACTCTGTTATTCATGAAAAAGATTTATTAGCATATTCTTAAAGAAACAAAAATAGCTTGTATTAAGAAAGTAGCAATGTTAGTAATGCATGTTTGAAATTAATATCATAGAAATTATTTTAAGAGTTAAGTTAGATAAACACTTTCTACCAAAGGACATTTGTGAGAAGGCTGCAGTCTATGGGAAATTCAGACCCTATCGTTTGATTTGCTCCCCCAGTCAATATTTATAGAACAGTCAACACATAATAGAACAGGTACTGGGTTACAAAAGATTAAAAGCAGCTGTTCCTGCCCCGGAGACCCTTACATTCCAAAGGAAACATTTAAAATCATTCTCCGGGGGGACCTTCAAGATGGCGGAGGAGTAAGTCATGGAGATCACCTTCCTCCCCACAAATACATCAAAAATACATCTACATGTGGAATAACTCCTACAGAACACCTACTGAATGATAGCAGAAGACCTCAGACTTCCCAAAAGGCAAGAAGCTCCCCACGTACATGGGTAGGGCAAAAGAAAAAAGAAAAAAACAGAGACAAAAGAATAGGGATGGGACCTGCACCTCTGGGAGGGAGCTGTGAGGGAGGAAAAGTTTCCACACACGAGGAAGCCCCTTCACTGGTGGAGACAGGGGGTGGGCAGGGGGGAAGCTTTGGAGCCGCGGAGGAGAGCGTAGCAACACGGGTGCCAAGGGCAAAGCAGAAAGATTCCCGCACAGAGGATCAGTGCCAACCAGCACTCACCAGCCTGAGGGGCTTGTCTGCTCACCCACCAGGGCGGATGGGGGCTGGGAGCTGAGGCTCCAGCTTAGAAAGTCAGATCCCAGGGAGAGGACTGGGGTTGGCTCCGAGAACACAGCCTGAAGGGGGCTAGTGCGCCACAGCTAGCCGGGAGGGAATCTGGAGAAAAGTCTGGAAGTGCCTAAGAGGCAAGAGATCATTGTTTCAGGGTACACAGGGAGAGGTGATTCAGAGAACTGCCTAAACGAGCTCCAGAGACAGGCGTGAGCCAAGGCTATCAGTGCAAACACCAGAGATGGGCATGAAATGCTGAGGCTGCTACTGCAGCCACCAAGAAGCCTGAGTGCAAGCAGAGGTCACTATCCACACGTCCACTGACAGGAGCCTGTGCAGCCCACCACTGCCAGGGTCCTGTAAGCCAGAGGCAACTTCCCCAGGAGAACACACGTCATACCTCAGGCTGGTACGACATCATGCGGGCCTTTGCCACTGCAGGCTTGCCCTGCATTCCAAATGACTCCCGCTCCCTGGCCTGAGTGAGCCAGAGCCCCTTAATCAGCCTCTCCTTTAAATTCTGTCCTGTCTGGAAGAACAGATGCGAGAGGGCAACCCACATGCAGAGGCGGGGCCAAATCCAAAGCTGAAACCTGGGAGCTGTGCGAACAAAGAAGAGAAAGGGAAATGTCTCCATGCAGCCTCAGGAGAAGCGGATTAAATCTTGCCAATCAACTTGATGTACTCTGCATATGTGGAATACCTGAATAGAGAACGAATCATTCCAAAATTAAGGTGGTGGACTTTGGGAGCAACAGTAACTTGGAGTTTCTGCATATAATTTGTTTCTGGTTTTATGTTTATCTTAGTTTAGTATTTAGGGTTTATTATCATTGGTAGATTTGTTTATTGATTTGGTTGCTCTCTTCTTTTATATATATATATATTTTTTCCTTTTTCTGTTTTTGTGGGTGTGTATGTTTACACTTCTTTGTGTGATATTGTCTGTATAGGTTTGCTTTTACCATCTGTCATATGGTTGTGTCTTTTTTTTTAGTATAGCGTTTAGCGCTTGTTATTATTTGTGGATTTGTTTATTGGTGTGGTTGCTGTCTTTTTTTTTTATTACTTTTTTATTTTAATAACTTTATTTTTTAATTTATTTAATTTCCTTTCTTTCTTTTTTCCTTTCCCTTTTCTTCTGAGCTGAGTGGCTGACAGGGTCTTGGTGCTCCAGCTGGCTGTCAGACCTGAGCCTCTGAGATGGGAGAGCTGCATTCAGGATACTGATACACCACAGACCTCCAGTCCCCACACAATACCAATTGGCGAGAGCTCTCACAGAGATCTCCATCTCAAAACTAAGACCCAGCTCCACTCAATGACCAGCAGCTCCAGTGCTGGATACCCTATGCCAAACAACTAGCAAGACAGGAACACAACCCCACCCATTAGCAGAGAGGCTGCCTAAAATCATAATAAGGTC
Organism: Grampus griseus; assembly: GCF_964374135.1. NCBI lineage: Eukaryota > Metazoa > Chordata > Mammalia > Artiodactyla > Delphinidae > Grampus > Grampus griseus. The sequence goes on from NC_139003.1 coordinate 62,845,210, forward strand.
ACAGAAACCCCAAAACACACCACCAGATGTGATCCTGCTCACCAGAAAGACAAGATCCAGCCTCATCCACCAGAACACAGGCACCAGTCCCCTTCACCAGGAAGCTTACACAACCCACTGAACCAAACTTAACTACTGGGGGCAGACACCAAAAACAATGGGAACTACAAACCTGCAGCCTGCGAAACAGAGACCCCAAACACAGTAAGTTAAGCAAAAGGAGAAGACAGAGAAACACACAGCAGATGAAGGAGCAAGGTAAAAAACCACCAGACTAAACAAATGAATAGGAAATAGGCAGTCTACCTGAAAAAGAATCCAGAGTAATGACAATAAAGATGATCCAAAATCTTGGAAACAGAATGGAGAAAATACAAGAAACATTTAACAAGTAACTAGAAGAATTATAGAGCAAACAAACAATGATGAACAACACGATAAATGAAATTAAAAATTCTCTAGAAGGAATCAATAGCAGAATAACTGAGGCAGAAGAACGGATAAGTGACCTGGAAGATAAAATAGTGGAAATAACTACTGCAGAGCAGAATAAAGAAAAAAGAATGAAAAGAATTGAGGACAGTCTCAAAGACCTCTGGGACAACATTAAACGCACCAACATTCGGATTATAGGGGTCCCAGACAAAGAAGAGAAAAAGAAAGGGACAAAGAAAATATTTCAAGAGATTATAGTTGAAAACTTCTCTAATATGGGAAAGGAAATAGTCAATCAAGTCCAGGAAGCACAGAGAGTCCCATACAAGATAAATCTAAGGAGAAACATGCCAAGATACATGTTAATCAAACTATCAAATATTAAATACAAATAAAAAATATTAAAAGCAACAAGGGAAAAACAACAAATAACACACAAGGGAATCCCATAAGGTTGACAGCTAATCTTTCACCAGAAACTCTGCAAGCCAGAAGGGAGTGGCAGGACATATTTAAAGTGATGAAAGGGAAAAACCTACAACCAAATTACTCTACCCAGCAAGGATCTCATTCAGATTTGACGGAGAAATTTAAACTTTACAGACAAGGAAAAGATAAGAGAATTCAGCAACACCAAACCAGCTTTACAACAAATGCAAAAGGAACTTCTCTAGGCAGGAAAGAAAAGAGAAGGAAAAGACCCACAATAACAAACCCAAAACAATTAAGAAAATGGTAATAGGAACATACATGTCAATAATTACCTTAAATGTAAATGGAATAAATGCTGCAACCAAAAGACACAGACTGACTGAATGGATACAAAAACAAGATGCATATATATGCTGTCTACAAGAGACGCACTTCAGACCTAGGGACACAAACAGGTGGAAACTGAAGGCATGGAAAAAGATATTCCATGCAAATGGAAATCAAAAGAAAGCTGGAGTAGCAATTCTCAAATCAGAGAAAATAGACTTTAAAACAAAGGCCATTACAAGAGACAAAGAAGGAAACTACCTAATGATCAAGGGATCAATCTAAGAAGAAGACATAACAATAGTAAATATTTATGCACCCAACATCGGAGCACCTCAATACATAAGGCAAATGTTAACAGCCATAAAAGGGGAAATCGACAGTAAAACAAACATAGTAGGGGACTTTAAGACCCCACTTTAACCAATGGACAGATCATCCAAAATGAAAATAAATAAGGAAACACAAGCTTTAAATGATACATCAAACAAGATGGACTTAATTGATATTTATAGGACATTCCATCCCAAAACAACAGAATACACTTTCTTCTCAAGTGCTCATGGAACATTCTCCAGGATAGATGGTATCTTGGGTCACAAATCAAGTCTTCATAAATTTAAGAAAACTGAGATCATATCAAGTATCTTTTCCGACCACAACGCCATGAGATTAGATATCAATTACATGAAAAAATCTGTAAAAAATACAAACACATGGAGGATAAACAATATACTACTTAATAAACAAGAGTTCACTGGAGAATCAAAGAGGAAATCAAAAAATACCTAAAAACAGATGCCAATGAAAACACAACGACCCAAAACCTATGGGATGCAGCAAAAGCAGTTCTAAAAGGGAAGTTCATAGCAATACAATCCTACCTCAAGAAACATCTCAAACAACCTAACCTTACACTGAAAGCAATTAGAGAAAGAAGAACAAAACCCCCCAAAATTAGCAGAAGGAAAGAAATCATAAAGACCAGGTCTGAAATAAATGAAAAACAAATGAAGGAAATGACAGCAAAGATCAATAAATGTAAAACATGCTTCTTTGAGAAAGTAAACAAAATTGATAAACCATTAGCCAGACTCATCAAGAAAGAAAGGGAAAAGACTCAGATCAATGGAATTAGAAATGAAAACGAAGAAGTAACAATTGACGCTGCAGAAATACAAAGGATCATGAGAGATTACTACAAGCAACTACAGGCCAATAAAATGGACAACGTGGAAGAAATGGAAAAATTCTTAGAAAAGCACAACTTTCTGAAACTGAACCAGGAAGCAACAGAAAATAAAAAAAGACCAATCACAAACACTGGAATAGAAATTGTGTTTAAATATCATCCAACAAACTAAAGCCCAGGACCAGATGGCTTCACAGGAGAATTCTATAAAACATTTAGAGAAGAACTAACACCAGTTCTTCTAAAACTCTTCCAAAATATAGCAGAGGGAGGAACACTCTGAAACTCATTCTACGAGGCCACCATCACCCTGATACAGAAACCAGACAAAAATGTAACAAAGAAAGAAAACTACAGGCCAATAGCAATGATGAACATAGATGCAAGATTACTCAAGAAGATACTAGCTAACAGAATCCAACAGCACATTAAAAGGATCATACACCATGATCAAGTTGGGTTTATCCCAGGAATGCAAGGATTCTTCAATACAGGCAAATCAATCAATGTGATATACCGTATTAACAAATTGAAGAATAAAAACCATATGATCATTTCAATAGATGCTGAAAAAGCTTTTGACAAAATTCAACACACATTATGGTAAAAGCCCTCCAGAAATTAGGCATAGAGGGAACCTACCTCAACATAATAAAGGCCATATATGACAAATCAACAGCGAACATCGTCTTCAATGGTGAAAAACTGAAACCATTTCCACTAAGGTCAGGCACAAGACAAGGTTGCCCACTATCACCACTATTATTCAACATTGTTTTGGAAGTTTTGGCCACAGCAATCAGAGAAGAAAAAGAAATAAAAGGAATCCAGATCAGAAAAGAAGGAGTAAAGCTGTCACTTCAGATGATATGATAGTATACATAGAGAATCCTAAAGACGCTACCAGAAAACTACTGGAGCTAATCAATGAATTCGGTAAAGTAGCAGGATACAAAATCAATGCACAGATATCTCTTGCATCCCTATACACTAATGATGAAAACTCTGAAAGAGAAATTAAGGAAACACTCCTATTTACCATTGCAAAAAAAGAATAAAATACCTAGGAATATACCTACCTAAGGAGACAAAAGACCTGTATGCAGAAAATTATAAGACACTGATGAAAGAAATTAAAGATGATACAACTAGATGGAGAGATATACCATGTTCTTGGATTGGAAGAATCAACACTGTGAAAATGACTATACTACCCAAAGGAAGTTACAGATTCAGTGCAACCCCTATCAAACTACCAATAGCATTTTTCACAGAACTAGAACAAAAAATTGCAAAATTTGCATGGACATACAAGACACTCCGAATAGCCAAAGCAATCTTGAAAAACAAAAATAGAGCTGGAGGAATCAGTCTCCCTGACTTCTGACTATACTACATAGCTACAGCAATCAAGACAGTATGGTTCGGGCACAAAAACAGAAATATAGATCAATGGAACTGGATAGAAAACCCAGAGACATACCCACGCACATATGGTCATCTTATTTTTGATAAAGGAGGCAAGAATATTCAGTGGAGAGAAGACAGCCTCTTCAATAAGTGGTGCTGGGAAAACTGGACAGCTACATGTAAAAGAATGAAATTAGAACAGTCCCTAACACCATACACAAAAATAAAGTTAAAATGGATTAAAGACCTAAATGTAAGGCCAGACACTATAAAACTCTTAGAGCAAAACAGGCAAAACACTCTATGACAGAAATCACAGCAAGATCTTTTTTGAGCCAACTCCTAGAGAAGCTGAAATAAAAACAAAAATAAAGAAATGGGACCTCATTAAACTTAAAAGCTTTTGCACAGCAAAGGAAACCATAAACAAGATGAAAAGACAACCCTCAGAATGGGAGAAAATAGTTGCAGATGAAGCAACTGATAAAGGATTAATCTCCAAAATATACAAGCATCTCATGCCACTCAATATCAAAAGAAGAAACAACCCAATCGAAAAATGGGCAGAAGACCTAAATAGACATTTCTCCAAAGAAGATATGCAGATTGCCAACAAACACGTGAAAGAATGCTCAACATCATTAATCATTAGAGAAATGCAAATCAAAACTACAATGAGATATCACCTCACACCAGTCCGAATGGCCATCATCAAAAAAATCTACAAACAATAAATGCTGGAGAGGGTGTAATGTAGTGAAGTAATAATTATAAATTTTATTATTAATACTTAAAGTTCACCAGAATATAAACACCTAGGGAGCAGAGACGGTAGTCCAATGCTACTGAGAGTACTGTGCAGAGACCAACAACATCACTTGGGCTCCACTCAGACCTACTGGAGCAGAATTTCTATATGAGACCCAGGAATCTGTATTTTAAGAAGGTTGCCGTGTAATTTTAGGCACACTAAATTCCGAGAAGCACTGCTCTGGTCTGCTCTCAGCTATATTTCTAGAGCCCAGAATTAACAGTGGGCGATAAATAAGAGATTAATTAATATTGGTTTAACCATTCAATTACTAATACTTTTTTCTTTATTTTAAACTCTCTTCTCTGACTGTTACTATTAAGAAGCATCTTATAATGAGAGACGGCCAATAATTCTCTTTGGTTGTTTACAGGAAACAGCAAAAATAAGTAAGCAAAATTATATTTGCAGATATTTTACATGGTTGGAAATTCCCTTTGGTATGACAAGGGTAGTGGTGTCTACATCATAGGGCAGCTGTGAACATATGGGGTAATGCATGTAAAATATTTAGCAAAAATCCTGGCACTTCATTGTGAGCACTCAAAAATAACATCTCCTATCATGCTTTGGTAGTCTTTTTTCTCTAACTGAGCTAAACAATGAATTTTGTTAGAAACTTGTATGCATAGAACCTTAACAAAAGGTTTTCACTTTGCAAGGAAGAAATGGGATATTGCCTATTCCTTTTTGGTCTGATTTCCCCTTTTGAAGTTAACATATAGTATTGATTGCAATTCATGAAAACCTTTCATCATATTAAATGAAAGGATGGCTTAAGCACACTCTTTTATTGTAGTATATGAGAGAGTTAAAAGTAAAGCATAATAATCACCTAAGCAAACTACTACTGCAGCTCCCCTCATCTCAGAGATTTTTGTGCAAAATATGTGTAGAAATGGAATCTTTGAAAAGGAAAGTCTTCGGAAAGTTTAAATGTAGTAATAATCATGAAAATGAAGGGTAAGTTATCTATTTTACAAACATCTGATTATCTCAGCTAATCATTATATCTGTGATGAAATACATGTTCATTAGCAAAGCATGAGGATTTGAGTCTGTGTTTCCTATTGGTCATCAGTAATGTAGAACTGCATTTGATGATTTCCCACAGACACAAGAAATAGGATACCTGAAGCTATAAAAATGGTGAGAAGTTTCTTGTATCTTAAAAAAGTTTTCCCCTGGGAAATATACTTTTAAAAGCTCCGAAGAATGTTAAAGATTTTTCAAATAAGCTTTAAATGGACATCTGCAGTCTATGCTGTACTTCAATAAGATGAGAATGGTTGTCATGTCAAATCTCTACAGGCTGTCTTTGCTCGTGTTTTCCTGCTTAAGAAATTCCACTCAAGCAGAATGAAACCTAACCTTTAATATTACATTCTGTAGAACAGGCCCCAGTGACACGTAAGAGGATCTTATCACTGGATCTCAATGGATTTGGTTTAGAACAGCTTCTTTTTTGCAAGGCAGATATCAGATGGGAGTTCTCTTTAAGAGAAAGAGCCCATTTCCTCTTCATAGTACAACCTAAGAATTGAAAAGCTGTTCCAAATAATCACAAAAAGCAGACAAGAATAGTACCATCACAAAATGCTTCATGTAGTGTGCAGGGCCCTAAAATCTGTATTGATCTGTGAACAAAATATATATCTGAAAGATGTCCTACCCTAGTTCAGATTTTAACTACCAAGGTGTAAAACTCATAAGCCACCAAAAATAAATAAGCCTGGTAATTTGCAATTTTGTAAAAATGCAATTTACAAAAAAAAAATAATATATATATATATATACACACACATATATTTATATACATACATAGTCATATAACTATATATAACTCCTATGAAGTTCAATGAGTTGAATAATTAAAACCAAATATTATAATATAAAATAAAACCAATGTTGACCCCAAACATAATAAAGTATATTTGAATTAATGAATGAGTTTGATTAATTTAAAATATGATTTTATTTACTTATTAGTCATTTGTCTTCTACTTTATTCCCGTGGAAACTAAAGTGGAAGTTGTTAAGTCCTAAGAGAAAATATAATTTCTTCCCTGACCAGAAGAAAAGATATAAACTTGATATTAAATATAACTTAATTCCAAAATTGTTGACTATATGTAACAGCTATGTCTCACCAAAAAATTTAAAATTGAGCATAAAGTATTTTGGCTTTTATTAACATTAATTAAAAAGAATATCTTTTAAAATGTGGATTTTAGTATCTTGAGATATTATGTGACAACAATTAATTAAAATAGATCTTTTGGTGTAAATACCTCTCTTTTGAGGAATACTGTATCTCCATAGAGGAATACATGAAGATTTTATAATTAAACTTTTTTTTATGCCTGTAGACTTGAAAAACAAGGAATTTAAATTATCTAATTTACTCTGGTTCTTGAATGTGCTGTCAACATTGACTGTATGAATGAAGTATTTCAGAACTCGTTTAAAAGTTTTTTAACAAACACTTATATAGTATTTACTTACTGTATACTAGGTACACAGAATTCTAAGAACTTTGAAAATATGTTATATATATAAATATTATATAAGTTTTATAAAATATTTATATATATATATGTTTTTGTTTACTAATTCAACCAGTGAGTGTAAAAACCAGGATAATGAAGTATTTGTTTGTTCATTTGTTTGTTTATGGATTGCCTATGCCCAAATGTTTCCAAAACAACAATTGGAAAAGAAAATTTAGATTTCTCTATGCTATGAGTAAAGCATAATACTCCTAAAATAAAATTTTTCCTACAAGTAGTAATTTGAAAGTTGGGACAAAAAGAAAAATGGTTGACTATGTTATACAGTCATTACAAAAAACTAAAGAATTTTTACTGACAACAAAAAATGGTCATGACATGGTATTAAAGAAAAGCAGAATATAAAATTGTTTATACAAAGCAGTATCCCTTCAACTTACTAGTTGGTTAAAAAATAAAGCATGATAATACATCAAAATATTAACCATATTTATTTCTGAGATGTGGTATTATGGATAACTTTCACTTTTGCTTACCTACTTTTCTGCATTACTAATATCCTATTACTCTATTACTGACATTCAAAAATTACTATAATCAGAATATAGTTTTCAAATATATGCAAGATTTGGGTCTCTATTTACAAGTTCAGATGTGTATGAAAGTTCTCAACACTTTATCAGCAATTTCAATTTCAAGCTCCCATCTTGAAGTTCTTTGGGAGGATTTACTCTTAGTTATCTGGTGGTCATTCCATTTTAGGGGCTTACTCAGTGTTACTGTGTGTACACACTTGTCTGTCCAAAGAGGCTGGCCCTGAGACTTACCGTGTCCCTGTCCATACCCCCTCCTCTCCCAAGGTCAGCAACTGTTGTTTCTCCAGCAGTCCTTGGCACTTGAAGCAGTTGGAACCTGTACAAAGAGAGAGAGAGAGAGAAAGTAAGAAAAAAAAGTTTGCTTTAACAAATACTTATATAGTGCTTATTATGTAATAGGTACCCAGAATTCTAAGCACTTTGAAAATATTAGCTTGTTTAGTACTCAGAACAGGGACTTCCCTGGTGGTGCAGTGGTTAAGAACCCGCCTGCCAACGCAGGTCACTCGGGTTCGATACCTGGTCTGGGAAGATCCCACATGCCGCGGAGCAATTAAGCCCAAGCACCACAACTACTGAGCCTGTGCTCTAGAGCCTGCGTGCTGCAACTACTGAGCCCATGTGCTGCAACTACTGAAGCCCATGCGCCTAGAGCCCGTGCTCCACAACAACAGAAGGCACTGCAATAAGCCCACGCACTGCAACGAAGAGTAGCCCCCACTCGCTGTAACTAGAGAAAGCCCACATTCAGCAATGAAGACCCAATGCAGCCAAAAAAAAAAAAAAAATACTCAAAACAACTCTATGAGGTAGATGTGACTATAATTCCCATTTTTCATTAAAGAAACAAAGGCACCAAGTGGCTAAATAACCTGCCCGAGGTCACAAAGTCACAGAGCCGGTGTGAACCCAGGCAGTCGGCTGCTAGGGTACCTGCCCTTACCCACCACGTTAGCTGATGCTTCAGTGTGGCCCTTGGCAGCAATTTTTTGTTAGAATCAAATTTTCTTGAAAAATACACTATAGTTGAGTGAGATAGAATTTAGGGATTTCTCAGGTATATTTGTCCAGCTGACACTTTTTCTTTTTTTTTTTTTTTTAATAAAAGCATCATATCATCTGTCTGAAGACAGAAGCATCAGAAACCTCAGGGGGAAAACCTAAGTGTTTGTAACAATTCAAATCCAAGTTTATTAGAAAGAAGAAGTAGAAGTTTGATCAATAGAGAAACAGAGGAATACTTTCCACATAAAGAACACAGGCCCCAGTTCTCATGGGTTCCAATTTGAGATTTGTGACCTAAATAATATGAATTTTGAAGTAAAAATCTATGTGGAGTTCAAGCTAGACTGTAATATAAAACCCTAGGGAAAATGGATATACCTTTAAAACATTCCTTTTAAGGGCTAGTAACTGATCATAATGAACACTGGCAGAAGCCCATATGATTGTTTGAGGCAAAAGAATGAGGCCTGTTATGCTGACAAAGAAACCTGAGAAAAGTTTTAATTAAACACTGTCATTTAGGGAAGGGGGCATTTTGTTTTTGTGAATCCTCTAAACAGAAATGAATAGCTAAAGTCATACATCAAGGAGAATGTAAGAAAGGACTGTTCAACTCAAATGTTCACTGGGCAGTGAGAGGAGTGATGTGGTGAGTTGAGGGCTGTGATGAGATGTCTCCATGATCTGGCCACTGCTCAGCTCTGATTGCTGCCATTCATCAATGGGAATCCAGAATTCGTAGATCTTCCATATTTCAAGAGAAGTTGAAAAGCCAACTTGTACTGAAAATGTCCCAAATTTTAAATGGTGGTTAGAGCCAGTTGGAGACTTCACGCAAAGTAAGACTTTTAGAAAGCCCTTACTGGATATTTGATGTGTGCATAAAATTAAGGGTAAGTACAGGAAGGAAAGCTGGGAGAATAAAGATCAATGATGAGAGAAGTAAAAGGATAACAAAGAAGAATGGTGTCTTGAGGACAGGAGAAAGGAATATTTCCAAGCAGGACCACTTTGCTCTGTAGGTCCCTGCCAGAAATGTCAAATCACTGGACTTGAAAATTAGAAAGTTCCCATCAAAGGTGCATATTCAGTAGAGAAACAAGACAACAGCCAGACTGTGAAACCAACTTCTTAAACCCACAGTCTACAACCTGAAAGTATATGCAGAGAAGATACTTTATTGAGGCATTAATGAAAGAATGAAATAAGGGTACTCCCAAAAGAGAGGTGGGTGCTAGCCTGAGGAGACATTTCCTGTGCTTGTAAGTAACTTGGAAGGAGCCAGAGGAAAGAAAGGGACTGACAATAAAAGAGAGGAATTAATTTATGGAGAAATTATCTCAGAAGACACAGAGAGATGAGATCTCCATCACAGAAAGCGGGTTAGTTTTGGAAAGGAACCAGAGGAAGTAGTAAGCCTGACTAACTACACATGATATTTTTCCTTCCTATTGCTAACTCCCTGAGGGCAGGGGCCATGCCTTTCTTATTCACTTCACCCCATATTCTCAAGTAGGAGGCACAAAGATGGATCCAGGATTGAATGTTGGTGAGAATGATTACTTGGACTTGTTTAAGGTCACTTAAAAGTTTGCAACTGAAATATCAAACAAGCAGTGCAAAGATATGGCTATATGCTTCTTTCTAATGCCTCTGTTCCCCAGATTCATACAATCAGTTCATTCTCAAAGTTTGGTCAATTTACCTTTGTAGAAAAAGAAATTTGCCAGGCCATAGCAGCTCCAGATTATAACATCATTACATTTTATAATAATTTATGCTGCGGGAAGGGTAAAAGGTAAGGGGTAAAGGGTAAGTACATAGATGGCGTAATATGTCAGCAATCAAGGGACAATACTATTATTATGTTAAAAACTGCTCACTGATCTAGGCAATTATTTTTACGTTTTATTTCTGTTATTGGGCTTACTTCGACATTTGGCACTAATACACTTTTGAAGAACGAATATATTAGACAGTTTTACAGGTTCAGCTGAAAATAAAGTCATATCTATTTAGAAGTGCCAATCAGGATGGTTTTAGTCTTTTCTCTGCTGATGTAAGAGGTCTTAAGTCAGACGTAGGATTTAGCAAAGCAAATGAGAGCACTAAAAATATCGGTGAGAATACAATCGTAATAGTTGAGCAACTTTTGGGGAGAAAACAAAATTCAGAGCAGGATGATGGATTTGAAAGATAGGAAGCAAAGAACTTTATGTTGCAAGAAATGGAAGAACGAGTTTAGTAGGTGACATTGACAGAGAGGATAGTCCCATTAGATGCTAAACTTAGAAAGCAACATTGCTAACGTATTTTATTCAGGCAATGTACTAAAGACCACAAATGCACTGAATTTTCATGGAATTCCATTTATAGTCTAATCAAATCGTTATTGTTCTCATGTTATGTTTGGGGTAATAGAGGTTTAGAGAATTGAAATAACTTGCAAATAGCGCATTGTAAGAAAAATGCCAGAGCCTGAATTAAATACAAGTCCTGTTTGAATCTAGATTTTTAACTCTTAATCACTTTAATACTATCTCCTGAATTATGATGTTTCTGGTTGACGAGACGTGTCCACAGAGAGGGTGGCTAGACTAGGAGGTACTAATGATCTTTGAAGATGAAGGAACTGAGCGAGGTTAGAATATCCACCCTGAACATGGGTGGTGGCCAGAATGATGGCAAAGGATATGACAAAGAGGACAATGGTGAGTTACATGCCTAGATCTAGAGAACATGCACAGTGCTGACATAGAAATTTATAATGACAGATAAAAAGAGAGTAGAGTACTTAGAAAACAAAAACTTCAGAGTACAATGTCTATTAAGTAAATTTGCTAAAATAATGGTTTTGTAAAATTAAATAGTAAACCAGATTAAATGTTAACACTTCATTTTATTGAATGTGATTGTATTACGAAAACGTCTAACGTTTTGTATTCGTTATCTATTTCTATATAATCACCACTAGCTTGGCAGCTTAAAACACGCAACCGCACCTTTAGAATTTATTTATTATCTCACACTTTCAGTGGGTCATTTATCTGGGCTTAATTTTACTGAGTTTTCTGTTTCAGGGTCTCCTACAAGGCTGCAATCTAGATCTCATCTGAAATGTCAACTGGGGAAGGATCCACTTCCAAGATCATATGGTTATTGGTAGGATTTGGTTCTTTGCTGATCGTCAGACTGAGGACTGCATTTCCTCGCTGGTTGTCAGCTGGAATCTGCCCTCAGTTCTTCCCATATGTGCCTCTTTGCAGAGCAGCTCACAACCTGGCAGCTTGCTTCATCAAAGCCAGCAAGGTAAAGAATTTGCTAGCAAGATGGCAGTCAGAATCCTCTGTAGTCCATTCATGGACATAATATCTCACCATCCTTGCCACATTCTATTGATTAGAAGCAAGTCACAGGTCTAGCCCACACTCAAGGCGAGTGGATATACAAGAGTATGAATACCAAGAGTTGGGATTTATTGAGAACCATTTGCCACACCTTTCTAATAGTAATCCTCTATTTTGAATGATCTACCTTCTTCTCACAGAGGGATGAAAGCGGGAGCGGGGAGAAGAAAGACTGTGTAGGCAAAAAAAGGAAGGTCACGAAATATCATTTCATGACTCCTGATCAATGATTGCTGCCTTCCCTCTAAACCCACATATTTGTAGAAATGAAGGCTATTCTCTCAGGGCAATCTTATTTCTTGCTAACTTGACTCTTGGTTTGCTTTGTAATTTATTCCCCACTTTATTATTGATAAACTGTTTCATTCTCCCCTTTACAATGAGAAAATTTTCTCCCATATCAGAAACCTACCAGTTCCTTGGGAAATCACTTTTGATTCACAGTTCACATTGCTGATTTCACTGATAATTACAACATTACCTATAAGGATAGTCCTCAAAAAGAAATTATCCAGCAAGTGTTCATTACGTCAAAATGGCTCAGGTAAAGAATATATTTTATGTTGTATTGGAATAGCCACCAAATAGTGAGAGGTATAAGTCCTAGCAGTACAATGTTTAATATGGTATGGGTTAAAAAAAATACAGAGTTTAATACTTGACAGTGTCTAAGGTCTCAAACTGTTACCAGTAATTTTACTAGTTAAGTGGCCGTGAAGTTAAGTTCAGAGCCCTACACTTGGACAGGCCTCTTCCAAGGCTGGTGTGCTCTACTCCAGAGATGAGGTGTGGGGAGAGAATGGAGATCATCAAAAGCCCCACCTCTGTGCAAGAGATAAAACACTGCCCCACCCTAGATGTCTTCAGGCTGCTGTCCAGTATCTCCATATCCACCTGATTGCGAACAGTCATCTGTCTTTGTGGGTCCTCGAGGGTCAAAGTTGGGATTAAGCACTTTGATCCCAAGAATAGGGACATTAGCAAGAGGGACGTCTGTGCTAAGGCTCACATGAAATGGTCTGTGAGGCTCAACGCAGTGGAGGCAGGGCTGGGGTTCACGTGGGGAATGGGGAGTAGGAGATAGCTAAGAGAGACTCTTCTGTAAGGGTGTATGAAACAAAATTCTTATTTTATGGGAAGACAAGAAAAATGTAAACATAGGAAACTTTTTCTGCTCGCTGGCTCCTCTCTCCCCTCTGCTGTGCCTTGTGTCGCTGCATTATGCATCCACCCAAACTCCGCATCGGCAGAAATACCTGCTCAACCACAAAGACCAACGTTCTCCTAATGCCAACCAGACAGCTCCTTAAAAGCTAACAGTCCTTCTTAATCTTATAAGGGGCCCCAAAGACCCATGACCACTACTCACTTTGTACTTACATATCTGGATTGTGCAAACTATTTATGTCATTTAATGTATAGCCCTCAGACTCAAAAACCTATATAACTGTGCTTTGGCCTCGAACAGGTGGAACAGTTCTCAGAGCTTTCTGAAAGGCTGTTCCTGGGTTAAAATCCTCAATTTGGCTCAAATGAAATCCAAAGATTGACTACTGATTAACTTTTCGTCTACAGGTTATTGGCAACCATGTCCACGGAATCAAAACTATGGAGGTCTCTTACTGTATAGCACAGGGAACTATACTCAATATTTTATAATAAGTTACAAGGAAAAAGAATCTGAAAAGGAATATATATATATATAACTGAATCACCATGGTATACACCTGAAACTAACATGATATTGTAAATCAACTACACTTCAATAAAAAAAAATAAGATTAAAAAAAAGCAAGGAAAAAAAAAAAGAAGAAGAAAGAGGGTAAGAAAAACAGCTACCTAATGAGAAGTATGACCTCTGGAGTGAACTAAGTGGGGGTCAAATTCCAGCACTTCCTCATGTTAGCATTAAAAAAGAAAAAAAAAAAAGGTAGAGGTCTCTAAGAGATTTCCTCAGGGCAAGACTCACTTTGCAGAGTACTTTACAGATGTGGCATCACCAATAAAAAGTTGTGAAGCTGAAAGAAACTGTTCTAAGCTATCAGTCACTTTTTTTTAATCAACCCAACTTGACTGAATTAACTTTCTATTCTTTCCTTAGAAAAGATTTAATAATTGCTGCATATGAAGAGACAAAGGGTATGCAGCCAAAGAGTGCAGATGCATTAGGCAACTAATTAATATTGATAACACATTATGTTTTGAACGTTTCAATGTTTGCAATATTGCCAGGTTATATTTTAATTTGTTGGGATTATCTATCTGAAACAAAATAAATGTCTATGTTCATATATTTTCTGTTTGTAAATTTGTACCTTTAAAAAAATTTTTTGTCTCAAAAAGAGTCTCCTAAACAGTGCAAGCTTCTGCCCACACAAAACCTGAATCTTCCCTGAAAACTAGGAAGTTTTTCATGACTATGTTTCTGTGTCTCTGTGTTCCATATGTATATATGTTGTGTGGAACTTGAGACATTTATTCCTGGTAAAAATTGTTTTAAGATTTTTCTTCTTTCTCTCTTGTAACAGAACTATCCTTCTTCCTATAGTTTCTGAATGAATATGATACCCTGAAGCATCTCCTCCTTACTGAAGTAGATCTCTGATGCCTAGATTAGGTTTAGTAATTCAGAGATTTTCAAGGTAATACCTAGTCATGAGGCTCATTTTTAAAAACTGTAAATGAGAAAGAAAAAATTGGCTTGTCATGAGAGTTCAGGAAAAAGTACGAGGTTCTATTTTTTTTCCTACCAGGGATTTAGAGAAAGTCTCCATAATCCCAGTGGCATGAATTGCAAATGTAATCACCAATAAGAAAAAGGTTAAAAAGCTCTGAAGTATTGGGCCATGCTGCTTTGGCAAACAAAGACCTCATTTTTCAGACTAGAATGTGGCTTCTGGGTTTCTGTATAAGGGTGGTGAACAGAGAAGCACTGTTAAACCCTGGGTCAGCCTAGCGTCAGCTCTGTTACAGCCAATAAAATACAAAATATGATAGATATTGCTGTCAAAGAGGAGAAAAGAGTAAAATCTCTCCTCACATTGCTACTTCACATCTTACCTTTCTTGATTCTGGAAGCCACTTCCAATAAGGCTCACAGAGGTTTAATTGATGTCTAGGGTGTGGAGAGAACACAAGGTCTCTCTTAGTAAACTATATTGTTTATTGTGCTCAAGAGAAACACCTTCATAATACATTAGGCACTTCTGGAAATGGAAGCCATTAAGTTAGTCACAAAAGATGACATGCAATCAAATAAGTTTGTTTTCATAATGCTTTTTTCTCTTCCAAGATTGGGGACTGAAATTTCTAGAATGTCTGAGAACATAAATATGTAACAGACCAAGGGTGTATATGTATGTATATGTGTGTGTGTATGTATGTATGTGTATGTGTGTGTGTATATATATGTATCATAATCATATATGATTATCATTATGATATATGATAATAATCATCATATAGGATAATCATATATATATGATCAGGTTAAAAAATAAATACTGCCATTTTCAGTTTAATTCTGATTTCACTCTGATTTGGAAATGATTGGTGGTGCTTGAAAAACAAAATCCAATTTCCCCAAGCTGGTGAATTACATGGATTGAACCTTAGCTATAATAAGCCTTAGAGTAAATGCTCCATTACTGTGTCCTTAATAATCTACTTATAAGGGCCACATAAGTTTCTCTAGAGCACGGTAAATATTTCAAACTTTCACTCTTACTGAAGTTCCCAGGAGAGCATTGGGCATATCTTCCTTAGATTTAACATTTTACTTTCACTTAGATTCTGCTGATAGTTTTCTTATATAAGAGCCAAAAGGAGAAGACATTTGGAAAGTAAAGATTCAGACTATAAATAGTAAAAAGTCAGTTTATTATGTGTATTAACTGACATCTCAAAGGTTCCTATGGCTATTACCCACCTCCCAGGGATGATGTGATAAATAAGGACTGGGCTAAGAGACAGTGACTCACTGAGCTCAACAGCAACACAGGGGACCTGCGTGCCAGAGGTTACACTCCAGGAACAGGTACATCACTCACTCACTTGAGGACTGCTACCCCATCTGTAAAATGAGGTCAGTATAGCTGAAAACTGGGAGGTAAATCGATTAAATTGATCGTAAGGCTTCTTGGAAACAAAAGGTAATATGTAAATGCTGAAAGGCACAGGCGCCACACTGATGAGTGCATATAGTTTCTGAATAGAAGAGGGAGAATATATTTCAACCAAAACAGGTGAATGAATGGACGGAGCTCAAGGCAATAGAGCCTTAGCCACTGAACAGAGCTTGACACAGAAGAGAACCAGGAGTGACAAGGAGAGAGAGGGCGAGTTGCAGGGGATATTCAGGGATTACAAAACATGTTGAATATATTGATGAGTCTAACTGCTTTATCTTTACTTTACTTTCTTACTGTATTTATTTTTGCCACCCAGACAGAAACCCATAATTATTTTCACCTCCAAAATATTTTCTTCTAGATAGACTTCTATTAATTCACCCCACTGTGATCCATCCATTTAAAAATCCCTTCTATGATAACTTACATCAATTTTAGTAATATGTTGCTTTGATGTTATACTTAAGTTGACAGGTCTGTATTATGTTTTGTGTAAGAAGTAACAGGATATAAGAATGTGGGTGTGGGGAATTCCCCGGGGGTCCAGTGATTAGGACTCCATGTTTTCACTGCCGAGGGTATGGGTTCAATCCCTGGGCGGGGAACTAAGATCCCACAAGACGTGTAGCACGGCCGAAAAGAAAAAAAAAAAATGTGGGTGTTTGCCTAATTTGTCTAGAAAAGCAGGATAAACTAGAATCTCCTTAAATGCTGATTTATAAGGGATTAGTGGGAACTAGATGAAGGGGATAGGAATAGGAACAAGGCTTTTCTGAGAATAACTTTTAATATAATTTGGTCTTTTGAACAATATCATCAACTAATAAATGAATTAAAATTTATGAGAAAGCAAAGCTAACATTCAATACAAATGGAAACAAATGAATTGCTCATCAGACTGAAAAATAATCATCCAATGATAAGAATTCAAGTAACTTTTGAATTCAGTATTCTTATTCTATATGCTTAAGGGTCATAAACACAAAATCATGTATACACACATGCAGGGAAATCTTACCCTTATTTATTATAGTTTTTTGTTGTGGTTAGTAATGACGTGGGTGTCAATTTTTTGTGTGTATTATTGGAGAGATATAGAAGTACTGACGCTGAAGCATATCAGAGTTTTCACTGTGGGAGAAGGGAGATATACAGAATGAGGAAGGTGGAAAAGAGCTCTGTGTTATCTATTTTGAGTTGAAAGTATCAGTATGGAATCATTACATATCTCTATCTGTCTATATTTAGCTAGCAAGCTAGTTTTTTTTAGCTGCTAATAAAGAGTATCAGAAGCAATGGTACTTAGTGGTAATGAGTAGACCTATCATGCAAACACGTTTTTCTCAGTGGTAATCTCTGACGAAAGGAACTTGGGCATCTTGAGAAATGGCTGATTCAAATTCTGAGTCCTGGAAAGTTCAGGATAAGCCTGGAACATGTTATTTCATAAAATAAGAAATGCTCAAAAAATAATGAAATTGTCAAAATGATACCAGCACTGGTTTAAAGGGCTTACACTGGCCAAATTTAGGACAATATGAATATTAAAAAAAAAAAATAACCATTAAAAAAAAAAAGGTTTTGGACACACTGAACTTCATATGTGTAAGTATGTATACGTATCAATATTTTAGGGGAATAAGTCTGTAAGGGACAATTATGTACAAGACTTCCAGTTTTGTGTCTATCCTCTCTTTCTTTTGTCTGTTCTATCTTTCCGTGACCTTCTTGGTCTTAAGGATGGTATACCTCTGGTCCTTTACTCAAAATAATGTCTCCTGAAATGTTAATAACATTATCATCCCTCCCAGAATTTTTTTTTTTTTTTTTTTTTTTTTGCGGTACGCAGGCCTCTCACCGCTGTGGCCCCTCGCGTGGCGGAGCACAGGCTCCGGACGCGCAGGCTCAGTGGCCATGGCTCACGGTCCCAGCCGCTCCGCGGCATGTGGGATCTCCCGGACCGGGTCACGAACCCGTGTCCCCTGCATCGGCATATGGACTCTCAACCACTGTGC
The DNA here is from genome assembly GCF_964374135.1 of Grampus griseus. NCBI lineage: Eukaryota > Metazoa > Chordata > Mammalia > Artiodactyla > Delphinidae > Grampus > Grampus griseus. The sequence continues at coordinate 62,863,480 of NC_139003.1, forward strand.
CACCAGGGAAGCCCCCAGAATTATTTTTAAAAAGACCTGGGGAGGATATAACACTTTAACTAAAAGAAAATCTTTAATGGTGTACAATCTAAAATTATGTTCCTTGGTCTTTAACTGTACCTTTAAAATTATACTAACATGGTAAAACCCAGGTCTGCTCAGCTGACAGATATGACCACTTTATGTAAACTAAGTTTTAAATTTAGCCATGTCCCAACATTTCCTGAAAAAAAAATTTTAAATCTTCCAATTTCTGCTTAGGTCATAAGCAGGTTAAGTCCATGGAATATATATGTGATTGTAGATGTAGTCTGACTTTCTAATTGCTTTTTCATAGATTTGCCCAAAGACTAAAGTTTTTTAAAACCAAACTTACCTTTCTATATTTTGAACAAACTTGATTTTTTAAATATGTGCTACAGCTTGGCTAATACTCTTACATTCTCAGAAATTGCCTTTCTACCCAGTCTGGAAGTGAGAAGACCTTTGTCTCCAGGGCACTCAGAAAGGGATCTGTTTTAGACTGTAGATGAGTAAGGTTCAAACTGGATTGAAAGATAAGCAGTAGCAATAGTTTAAGACCATGTCACTGCTGAAAGGATTTGCTTTTTACAACGGTTTCTCACAAAAACTGCCCAAGGAAAGAAGGAAAAGTCGTCTGGCTTAAGCAGGTAATAGTGAATAGCAAGTGTCTTTGACCCATGGTCTGTAGTGTTTGTAACACAAAATACACTGACATTAGGCCATAGGAAAGTTTAGGTACTTAGCACATAGTATTGATATATTTATATCACGTAAAGACAATAATTTTTAGTGATTGTCAAGCTAAAATGGCATTCATCCAGTAAATGGCCTTGTTGCAAGCAAAAAGGTCATTTGAAGCAAAAAGCCTCTTGTACTTTTTTTTTTTAACCTTGGCAACCTTAAATGAAATATTAATGGGTGAATTCCCTTTGTTTATTTTGACTATGTTAATACATTTCAAATGCTTAGCATAGCCTGGATGTATGTATTTATGTACATAAATATGTACATACATATGTTTATACAGCACATTTATTGTTGAATATCTGTCTCACGTTTGTTGCTTCCATTGTAATTTTTCATTAGAGTGGATTTCTCCCCATGATTTTATCCTAAACGCTTAGTATGGTGGCTAGAACACCACAAGGATTCAAAAAAATATTTTTTGGTTAATCAGTAACAAAAATAAAAAAACAAAAAACCCAGGGGCTTCCCTGGTGGCGCAGTGGTTGAGAGTCCGCCTGCCGATGCAGGGGACACGGGTTCATGCCCCGGTCCGGGAAGATCCCACATGCCGCGGAGTGGCTAGGCCTGTGAGCCATGGCCGCTGAGCCTGCGCGTCTGGAGCCTGTGCTCCGCAACGGGAGAGGCCACAACAGTGAGAGGCCCGCGTACCGCAAAAAAAAAAAAAAAAAAAAAAAACCCAGAATTCATACTCATTAAATGCCTGTTTTATAGAAATGCTGTAAAGCTGTTCTTGATTTTTTGAGGCTTAGAGTTTAAAACATAATTTAGATCACATTGCCTATAGTATTAGTAATAATTACTCTGACAACACCATTTATCTAACACTGACTTTTATGCCTGGTACTATGCTATGGTTTAGTTGCATTATCTCATTCAATACTAAATTTAGCCACTTAATGCAAATATTAAAGATTTTCCCCGATATCCAAAAATAGGTTTCACTGAAACCTTTCATAAGCTGAAATGGTGTAAAGTGGAAAAGCAGTTACCTTAGGACACATCTTCCTAATGGATGCACAAGATAAATTGAGATAAAGAACGGATGCTCACAGACACATTTCAAAGCTATGTTGGCGTGATGCTGAGTGTAGTAGTTCCTGGGGAAGGAGCTTGGTGGTGCCACTCGCAATGCTGGGGTGTGCGCTGCCTCTACGAGGGCTCACTGCAAAATAAACCTGAATGCTATTTTCTCTTTTCAGCTTTGTTCATAGAAGCGAAAATCCTCTTTGGATTTTTTTCAATTAGCACAAACAGGTGCTAACGTAGGTCTTTCATGAAAGGAAAGTGACATAAAGTGAACTTTCAAAAAGCAGGGGAGGGCTTCCCTGGTGGCGTAGTGGTTGGGAGTCCGCCTGCTGGTGCAGGGGACACGGGTTTGTGCCCCGGTCCGGGAGGATCCCGCATGCCGCGGAGCGGCTGGGCCCGTGAACCATGGCCGCTGGACCTGCGCGTCCGGAGCCTGTGCTCCGCAACGGGAGAGGCCGCGGCAGTGGGAGAACAGCGTACCGCAAAAAAAAAAAAAAAGCAGGGGAGATCTGTATTCCCATTTTACAGATGAGAAAACTGAGGTTTCGAGAAGTTAGGTAAGTGGAAAAGTCCTGTCATGATTTCTGAACCTCAAACTAAATATATCTCCTACCCCTATTATCAGAAGTGTCTGTGAGGGATTTTACAATCATCCAAAAAAAAAAGAAAAGAAAAGAAAAGAAAATTCTAGTTCCCAAACTGATGAGTGTACCTATAGCTTTAAAAAGCTTCTTACAGGAAACAACTGAATTATGAAAATAGAGCTTTCCTGTGTGAACACCTTAGAAAGGGATGTGGAGATGTTATTTGAAAGGGCAAAATCTTCAGAAATAGGGCTACTGTATTTGGCAAGCTGTTTCCATTGGTTAAACAAGAAATGGAATATATAACAGATAAATGCCACATAAGCAAAATGCTCTAGAGATACTCTAATCACTGATTTCTAGGGGATTTGTGATGCAGCCTTAGAATATGCGGTCACTGAATTATGTGCCAAAACGGATATAGAAAACTAATTATGTCTAGATGAAATGGAAAGCAAACTAGATACCTGAAAAATTTTCAGGATTAAGCAAAACTGAGCATGACAACAGAGAAACAGACAAAAGACTGATATTACTTTGGAGTTTTAAATGTCATTTCTTCCCACTTCAATGGAGGCAAGGCATCAGCAAATTCCACACAACATATGACTCTTTCCAATTTGACAATAGGCTTGAGAACTGGTGTATAGCACCTGCACCTACTTTCCAGATATTCTATAAATCTCATGTCCTCTGCCAGTGATGGAAAGTAGCTTAGGGAGTGTAAATCACAGTATACTCCAATCAGATAATAAATAAATTATATCTATTGTAATCAAGCTAGGATATTGGAATTTTGTTCTAGGTCTGTTGTTCATACTGCCTATGTTTTTTTTTTTTACCAAAAAAAATATTTCAGATGATCTGTTTCATTAATAAAGTTTATTTTGGATAGTGAGTTGCAAAGAAAACTGCAAAGACAACTGGTAGACCAACTTTTATAACATAATATACATTTTCTGGAACATGTGTATATAAGACATGAAATATTTCATATGATTTTGAAGTTTTTATATTTATCAGTCTTCAGTGTGATTTTGTATATTTTGCCCTTATTCAATAATTCTTGCATAGAATTTGCATAAATATCCCATGTCTATAGTGTTGCTTTTTCTTAGAAAGCAGATAGGAAAAAGTTTATATGACTAGGAGAACTCACTACCACAGTGAATGAGTAAATTATCTCAGATATAATTGTCAGGAGAAAAAAAAATGATGGCGTTCAATGGTCAGATGACTAGGAGAATACTGGGAATTTTATTATATGAAGAGAAATTTTACTCTTCAGGAATCTTTATAAGGCCAAAATATGCAGTTATACCATTTGTTTTGGCTGAAGGCAACTTCATTCTACAGGAGAGCAAAATCTGCCACCCCAAAATGTATCTCAAACACTTTCCTGAGACAACGATTTGATCTAGACAGAAACTCATATATTACACTTGATTTCTTTCAGTTATTGAAGGTCTAATATACATACTGAACTATGGGAAATGTACAAAATACTATGCATAGTTGCTAAATTCAAGGTAATTAACCTACAACTCAGATGCAAGCAAATTAATAAAATAACTATAAGGTTCTGTGTATGAAGTGTTTGCAGTGTTTAGGAAAAAGAATGATGTAACTGGACCAGTTAGCAAAGACTATATAAGGAAGAATGAATTAGGTGAGAATTTAAAGATACATAGAACTGATGAGAAGAGAACATTCCAGACAGATGAAATTGTATATGCAAGATAAGGAGGTGGGACATTGCAAAGTGTATTCAGAGGACAAGACATTGAATAAACAAGCTGAACAAACTGGGTGTAACTGGAAAGGCAGGACTTTAAATTTTAGATGATACAATTTTGAAACCACTCCAGGCGCCTTTTCCAAAGTGCCATGTTAAATATTGTTACTCCTTCGAGATACAGTAGGTACTTCAAAATTTCTGGGGAGGAAGACAGTTCCCCCTACTTTTCTAGGTTCTTCTGGCTGGTCTAGAAAATAAATTGAATGTAATATATTAACAGGAAGAAATCAAATAAAAGTTTAGTAATATGTATATATGGGAGAGACCGAGAAAAACTGATCAACTTGCCACAATGGCCCTCACCTTAAATACTATCTTCAGCTAAAGACAAAAGAGGATATTGGGGGTAGTGGTTTGGGACTTCAAAGGAGAGGAAGGTAATTCACATGGAGATGGAAAAGCAAATGTTTGATAAATAAGTTTGCTGGGCCAGGCAGAGATAATGGGACAGAGACTGGACTCTGATTTCTAGACCCTGCCCAAGTTCCCCACCACACCTAGCCGTTATTCTTTGCAGAGATCTCCAGTGATAGTTCTATTCGGGGAATAGGTCCTTTATCTAGATTCTTAGAGCAGCTAAGAGAGAGGTAAAAAGAAAGACTTCTGGAGTATTCTTGTTCTTAAAAATAATCAGCCTAAATTAATCCTCATGCCAAAGAGATACAATTTGGGGTGGTAGATTTTGCTCCCCTGTAGAATGAAGTCCTCTTCAGCCGAATCTAACGGTATAACTGCATATTTTGGCCTTTTTCTGAAGAGTAAAATTCCTCTTCATATAGTAAAATTCCCAGTATTCTCCTAGTCATCCGACTATTGAATGCCATCATTTTTCTTTTCTCTCATCACCCAGTGTCTTGCACAAAAATAGCTGTTGGCAGTGAGAAGCCATAAGCCATTGGTTTTACAGCAGTCAAATTACTTGATAAAATCAGTGAATTAAAGAGGAATTATTTAATGACTGTTATGCGGAAAGAATAGGAGAAAAGCTGGAGATGGAGAGACCAGAGTCAGAGAGAAGAAATGGAAAATTAGCAAGCTTATCAATGCCTTAGACCTAGTGTGATGGCAGTGAGAATGGATAAGAACATTAAGAATACAGAAAAAAATCTGATAGTAAATTAAATGTAAAAGTACACAGGCGAAGTTAAAGATAATTCAGTGAAGCGAATATCAAAAATCACTCCTCACATATTATGTTAAAAGGCCTCCAGAACAGGAGTTCTACATCCATCCTGGAACTCCACTTCAATATTTTAATAGCTTTCCTGCCAGAGAATTGTCACTGAGTGTTCACCTTAATCATTCCAGTGATATTCCACCCCTTTTGTGATAGCATTCCAGATTTTTTTCAAGTAGATTTGAGCCCTTCAAAATTTCTTGTTAACCTAATTTCTCCTGACTTGTAAAACACAAGATAATTTAAGCCTTTTTGAAAATGATTGGGACAAAAACCTTAGTTAATATTAAGGGAGTGGTTTGCCTATATTTTGCACACATGGCTTTTAAGTGATTCTATACTACTAAATTAGGAGCAAAGAGAATATATTGAGAGTCATATGTATTCGATTTACCTTAAATACTTCCAACAGCTTTGAAAACCTTTATTTGATATCACTAAGTTACTATAACCCAGAGACGTGGTACCATATTTTATATTAATGCTACAATATGATATAAAGGATGTGGATTGAGGAGTCATCTGACTACCTGATTTAAATCCTGCCTATGACACTTATTAGCCACGTGGCTTTAGACAAGTTATTTCAAGAATCTTTACCTTTTTTTTTTTTCTAAAACACGATATTGTAGAGGTGATTGTATTCACCTCAATGACTGTGCATTGTGTTTATTTACGTATGTGAACTGGCTAGCATAGTCTCAGGCATGCAATCAGTTATCAGTATACTTGAATCTCCTGTCTCCTCACTTAAACTTTGAACCGTTGTGCTGAGTCTTTAAACTGCCTCTAAAGTCTTTGCCATTAATTTTTACTTAAATCATTTTGCCACCTTTCGTCTTTGTCCATTTTATGATAGTGATTCTTTTTCTGTAGCACTTTTAAAATTTTTCTGCACATAAAGACCAGGGTTAATAGATTTATCATTCCTCTTCTCTTTATCACTGTCACCATTGCCAAGGTAAAGAAGCACGGTTATTTCCACAAGCGCTGATTCAGTCTATGAGAAAACTTAGGGCCAGACCTTTCTAAAAAAGGCTATCTGAAGCGGAATGTGTGTTTGGGAATGTAAATTTAGCTCCACAGTCCTACAGACAAGATGAACATGTTTGTTTTGTAACAGATACTTTCCTGAGAACATCAGTCTAAATGTAGCTCTGGTCCCCCTAGCTAGGGGACCAGATAACAATAGCTTTTCATAACTAGCATCTTTACTAGAACTTACAGCCCCCATGCAAAAATCCTTTCTTTTAACACAAAAAAGAGTGGAGACAGACAGCCGGAATTCCTGATATATCCCATAGGCTACTGCTATATTTTATATTATATATACTATATAGTTATACTATAGTGTAGTATAGCCATATACTATATACTATAGCCATATAATATAGTATGCTACATATACTATGGCTTCCATATACTATGACTATAGTGTATATATATATATACACTATATATACTATATATACTATATATACTATGCAACAGCAACAGCTAACAGCTCTCAGGGTACCTGAGGATCCAGCACTACCAGATACAAACACTGCCCTGCTAGATATACCACCAGTGACTTTTGCTTGTGTTTCTCTTGTGCAAAGAGCATGAGTAAAGATCCCCAACATTGATTCATTAGTAAAGCTCCCCATCTCTTACCTTTCCTACTGTAGCAGGGCACTGGTCTTGGTCTTTTTTTACCTTCTACTCACACCATATAAGGAATAGCTCTCAAAATAGTAAACTTCTTATCCCTGGCCTGCCACATTCGGAGTCTACCGTACCTTGCAGTAGGTTTGGGCTACTCTGAAAGTGATTGAGCACCTACTATGCATTGGGTAGGTTACAAGGGTAGAATACAACAGACTGAGACATAGCCAACATCCCTGCTTCCACAGAGCTTCTGTTACGTTGGGATAATAAAAATGCAGAAACAAGTATGGAAGCTTCATGAGCGTGAACATTTTTGTTTTGTTCTCCCATTTTATCCCACAGCCCAGAACAGAGCCAAACATTAATGATGCCTCAATAAATATTTGTTATGTCAATTAAAAATATGATGTAATGTGGAGAGTAGTAAGTACAGCGAAGCAGAGTTAGAGAACAGAATGCAAAAGATTACACAAATTACTGTTTGGACTCTTTTCCAATTCTCATGAATGTTCTGCTCAAGTCAGTGGTTCATTCTGTTTCTTTCTGCACCTGACCTGTACAGCAGTGTCCAATGCCCCATATTCCATCCCTCTGGCATAACTCTCTTTATCTTGGTTTCTCCCCTACCCAGAAACTAGTCTTTGTCTGAATTTAGGCCAACTATCTCCTTCCAGAATTAAGAGTAAAGATTTGTCTTAAGGTTTTGTTTCCTTTTGACATATTTGCTGCATTTTTAATTTAACTACAAACATGCTTTCTGAGATAAAAGATCAGATTAATTCATTCTTTACTAGCTTCCAAAGAAGAGTAGATTGCAAAACCCTGCCAAAAAAAGTTTTCACTGCCCACATGAAACGAAACACATGACAGCAATACAGTAAGTTTCTTTAAAGCTAAATGTATTGTTTTTAATAGCCTCTGTTTGGAACTATGATACCACCTTTGTTTTTGGATTCAGAATGCCCTTTATTATAACATGATATTCATCTCCAAAAGTAATATTGTTTTTCTGGTTGTATATTTAACAAAGATAAGAGTCAGTAATCCTATATCAGTAGCTAAATTTGGGGGAGGATGGGGATTTTATTCATCTGTAAGATCAACATCATAAAATTATTGTCACTGACAATCCACTGTAAAAAAGAGGAATGATCACATACACACACACACACACACACACACAACTTATACTTTCCTTCGGGGTAGAGATGGACTATGTATGTTTTATTTGAATTCCAAGTACTCAGTACTTGAATACATGCTCCTTTACATGTTTGTTTACTGAATAAACAAGTCTAGGCTATGATTCACAGTAAATATAAAGAAGGAATATGGAATAAAGTAACATGTATGGGGTCTAAAAAATTACTGGACTCTGATGGGGGTGCTAACCAGATCATTTGGGAGAGAAAATAAAAAGGAATTCAGATAACGGATCTTCGAGGATAACAGAACATAAGGAAGAAGAAAGAGGATTTTTCTGTTTAGTTAATCCCTATCCTCCCCCTCCATACCAGATCAGTTACAGGAATAACTTTAGCATTGCTAAATTCCAATTTGCACCTCATACATACTTTGCCACATGGAAATGACAAATGAAGCAGCTATATAATTCAAAGCCTTCTATAGGTTCAAATTGCAGCATGGAAAATGACTCAGCTGTACTAGATCCACCCTTGGTTTGATCACTCACTAACGATTTTAGAGGATACGTTGTGTTTGCTTTTTGTCTCTGCATTCTGCAAGTCTTCCTCTTAGTATCTTAGGTTCTTACAGTCGCACATTGTCCAAATCATTCTTTTCATAATTAAAGCCCTAATGTTGAATCTGAAGAAATACAGGGATGTGAGTGACTCTACACTGTTGTATTTTTACACTTCTAGGGAGAGACAGAGATAGAGGTAGGTAAAGAGAGAAAGAGAAAGCAGGAGAGAGAGAGAGAAGAAGTAATTGGGATATCAACTCCTATCTGCTTCTCAAGACAGTAAATTTTTGAAATTACTGTCTTTGAGGTTACTCCTATCCAGCAGCCAGCTATACTGTTCATCAGCCACTTTAGCACAATAAAGTTGAAAAATAGGATAAAGAATCTGAAGACAGAAATAAAGCTTAACAACCACATAGGCACTAGTGTGTGCAAAATTAAGGCGGGGGTAAAAAATCACCCTAACCTAAAAGCATCCCAAATGGTTCAGAATGCAACTAAGATAATGATATGCTCTTTCATATAAATATCTACCATCTCCAACACGAGAAGCTAACTATAATGAACAGTTTTATTAAAATATAAAGATCACTGAGGGAGCATGCAGAAGCAATCCAATCTTTCAGCACCACTTTATGGGCAGCTCATGGTTTGAAGATCTGTGAAGGTGCCAGTGGTTCTTAATTTATGTTAAAGCCTGATAATTTCCAGTTCTCTGTAACTTTTCCCCCTAACAAGGCAGAACTCATATATTGAAATGAAATCAAAGCACAATATTATTTTAAGGAGTTTGTACTGAAATTTAATTAAAACATCAAATCTAATATAACACTAATGACTAGTTATAACTAAAGCTTCCAGGCACACATAAATTAACTTTAAATAATAGATAGTAGTTGAGACTTCATATTTTGGCCTGTAGCAGTGTTTGTTTGTTTAAAGGTAATTGAAGGAAAATATATAATATTTACACTTTCCATAATTCATATTGATATCACTGAGCATACTTTACAACAATAATAATAATAACTACTGAGCATACAATAATAATAATAACTAAAGTGTTCAGGCCAGCATTGATAGATTTAGCAAATAAAAATATAGGATGCCCAGTAAAACTGAATTTCAGAAAACAATGATTTGTTTTTTTCATATAAGTCTGGCCCATGAAGTTTGGGGGAATTTTTACTAAAATTTATTTGTTGTTCATCTGAAATTCAAATTTAACTGGACATCCTGTATTTTATCTGGCAAATCTAAGTTCAGATCAGTGCCAGTGAAGACTGCATGCATAGTTGCTTTAATGACTAAATTAAAGAAAAATAGTCCTATGTATATATTATTTTATCCTTAGGTAACAATGATTTGAGATAGATAATAATTGAGAAAGATTTAAGGGAGCAAAATTTGCCACCCCCAAATGCCTCTTTGGCATGTGGAGTCTTTAAAGCTGAAAAAAATAAGGCCCAAAAACTCAGGAAGAAACTTTGATCTTCTCTCTAACTTCCTGAAAGAAGTTAGTTAGATAGAGGGCTTATTCCCAGAATATAGCTGTCATCACAGCTATTTATCCCATCCTGGAACCGAGCAAAGAATATGCATTAGATATGATGAAGAAGACTTGGCAAGGCCTAGAGATCAGAGTCCACACTATGTCCCATAGTCTCTGCCTGGCCCAGCAAACATTTGCTTTTCCATCTCTATGTGAATTGCCTTTCTCCTCTTTGAAGTGCCAAACCACTAGCCCCAACATCCTCTTTTGTCTTTAGCTGAAGACAGTATTTAAGGTGAGGGTTTCAGATATTTTGGCAAGTTACTCAGTCTTCCTGTGTCTCTCCCATGTATATATTAAACTTCTGTTGGAAGATTTTCTCCTGTTAATCTGTCTCAGGTCAATTTAATTCCTAGACCAGTCAGAAAAAACAAAAAGCGTAGAGGAAAATCTCTTCCTCCCCAACAGAGACAATTCTACAATTCAGCAATATTTGTGTTTTACTTCCTCTTCCAGGAAACACCAACGGACATCACTGTGCAACCCCCTTGAATCCTTGAAGTTAGAGAAAGCCACGTGTCTGAGTTCTAGACAAGTGATTTTGAGCAGAAATGATGTTCACCTCTTCCACTCCTCTCTTTCTTTTCCCTTGTCTGCCAGTTGGAGGCAAAGCCTCTAGAGGATAATACTAAGGCTTTGATGATGCCAGATCCACCATATGGAAGGGCCTGGGTCCCTGACTGACCACATGGAGCAGAAGACTGACCCTTCTTTCCCTCTTACCACCAATGTTCATCAGATGGCGATATGAGTGAGAAAGAAACAATCTTCTGAGATTTTGAGGTTGGTTATTTCAACGTAACCAATCTTATATGGATATTACATATAATAGAGTTAGAGTGAGTTAACCTATCTAATACAGAATCTAATGCAGTAGATTGCTTTTACAAATGAAACTTTGAATATGTGACTGACTGGCTTAGCAGGCTAGATGTGAGTGGTGAGGGAAGAGATACAACAAGCTGGACAGCTGTATAACTGTGTCAGTGTCAAACATTTAATCAGACAGCAGAAGGGAAACCATGTGTCTACTGGGCTCTTGCTAAAAGAATAGCATTGCTGTTGGTTGGATATGGTTATTGACGATGGTGGGCACTGTACTACCCCAAAAATATAAATATAAATTTAGGAAACAATAAGTCAATTGACATCATTAAATGAAAATAGAAAAAATCCAGAAATTTGGATTTTTTAAAGTTGGAAAGTATACTCATCTCAAAATAAAAAAGACATTTAAAAACCTTTTCAGCTACAAAGACCCAATAAGATTGCTTAATAAAGCCAAGTAACTGAATTCTAGACCAGGTTTAGATTATAGGTATGGCTATCACATCTGTTGCTATTAGGTACTCACCAGGTCACTGTCGTTAAGTAGAGAAGGAGGAACTTGCGAGTGAGAAAGCAAAGAAATAAATATGTCTAAGAGAGAATATTGAATACAATTACTGTTGAGTCACATGGGGAACTAAACATATTAGGAGTCTACTAATACCCTAGGAAATGTTATTGCCTTTCACTGTTCAATTGTAGCACCACCTCTGGAACTCTAAGCTTGCTTCTGTAAGAAGCAGGCTGCAAAAATCAAGCAAGATAATATCCACACTAAAGACATGAACAAGGAGTTAAAGACACAAGGAAGAATGCTTCGGGGCAAGGAAAACAATGGACAGTATATTATATTGCCTGGGGATCTTGGACTTTGATATATTACGTGGATGTGACTTTGTATTGACTCCCTTGGAGAAGGGTTTTGAGTATTTCGTGGATAGGAAGAAGAGGATAGGTGATGAGAAAGACAGAAATTCATGATTTTTCTCTTTATTTAAAGAACAGTGCCTCTGCAGCAAAGTGAGATCATGAGACTGAGTTCTGACCAGTAGAAAATAGGCAGAAGAGTCTGTGACACTTCTGGAAATGGCAGCTTGGAACACTTATCCATCATCCTCCACATATTCTCTTTTTATCTCACAGCCAGAAGCAGAGGAGCCAGAGTAGAACAGCAAGCCCCTGACAGATGGAGAAGGATGGGATGGAACGAATCAGGTCTGAATGACAGCATGGAGCCACACAGCACTCCTCTGCCACACTACCCCATGTCCTCAAAATCCCCATAAATAAAGCTTTATGTTGGTATAAGCCAGTAAGACTTTAGATTAGCAATTGCTGTGTGCTGATGAACACAATAATGCAATAAACACAATCATTGTATGGTGATGTTCGTATAAAATTTAAAAATCAATTTCAATACATTTGAGAGAGAAATCTCACATTTGGTGCTTTAGGACACACCAGCCAATATAGTCTCTCATTTTTAAGAGACAGCACACAAACTTTAAGTTTTACTCTTGATTTTGGGCTATACCTTTTATTAACACTTTCCCTATATTCCAATTGGACAATTTTCATTCACCTTTTATCAGTAATAATTTTGAAATGCAATTTCTGAAAACGAAGTCATTTTAAAGTCTTCCCTCCTTAAACGTGATGAATTAATCTGCTTGATTATTTTTAAATTCTTCTCCAAATTTTTTAACTTGTTAAACCTAGGATCATATTTACTATATCCTTAAAGAGAAGTTTGTGTAACAAGACAAATCACAACAGAATGAGCGAGTTCAACGTGCTTTTACTAACTGATTTTATATACAAAAGGAAAAGTATTTGGAGGAGAATCTGGATGGAGTTTTGCATAGCCAGTATGCAACAGCCTTTAGGAACTGTGTGTAAACCTAAAAATTGACAAAATTCAGTGGCTTGTCAAGAACTCAAAGTTAAAGTGAACTTTAAATCCATCCCACTTACTTCATTAAAACCCTTAGTAGCATCCTTGTTCATCAGTCACTCAGCTTATAATTTCATACTAAAAAAGTGTATGAAATACAAATTATTATATCCAAGTACAAATTATGTTATAATTAAATGTTTGGAAATATGATTATTTTCCTGATGCCAGGCTAAATGCCTTTTAACTCAGTGGTTTCCATACTTTATTCCATGTTTAATGCACCTGAGGATCTTTAAAAAATACCAATGCCTCAGGCCTACCTCCAGACATTCTGATGTAATTGGTATTGACTTCAAACTGGGTAATAAGAATCATAAAAGTTCCTCAGGTGATTCTAATACTCAACATTGGAAATCACTGTTTTAACCATATTTCCTCTCTTGACTCACCAGATTTAATTTGGAGGAAATAATTTTATGAATCTTTTTTAAAATGTTTTCCACAAAGATGCTTGAGAAAGGCACGCTTGAGGAAGAAATACAACTTTAGTCTATCTTGGATATTCTAGGCAAGGTAAAATTCCTGAATTGTGCTGATAATTATAGTGAATTTGAAGAGCAGTTCTAACTCCTTTAGTTAACCTAATACAATCAGAAAAAAGGAGGTCAATTATGATCAGTAAACAAATAATTTCAATCTGGTGTTGATCATCTCCTATGCGTTTTTACACGGACAAGTTTTCCTTTAAAAGACTGTCTAAACCATTGACTATAATTTTTTTTAATGGTGGAGAATAATTAACCATAGTAGAATCGATAAACATGACTGTTACTAAAAGTGGCTAAAAAGCCAGCTTAAAATCTTTACTGAAGGAAAGTTCCTTAAAATAGAACTTCTATATTATGATGGCCAAGATGATTCGGTTCCCTATGAGCAATGCATATATACACATATGTAATGTATAATATACAACTTTCTTTTTGATCTTCAATTTTCAAAATATTGAAAAATTGTCCTTATATAAATCTAAACACCCTAACACCATTACATTTTAACAAATAACTCTGGCAACAAAATTAAATTTAAACATGGTTATAAATTTGCTAAGTATCAGTTTCTTCTGGCAACCTTCTAATTTTTCGATAAAACTTGTAATGAAATGTTAATTTTTTTTTCTTTTGCTGTATTTTTATCCAACAACTTCGTCCTTATTTCTCATTCTGATCTTTGTTCACAAGAAGCATTACAGGATATCAATCATATTTTCTTGCTGTGCTTGAGTGAAGAGCACGTTGTTTCATTTCAGGAATGACTTCCTGATGCTGTATTTAAGTAGCACATTTTATGTCAATAGAAAAAGCAGTGTGAAAGAATGGGAAGAGGCCTGATTTAAGAGGAAACAAAAATGATCTGGTTTATGATTTTCAGACATATTATCTTGTGACTGTCCACCTGGAAAAGGTGCACGTGCTTCTACTTATGTTTATTTTGTTCACAGCACTTATGTTTATTTTGAATATTTTCTTCATGATGATATCTAAAAATATTAATGATATTAAGTCATTTAAAGACCTCTACTTATACATATTACTGATATGATAGACAAGGTTATTTATATCTTCGCCACAAAGACTACATCACAAGTGAACTGTTGACGAGAAATGATAGAAGCACTGAATATATTAGAAGTAGAAAACCAACTTTGATAGTTTGTATCAACAATATTTACTGCACAAATTTGCAACTGAAACTTTTCTTGCTCTCTGTGCTTTACTTCTATTAATAGAAAAACGACTATGGCAGTTAAGATCCATTTACTAGTTCATATTATTTTATGTCAGAAAATGCAATTATTATTTTTATTTATAATGTGTACTAATTTGGGGGGGGGAAAGGGAAACAGAAGGGAAAAAAACCTTCTCTAGCAGAGTATTCATACATTTTCTGGTTAATTTTGGTCAAATTATTCATTTTGAAATAGCAATTTATTAGGCTAATGACTTTCATTTCCAAAAAATGACACATGTGATTGTCAAAAGTTTAGAGTTTATGTTTAAAGCTTGTAAATTAGCTGGAAGACTGCTGATTCACACTCAGATAAGAAATTTACTGTCTGCTCTTGATAGAAACAACACATTATTCAAGTTACAGAAAGTTATGAATATTCAGAGTTGATGAACGTAGACGATGTTCTCTAGCTTGACTACGCTTTAGACTAGTGTTCTCTAGCTGACTCTACATCCCTAACCTCCCTTTTCTTAGATTATTTACTTTAGAATACTTGAGATTAAAAATTATTTCTCTGCTCCTTTGAGATGTAAATCCTCTCCAGCCTCTTGCCAATTTTACAACCTAGAAATGTCCTTCTCAAAGACCTGGGCACCAGGAATGACGAGGTCCCTACCTCTCCCCTCCCCAAAGTCTTCCCATACTTTTCCACAAGTTCACTTCAGCACTTAAAACTCTCTCATCTTTTGTTTCAAGGGGGATGAGTTCAATCTCTCTCCCCTACTTCAATAGTTTTGAATGAAGTCTTCCTTACTTTTATTACTCAATTTAATGCATTTTTTCTTTGACAGAGTCAATGTGTCTCTCTGCTAGTTTCACAGGGCATGTGCATTAGTTCTGTTTTATTATGGCTAAATAATCTTTATTGATTTTTTTAATTATAAATTTTTAAAGGACTTTACCCACATTACATAGAAGTTGTGTGGCCCCGAGGACTGACTGAAAGTACAGATAAGTAAAATGTAAATGAAGGAATGGGCTTTTTGATTAAGCAAACATAGATCTGAATTTAAATGACTAAAATTAACAAATACAAGTTTGCATTTACAAATTTAAAATGAAATTTAGACTTTACATCAATGTGTATCTATATTGAAAAGCATTCTAAATATCTGAATATTTCAAAGAAAGTTTCATAACAGGGGCCCTAAATTATTCAGATACTTGCTTCATTTCTCCATTCTACTTTTCATTAGATACAACCATAGTACCGTTCTACAAGATGATTTTTAATCCTTTTAGACTGGTAATGGAAAGTATAGTGTACTAATTTATGTAAAATGCTGTAATTGCTGAGATAACTGACTCCTTTTAACGTTTTGTCATTAATTATAATAGATTTTTAATTACCACTGGAAGGTTTCGTAATTAGTAACATCCAGCTATATAATCAGTGACCCTAAGCATTCTAATTGACATAACACCTAAAAATTACTCAAAGCATGTTGTAATGTTGCTTCATGTCAAGAAATTAAATCTGAATTACACTTGTTTTGGAGAGGATGGACTTGCGAAATCCATCAAGGATGTGCTGTGGCTCAGTGCTTTCTGGCACACCTACAATTGTCCTATAAGAGGCTAGAAAAGGAAATTCACAAAGAAGAGTTTGGAGAAAATAGATTTATGCATCCTATGGACCCATTATTAGCGAGGATGGACCAAAAATTTTTGTTTATCAAGCTGTCTTCACACAGCATTTTTTTTTTTTACGTCTTTATTGGAGTATAATTGCTTTACAATGTTGTGTTAGTTTCTGCTTTATAACAAAGTGAATCAGTTATACATATACATATGTTCCCATATCTCTTCCCTCTTGCATCTCCCTCCCTCCCACCTTCCCTATCCCACCCCTCTAGGTGGTCACAAAGCACTGAGCTGATCTCCCTGTGCTATGCGGCTGCTTCCCACTAGCTATCTATTTTACGTTTAGTAGTGTATATATGTCCATGTCACTCTCTCACTTTGTCACAGCTTACCCTTCCCCCTCCCCATATCCTCAAGTCCATTCTCTAGTAGGTCTGTGTCTTTATTCCTGTCTTACTCCTAGGTTCTTCATGACATTTTTTTTTCTTAAATTCCATATATATTTGTTAGCATACGGTATTTGTCTCTCTCTTTCTGACTTACTTCACTCTGTATGACAGACTCTAGGTCCATCCACCTCATTACAAGTAGCTCAATTTCGTTTCTTTTTATGGCTGAGTAATATTCCATTGTATGCTTTTCAATGGTACAAATAGTAAGCTTGTAGGAAGACTGATTTCAATGATTTAAATTTTAAGCGCAATTTGTTAGCAAGATTGATTTTTTCCCATTCCTTATAGACTTCAAAACAATTAATGACAAATCATATTCTAAGATACAGTAATAAGTGAAAATCTAAAAAATTTTGATGAACAGTTGCCATATGCAATGGTGATTTATATCCCATCTACTTTTAAACTTTAGTACAGTTAGAGTTATGTCTGAACTCAAAGATAATGTATTTTAAGTATATCAAAGGAAGGAGCTACTTTAACATACTCAATCTTCAGGTGATTATTTCTCACAATACGTCACATTGAATTCATTTAATGAAATGATTTTATACATTAGGCAGCACATAGTTTTACATTTTACAAGGCAATTTCTAGGATAATGTTTAAATATCACTAATGGGTGGTTTTAACAAAACGTAATTTTCTCCAAAACAGAAGGTTTTACAAATACCTTTTACCAAAGGTGTAGCAATGTACTCAGAATATGTTCCTAACTGTATACCACTGATTTGGTATTTAAACATTGCCTTTTTGAAAGTATATTAAATTCAATTGAGTAAATTTTGCCTTTGAAGGGAAAGATAAATGACATTGTTCTAAAATTTTCTCATCATCAAGATAACTTTTTAGAAGAACATGGTTAAATATTTTGCAAAAATTATTTATATGTTGACTTTTGTGTATAGTTTTATAAATGATAAACTGCAAATTTCTAGTCCTGGCAAGTAAAATTTGTGAAAATACTTTCTTTAATTAGTATTCTTATTTTTTTGTTTGTTTTTTGTGGTATGCAGGCCTCTCTCTGTTGTGACCTCTCCTGTTGAGGAGCACAGGCTCCGGACGCGCAGGCTCAGCGGCCATGGCTCACGGGCCTAGCCGCTCCGCGGCATGTGGGATCTTACCGGACCGGGGCACAAACCCGTGTCCCCTGCATCGGCAGGCGGACTCTCAACCACTGCGCCACCAGGGAAGCCCTGTAACACCTTATTAACACTCTTCCTGCTCCTGCTTTGGGTTGCTTAATAAGAGCATGGCTTTTAAACACTGAAAATTCTCATTCTATGAAAATTTCAGTGCAGTACAAGCATTGCTGAACAAAATCTAAACATAATCATGAACAAATTCTCACATGAAGTGTGCTATGTGCTCTTTCTACAGTAATATCAAAAAAGTACACAGATGCTTTTGAAAATCAGTATATTTTATGTGCTGTGTAAAAACAGTGATTATTCAGTAACACTGTTATACGATCATTTCATTGAGACAGGGAAGGTCACTGAATGTTTCTCTCATAGAACTGAATTATTCTTAAAGTTAAAATACTTCTAACTATTAATTATCCTCTTCCCATTACACTGTAGTATAATTAAAAGTATTTAATTTTTTGGATATGAACAGAGACAATGCACAAATATTTTCCTGAAAGTTTATAAGTGGTTTACTGGCTGACAGTCTGTTTGAACTCTGTCCATTGGGATTCCTCCCCACTGAAATTTTAATTATCAGAGATCATAAAACCTAAATGTGTTTCAGAATAGCTAATGAGTCAATGATATTTTTTTAGTTCAAAACATATTGAATTGCAATTACTTAAAAATTAATTTGTTCTATCTAATATTTGATACCAGTATTAAAATTATTTTTAAAACTTCTTCCTAAGATCATACAAAAAGTGGTTTTTATATTAGTAAGACAGCTTAAAAATATCTGATGCTGGTGACCATATAGATGTCATTTATCTAGGAATATATTAGCCCCATAATGGATTACTTACTTATGTATTTATTTATCTCTATAGACACAGGTTAATGTAGACCTATGAAAAGACTAACTTCATTGCACAAATTAGTAAATATGCTCTTATTAATATAATTTTTAAAGTCATGCAATTATATAGCACTAAACATTTCAATCCCATTAAAACCCAAACTATTATGATGAGACATTTCTACAGAAGAATATCTATCTTTTGTACCCCAACTCCTTAATCTATCTTCACTTATTTCCCTGGGGGAAATTTCAAGTAAAATAAAGCTTAATGCACATGCCCCAAACCAATGTGTTTAAGGTACCAGACTCATGGTAATTTCTACCCTTAGCTTTAGTTTGCTTTAGTTAAACAATCTGGAGTGTCCCAGTGTATATCAAACGGTGTCAAACAATTCAATGTCCAAGGATTATTTCTCCATCTGGGTCCATTTAGGTCCCGTTTGTTTGACTTGATCTTTTCAATTTTGTGTAGCCAAATTTTACAAATACTGTCCAGCACTAATTTCTTGGCTAAACTTTTTTAACCTAGTTAGGTGCAGAAGAGACTATCTTCCATATAACAGATATATTTTTTCATAGCAACTATTCCAAGATCAGACTAAAAGCAAGTGATGATAAGAGTACCTTTCAATAATATATCCATATCTGAAACATATAATAGATCACTTGTAAATCTGACAAAATGTCAGGACATAGATATTTGCTAATTAGCTAGTATAGTCAAACACGTAGGATTACTACTACTTAACATGACTTTCCATTGTACAATATTAGAAGGAAAGGGATAATCACTTCATTCTGTAATGACAGTTCTCGTTTTGGAGCTATCTGTTTAGGGAGTCTCAAAATGACATTCAATGCTAAAATACTTTATATTTAGTGTCATCTTTTATTTCATTTTGAAAACTCCTCAGGGTATGAAATAAAAAATGACAGTGATGCTAAATTGGTTAATAACGGGCATCTGTAGGCTGAGTGCTTTTGTGCTGCTGGGTGGAGGTTCTTAACATAAATATTTATCATAAATTACACTAATTTATCATTATTATAAAGAGTTTTTTATTTTTGATACTTTTATTACAGACACTTTGTTAATGAATCACTTAATCATTAACTATCAGTATCACATTTGCAACACTAATAAAATTCAGCCTTAGAATATTTTAAATGTTTAAAATGTATTCAAAGTTAAAAAGATAATTACTTCTCTCTCTTTTTAAGGGAAGAAGATGTCTTTCAGAGGCAAAACTGAAGATAAACTCTTTTTTGTCTCTAAGACATCTTCTAGAATTTAGAGTTGACTCATCTGTGATCATGTTCTTGAATTAACAATTGATTCTATGGCTGTTTCTCAAGAGGCCTGAGCCAAATAGGCCCCAAGCCACCCTTTTCTGCCCCATTTTGTGTAGAAGGATTGAGGATTCTTAGTGAGTTGATTATATAATTAAGAAAATAATTAAACAGAGAAAAAAGTAGAGTTGTAAGAAAAGGTGATGGGTTTTCATAGGACCATTCTAAGTTAGTTTTATGTGGTTTCGTCTACAGAGAAATAAATGTAAAGAGTGTTGCTACTAAAAGTACAAAACACTAAGATATTTCAGAATAGTTAAATGTTACTGCTTGTTCTTGGCTAAACCTCTCGTGAAATGGAAACAGTAGTAGTTTCCTCTTGTATACAAAAATAGTACTTTTGAAAATTAACACCATGTTTTGGTGTTATCAAAATATGTGGAGGTAGCATTGGGGAAAGAAGAAGAAAAAATCACATAATTGCATCAGGACCATTAGCAAGACAAGCACAAAAATGAATCTGACTTCCTCGCTTTAAAATAGTGGTGTTAGATTCAGGTGGTAAAAGTTGTGAAGAATAATTATAACACATTTTAATGCTCATCTAGGGAGTGTTTACTACTTACCAGGTTCTAGGCTATGTTTTCAAAAGCACTTTTCCTAATTTTTTCCTACCATTTCTATGATATAGATTATAAAATAACGAGAGAAGTCTGAATCCAAGTCACACAGCAGACAGTGGCAGAGTCCAAATTCAACCCCCTGCTGAGTTCCTACTCTCAGCTTGCTGGCCCCATTAGTGTTAGCGCTTTAAAAGGAATAAGTGGACTGGCCCAGCAATACATGCTAGACAACAATTTTTAAAGGATTCAGAAGTGAAAGTACCCATTTCTTAAATGTCCTATCTGCCTAAGCATAGGTTTCTGACAGGGAACCAATCTTGTCTCCCAATTCCATCCCTCCTTATCTTCTCTTTTGGAGTAAAGGCTAGAATTTCTCCTCTTTCTTTTCAATTTTTATTTTCATTTTGAGAAATTTTATTTTAAAATCCTAAAAGTTCAAAAATAAAATAATCACCACTGTATAGCCACCTCAGAAAAACTGTTAACATTGTTACATTTCCTTCAGTTATATTATAAAAGCAAAGAATTTGCAAAAAAAAAAAAATATTGAAGTACCCTTGTACCTGAATTCAAGCTTTATAATTTACCACCAGCCACACACAGGGGCAGCTACTATGAGGAATATAGTTCTCCCACCTTGGTTACCCTTATTTCAATAATCTTCCTTCTCCTTTTTCCTTTCTTTTACATGCCCAGGTATTCAAGCATATGTTTAAATTATGGAGGGGGGGCACCTTTGGCATAACCTTACTTTGATAGGGTTTGGCAATTTTGTATAGGATAAAGGCAACATCTCACATCAATGCAGTAAAGATGGGCTTTTGAATAAATGAGAATAGAACAATGGGTGGAAATATGGAAAAAGAAAAATTGGATTCATTTGGTATTTTTCTGAATTTACTGTTTTCCTTGTCATTGTAATGACTAATATAAGAGACAATATGGTACTAAAATATGGCAGTTTAGAAGAGTGTGTGACTTATGTTAAACCCATACAGAAATGAAATATGTATTTAATAGGACTTTCACCAAGCAAATAGGAACATTTAAGTTAGTCATGTTTCCAACAGACTTACAGGTAACATAGTGGATAACATGTTAATATTTGGCTAAATTTATATGAAAACTTTATTTGTATAACTAACATCTTTTCATTAGCTTGTGACTTTCTATTTATAACAATCTTCTTTAAATGATTAACACATTTTGCTTTGAGAGAAAACACACTAAATATGCATAAAGCCTTATGATTGTTAAAATTAATGCATGTATAAGAATTGCTTAACCATTGGTTTTAATGTAAAAGGTGAAGGGTGATCTAGGTTCGAAAATTCTATTTTTAAGGCACATGAGGAGAACTGTAAAAAAATTGGCTTCCAGGTGGGAGAACTGCAATTTAAATGTTTACCAACCTCAGCTTTCTAACCTCTGAAATTTAAAGGACAGTAGTGTTATTTAATGCATTTTTATTTTCCTCAGTGGGAAAGTGCATTTTCCTATGACCAAGCCCAAGATTTCCTGCGAAATTCCTCTTTTTGCCTACCACAAACCTGATATGCGTGCACATTTCATAAAAGAATATGTGAAGCATGAGACCAACCTTTGTACATAAAGAATTGTATCTTGTGCAGAGAAAAGTTGTTTGAAAAATGTACCCACAGTGCTATGCTGAATTCTTTTCATATCATCGAAGTTTGCCCTTCTGTTCCTTAATACGGAAGACAGGCATTGATAACCATCGAGCACCAATGATACGTCAGGAACTGTCCCAGGCATTTTATACATGTTGTTTCATTTAATCTTCAGAAGAATACTCAAGTATTTGTTGCTATCTTCATATTTAGATGAAGAGAGGGAGGCATAGCCAACCTTCCATCTGAATCTCTTTGGCTCTAAAATGAACTTTCTACCATAGCAATGTTTATGTGTATATGGGTTTTGACACGGATACTAGGTTAGCCAACTTTGTATCAGAATCCATTTCTCATATTTAATAATAAAGAGGACAAAATTGCTTACTATTTGCTTTATAAAGAAATTTTAAATTAAAAATTGCAGTGAGGTTTAGAATGAGGGTTCCCACAAGAAAAGCCAAGTCAATGAACAAAAAGAGAGAGGTTGGACCACTTCATTAGTACAAAAACATTTACATTCTGACACAAAATCATTCAGACCCAGAAGAAGGAAGATAATATGAAAGACTGCACGAAGTGTAACAAACACCAGAAAAGAATAAAGCTGTAAGAGAAAGTGGTGCTGCTGGATGATTTTTCTGGGAGGATTTGATGGAAATGCATCCATCAGAACTTGAATTTGCTGTATTGACTGGCTGGAAGGGTAGATTCTTTACTGATGAGCACAACTTTAGTTGCTCAACTTGTTCAGGGTCACATCATTAGTAAGTGCTGGGGGATCAGAGGCTACAATCTTGTTTCCTCCTTTCCTCTCCTCTGTCCTCTTGCCTACTTCTTCTCTTTTTAGTCCTTCCTTCAGCTTTTTCTCCCCCATATTCTCTCCTCTATCAACTTTGTATTTTTGAATATTTTTGAGGGTAAGGAGACTAACAGACTTTTTGGAGGTCTTGTTATTTTTCCAAAATATTCTGACTCCTCAGACGATTTCTCCCACAAATACATTTTCTCCCTTTGAAAGTTCTCTTTAATGAATTGGCATCAACACCATTTCTCTAATTTGCTCAATGTCCTACTTTTTAAATGTTTTACCAAATAGAAGGACTGACGATGATTATCAAACTAATAAAGAGGGAGGACGTTTTTAAAAATAAATTGAGCAGTTTAACTGCACATAGTATCATAAACCTTAGGACTAAAAGAAGTTGTCTGCAACTATTTAGAAGAATAAAAAAGCAGAAGATAGAGTGATATAGATCAAATTAAAATGTACTAATGTTAGCATAATTTCTTTGGTCAGAAGTGAAAAATTTTATTAAGAAATTTATCAAATTTTATTAAACAAAACTATAGTCTAATGAAGGTAGGATAATTTATACTGATATTTTCATATTTTTGGTGAATTTAAAATCTAACTGACTGGAGAAACATAATCTTGATTAAGACATCAAAAATTACCTTGATGAAACAAATTAAATTGTTTTCTTGGTATTATGAGTTAATTTTTCATATTGATTTAGCCATAAATCAATTAGTATATTTATGTGTAGGAAATAAGCAAATATGCTAAGCATTTATCTTCCTTTTTTCAGTTTCTTTTGTCCATAGAAGGGACATAATAAAGAGGATACAGTTTAATAAATTATAAATTCTATATGAAAAACGTTAACAGCCGAGCACATGAGAGTGTTTCAAAATAAACAAAGGTCACTAGAGATTAGAAAGAGTACAATATATTATGTTGGAACTACTAAATGAAAAGGAAGCGAATATTTTCTTTCTTATATGAGATATTTCATAAAATAATGCAAAGATGGAAATATTATATGCTAATAATGACATATTTTAATTAAAATACTTTCTTGATAATTTATTAATACAGACAGTTCTAGAAGGCAATTGGTTATGAATTTGTTTTCTTTAAACCAGCTCTCTATTCCACAAAATATATGAAGCTCATTTTTGGCAAAATATGAAGAGAATATACTTCATATCCTTATCTGTGAATCACTCCTGTTTCTATCTATTTACTACCACTATTTCCAGAATTTATAATTTCACATTTATCACCACCTGCACAATGTAACTGCTGCTTTTGTAAAGACCTATATATTGCCATAGCTATAACTGAACAAGTTTCCATTGTTGCTTCTATTTGTTGTCTCCCTTGCTTAAAAACTCTGGCTATTTATCTGTGTTCACACACAGAAACTGAAATGTATTCAAGTGGAAGTTATTAGAGACCACACAGGATACCTGCTCTACTTAAATGAAGACCTTTCCAGGATCCCAATCCAGCTGCAATAACGCCGAATCCATAAAGTGGTGAAGCCAGCCAGGATTACTATATAAGAGAAGAAGGGCTTAGGAGCTGTGTTCTGGTGGGGTGGGAAATGGTGAGTCTCATCCCCAGAGATCTGGTTAGATAAGAAATTCTTATTTGCATGTCTGGAGTGGGACCTGAGATTCTGCATTTCTAAAAAGCTACAAAGAGCTAAAAATGCTCAAGGAACAAATGTGGAGGGGTGTGGGTCTAGTGAAATGGCATTTTCTTAGTTCTTGGTTTATTTGGAGTGGCTGTTGAGAGTCAGTGAAGAATATGAGGCTAAATTACATTATCCTGAACCCCCTGCCTTTCCAGCTCTGTCTTATTCTTGCAACCGAATTCATAAACTCAGAACTTAAGCTCAACTTTGACTGAATCAGAAGCTATTTAGACTAAACTATCACAGTGCTCTAAGGATGAAAAGGCTCCTTTTGACACACACCAGAAAAGGTAATAGGAATCACAAATGATAGGTAATTCAAGAAGCAACTACAGATACAAAACAAAGTACAGCTTTACATAACAGTTCTTGAAAAGATTTGGAGCCATAAATTATTTTATATTTCTATTACTCTACAGTAAATCTTTTCAAAGTTTAAACATATCGTCGCTGGTAATGAATTTCAACTTTTTTGTTGTTGTTGTTCAAGCAAGATTTCGGACAAACACAGGAATGGGCAGGAGCAAGAGCACAGGTATAACAACATGGCTAATCAAGGAAGGCACTTTTTTGAGCTTGGAAAGCATCCCTTTTTTTCTCTGGGCTTGTAGGACGTGCAGAAGTTCATAACCCTTAAAATTAAATAAGGAAGCTGTGCTATGAATTTGCACAATTTGATTCTGTTTCATATCCTGCCACTTTCTTCATCCATGGAATAGACATCAATACTCACTGAAACATTATAAAGTACCTGCATAATCAAAATTGACTAAACTTTCTGCTGAACTATTGTCTTTCATAAATTCATGTAGAAACGTAAGTGGCAATTAATGCTTTTAAAATAAATAAACTTAACCTCTGTCACTTCTAAGGCTTTCTGGTCTATAGACTGCAACTTAGAAACAATAGAGAAGTTAGTGATATCTATGAAGAATTTAAGGAAGCAGAGGAATGTTAGTGCCAGGGGAAAAAAAAAAAGTCCAAGGAAGTCTTTGCATCATAGAAAATTAGGAAATAGCTCTAAAGAAAAAATGGTTAAGACCATGAGGACTGGTATCAAAATGTGTTGTTTGAAGTTCCTACCCATCAGTCCCTCTTTTGCTACATATGCTACCTTGGACAAGCAACTTAACCACTCCAAGCCTCAGTCTCCTTACCAATGAAGGTGATAATAATACCAATCTCATGGAATTGGTCTTGGAGTTAAAGGAAAGAATCCATGTGAAAATGTTAGTAAAACGCCTCCTCTATAGAAATGACAATGTGTTTTGGGAGAAGTCTCTCTGCTATCACACTTCAGTTTGTTAAAAAATCAAGAGTAGGTAAAAGTCAGGGATGCTGCTTAACATCCTACAATGTACAGAACAACCCTCACCCACCCAAGCCACAACAAAAAGTTTTCTGGTCTAAAATGTCAATAGTGCCATTTTGAGAAATTCTGGTTTAATCTCAGGTTGTTATTCTACATATTTTAGCAAAATATAATTTTGTTTGTTCAGGAAAATGTTTATAATGTCATTATTCAATTTGGAAACTACCAATAGGAATACATTCTTCTTTGACTGTTTTTGTTGAGAACATTTGGAAAATTCATTAATGACTGCTGTAGATTGAATGTTTGTGTTCCTCCAAAATTCATGTGTTGAAACCTAATCCCCAATGTGACGTTTTTTGGACATGGGGACTTTAGGAAATGATAGGATCATGAGGGTGGTGCTCTCATGAGTGACATTAGTGCCCTTATAAAAGAGACTCCAGAGAGCTCCCTCACCCCTTCTGTCATGTGAGGACACAGCAAGAAGACAGTCATCTATGAGCCAGGAATGGGCTCTCAACAGATAGTGAATCTTCTGGCACCTTGATCTTGGGCTTTCCAGTCTACATAACTGTGAGAAAAAAATTATTGTTGTTTATAAGCCACCCAGTCTATGGTATTCTGTTAAAGCAGCCCAAACAGACTAAGACAATAATATCTAAAGGAATAAAAGGCAATGAAGTTTGCATCTGTGCTCAATTCTTGAGTGACCAACAAACCCCTCGAAAGTAAACAAAACTGTTTATTAGTCTCTTAAATAGACCATAAGGCTCTAATGTAATAGATGTATAAATGGCACATTTTTTACCTTACTTCTTAATTGCTTAGATTGTTATTAACATCAAAAGAAAGTCTGACTTTGCTACAATGGTACTTATATCAGCAGGTAAAACATATCACACAATCATAAAACTAATTCATGGAAACAAACACAATCTCAACAGTAACAGAACTACCCAAAAGAATGGTCAACAGATTTCCAGGTCTGCATATCAAAATGTTTGATCTCTTTTGTTCTTCCTTTCCTGTGATAGTCTTACTAACAAACATTATACAAAACATAATAATTATTTATCTAAGTGTTTCTCAATCCAAAGTGCACACTTAGATCATTTGGGGAGATATTAAAAAAATATATCATCAGATCCCATCCATTGACAAGTGAAATCTGAATTTATTTGGACAAGGTCCAATCATCAGAACTGTTTCAAGTGTTCCAGATGATTCTCACACGCACTATGGTTGAAAACCTATGGTACAAGTAGCTCCTGCTATCTACTTTATACAAAGGATAAATTAATGGGTAAGGAAACAATAGTTCTGTTGGTAAACATCTATTTTTACTGTTATCTAATCAAAAATTGCACCTGACACAGTTAAGCAGGTCAAGAAAACTTCATTCAAAGCTGTTGCAATAGAAAAGAAAGACAAGAAGGCAGTCTAAACTCATCCCCACTGAAACAAAGGGCAGGACAGTTATTTAGATCTGCGGGTGTTGCTAATTGACCTTAAGTAAAAGTGCACTTTCTCTTAACGTTAATGGCAGGAGGTAATTTTACAACTTGAAGCAAGGCATGCACCAAAGTTAGAGTCCTACTCTCCCACAGAGACTGGGATAAAGGGGTGCTATACCTTAATGTTTACATTTCAAGGATTCAAAGGGAAGGTTCCAAGGTCCTTAAGAAAGACACTCCTGGGCTGTGAAACTCCCAACACTCAAGGGGCAGAGAAAGAACCTATACGTTTTTTAAAGCAAATGCTTTAAGGAAAGAGAGGTCAGAGCCTAGAGTCAGGAAGATGTCTAAAGCTTAATTAAACCTAAGGGAACATTATGATCATCTTGGACACAGGCAATGAAATTTTTTCCCCCTAGAACCATGTTTCTCAAACTAGACTGCGCACTGTATTCTCCTGAGAGTTTTATAAAAATCCTGATGCCTGGGTCAACCCCCAAAGATAACTGATTTAAATATTGACTTATGCATTCCGATTACGATACATTTTTAATGATTACAATGTATAGCCAAAATTGAAAACTGCTATCCCACAGAAACTGAATTTCTCTGAGAGGTTATAAGGTATGAAATAAATTCATCTCAGAAATTCACCTCTAGAATAGTGCTGCTTATTTATATACCAAATATCAAACATAAAAATAGTAAAGAAAGAAAGAAAGAGAGAGAGAGGGAGAAAGAAAGAAAGAAAGAAAGGAGGGAGGAAGGAAGGAAGGAAGGAAGGAAGGAAGGAAGGAAGGAAGGAAGGAAGGAAGGAAGGAAAGGAAAGGAAGGAAAGAAGGAAGGAAGGAAGGAAGGAAGGAAGAGAGAAGGAGGGAGAGAGGAAAAAAGAGGGAGTGAGGGCAAGGAGGGAAGAAGCAAGCAAGGAAGGAAGCAAACGAAGAAGGAACGAAGGAAAAGTATTTTTACTTTACCTCAAGTCAAAAGAAAGAAAAGAAAAAGAAGAAAGATTGATTTTGCCATGTCAAGGACTGAAAGTTAGAATATCAGTATTAATGAGTCATCAATACAAATTTTAAATGATTGTCTTTTGATAAGCCAACTGTGGCAAATTTTTAAAATAAATTTAATTTTTCTATGAACTATTTTCTTCTAATTTGTACCTGGTCCATGCTTGGGTGTTTTTGCCTTATTCCTGATCTCAGACTTTTACTTCTTAACCCTCTTTTTATCATTCAGACTATAGTTTTCCTCTGTTTGCCACATATTTTCTTATTTTGGGGTCAGAAATGTTAATTACCTCAGCTGGGAACCTCATCTATGATACTGTGTTAATGGAATCAGTATAGAGCCTTTTCTGTAGGTAATGTTCATGCAACTTTACTTTGGTTTTCCTAAAAGCAGACCCCCAGTCTTCTTGTCCAAATCAGTGGGTAAGTCTACTGGTTGTACTGTCAGCACAGGGAAAAAGGAAAACAGTATCATGTCAGGTTGATGGGTAACATTTAATTTAGTACGTGTGTGTGTGTGTGTGTGTGTGTGTGTGTGTGTGTGCGCGCACGCGCGCGCGCGTGGCCATTTATTCTATTAATTCCATTACTGCACTATACAAACTCCTGTATTGGTCCCTAACTTCTGAAGGTCACAATCTCCTAAGAAATGGGAGAATATCTCAGATAAGTGCAAAAATACCCATATCTACAAAACTTTGCACATAATTTAATAATATTCACATTCATTGAAATCCATTCACATACTCTAGGGCTATAGTACCTCATTAATTATCTTTTATAAAATGAAAGGAAAATCTATATCAAGATCACTTAATGACATCAATTTTAAACAAAGAAGATTCTCTGAAGTGAATGATCCAAATAGTAACTTTAAAATAAATAATTATCCAAATGACTTTTATTTTTACTTATCTCACATAGGAACAGATTAAAGTCTTGCTGTACTAATGTATGTTTTTTAAGTTGTGAAATATAAGAAATAAAATAACCTCAAAACTCTTTATCATTTTTCAATCACTGATGAAGCTTAGAAGTAACTGTAAATAAAATGAAGAAAAAAAGAACATCTTTACTGATATTTATGCATTTGTTTTTGCAGTCCTCAATTGATTTTGGTATTCCCATTCCCATAAGGGGATATTACTTTTTTTTGTTTGTTTTGTTTTTTTTCAGTTTTTCTCTGCCTTTTGATATTTAGCTTTAGCAACTGTGTTTGAGAGGTTAGAAGTCTCAGCGACCACATTGTCTGACACTCTGGCTCACGAGAAAGCAGGCGCAGTGTAGTGTATCATGAGAGACTGAAATGAAATTCCAGCCATGTGAAGGTAAATTTTCCAGCAGCACCAGTACAGATTGAAATAACTCACTCTTGACTGCTGTCGCAGAAAATGTCAGTCTGTATCTCAGACTGTAGCTACCAACCACTTTGTACTGCTGTCTGCAGCAGACACACAGATTCCAAAGTAACAAGGGGAAACTAATGCATTTCCCTAAAGTAACTTAGAGTACTTAAATAGTTTGAGTCTCCACTTTTTCTGCTAAAAGTTCTTGCCTCAAGGCCAGGGATATTTATTTTTGTTAGATTGGGTAGCATATGCCTATTGGGATGTACTAGCTTATTATTTTTTCTTACTATTAAAATTAGATATGTATTTATGAACTTATTTTAATATGGAAATAGGGAAACAACATGGACAAAATAGGAATGCTTGTCAAATTCAGGATGCAAATTTAAACAGTTAAAATTTTGTATGTGTGTTTTCATTTCTGTTTCAAAGAAATCGCAGTGTAACTTTCACTGATCACTTTCAAATAAGCAAAAATTAGTCTTCTCTAAAATTGAAAATTTCTATTCTTTATAATTGGCTTCTAAGAAAAATTAAAGCATTAAACAGTGGTGTGTTGGAGCTGGCTCTTACTGAAGCCAGCTCTTACTGGCCCTTGAGAGTGAACTATACACATAACTTCCTAACTCTCTGATCAGTGGTGTCACTTTAGCAGCTTGAAATGGGCCCTGATAGGAGTACTTAAGGCATAAACATTGTCAAGACTCCAAATTCCTTTCCCCCTCCCAAGTCAGGAATTAATCATTTACCAGCATACTACAGGCTATCATACTATATCCTTCTACAACATTGCAGTCAGATGATATGTTACAATGAAAGCAAGTGTTAGACCATACTCGGGCAATTGCTTATGCGATAATAAGGAAAAAACAGTGATACAACCAGTTCTTCGGCTCAGTAAAAACCTCACCCATATCTACAGACACTCTGGCAAGAACCTTCTATGAAAGACTTGCTCCTAGGGGAGCACATCAAGACAGCAGACCTCTTCAAACTTCTAATCAGTCAGGTGAGTTTACAAAGTCCTCCTCAATAAAGTGGTGAAAACACATAAGAAAAAATTATTCACTTAAGAGTCCTGCTCTGAAAAATGTTAATTTCTTTCAAGCCAATCATGTAATTTAAACATTATTCATTTCACCAATGAAAAATTATTCTAAGAACTCTTATGCTCATTAACAATTCCATAATTTAGATTTTAATAATGATTTTTGAAATACTTGTGTAGCTTCCTCTGGAACATTGATTCCTGATTAGGGTGGTATACACATATATCAAATTTTTCACAATAAAATGGTACTAATTACTAGGTGGACAACATGGTATGATGCCAAAAAATCTAGATTAAAAAAAAAAAATACCGGGACTTCCCTGCTGGCGCAGTGGGTAAGGCTCTGCGGTCCCAATGCAGGGGGCCAGGGTTCGATCCCTGGTCAGAGAACTAAATCCCACATACATGCTGCAACTAGGAGGTTTCATGCCACAACTAAGGAACCCAGGACCTGCAACTAAGGAGCCCATGAGCCACAACTAAGAAACCCTCCTGCCACAACTAAGGAGCCCACCTGCCACAACTAGGACCCGGCACAACCAAATAAATAAATAAATAAATATTTTTTTTAAATACCAATTCTGCAAATTAGGGGATTACTCTCCATGGTGTTCATTCATGCCATATCAGCTTTTGCTCTGGAATATCTTTTCAAAGATGTTTGTACCATAAATAGCCTTGGATGACAAAAATAGTATCACCCTCCAGGGCAGAGGGCAGATCTGTTTCCTAACTAGTGAAGATAATGTTTCCCTTAGGGGCAAAGTTTGGACAGGTTTTCCAGGAGTCTCCTTAAAAAACTGGTGATTTCCTTAACTCAAAGTTCTTCAGCCATAATACAAACCCATTTTATGTGAAATATCTGAAAACCTGATTCCACATCACTCCTCATGGGACTTGAACAGCAAGAAAACTGATGAGAACATGAAGCTGATGCTTGCTATACTATGAGTGATAAATTCTTTTTTTTTTCTGGCCCTACAGGCTTGTGCCTTCTGCTACCACCAATGAATCAGTATTAAGCAAACTTAATTTGCACGGAGTAGGAAATCTCAGATCCTTCACAGGTTTTGACACTGTAGACAGATAAGTACAGAACCTATGATTTTATCAGAAGCCATGAAAACCAATCCAAGGTTGAAAACATCACATTTATAAACTAATTATAAATTATTCACTATATTTGTCTGTGATATTAATATTATAGAAACTATATAGTACAACTATAATACTAGTTACACATTAACTCATTATATTTGTCTATAATCTTAAGGATCTTATATAATAATGTTAATTAATCATTTCTCTCTGTTTTAAACATTGGAATATAAGGAAAGTTTAGAAAAATGTACTTACATATAATACTTATACTTTACTATTAAATTTTGCATTGGCAAGCTTAAAATCATTATAAAAATGCAACCACGTGCTTTGTTTGACACTGAAATATAAATTTGAAAATATACAGATATTTAAGGTAATATTTGCCTTATTGGATATGTTTAATAATTTTTTCATTAATAATTATTAGAACTTGGACTTCCCTGGAGGACCAGTGGTTGGAACGCCACGCTTCCGCTGCAGGGTGCATGGGTTCAATCCCTGGTCAGGGAACTAGGATCCCGCATGCCACGTGGCGCAGCCAAAAAGAAAAAAATAATAATTAGAACTGACCAAGATGGCCTTCACATTCCCCTCAGCTTGACTAAACTTTAAACAGACTTCTTCCTGACTATAAGCCCCTAATCTCCCTTTTCTTAGAGTCTTTTCTTTAGAAAACTTGCAATAGTAAATTATTTCTCTGCCTCTTTTTTGAGGTGTGAACCCTTTTCCAGACTCTCTTTAGTTTTATAACCCAGGAATATCTTTTTCGAGAACTTGGGTGCCATCTCTTTGAAATGTAATCATTATGAAAAATAAGACCCTTCCATGAAAAGGTGCTCAACATCACTGATCATCAGGGAAAGGGAAATTCAAAAACTCAATGGGATATCACTTCACACCTGTGATTGGTTCAACCACTATAAGAAATAGTATGGAGGTTCCTCAAAAAATTAAAAATAGAGCTACCATACGATCCAGCAGTTCCACTTCTGGGTATTTATCTGAAGAAATTGAAAGCACTAACTTGTAAAACGTATATGCACCCCCATGTTCATGGCAGCATTGTTGACAGTAGCCAAGATATGGAAACAACCTAAGCGTTCATCAATGGATGAATGGATGAAGAAAATGTGATATATCGTACAATATTATTCAGCCATAAAAATAATGAAATCTTGTCATTTGCAACACTATGGATGGACCTTGAGGGAATTATGCTAAATGAAATAATCAGACAGAGAAAGACAAATACCTTATTATGTCACTTATATATGGAATCTAAAAAACAAACAAAAGCGAGCTCATAGACACAGAAAATATACTGATGGTTGCCAGAGGCAGGGGTTAGGAAGTGAGCAAAATGGGTGAAGGGGGTCAAAGGTACAAACTTCCAATTATTAAATAAATGTCATGGGATGTAATGCATAGCATAGTGACTATAGTTAATAATACTGTGTCACATATTTGAAACTTCTGAGGGTAATTCTTAAAAGTTCTCATCAGAAGAAAAAAAATTAACTATGTACGATGATAGATGTTAACTAGACTTATTGTGGTGGTCATTTTGCAATACATGCAAATATGGAATCATTATGTTGTATGCCTGAAATTAATATGTTATATGTCAGTTATATTTTTAAAAGGTTAAATATGAGAAAAAAAAGTTAGGGCCCTTATCTCCACTCTCTGTGGGAGGGCAGAAGCCTAACTTCTGTAAGTGCCAATTAGCAAACAAAAATGGCCTAATCACATTGACCAACTTCCCCCACAAAAGTCCTCCAGTACTTTTCCACTAGCTCATTCTAGCACTTAAAAGCTCTTCCACCGTTCGTTTCAAGAGAGGTGAGTTCAACCCCTCTCCCCCATCGTGGTAGTCTTAAATAAAATCTCCCTTCTCTGTTTAACTTGTCTAGTATAATTCTTCTTTATCAGAACCCACCAAAACTTAATACAGCTCATAATAAAATCATAAGAAATTATATATGTATAATTATGATAGGTCATCTTATAAAAAGAACATTAAATATTTTTAAATGACTGAAAAGTAATGTTAATATATAAGTGAAGTTTCAGGCACATAATCTACTTTAAGTCCCTAAAATTGTAATATTTGTTAGTTTTTTGAGGAGATCATCATAAAAAGAACAAACAGCATGAAAGAGAGATTATGTATAGAGGAAAAACAGGTTTAATTTGTTTAACCTTGCAAAGTTTAATTTTGGTTAAGTTTTTATGCTGTTCCATTAATAAAACCAAAGAAATCATAGGGAGAAAAGTTAAAGTCTGATTAAAAGATAGGGAACAAAGAAAAAGAATAATTAGGCAATTCTCAAAGCACAAAGAATTTGCCAATGGGGTGCCCTAGTGATCAGCACTACATGCTACAATTCAATTTATCTCTAAAACGTCTGTAACTAGAAGGGAAATTTATGCTTTGGTTAGTTGGGACTTCGTGAGATCTCTGGAAAGACTTTAGAAACTTAAATAATTGGTTTTGGGGAGGCAAATGAAATTCAACCCAAGAGTAAAATATGTCATATTAAAATGATCAGCTTAAGCTATTTATACTCACTTGTAAGTTCTAAATTTGTTGTAATCTCTCAGAAAATTGACCTGAGTCATCTCAAGAATTATCAATCAAGACATCTCAAAGTGAAATAGAGCTCATTTATATTAACAGTCCAAGTACAAGAGAGTTCATCTTTCACCGTGACAGCCATGGCCAAACAACGAGGGACAGACTGAGCCTGATAGATTAATCCTAAGGCTGTTGGCAGCTTCTACTCTACAGCCAACCTATGTTCTAAATTTGGGAAGCCACTCTGACACTTTTAAAACTCTGAGAACTAGACCCGACCAACAAAACATTTCCTAATTAGTAAAATAATAATAGAGTTAGTGATTGGGAATTACAATCCCCAAGACAATTTTTTAATATTAATTCAAACTGAGTACTTCAGCCTTAAGAGACACAAAGCACTCAGCCTCTGGTCTTGCCTCCAGCCTTGTCATTTGGTTATCTGTTGATCAGAACAAATTAATTTGTATTCCAATTCAAATGAAATGATATAAAAGAGACGAAAATATTTAAAATTCCAAGGAGGGATGAAGGGAAAGATTCTGATAAAAATGCAAAATCGCCTTGTTATTTTGGGGTAAGAAAAAGTGCTAGAATGTTGTTGGCACCTATTTGAAAGCAAACTAGAAAGCTTCCATACTCTGGTATTAAATAATTGAACAGAGCAAATGTTGCTATAAATTTGAATTAAAGTTTTCTTACTGGAGAAAATGGTATGACATAAGTTGTAGGATTTTAATTTTTGGTCAAAAAGGAACAGGTACTTTTGTATGAGAAATGGGATATTGCCTTTCAAATATCTGACGCATACATGAGAAAATTATTTCCATGTTCTTACTACGGAGAGACTTAAGAAAAGGGAATAATTCCAAGCTACACCAATAGCAAAATAAACCCTAGTTGGGAGTCCTCTCCTCCCAACCCCAAATGGAATAGTACCTTTGGCTATAGGGCCAGTAAGATCATCAAAAGTAGCCACCATTTGGTCTAATAATAATAGCTGCTGATCAAGGACATGGTATAGACGCACAGAATAATAAGCACAATAGCACAGAAAATGATAACAAAAGAAGAAGAGATGTGTGTCATCCAGAGCCTTGCCAGAAAAAGGGAACTGACTTGAAGTTCCAAAGGTAGTGCAGGGTGGGATTTCAAACTAAATACAAAAGGTTCTTTGTGAACTTTGTCCTTAAATTCTAAACAGAGGATGGTACCATATAACTGTTTCAGGCTGGAAAAAGATCTGTCACAAATAATTAATTTGTCTCTAAAATATGCTATTCATCACAGAAAAACCTGGTCACTAGGTACGTTGTTTTTTTTTTTTTTTTTGCAGTACGCGGGCCTCTCACTGTTGTGGCCTCTCCCATTGTGGAGCACAGGCTCTGGACGCGCAGGCTCAGCTGCCACAGCTCACGGGCCCAGCCGCTCCATGGCATGTGGGATCCTCCCAGACCGGGGCACAAACCCGTGTCCCCTGCATCGGCAGGTGGACTCTCAACCACTGCGCCACCAGGGAAGCCCAACTAGGCATGTTTTTGACCAAAATCTTTGTGTTGGATTTTCCACTCTGCATATTAAGTTTTCAATGATTCACATTCTGGTTGTTTGGTACTCAGTTTATGATAACAGAAACAGAAACAAATGCTTTTTCAAAGAGTTTGATTTGGTGATGACAAGGAGGAAGAAATTTTTCTCTACCCTTCTAGGTTCTTCTGGCTGTACTAAGAATTAAATTGACATGAGACAGATTAATGGGAAAAATCAAACAAAAGTTTAAAACATGTAGACATGGGAGAGACCCCCAGGAAAACTGAGTAACTCAGCAAAATGGCCAAAATTCTCACTTTAAATACCATTTTCAGCTAAAGACAAATGAGAATGTTGGGGGTGGTGGTTGGAAATTTCAAAGGGAAGGAAGGCAACTCACATGGAGATGGAAAAGCAAACATCCGGTAAATAAATTTTTGCTGGGCCAGGCAGAGACAATGAGACACAGAGTAGATTCTGATTTCTAGACCCTGCTGAGTTTCCCCCACCAAACCTAGCCCTTATTCTTTGCAGATATCTCTGGGGATAGTTCTATTCCAGGAACAGGCCCTCTATCGAAATTCTTTTAGGCAGTTAAGAGGAAGGTCAAAGTTTCTTCCTGAGTCTTCTGGGCCTTGATGGTTTTCAATGTGAAATACTCCTTATATCAAAGAGACATTTTGAGGGGGGCAAATTTTGCTCCCCTACAGTGGTCTGATGCTATTATAGTAATTACCCACTCTGTGTCTTCAGACATCCTGATGAGCTATCAAAAAAAAATTAAGTTCTTATCCTGTTTCTCCCATCCCACATCCATGTTTTCTCTAGCTCCTAAAGAAAAATATCTGGTGCCACCAGAAAACTGCTAGAGCTAATCAATGAATTTGGTAAACGAGCAAGATACAAAATTAATGCACAGAAATCTCTTTCATTCCTGTACACTAACAATGAAAAATCAGAAAGAGAAATTAAGGAAACACTCTCATTTACCGTTGCAAGAAAAAGAATAAAATACCTAGGAATAAACCCACCTAAGGAGGCAAAAGACCTGTATGCAGACAAGTATAAGACACTGATGAAAGAAATCAAAGATAATACAAACAGATGGAGAGATGATACCATGTTCTTGGATTGGAAGAATCAATATTGTGAAAATGACTATACTATCCAAAGCAATCTACAGATTCAATGCAATCCCTATCAAATTACCAATGGCATTTTTCACAGAACTAGAACAAAAAGTTTCACAATTTGTATGGAAACACAAAAGACTCCGAATAGCCAAAGCAATCTTGAGGAAAAAAAACGGAGCTGGAGGAATCAGCCTCCCTGACTTCAGACTATACTACATAGCTACAGTAATCAAGACAGTATGGTATGGGCACAAAAACAGAAAGACAGATCAATGGAACAGGATAGAAAACCCAGAGATAAACCCATGCACCTACAGTCACCTAATCTATGACAAAGGAGGCAAGGATATACAATGCAGAAAAGACAGCCTCTTCAATAAGTGGTGCTGGGAAAACTGGACAGCTACATGTAAAAGAATGAAATTAGAACACTCCCTAACACCATGCACAAAATTAAACTCAAAATGGATTAAAGACCTAAATGTAAGGCCAGACGTTATCAAACTCTTAGAGGAAAACATAGGCAGAACACTCTATGACATAAATCACGGCAAAATCCTTTTTGACACACCTCCTAGAATAAGGGAAATAAAAACAAATGGGACCTAATGAAACTTAAAAGCTTTTTTAGCAAAGGAAACTATAAGCAAGGCAACCCTCAGAATGGGATAAAATATTTGCCATTGAAGCAACTGACAAAGGATTAATCTCCAAAATATATAAGCAGCTCATGCAGGTCAATATCAAAAAAACAAACAACACAATCCAAAAATGGGCAGAAGACCTAAATAGATATTTCTCCAAAGACATACAGATTGCCAACAAACACATGAAAAGATGCTCAACATCACTAATCATTAGAGAAATGCAAATCAAAACTACAATGAGCTATCACCTCACACCAGTCAGAATGGCCATCATCAAAAAATCTAGAAACAATAAATGTTGGAGAGGGTGTGGAGAAAAGGGAACCCTCCTGCACTGTTGGTGGGAATATAAACTGACACAGCCACTATGGAGAACAGTATGGAGGTTTCTTAAAAAACTAAAAATAGAATGACTATATGATACAGCAATCCCACTACTGGGTACATACCCTGAGAAAAGCATAATTCAAAAAGATACATGTACCACAGTGTTCACTGCAGCACTGTTTGCAATAGCCAGGACATGGAAGCCCCTTAAATGCCCATCTACAGATGAATGGATAAAGAAGATGTGGCACATATATATAATGGAATAATACTCAGCCATAAAAAGGAACAAAATTGAGTTATTTGTAGTGAGATGGATGGACCTTGAGTCCGTCATACACAGTGAAGTAAGTCAGAAAGAGAAAAATAAATACCGTACGCTAACACATATATATGGAATCTAAAAGAATGGTACTGATGAACCTAGTGGTAGGGAATGAATAAAAATGCAGATGTAGAGAATGTATTTGAGGACGCAGGGTGGGGGAAGGGTAAGCTGGGACGAAGTGAGAGAGCGGCATGGACATATATACACTACCAAATGTAAAATAAACAGCTAGTGGGAAGCTGCTGCATACCACAGGGAGATCGGCTCGATGCTTTGTGACCACCTAGTGGGGTGGGATAGAGGCTCAAGAGGGAGGGGATATGGAGATATATATACATATATAGCTGATTCATTTTGTTATACAGCAGAAATTAACACAACATTGTAATGCAATTATACTCCAATAAAGATGTAAAAAATATCTATATATACAGGCTTTAAAAACAATAACACAGCTAATAAAATTTAAAAATATATATATATATATGGCAGTAAATAGAATTCTACGCCTGGAAAAATGCCATTGAGAAAAATGAAAGGATATAGTATATTTTGCTACTGAAGTTTGAATAAGAAACCACTGTGAACTGATTCATTTTTATTTTCTGTCTATAAAAGGAAAGAGCCAATGCTGGGATAATTAGCCTCATAATTTGGATCAAAAATATTATGTTTCCTACAATTTTCACAAACTTGAAGTTTATTTTCTTAAAAATGTTGGGCAATTTTGTTTGTACAAAGTATATATTGTATAAATGAAAGTGTCACATCTGAGATAATTAGGCCAATCTTAACAAAAATATTTTCTCCTGGAATGGTTACTAAATTGAGGTTTATTTCAATTTGCTCGAAATATTTAGGCAATTTGTTATCTATGCAGTTTACTTTGTTAGTGTAAATTAGACACGGTAGAAATGAGAAGTACATCAAACTAATTGATTTCATTGGAACTTAGCTTTCAAAGGCTAAAAAGAAATGAAAAATATCTCTTCTAATGAATTCACCTAACATGTCCTTTGCTCCCTACTCCATAACATGGACTTTTGTTGACATTTCCAGAAGAGGAGGTATTTCAAGTATTCCAATTTTAGTTAGCTAAATTTCTTCTTTCAAATAGCCAAGTATTTTGACAGAAATATGCCCATCACTGCCAACCAGAGCACAGTGAAGAAAGTGGGTTGAGGATAAGCAAAACTGGGACCTGGATGCAAGGAAAGAAGGAAAAAGTGGAATAAAATTGAGAAAGATCCCAGTTCTTGAATCCATGTTGCCCTGCTTTCTTAAGTAATGTAGACTTGACGTAATTTAATCTATGCACAATTACTGAGAGTCAACACCGGAAAACCATGAAAACTGAAATGTAGTGCAGTTATACATCAGAAGTATTGCAGTTATATAAAATACTAAATAATTCTATACAGTCCTTTTTAATTTTTTCTTTTTTCAGTTTTGCAGTCTGTTTTTATGGGTTTCTATCTCCTCCCTCATCAGCAAGTTATCAGGAGTCAGTTCTTTCTGCTGACAACGTCCCTGCCTGTAACATTCCTATCACCTTCTAATGTTCTGTTTCAAATGTACTCTGAGCTCAAACATTAGATAATAAATTATCATGACATTGGCTTATGTATTTCCTTGTAATATACAAAATTTCACACACATTCTATTATTTTAGTCTGATAGCGTTGAGTTAGATTAGTGTCAGCTTGCTGATTACTGAATACACAGAAATCATTAGGACACACTTAAAATCATGTCTAAAATAATATTAAAATAGAGAAAGAAGATGCTCTGAGTTGCCTATATGGATTTTAGTGCACGAGCTTTGTGTCATCTTTTAGCTAATCTATGTCATTGTTTTTCTGCTGATTATCAAGTTCCCAGCCATATTTGGTTGTTAAGGCTATTTCACTATTTATTAGTAAAGGATTAAAGGATTGCTAAAGGATTTAAAGGATGTACAGAGTAAAAGGACTTGGAAGATTTGAGTTCTATTTAAATAATCATAGAAGTAATAGGTAAATGGGAGAGGATTAAAATCCAGCAGAACTTGTTTTGAAATGTTCTATTTTACTATATCAAAAATTTTGAATTCCCAAAGAACTGCACTGGAAATGGTATTTCTTAGAAGCAAAGGTTTTGGAGGGCAATACGGTTTTCAGTCAGCTAAAAATGCAAATACATATCAGAGAGTGGTTTTGGAGAAGACAAAGGAGAGTGAAACCTCAGGGTGCACAGCACCAGGCTGGAAGCAGTTACCAAGTGGCACTTCCCTCACACTCTCTCAGGATTTTATTTTCTTGGAATTTTGAAGTAAATGTGCACATTTCCCTGTCTACTTCATCTTTCTGTCATCCTTGTGATGCCTTCAGATACCTAAGATAGTCAGCTGACACAACTTGGCTTTAATGAAGCCAATGAAAATTAGTGTGACACGTGGTTATCCTACTTTCCTAAAGGATACTTTTTGCAATTTTTTTCTTTTTATTTCTTTTCCCAAACCATATTCTAAAATGATCTGTCAGCCAGCACTCCCATAGTCGGGATTAGATTCCCATTTCAAATTTTCATCTACTTTTCCAGACACAAGGAACTCCGTCAGTGGAACATTACTGGGCCTGATTCTCACGGGCCCTGTACAATACATAAAACTACATGTATCATGTAACTACATGAACTACACACATGTAACTTCAATATATTGTAGGGGCAGAACATTTTTTTCCTTCTTCCCTTCCCGGTTCTTTGGCTGAGCTAACAGTTAAATTGACATAAAACATAATAACAGGAGAAAAACAAATTTAATTATATATATATGGAATTATATTTATATGTATATATGGAAGCCCAATAAAAATATAAGACTGAAAGAAGTGACCCAGAACAGGAAGGTTTTATACCTTCTAGACAAACAAACAATAAATTTGTGGAGAAATGACAAGGCAGAAAGATTTGGGCTAGGGATAATAAGCGGTGAAGAATTAACAAGGTTTGTTTATGCAGCTTTCCCAGCCCTAAATTTCCTGTCTCTGGCAGTAGAGATGACTTCTACCCTCCAGGGACAAGGTACCTTTCACATGGGAGAGTTATCACCTGCTTTCAGGTAGACAAAGGAGAGTCAGTGTCCTTGCACAGGTTCTTTCTTAAGTACCTTTAATTCAAAATAATCAATATGCCAACGTGGCATATTTTGGGCTGACATATTCTGAGTCTCTACAACATCAAAAAATGAACTTAACATTTTCTAACCAAAAGCGCTGCCTCTCAAATTTCTTTAGAAGAGGGATTTAGGGTTAGAAGCAGCAACATGTTTGAACTGGGGATCTAGGAACTTATCTCGCAAATACGTTTGCCTAACAAGCATGTATTGTTACTGTATACACTTACATATATGTGTGTGGGGAATGGGGCCTCAAGGAATACTGCAGCCGTGTTTCTATGTTGTGTTAGGAGAGGTGATGGGGATGCAGAATTAAACTCACTTATTTTAAGCCTGTCCTTGGCCCTTTATTGACTCTAACTTTGTTGAAATCACAACTCTTTACTCTTGTTAATGGTGCCATTGATTTTACACCTCTAAAGCTAGAATCAAAACATTTTAAATTCCTTCTTTATTCCCTTTATCTAAACAGCCATTTTTCAGTCTTGTTTAATCCTGTCACTTGACCCTGAGATCACAGTAGCCTCTTAGCTGGCTTCTAATGCTCAGTTCT
Source organism: Grampus griseus (assembly GCF_964374135.1). Lineage (NCBI taxonomy): Eukaryota > Metazoa > Chordata > Mammalia > Artiodactyla > Delphinidae > Grampus > Grampus griseus. The sequence goes on from NC_139003.1 coordinate 62,905,850, forward strand.
TCAGCTCATATGACCCTCAACAGTCTATTGTGCATCATCTTCAGGAAGGAAAGAGAGAAAGGGGGGGGGGAAGGGAGGGAGGGAGAGGGAGGGAGGGAGGGAGGGAGGGAGGGAGGGAGGGAGGGAGGGAGGGAGGGAAACCAAAACAAGGATTCTTTATTTCCGAATTGATCTTAATTTCTCAAATCTTCTTGTTGGAATGCAAACAATATGAGCTTTGGTATTAACTAGAACTGAATTTAACTTCTGGTTTTAACATTCAAATAGATAAGTGAACTAGAAAATACCTTACCTATAGAATCATGTACTTTGAAGATCAAATTTAAATCACATCTTTTCAAAGAGTACTTTCCCAAATTGTGCCAAGCAGAATTTGCCTCAATTTTTTTCAGTGTTCAGCTGAGAATATTTGCATTTATTACAGTATTTATTATATCACATTTTGATAGTTATTATGGCAATTTTTGTAGCTTTCTGTCTATTCCAAGAGTTTATAAGTTTATTTTGGCAAGGGTTCTGTCTTGTTAATCTTATTTGTTACCCCTGCTCCATGGAAAGGATGAAAAACCATCACCTAATCACATGCACATTTCTCTTTCTGGAGTGTAAACATAAAGCATTACAAAAAAATCAAATCTAGGGGTTGACAGATAGGGATTATGCATTCATTTTATAAATAACTTACTCTGGACTACTGTATAAAACATTTAACCTTTCTTCACAGTACTTAATCAATAAAATAAAAAATAATGCCACTACGCTTTAATTTCTTCTTAGAGATATAATGTGTGTGTGTGTGTGTGTGTGTGTGTGTGTGTGTGTGTGTGTGTGTGTGTTTGGTGGCGGTTGGGGGTGGTTATTCAGAAACACTGAGAGGAAAAATGCCAAATGAATATGTTAATATTTTCTCAAAATATCCTCATCATTGTCACTTATTCACTGGACGTTTTACTTCATTGCATTTTTTAAATGTTATATGTTACATCTTCTTTGATTATTTCTTTTCAATGTTATATTGAATATGTTATTTCTTTTCAATATGTTTCAAAATGTTATATGTTACATTTTCTTTGATTATTTCTTTTCAATTATTTCTTTTATTTCTTTTAAAAAATGATTTAAGGTGATTTTTTTCATTTTCTATTACAAATGGTTATGTTAGAGTGTTTTTCAGTTATCAAGTAAACAATGTATAGTTCAAAGTTCAGATTCCTTCACTTAATTGAAACATTAAGAAATATTTTTAGGAGTTGATTTCTATGCTAGAAATAAAAACTGGAAAGCTCAACATTCTTTACAACTGTCCACACATCAAATAGATTTTTGACCCTTTCTGTAGCCTTTTCCATTTGTTGTTCATTTATCTTGGATGTCAGGAGTTTGTATTTCTAGGTGATGATGTTAAATGTAGAATCACACCTACTGCTCCCTATTTTAAGGCATTTTTTAAAGACTAAGATTAGTTTGAACTTCAAGTAATCTTTAGAAACAAAGAAGAAAAAATAAGCTTCTTGAAACTCATCTACGGGACATTTTTCTTTGAATTGCATTTTTCTTCCTCCAAAGTAGAAGGAAATTAGTGTAATAACAATTATAGGTGACAAAAAAGCATCATGTTTAATTTGTTTGCATCATCTTCTACTTTGATGCATACAAACTCTTTTTTTTTTAATTTATTTTTTAATTTATTTTTTAATTTATTTTTGGCCGCATTGGGTCTTTGTTGCTGCATGTGGCCTTACTGCGGTGGCTTCTCTTGTTGCGGAGCACGGGCTCTAGGCGCACTGGCTTCAGTAGTTGTGGCACACGGGCTCAGTAGTTGTGGCTTGAGGGCTCTAGAGTGCAGGCTCAGTAGTTGTGGCGTATGGGCTCAGTTGCTCAAACCCATATCCCCTGCACTGGCAGGTAGATTCTTAACCACTGCACCACAAGGGAAGTCCACATACAAACTCTCTAATGAAACACGCACACAAGTTTTATGTACATAAAATTTCTCGTACCGTGTCTATTTAAAAGTGAAAAATTCCCCACTTGTATTTCACGGATCTTAAAAACCTATGCTTTCCATCGTCAACTGTTGAGATTCTTAGTTGTAGAGAGTTTCAGTATTTACTGAACAACTACTTTTTGAACAGGTTTTTGTTTTTTTTGTTTTTTTGTTTTTTTACTATCCACATTAAAAGTATTCATCACAGATAATTTGAATAATATAATAAAATGTAACTAAAAATGTGCTACTGCTTCTACTAAAATCAGCATTTTAATTTTTAAAATTACATTAATAGTAATGGTATCATTTGCTTCTCAAAAAATCTAAATAATATTAAGATAAGTAAATGCTACAGGAACTAATAATAAGAGCAAATCTGTGTTGAGCACTTATTGTGCAGGCACAGTTTTAAAGCTTCCCTTTTTCATCCTCAAAACAACCTTATGACTTAGGATTTCATGAATGAAGATCTCAAGCCACAAGAGTTTAAGTTCTTTGCCCAAATTTAAGTACACTTTTAAATACATCTTTTTAAAATTCATCTTATTTACCTGCCAGAGTCAAGAACCTTAACTCTAACTAGCTTAGGAAGACAAATTAGAGTTGATTGGCTTATACGTAGAGGCAGGGATGTGATTTCTCTTTGTGACTTGAAACTGAGCCTCTCATCTCAATGGCAAGCCACGTTTGTCACTTCTGTGATGCTGTGGCATGGTGTGCCTGTGGGAATTGGCTTAACACTGGCGTATATGCACGTGGAAGTATGTGTTATTTCCAACCCCCTTGATTCCTTAGCTCTCTAGATTTACATTCTCAAATAAATCATCTGCATGTAAGTCCTTATATCAAGCTCTGCTTTCAAGGAGAACCAAGGTTACAACACCCATATAGGACATAATGAGAAAATAAAAGTATTGAAATTTGGAAGCATTTTTACTAAAATTCTACATTCACAAATGAAATGTTATTTTGAATTCAGACACAATTGAACTAAATGAAGCAAATACATACCTTTAGTAAATGTCAATATGCTTAATGAAATGCATAATTCAAATAAAATATAATATTAAGCATGTCATGAGAGTTGCTAATAACTACTTTGAAAATTTAGGAAATGAATAACAACCTTGTATTGATTTAAAAAATACATATGTGTTGGTGTATGTGTGTACTCTAATCTACTTCAAAACGCAATTTTAGAGGACTAGCAATATTTAAAAGAGGTAAATATTTTAAATTAAAACTAAGACATATTCAATTTTAAAAAAGGAGCAAAACATGAATAGATTGTTCATGCAAGAAGTTACACTAATTATCAATCAGCATATGAAAACTGCATAATTTCAAACAAACAAATGTAAATTAAAGAAATGAAAATTTTTATCTATAAAACTGACAAAAAATTAGAAGCATCCTAGATAATACTCAGTGCTGGTTAGGATATAATAAAACTGACCTCTATTACTGTTTATGAAACAATATTTATACGATTTGACTCACTTAGTTCTACATTATGTCAATAAAATAATACAAAATGCAGGAGAAAAGTTACCTTACCTCACAAAATCATTTTCTCCAACAGTGTATCTAATAGTGGAAAAAGGGAAAACAATCTAAGCATTCACCAGTAGGGTGATCTATTAGTTTCTTCTTTCTGCTGTATCAACTTATCAAAAATGCAATGGTTTAAAACAAGAAAAGTTTCTTTAGATAGGAGACATGTTTTAGAAAGGGAGCTATTACCACAGATTACTACATTATAATATGAACTAGGTGTGGTAGACAGGGATAAAACCTTGTAAAGTTTATTTCTTAAAATTCCTTTCTGTATCCCATTTTTTTCTATGGCCCATAAAACATGTTTACCAAACATTGCTCTTTTGATCTTCCTGTGAATTGTCTTCCTTCTCTTTGAAGGCATCCTCGACCCCTACCTTCTTCTCCATAGTCATATATACCTCATTTTGCCTGACTGTCTTTGAAATCTCTCATGTTCAGATTCCTCATATGTACATAATTAATTTTGGTTTTCTCCTGTTAATATTTCTTATGTCATTTTAATTATTCAGCCAGCCCAAATAACCAAGATGGGAAGGAGGAAATTTTCCCTTCCCCAACACAATCTAAATCTCAGCAAGTTATTTCATGGATATTGACAAACTGACTCTAAAGTTTGTATCAAGAGACAAAACGCCCAGAATAGCCAACACAGTATTGAAGAAAAAGAACAAAGTTGAAGGACTGATATTACCTGACTGACATTACTTCAAGGCTTACTGTAAAGCTATGGTAATCAAGAGTATGATGTTGGTGAAAAAACAGACAAATAGATCAATGGAACAGAATAGAGAGCTGTAAAATAGACCATTGTAAATATAATTAACAGATCTTTGACAAAGGAGCAAAGGCAATACAATGGAGCAAGTATAGTGTCCTCAACAAATGGTGTTGGAACAACTGAACATCCATCCTCATGCAAAAATATGGACCCAGACACAGATTTTACACTCTTCACAAAAATTAACTCAAAATGGATCATACCTACATATAAAATGCAAAACTTTCAAACTCCTAGAAGATAACATAGGAAAAAAATCTAGATGACCTTGGATTCTGCAATGACTTTTTAGATGCAACATCAAGGATATGATTCATGAAAGAAATAATGGATAAGCTGAACTTCATTTAAAATTAACAAATTATGCTTATGAGGGACAATGCCAAGAGAATGAGAAGATAAGCTACAGATTGGGAAAAAAGATTTTCAAAGACATACTTGATAAAAGACTGTTATCCAAAATATACAAAGTGCTCTTAAAATTCACCAGTAAGAAAACAAACAGATTAAAAAATGAACCAAAGACCTTAACAGACACTTCACCAAAATTAACTCAAAATTGGTTAATTATAAAATCTAAAATTATAAATTCCAAAATCATAAAACTCCTAGAAGAAAACATAAAGAAAAAACCCCTTGACTTTGGTCTAGGCAATGATTTTTTTTTTTTTTTTAGATATGACCTGAAAAGCACAAATAACAAAAACAAAATCAATAAGTAGGACTAACTCAAAATATAAGGTATGTAAAAGAATCAATCAACAAAATAAAATGCAAGTTAAGGAATGGGAGAATATATTTGCAAGCGATATATCTGATAACTAGTGTAATTTCTTTGTTAAATGTTTGGTAGAATTCACCAGTGAACTTATTTGGACCTGGTGCTTTCTTTTTTGTAACATTATTAGTTACTGATTCAACATATTTAATATATATAAGGTATTCAGGATTTCTGTTTTTCCTTGTGTGGGTTTTAACAATTTATGTCTTTCAGGGAATTGGTCCATTTCATCTAAATTATCAAAATGTTGGACATAAAAGAAATACTATGAATACTTCTATTATCATTCACTGCTCTTGTGTTTCATTTCTGATATTGTTAATTTGTGACTTCTCTTTGTTTTTTATTTCTTAGTCTGGCTAGAAATTTATCAATTATATTGATTTTTTTAATGAATTATCTTTTGGTTTCATTGACATGTCTTTCTTGTTTCCCTGTGTCCAAATTTCATTGATTCCTGCTCTAATTTTTATTATTTCTCTTTTGATTTTTTTTCTCCTAAGAAGAACTTCATTTTAAAGAAGGAAGACATTGAGATAAACATATTAGTTTTTTAATACAATAGGATGCAACAAAGACAATTTAACAAAAAAAGACCACACAGAAACACACAAGCAATATCTTCAGTGAGGTTAGTAGTCAAAAAAATCCTCAAGCTTTTCACCTTTCATCCATTTATGTTAATTATACTATTAAGGTTGCCAATAATAAACCCTCCTTAAATTCCTGTCATAAACTCTAATTACTCACTTGAAATTATTCTTTTAATGAATTTCTTGATTGCATTTGCCAATCAAGGAGTTCATTAAAAGAATGATAGTCTTTGTTTTCTTTTCAAAGTTATATCACACTTACATGGAGGATTAGAAAATATTTGTTCTGTTTCAATGTTCAGGAAAAGTTTATGTATCATTGAAATTATCCATTTCTTAAAACTAGTAGAAATGACCAGTGAGTCAGCACAAGGCTGATAGAATTTTAAAGTGTAGACATTTGAAAGTGTTCTCTATTTATCCTAAGATATTGGTCTGTTTGTATTTTCAATCCTTTCTCACGTTGGTATGGGTAAATTGTCATTGGAAATACATGCCTACAAGGACAGTGAAGTTGGCTGGCTAATACTAAGTTGTATGTACTGTATAACCTTTAGAGGGATCATGGGAAGATGAAGCTTAAACATTTGAAGATTAAGTGTTTTACCAGAGGGATTGTTTGGTAGTTTACAAAGCGACTCCTATCTTCTGCAGTGAGAGAGGGGGACACAATTTAGGAGCAGGCTCAAGGTTTGACAGTTTGAATTGCAGAGCTCCAGAGGTTTTAACATATGATGAATACTTAGGCAATGATGATGATAATGACACAAAAATGTCTCATACAGTTAGTAGACACACAAAGACATGCACATACTCAACAGATAGGTTTATTAACTATGAAAAAAGGATTATTTTATTCATTAAGTGGGAGTGGATCATCATAAAAGTCTTCATCCTTGTCATCTCCACATTGAGTAGGATGAGGAGGTAGAGGAAGAGGAAGGGTTGATCTTTCTGTCTCAGCGATGGCAGAGAAGGAAGAGGTAGAAGGGGGAACAGGAGAATCAGGCACACACTCGGTGTAACTTTATGGAAATACATTGTAATTTCTGTCTGACTTTCTTGCCTTTTCATTTCTCTAAAAATGTTTCTATACAGTACCAATTTTTCCACCATTTGTTCTAGTTTCAGTGCCACATCATGGAAGGGTCCGTGTCATAAAAAAAGTCAAAAGCAATCTTGAATAATGGAACCCTTCTGCCAGATTGTCTAATGTTAATCTGTTAGCTGGCACATCTTCTAAGATGTCTTCCTCATCAGTTGGCGCTTGTTCAGAAGCACTCATCTCCATCAAGTTGTCTTCTGTTGATTTCTCTGGTGTAGCGTCTACTAGCTCTTCAATTTCTCCAAGATCCATATCTTGAAACCCTTCACCCTCACCTTTTTTTTTTTTTTTTTTGCCATATACACAGTCTTTTTTATGATTTTCTTGATTGACTCTGTTGTAAATCCTGTTAAGTCATGAAGTCTTAACAGCAGGAACTTATAGTTTCAGGCTTGATAACTTTCACTGCCTTTTCTGTAATAACAATGACATCTTCAATGGTGTAATCCTTCTAGACTTTGATGATGTTGTCTCTGTCGGAGTTCTCTTCCACAGTGTTGATAATTCTTTCCATAGAGTACCATGTGTAATGAGCCTTAAAGGTCCTTATGATCCCCTGATCTACAGGCTGAATTAGAGACATTGTGTGTGGGACAAGTAGACCACTTTGACACCTTTGTTGTTGAAATAATGGGGTTCTGTGTGGCCAGGGACATTATCCAATATTAAAAGAACTTTAGAAGTCAGCTCCTTACCATCACGGTACTTCCTGACTTTTAAGGACAAAGCATTGATGGGACCAATTCAGAAAAAGCGTTCTCATTGTCCAGGCCTTCTCGCTGTACAACCAAAAGACTAGCAGCTGGTGTTTATCTTTTTCCTTCGAAGCTCAGGGGTTAGCAGCCTTATAGATAAGGGCAGTCCTGATCATAAACTCGACTGTATTTGCACACAACAGTAGAGTTAGCCTATCCCTTCCTGCCTTAAATCCTTGTGCTTGCTTTTCTTCCTTACTAATAAATGTCCTTTGCGGAATTTTTTTCCCCCCAGAATACAGCATTTTCTCTGCATCAAAAACCTGTTCAGGCAGATATCCTTCTTCCCCTGTGATTTTCTTAATGGCATCTAGGAACTCATCTGCTGCTTCTTGGTCTGCAGAAGCTGCTGCTTCTGTTATTTTGACTTTTTTGTTTTGTTTTGTTTTGTTTTGTTAGCCAAAACCCTTTCTAAATTTATCAAACTATCCTTTGCTGGCATTAAATTCTCTAGCTTTAGATCTTTCACCTTCCTTTTGCTTTACATTATCACATGATGACTTTGCTTTTTCTCACATCATATTAGAGCCTATAGGTATGCTTCCCTTATAACAATCCTGCACCTACATAAAAGCTTCATTTTCAATATGAGATAAAAAATATTTCACAGAAAGTGCAAAGTTTTCACCCCTGCTGACGTAGCTGCAGCAACAGCTTCACAATTTTTTTTTTTTTTTTTTTTTTACAGTGCTCATTTATCTTGGAATAGTGGGCAGCAACAGCTGTAGACCTCAATCTATGGTACATAACAAGCAATTCAACTTTTTCTTGTAATGTCATAACTTTTCTCTACTTCTTGGCAGCACTTCCAATATCATTAGTGGCACTTCCTATGGGTCCCACAGTGTTACTCAAGGTTTACAGTACTTCACTAAATACAATGAAAAATACACGAGAAACGTGAGAGATCACATTTTACTGTAATACACAATTTACTGGGGAAACAAACTGCTCACGAGGAGAAGATTAGTGTTGTCACAGGCATTGTAAGAAGATACAACGCTTGGGCTCACCACGGTAGCAACAGGAGGTGGCTACAAAATTACTGCAGTAGTACAGTATGCACTGTAGTTAATTTTATGCAGTTATGATCTAATACTGCATCTTTATATTTGTTTACATTTCTCTAGACTGTGAATAGAACATGTATGGCCTCTAAGTGTTCGCATGTTCAAGTTTAGGTAAGTTTTAACTTTTTTGTAATAGATTTGTGTATACTTTATGGTAGCAAATGATAAAAATAGACTAGAATCCACATGTGTCTTATCCATTCATGACATACCTAAATTTTCTTAATTATTTTGATATTTCTAGTCTACGTGGTTCATCTGCAAGTTTTTTCAAATTGTCACAAACTTCCAAAAATTTTTCCAATATAGTTTTTGAAAAAAATCCATGTATAAGTGGACCCACACAGTTCAAACCCATGTTGTTCAAGGGTCAATTATACTTAAAGAACACGTGGACATGAGGTCTGAATTGATACTGATATGTAGTGAGCCAAAGCATTGTCATGCTCTCCTAACCTTCCATAGATAGAATGGAGGCTTACAGAGGCCAGGTGATGAACGGAATCCTAGATAAAGTCTAGTTTATAGTGGATCTAGTAGGTCTGCTGACCAATCAGGAGGTCATTTCCTTGGTTCCCGAGTCTATAGTTTGGATCAAGCACCTGGCAGTTGGTATAAACTTGGCATGTGTGGTAAAAGCTATCATAGCAAGGAAGAACTAATAGAAGCCTCTGCAGTTACACCCCTCACTCCTCGATCCCACTTTGGAAAGATAGTGAGTCAAGAACAAAATCATATCTGAGAGAAAATGACAGAGATTAGTGCCACATTTGAAAATCTAAAGGATGCACACATGGAGGCCACATCATATCTCCTTTTAATTTGCCAGTGTAGCCCCTGCAAGAACGAGACAGAAGCTGGAGAATGACTGTAGACGATAGCAAGCTTAACCAAGTAGCAGTGCTGACTTTAACCACATTGTCAGATGTTATTTTGCTAGAACAGGTGAATAAGGTCTGTGATATATGATATGCTGCCACTGATCTGGTGAATTAGTTCTGTTCTGATCAGAAAAGAGGATCAGAAATAGTTTACATTGATATGCAAAAGGCAATATTTATTTACAGCTTTACCCATGGCTCTGTTAGGTTGTTACTCTTATAATCCAAAGATATCTGGACCATCTGGACATCCCACAAACACACACTGATCCATTACACTGATGACATCATGCTCTTTGAACAGTATGAGCAAAAATTGCCTAGTATATTAGACTTCTCAATAAGATATATATGTTCCAGAGGATTAGAGACATTTCCTACAAAGATTTAGGAACTTGACACTTTACTGGACTTAAGAGTCCAGGAATCAGGGGTGTGATGGGATATCTGCCCCAAAGTAAAACACAAATTGCTGCATTTGGCATTCCTTGCCACAAAGAAAGAAGCACAGTGGTTGGAAGCCCTTTTATGTGTTCTGGAGGCAACACAGTCCACACCTATAAAATAGCTCTCTCCATATATAAAGTGATATGTCAGACTGCCAGTGTCATGCGCACCAGAAAGCATCCTCCATGCAATGGGCACTAACTGTTGTTACTGCTGAATGTTCACCTTGCCAGCAACAGAAACCAGTACTAAGGCAATAAAATGGTAATAATCTTGGAGGAGACAAAAACCAGACAGTGAGATATAAGTCAAATACCTTGGACCCTTTTCTGATCTATAAGGGCAATCATTTGGTCCCATTCTCCAGGGCCTTACAGAATTGTCTGGTTCACAGGCATGGAATCCCACAAAATATAGCATCTAATAAGGGGACTCACTTTACAGTGAAGGAGTTGTGGGAATGAGCCCATGACCATGAAACCAACTGGTCATGTCAAGTGCTACACTTTCCGGAAACTGCCAGCTTCTTAGAGCACTACAACAGCCTACTGATAGCTCAGCAGAAATTCCCCTCTGAAGGCAAGTCATTGCAAGGATCGGGAGCCACGCTTCAGGATGTAGTCTATGTATTAAATCAGAAATCTATGCCCCCAGTAATAATACATGGTACTGGGAAAAGGTGGAAGTAGGAGTGACTCAATTTACCATTTTCCCAATAATCTATTGAGGACATTGGTATTTTCCACTCTTGCAAATCTGGCCTCTGCAGATGTGGAGGTCCTATGATCTTGACAGGGTTAATGATCCTGGTCAGCAGGAGTTGTTGAGTAAGCTTTTACACAATCATAATTACATAACAGATAAATCTGAAACTCAAGTGATCTGCTTGAGTGACTCTTGGTATTTCCTTGACCAATTGTAACTTTGAATGGACATGTGCAGCAATTTGGCCTGAAAAGTTATAATTACCACATATTCAGATTCCTGAGGAATGAAGATTTGGGTTACACAACTAGGTAAGCCTCCATCACCTTCCAAAATGATAGCAGAGGTTAAGGAGAACGTAGAGTAGATGGAAGAACTGCACTGTTCGTCCAGGACTTTTCATACCTAATCCTTCCTTTTTTTCATTTCTTTCACAAGTTCCATACCTACAGCATGTTATAAAGGCACTCCCTGCCTCCTCTTATTCCTTCCCCCTTTAACTCTCACAGGTGTTCCCCCAATCTATCTCTTATTTCTTGCGTACCTAATATTGTCTTGGTGTCTGCTTCATTCAGGGCCTGAATTGATAGAACTACAAAATATTCTTATGCACAAAATACATAAAAGCATGCAAAGTAAAAGTGGTGTTTTTAAGAGCTCAAATATAGAGCAAGATAAAATAAAATAAAATGAAGTAAAATAAAACTACTTTGTAGATAGCATATCACTTGCTATTCTTTTCCCGGAAGAGTGACTGGTCATTCTTAGAGAATATAAGGATGAGTGTGAGATCAGGCAGAACATTATTTATAAGTTCTATTGTACAATTGTATACAATACAGCTATTATATAACCACAATAAACTCTTCAAATTAAATATAAATGGAGGACTTCCCTGATGGTGCAGTGGTTAAGAATCCACCTGCCAATGCAGGGGACACAGCTCAATCCCTGGTCCACAAAGATCCCACATGCAGTGGAGCAACATAGCCCATGAGCCACAACTACTGAGCCTGTGCTCTAGAGCCTGTGAGCCACAACTGCTGAGGCCCGCATGCCTAGAGCCCGTGCTCCACAACGAGAAGCCACCACAATGAGAAGCCCACACACCGCAACAAAGGGTAGCCCCCGCTCGCCGCAACTAGAGAAAGCCCGCGCACAGCAAAGAAGACTCAATGCGGCCAAAAAAAAAAAAAAGGATACATGCTAAATATATGCAAGTTAAACACAAACACTAAGGGAATGTAACTGAAAAATGTACCACTGATCACAAATTTTAAAAATGGTGAAATCCTGAAATGAGAGGTAAAGAAATTTAAAATTTACATTGCCTCTATGAAGAAAAAAATAATTTCTACACTGATGTATGGAGTTAATAGTGTTCACCCCAAATGCATGTCTACCTTAAACCCCAGAATGTGGCCTTATTTTGGAATCAGGGACTTCGCTGATGTGGTTAGTTAAGGTGAGGTCATAGTGAATTAGGATGGGCCCTAAATTCAACGACTGGTGTCCTTATAAGAAGCCATAGGAGGATAAACAGAGGAGAAAAAGGCCCTGTGATAGTGGAGGTAGAGATTGGTATAATATGGCTACAAAACAAGGAATGCCAATGTCAACCTGGAGCCAAGAGAATTTGAAAGCAGTAAGGAAGGATTCTTCTCTAGAGCATTTAGAGGGAACATAACCCTACTGACATTAATTTTGGACTTCAAGCATCCAGAAGTATGAAAGAATAAATTTCCATTGCTTTAAGCCCCCCAGTTTGTAACTCTTTGTTCTGTCAGCCTTCGAAACTAATACAACTGAAAATATAGAAAATATTTTACAATATCTAACAGTTCATCTTACTTGAAATAGATATGGATATGTCAGTATTACATGAATAAGTAGCCTTCTTAGGACATATGAATCTTGATTATGAAATGTTTGGGAAAAGGACATCCAAGTCTAGAGTTTAAAACAGTTACTATCAATGTATACTTTTCATACCATGTCATTAATACTTGACTTTGAATATACTTCGTTAGTCATGGTCATAGAACAAGTGCTCACTGGCTGACAGATGTTGGTTCTGAGTCCCCCCCCATACTATAGCCTCTATAATATCACAAAGTATTTTGACTGATAGGATTACTTTAACTCTGAAAGCTTTAGAAAAAAAAAAAAAGAAGAAGAAGAATTGCTCCTAGGGGAGCAATCGCTATTTGAAGACTTTTAGCTTTTTTTGTTTTTTTTTTATTAACTCAATCAGTGTAATGTCAAACCATTACCAAAAACTGAAAGTTGAGTCCTATTCACTGACTGTCATAGCCAAAAGTGAAGCTTACTGAGCCGAAAGGGGAGTCCATGATGGGGAATCTTAATCATGCTTATATTCACAACCTCAAGGTATAAGCATTGTGTCTCTTCAGTAGAATTCTAGCTTTTTAGCTGCTTTCAATAAAAGACCTATGCATGATATTGGTTAATACAAATCAGTGAAAAAAAATTTGCTTATTTAAATACATTCCAAATGTAGCAGACCTTCAACTTTAGAGTTTACCCACACATATAACTCTTTCCTCAGCTCTGAGCATATACACAGCTGTGTTTTGGTTTTGTTTTGCTTTTTAATTTACCTGGAATGTTGTAATCATTTCACAACATACATGTACATTTTTTAACATCTTTATTGGAATATAATTGCTTTACAATGTTGTGTTAGTTGCTTCTGTATAACAAAGTGAATCAGCTATATGTGTACATATATCCCCATATCCCCTCCCTCTTGCATCTCCCTCCCATCCTCCCTATCCCACCCCTCTAGGTGGTCACAAAGCACTGAGCTGATCTCCCTGTGCTATGCAGCTGCTTCCCACTAGCTATTTTACATTTGGTAGTGTATATATTACACAGCTCTTTTTGATAGCCAAAAATATTAAGACTGAGCTTTAGCTCTTGACTCATATTATTGCTAAATGGATTAAAGCAAGTAAACACATATTTGTATGGTGCCTCATGCTAAATAATTTGATCCTTTCTTAACAGTTTGTCAATAGTCCTGTTCTCATTCTTCTTGTCACCATTGCTGTTGTCATCATTATCATCATCATCATCACCACCATCACCCTCATTCAGCATCTCTTACTTGATATAATTGAGCTAGGCAATAAAGATATAATAGTGAGCCCAGATCTTACATTTGTTAGGGCAAAGCAAAATGGATGGTTGCAATATGATAATATAATAGATACTACATGGCATTACAATGTGCTAAAAGAGTACAGAACAATGGCACTTAACCTGTATTTGGAGGGTCATCATTTCATCAGGATAATTCTTAGTCATTCTTCTTATCTCAGTTTAGTTACTCTTCTGCTAAGAAGTTATACTAGAACTAAGGTAAGGGAGAGCATGGTATTTTGAAGAACTAAACTAAGTTGAATATAAATGCATGAAAGAAAAGAATAAAATCTGGTGTAGCTCAAGTATAGAGTTCAAGCCTGGATGTTGTGAAAAATGAGGCAGGAGATGCATTATGGTGCTACATCATACATGGTTTTGTAAACTTTATTATGATACGTAGATTTCTTTCCCAAAGCTAAGCTGAGCTTCTCCAGGTTTCTTCGATTTCCTATGGTCATTCCTACCTCCAGGTTGTAAACATGCTTGTTTCTCAGGCTACAATAAATCTACTCCCATTCTTTGCCTGCGTAACTCTAACATCTCTTAGGTCTCAGGTTTCATATCACTTCCCCAGGGACACTTTGCTGTGATTTGCAGAATCCAAAGATGGTCCACAATGACCCACACTCCAAATACCATTCGTTGAGTGTGGGTAAGAACTATAAATATGATGAGATATAATTAATACAAAGGGATTTTATCCTGGGTGGGCGTGACTTAGCCAGATACCCCTTAAAAGAGGTGAAGTGTCAGAGAAGTTCTTCTGCTTAGCCTGGAAAGAAGCCATCATATTGTGAATTGCCTTTGCAAGGAGCCACAGGAGACCTCAGTCCTACAACCACAAGGAACTGAATTCTGTCAGCAATTTGACTGAGCTTGGAAAAGGACTCTGAATTTTAAAAGAGACTACAGAGACAGCCGACATATTGATTTCAGTCTTATAATATCCTGAGCACAGAAACCAATTAACCTGTGTCTGAACTTCTGATCAATGGAAATTGAGATAATAAATTTATGCTGCTTTCAGCTGCTAAATTTGTGGTAATTCTTATGAAGCAATAGCAAAGTAACAGACTTCTCAAATTCTTACACTAGGAATTTTCCCTGATATACTACCACAGAACTCAGTTCTTTCTGTTTTGTTCACTCTTGCACCAAGTACTGTACCTGGCATGTAGTGTGCACTCAAAAAAAAAATTAACCCAATGAGACATGGGGAATGATTGAAAGGTTTTAAGCATTGGAATGAAATGGCAAATACCCTGAATAACCATAACCATTAACTATAATTACAAACAATTTTGTACAAGACCTGTTCCCAACTAATTTGTTAGTTACATTTTCCAACATTGGCAGGCTCCCTCACCAGCACCACATCCTCTAGACATTTGCCTGACAGTTGGTTTTCTCTCTACATGCTATTTCTCTGATGATACAGTATTTTCTCTGTGTTCTATTCTTACTTTCCTGCTTTCCTCATTTTCTTGTGTTAACCTGAAGAGCAGTCACTCCTGAATCCTGCCCACCCTTCACTGCCCCAACATGCCATATGATCAGTGAAGCCTTCCTCATTAGCTGTGCTTCCCGTGAAAGTCACCTTTGGTATTCAGAGGACATACATGTGAGATATGTACTTAGTGTTCAAGAAGTTAGGAATGATTCACATCAATACCAAGCTCTGCATTTTGGCAGAGTGAACTATCACTGGCTTGTGGCTTTCAGATTTAGAACTGTCCACTCAATAACTACAGGCATCAATCTTGAAAGCCATTTGGCAACTAATAGCTAAAGAAAAAAAAGTAAATATTTGCAATTTGTCCATCATATTAGATTCTGAGACACTGCTACTTTCTTATGTGATTTTCATAGACTAAATACATATTTCTGTTATTTTCATATGAATGCACTTTTTGTTGTTCTATTTTTTAACATCACCAGTGTACATTTAAACTTTGAATACTTGTATATTAGCATGGATAAATTCTAAGAATTGGTTCCCCCCTCCAACTGTCTTTTTAAACTGTCATTTCTTACCCTCTCAATGTTTGATGTACAATGGAAAACATAATTTACTCCATTTTGTTATACCTCATTCCATTTTACTCCCATTTTCACTAGTCATTTCCCATTTTCCTCCTTTTCTGATGTCCCAAATATGGCTGCAAAAATCATTACATTGCAAGTAACCCCTTGGATGAGAGCTATTACTGGTCTATAATATCCTAAGAAGTGGCGGGTCATGAGGTCTTTTAAGCATGCTGCTTGAACATACACACAAATGAGCATGTGTTATTAGTGAACAGATCTCTCAGAAAGCCACTGAAGTGGCTCAACTTATATTTACTTCTCTGTGATTCTAGAGCAGTTATTGGATATAGGAATCTCCAAATGAAAAACTTTCTACTTTCAAATACATCTGTTTCGCTCTTTCTCTCCCTCTGTCTCACTCATCAATACAGATGTAAACACAGAAGCTGCAAGGTATTAGGAACAAATATGGAGCTGTTTATGAATCTATGGGCACTGAAATTTCTGTTGCTTGTCCTTTCTAAGAAGGAAGGAAGTGTGAGACAGAAGAAATTTAGACAATATGCTGACTCTGGGGTAAAAGGTACCCTCCATTGTAGGGGTCGTACTTGACAAAGCTCAGGTTAAGTATGCAAATAGTCAAACAGTTTAGAATTATACACAGAGTAATTGTTACATTAAAAGAACACAATTTGACAAGAAATATAATAAAACATACTCTTCTATGTCCTATCATAATAAATTCCTCAAGGATCTTTGTTCCTGCTAAAATAATCTTTGTCATAGAAAATAATTTACTTAGCAAAAATTTGCATTAATCTTAATACACATACTTGTAGAACACTTACATGTATAAATTTAAAAAATAGAAAATAAATGATATATCACAACAATCAGTAAGAATATGAAGTATCACACTTTACTCAAACCTAATTTTTTTCTATTTAAAATACTGGATAGCTAAAATTGAATATAATTGCAGAAATAAACAAGGTGTGCAAATATAAATGAATTAATTAAAGGAATGATTTCAGGCTTTCAGAAAGAAAGAGCTTATCTCTCCAGGATTGAAAACATTTTCTAGTTCACAGCAATTACAGTCAAAGCTAATAAAAACAATTTCTATTTGCACTAAAGATCAGCTACCTAATTTATAAACACAGCGGAGTTCTACATCTGCATTTTGCATCAGCCACAAGAAGCCAGGATCAAAATGTGTTGGGTAAATGCCACAAAGGTCTTCTGTGCTACGTGACCAAGGGGGACCTAGTAAACAAGATGGGTATCGTGTTCCTTGTGTAACTTTAACACATGTCACTAATTCATGTGCAGTTAAAACTCTATAATGTTTTCCTTTGAAAATAAATTTGCATCCTTTATTTTCTAATGAGGAATAGGCAAACTGGACAGAATTCATAAAGTCCATTTTGTCCAGAGAATGCTGGCTCAAGTCTGGTGACTACATTTTCATTTTCTTTCATATCTTTACCAGTTGATGCAAAGCTGAAATATCTTTGAAGTTAATGGGTTTAGATAGGCTCAAAAGGTGGTTCCAAGCAAACAAAGTAAAAGAAAACTCCTGGTATTCAACAACACAGTCTAAAGAAAAAACAAAAACAAAACCAAACAAAACAAAAACCCTAATTTTTGAGAAACTTTACTTCTCTCTAAATTAAACATGCCACGTGGTCCGTGAAGATGATATTTTCAATTTCTAAGAAAAGTTAACATGGAGGAAAAATATATTGTTGTTGACTTTTTCAGAATATTTTGAGACTCAGAAAATATGATTTTCTACTTCCTAACCTATAGCTATAAATTTCAAAAGAAACTGTGTTTAAAAAATTGGAAGAAAATCATGAGTATTTATTGAACCTAGGACATGCAACAAGAACTTATTAAAAGCCTACTCATTATGGGTTAAGAATATGTCTGTGCTTTGAAAATACAAGGTAAATAGGATAAAGTGCAGCTCTCAAAAAGTCTTCAGTGTGGTGTGACAAATGACACACAGATTTTTGAAATATTATATGGTAACATAAAAAAGCTATGCATGAAGTACTGAGAAGTGTAAGGTAATATTGTTTTAAAGGATGCACACAAATAAATGAAGAGTAGATATTCCATGCAAAGCAAAAATAATGCTACAGAAGTGAGAAATGTAATGCTACGTACAAAAAATATGTTGTCCAGTTTGTCCAGAATATGGAATATATTTTGGCATATAAATTGGAAGTTGTGGTCAGGTAAGTATTCAAGAAAGACTTTGTAAACTGTGCTAATAAGTTGCTTATTTCCTGAGTTCATTAGTGATCTTTTCACATTTTGCTTTATATCTAAGATCATATTAATGACAGATATGAGGTAATCAAGATTCATAGCTGTTAAAAGGCTACCGTCATAGTCAATGCAAAATATTGTAAATATTTAAATCAAATGATAGTGGGAGCAGGGAAGAGAAGAGCAACATCTACTTAGGAAATAAAATTAATCACCAATCAAAATCTTAACAATGAATTGACCCCATGATAATCAGCAAGAGACTACCAAAATGTAATGGATATGTAACTATTCACATAGAAGAGATTTAACAATAAAACTGGACAATTAAGAAACAATAGTTTAAGAGAATATTATGAAAAATCAGTCAACTATACACACCAACTATCTGTCTCGCCTATGATACTGGAATTATAAATGTGCATTTAAGTGAAAGAACAATATTTTAAAACTGAAATTTAGACACGGAGTAAAGAAAAGAAAACCTCTGCATATCACAATATTAAATACCAAATAAATATAAGTTTAGAATAAATATCTCTCAGATTATCCACTAACACAGCACAGTTTCCAATTAAGATGTTACCATGCTGAAAGCATAGGAAAAAAAATATTCATTTCCATCTTCCTGATTACTAACATTAATGAGGTATTAGTTTGGTTGTTTTTATTACTGTAAATGGTAAAGATGGCTAAAATGAACAGACAGGGCAAGCAGAATGCAACAGAAGCATATTCAAGTCTGAAAAAATGTAATTGGATTTATTCCAAGTTGTATTCCTAGAAAAAAATTATTATTCATTCATTCCTCAATGTGATAAAGTCTATCTATGAAGTCCCACAATTACATCATACTAATGGTGAAAGGCTGAATGCTTTCCTCTATTATAGGAACAAGGCAAGGATGTCCAGTCTCACCATTTCTATTTAGCATGATGCTGGAGGCCCTAGCCAGTGCAAAAAGGAATGAGAAATAAATAAAAGGCATACAGAGTGGAGAAAAAAATAAAACTATAGACAACATGATTTTTTGCATAGGAAATCTCAAATAATATACAAAAAAGATTTTAAAATTGATAAATGAGCTTAATAAGATTTCAGGATATAAGTATATAAGGTAAACTTATGTTTCTACAGTAAAAAAAAATATTTTGTACTTTAAGTAAAAAAATGACTTTACATACAATAAAATCATTAAATATATTTTTTACAAAATATGTGTCGTATTTAGATTCCAACACTACAAAACACTGATGATAGTAAAACAAACCTTAATAAATATATCTATAAATATACATTGTTCCTGGATTGGAAAATTCAATATTGTTAAGATATCAGTTCTCCCCTAAAATGATTTATAGATTTAACATAATATCTACCAAAATATCAGCAGGATTTTTTATAAAAATCTACAGACTTATTCTAAAATGTATACAGGAAGGCCAAGGAACAAGAATAACCAAAACAGTTTTGAAAAAAACAAAAGGCAGGAGGACTTACACCACCTAATTTCAAGACTTACTATAAAGCTACAGTCATCACAACAAAGTGGTATCAGTGAAAAAATAGACAGATAAAAGGAGAATAGAATAAAAGGAATGGAAAAAATAAATGGAACAGAAGTCAACCCACACATGGTCAATTTATGTTCAGTAAGAGATATGAAAGCAATTCAATAGAGAATAATTTTTTTGACAAATGGTACTGGGACAACTGGATATACATATGAAAAAAGTAAACCTCAACTCATACACCACAATCTCTATAAAAACTAAGTCAAAATGGATCACAGACCTACAAGTAAAATAAAATACTACTAGAAGAAGACATGAAATCTTTGTGATCTTGAATTAGACCAAGCTTTCTTAGGTATGACACTAAAAGCACAACTTGTAAAATAATAAAATGATAAACTGGATTTCATCAAAATTAAGAACAACTACATTTTAAAAGGCACTGCCAAAAAAAATGGAAGGAAAAGCCAGATACTGGGAGAAAATATTTACAAGTTATATATCTGATAAAGAACTCACATTCAAAATATGAAAATCACTCACAAAATTGAAGAAAAAGAAGATAACCAAAAAACTGGCAAAAATTTTAACAAATACTCCACAAAGGAAGACTTAGGGATGGCAGATAAACACATGAGAAGAAAGGAAATGCAAATTAAAATCACAATGAGATTCCAGCACACATTTACTACAATGCTTTAGAAAAGAGAAACAAAAGAAAAGGCTTGACTAACTTTTAATATAGTGCTATTAGGAATGCAAAATAGTGCTGTTACTTTGGAAAACAGTTTGGCAGTTTCTTATAAAGGTTAACATACAGTTAGCATATGATTTAGGAATCACAGTCCTACTTATTTGAAATGAAATTGAAATGAAAACTTATGTTCACACAAACACCTGTAGGTGAATTCTTATAACAGTTTTATTCATAATTGCCCATTTCTGGAAATAACAAGAACGTCCCTCAACTTGGAAATGTATAAACAAACTCAAGTACTCCCATACAAGAGAATACTACTCATCAATAAAAATGGAATGACCTATTGACACATGCAACAACTAGAATAGATTTCAAATGCATTTTACTATATGAAAGAAACTAGGCTCAAAGGTGCATTATTTCATTTATATAACACTCTTGTAAGGAAAAAAACTACAGGGATAAAAAAGAAAAACAAGAAAAGACCAGTGGTTGCCAGGGGTAGAAATGGAGCAAGGTATTGACTTATAAAGGACACAGGAGAATTTTTTGCTGATGAAGGAATTGTTATATAACTGATTGTAGTAGTGGATACACAATTTATTAGTCTTGGCTCACCAGACTACACAATAAACAAGTTATACTTTACTATATGAAAATTACATTTTAATAAAAGGATAGGAGAAACAAATTTCAAGGTGAAAAAGATTGATAATAAAAAGAAAACTACTAAAACACTAATCAATAAAACTGCTGAATTGACTTTAAATCTAGATTAAAGAAAAATAAAATAAAATAAAATCCCAATTCAAGAATAATTTTGTGAAAGGAGAAAGCTCAGAGCTGAGACCAGTCAGTGCAGGTTCAAGGAGCAATTTGGTGAGCATATGAGGCAGTTTAACAGGTGGCTTGTAGGGATAGTTCAGACCCTTACACCATGATCAGGCAGTATATTTGGGTGTGTATCAGCTCCAAGGAAGGGCCTCTAGTTTTTAATTTGCCAATTCAGAGGAGCAATATCTTTTTCTAATTTATTCTTTGGAGGGAAGGCTAGCAATCAGGAGTTTGTGATGCCCCTTCTGATTTCAACCACAGAAACTTCAGAAGGGCTAAAACTGAAAGCTTTTACTTATATTGTGGAACCCTAATTGAGGCCATGTCTCAGGTCTCTGATATGTCCTAACTATAAGTAACTCAAAAGTAGTTATTTCAATCCTGGGAAACGTGAGCTGCTAGATTGGGAATACTTGGTATCTTTGTATATGATTTCCCTCACCTTTTAATGCACCAACATTCAAATTATAGAGGTCCCAGGAGAAAAAAAAAAGGTTTGAAGATATTATAGTCGAAAACTTCCCTAACATGGGAAAGGATATAGTCAATCAGGTCCAGGAAGCACAGAGTCCCATACAGGATAAACCAAAAGAGAAACACGCTGAGACACATATTAATGAAACTATCAAAAATTAAATACAAAGGAAAAAATATTAAATGCAGCAAAGGAAAAGCAACAAATAACACACAAGGGAACCCCCATAAGGTTAACAGCTGATCTTTCAGCAGAAATTCTGCAAGCCACAAGGGAGTGGCAGGACATATTTATTTAAAGTGATGAAAGGGAAGAACCTACAACCAAGATTACTCTACCCAGCAAGGATCTCATTCAGATATGACAGAGAAATCAAAAGCTTTACAGACAAGCAAAAGCTATGAGAAGTCAGCACCACCAAACCAGCTTTACCACAAATGCTAAAGGAACTTTTCTAAGCAGGAAACAAAAGAGAAGGAAAAGACCAAAAAAAACAAACCGAAATCAATTAAGAAAATGGTAATAGGAACATACATATCAATAATCGCCTTGAATGTAAATGAATTAAATGCTCCAACCAAAAGACACAGACTGGCTGAAGGGACACAAAAACAAGACCCTTATATATGCTGTCTACAAGAAACCCACTTCAGACCTAGTGACACATACAGACTGAAAGTGAGGGGCTGGAAAAAGATATTCTATGCAAATGGAAATCACAAGAAAGCTGGAGTACCCATACTCACATCAGATAAAATAGACTTTAAAATAAAGACGGTTACAAGATATAAAGAAGGACACTACATAATGATCAAGGGATCAATCCAAGAAGAAAACATAACAATTATAAATATTTATGCACCCAACGTAGGAGCACCTCAATACATAAGGCAAATGCTAACTGCCATAAAAGGAGAAATCGACAGTAACACAATAATAGTGGGGGAATTTAACATCCCACTTACACCAATAGACAGATCATCCAGACAGAAAATAAATAAGGAAACACAAGCTTTAAATGACACAATAGACCAGATAGACTTAATTGATATTTTTAGGAGATTCCACCCCAAAGTGGAAAAATACACTTTCCTCTCAAGTGCACAGAATGTTCTCCAGAACAGATCACATCTTGGGTCAAAAATCAAACCTTGGAAAATTTAAGAAAATTGAAATCATATCAAGCATGTTTTCTGATCACAACACTATGAGATTAGAAATCAATTACAGAAAAAAAAACCTGTAAAAAACACAAATACATGGAGGCTAAACAGTGTGCTGCTAAATAACCAAGAGATCACTGAAGAAATCAAAGAAGAAATCAAAAAATACACAGAAACAAATGACAATGAAAACACGACGATCCAAAACCCACGGGATGCAGCAAAAGTAGCTCTAAGAGGGAAGTTCATAGCAATTCAAGTTCATCACAAGAAACAAGAAAAATCTCAAATAAAAAAATCTACCCTTAATCTAAAGCAACTAGAAAAAGAAGAACAAAGAAAACCCAAAGTTAGTAGAAGGAAAGAAGTGATAAAGATCACAGCATAAATAAATGAAATAGAAACGAAGAAAACAATAGCAAAGATCAATAAAATTAAAGTTGGTTCTTTGAGAAGATAAACAAAATTTATAAATCTTTAGCAAGACTCAAAAAGCAAAATGAGGAAGAGGACTCAAATTGATAAAATTAGAAATGAAAAAGGAGAGATTACAACTGACACCACAGAAATACAGAAGATCATAAGAGACTACTACAAGCAACTCTATGCCAATAAAACGGACAACCTGAAAGAAATGGACAACTTCTTGGAAAGGTACTACTTTCAAAGATTAAACCAGGAAAAATCAGAAAATATAAACAGGTAATGAAATTGAAACTGTAATTAAAAAGATTCCAACAAACAATAGTCCAGGACCAGATGGCTTCATAGGGAAATTCTAGGAAACATTTAGAGAATACTTAACAACTACACTTCTCAAACTATTCCAAAAAACTGTGGAGGGAGGAGCAGCCCAAACTCATTCTACAAGGCCACCATCACCCTGATACCAAAACCAGAACAAAGATATCACAAAAAAGAAAATTATAGACCAATATAATTGATGAACATAGATGCAAAAATCCTCAATAAATACTAGCAAACAGAAACCAACAACACATTAAAAAGATCATACATCATGAGCAAGTGGGATTTATCCCAGGGATGCAAGGATTCTTCAATATACACAAAGCAGTCAATGTGATATACCATATTAACAAACTGAAGGAGTAAAACCATATGATCATCTCAATAGATGCAGAGAAAGCTTTTGAAAAAATTCAGCACCCATTTATGATAAAAACTCTCCAGAAAGTGGACATGACGGGAACCTACCTCAACATAATAAAAGCCATGTACAACAAACCCACAGCAAATATCATTCTCAATGGTGAAAAACTGAAAGCATTTCCCCTAAGATCAGGAACAAGACAAGGATGTCCATTCTTGTCACTATTATTCAGCATAGTATTTGAAGTCCTAGAAACAACAATCAGAGAAGAAAAAGAAATAAAAGGAATCCAAATTGGAGAAGAAGAAGTAAAATGGTCACTGTTTGCCAGTGACATGATACTATACTCAGGAAATCCTAAAGATGCCACCAGAAAACTACTAGAACTAACCATTGAATTTGGCAAGGTTGCAGGATACAAAATTAATGTACAGAAACCTCTTGCATTCCTATACACTTACAATGAAAGATCAGAAAGAGAAATTAAGGAAACAATCCCATTTACCATCACAACAAAAAGAATAAAATACCTAGGAATAAACCTACCTAAGGAGGCAAAAGACCTATACTCAGAAAACTATAAAACACTGATGAAAGAAATCAAAGATAACAAACAGATGGAGAGGTATACCATGCTCCTGGATTGGAAGATTCAATATTGTGAAAATGATTATACTACCCAAAGCTATCTACAGATTCAATGCAATCCCTATCAAACTACCAATAGCATTTTTCACAGAACTAGAACAAGAAATGTTACAATTTGTATGGAAACACAAAAGACCCTGAAGAGCCAAAGCAATCTTGAGGGAAAAAAAATGGAGCTGGAGGAATCAGTCTCCCTGACTTCAGACTATACTACAAAGCTATAGTAATCAAGACAGTATGGTACTGGCACAAAAACAGAAATATAGATCAAAGGAATAGGATAGAAAGCCCAGAGATAAACCCACACACATATGGTCACCTTATCTTTGATAAAGGAGTCAAGAATATAGAATGGAGAAAAGACAGCTTCTTCAATAAGTGGTGCTGGGAAAACTGGACAGCTACATGTAAAAGAATGAAATTAGAACACTTCCTAACACCATACACAAAAATAAACTCAAAATGGTTTAAAGAACTAAATGTAAGGCCAGACACTATAAAACCCTTAGAGGAAAACATAGGCAGAACACCCTATGACATTAATCACAGCAAGATCCTTCTTGACCCACCTCCTAGAGAAAGGGAAATAAAAACACAAATAAACAAATGGGACCTAATGAAACTTAAAAACTTTTGCACAGCAAAGGAAACCATAAACAAGACCAAAAGACAACCCTCAGAATGGGAGAAAATATTTTCAAATGAAGCAACTGACAAAGGATTAATCTCCAAAATATACAAGCAGCTCATACAGCTCAATATCACAAAAACAAACAACCCAATGCAAAAATAGATGGAAGACCTAAACAGACATTTCTCTAAAGACATACAGATGGCCAACGAATACGTGAAAAGATGCTCAACATCACTAATCATTAAAGAAATGCAAATCAAAATCACAATGAGGTATCACCTCACACCGTCAGAATGGCCATCATCAAAAAATCTACAAACAATAAATGCTGGAGAGGGTGTGGAGAAAAGAGAACCCTCTTGCACTGTTGGTGGGAATGTAAATTGATACAGCCACTATGGAGAACAGTATGGAAGTTCCTTACAAAACTAAAAATAGAACTGCCATATGACCCAGCAAACTCATTATTGTGCATATACCCTGAGGAAACCATAATTCAAAAGAGACATGTACCCCAATGTTCAGTGAAGCACTATTTACAATAGCCAGGACATGGAAGCAACCTAAATGTCCATTGACAGATGAATGGATAAAGGAGATGTGGCACATATATATAATGGAATATTACTCAGCCACTAAAAAGGAACAAATTGAATTATCTGTAGTGAGGTGGATGGACCTAGAATCTGTCACAAAGAGTGAAGTAAGTCAGAAAGAGAAAAACAAATACTGCATGCTAACACATACACATGGAATTTTAAAAAGCGGTACATATATATGGAATTTTAAAAAGCAGGGCAGGAATAAAGACACAGACTTAGAGAATGGACTTGAGGGCACGGGGAGGGGGAAGGGGAAGCTGGGATGAAGTGAGAGAGTAGCACTGACATATGTACACTACCAAATGTAAAATGGATGGCTAGTGGTAAGCTGCTGTGCATAGCACGAGAACAGCTTGATGCTTTGTGACAACCTAGAGGGGTGGGATATGGAGCGTGGGAGGGAGGTTCAAGAGGCAGGGGATATGGGGATATATGTATACATACAGCTGATTCAGTTTGTTGTACAGCAGAAACTAACACAACATTGTAAAGCTTTTATACGCCAATAAAGACGTAAAAAAAATAAATTGCCATTATTAATTCACTATAAAATATAAAGTTGCAATTTAAACCTGTGTTGGCAGCATCAGTATGGTTCATTTAATTAGTACCTATGTGGTAGGCATATTAGCATGTGGCTCTAATAAAATTATAGCAAATGATATTCATAGGCTCATGTAGTGTCAGTGATGGAAGAAACCTCCCTCTAAACCACTTACTTTGTAAATGAGGCAATGTGCATCCAAGAAGGCTCTGAGCGGTAAAGTGGGTTTTCTAAGGCCAAACAGCTAATTAGAAATAAAACTGAGTCTAAAACCAAAGTCTCCTAAGCATTAAAAGTGATTTTTTTCCCACTATTTATATTAAAATTTCTCAGTTTTTTGTTTCTTTTTTATTCACTTTTTTATATTCAGCAAAACAATATATTAGATTGTGCCAGTTATCAATAGGGAGAAATACTACTCATTATAAAATCAATAGTCCACCATAACCACTATTAATATTTTGGCATACTCCTTTCTATTTGTGTGCAATTTTGTATGATAACACATACACTTTTATACCCTGCTTGTTTTCACTTAACATGAAGTCAACATGTCAGATACATTTTTCCAGGCAGCTCTGCCTACTTGGTCATTACACTCCAAATGGCTGTGCAGAATTTCTTCCAGTGGATGCATTATAATTTATTGAGCTCTTTTCCTATTGTCAGAAATTTAGGATATTTAGCGCTTCAGTTGAAAATTATCACCGTACTATATTCAAAATCCAACAACATCTTCACTCTGTTTTCTTTTTCAAAGAAAAAAATAGTTGACTAGAAAAATTTAAACATAGACGTCAGGTGAGATAATTTAAGGTCTAAGTAATAAAATAATAAATCACACCCTTTTGTCATGTGACGGCTGAGGGAGCCCCGGGCGGAAGCCGGGATCTGGCCGGCTGTGGATAAGGGCTGGGGGTAGAAGGGAACCCCTGCGGAGACGGAGGGGTGGTGGCCGGGGCGCTGACTCCGCGTGCGACCGCCGGCCCTGCGCGTGCGCCCTGGCGCGGCCCGCGTGACAGGAAGTGATGTTCAGCTGCTTAGTCTGCATCTGAGCCTTCCAAGTTTCCGGGAGCAGTGTTCTGTGGACGTCGTCATTTCTCCATTTACTCTCCAGAAACCTGAGTGGTTGGTGGAAACTTCTACGGTCTGACGGACCCGGGTTTGAATTCCAGTTCTACCACGGGCTGCCTGTTACCTCATGGTCTCAAGGTGGCTACTGCAGCTTCAGGCATCAAATATTCATTGGACCACACTCAAAGGCAAGAAGAAGGGGGATAGCCGGAGCAACAAGAGAAATTTCTCTTGACATGCCTCTCTCCTTGTAGCTGGAGAAAAAAAAACATTTCCTAAAAGTTCTGCCATAGACTTCTTCTATCTCATCGGTCACAAGTCCTTTAATGGAGCGGCCAGTATATCTGCAGACCTGGTTTCATCTGATGATTTACAGACCCCAGCTCTGAAGCCAGTTACACATTTTCCTGTGGCCGGGCACAGAGTAGTTGATTATCCTCACGATGTTGGACTTTTTGGCTGAGAATAACCTCTGTGGCCAAGCAATCCTAAGAATTGTTTCCTGTGGCAATGCCATCATTGCTGAACTTCTGAGGCTCTCTGAGTTTATTCCTGCTGTATTCAGGTTAAAAGACCGAGCTGATCAACAGAAATACGGAGATATCATATTTGATTTCAGCTATTTTAAGGGTCCAGAATTATGGGAAAGCAAACTGGAAGCTAAGCCAGAGCTACAGGATTTAGATGAAGAGTTTCGGGAAAACAACACAGAAATTGTGACCAGATTTTATTTAGCATTTCAAAGTGTGCATAAATATATTGTAGACTTAAACAGATATCTAGATGATCTCAATGAAGGTGTTTATATTCAGCAAACCTTAGAAACGGTGCTTCTCAATGAAGATGGAAAACAACTTCTATGTGAAGCACTGTACTTATATGGAGTTATGCTCCTGGTCATCGACCAAAAGATTGAAGGAGAAATCAGAGAGAGAATGCTCGTTTCTTACTATCGATACAGTGCTGCTCGATCTTCTGCTGATTCGAATATGGATGATATTTGTAAGCTGCTTCGAAGTACAGGTTATTCCAGCCAACCAGGAGCCAAAAGACCACCCAACTATCCTGAGAGTTACTTCCAGAGGGTGCCTATCAACGAGACCTTCATCAGCATGGTCATCGGTCGGCTAAGATCTGATGATATTTACAACCAGGTCTCAGCATATCCATTGCCAGAACATCGGAGCACAGCTCTGGCAAATCAGGCCGCCATGTTGTATGTAATTCTCTACTTTGAGCCTTCCATTCTTCATACCCATCAAGCAAAAATGCGAGAGATAGTGGATAAATACTTTCCAGATAATTGGGTAATTAGTATTTACATGGGGATCACAGTTAATCTAGCAGATGCTTGGGAACCCTACAAAGCTGCAAAAACTGCTTTAAACAATACCCTGGACCTTTCAAACGTCAGAGAACAGGCAAGCAGATACGCTACTGTCAGCGAAAGGGCGCACGTACAAGCGCAGCAGTTCCTGAAAGAAGGTTGTTTGAGGGAGGATCTGGTTCTGGATAACATCCCGAGGCTTCTGAACTGCCTGAGAGACTGCAATGTCACCATTCGATGGCTGATGCTTCATACCGCAGACTCAGCCTGTGACCCAAACAACAAACGCCTTCGTCAAATCAAGGACCAGATTCTAACAGACTCTAGGTACAATCCCAAGATCCTCTTTCAATTGCTGTTGGATACTGCACAATTTGAGTTTATACTCAAAGAGATGTTCAAGCAAATGCTTTCAGAAAAGCAGGCCAAATGGGAACATTACAAGAAGGAGGGCTCAGAGCGGATGACGGAGCTTGCTGATGTCTTTTCAGGAGTGAAACCCCTAACCAGAGTGGAGAAAAATGAAAATCTTCAAGCTTGGTTCAGAGAGATCTCAAAACAAATATTGTCTTTAAATTATGATGATTCTACTGCTGCGGGCAGAAAAACTGTGCAACTAATACAGGCTTTGGAAGAGGTTCAAGAATTTCACCAGTTGGAATCAAATCTGCAAGTGTGTCAATTTCTTGCTGATACTCGCAAGTTTCTCCACCAAATGATCCGAACCATTAACATTAAAGAGGAGGTCCTGATCACAATGCAGATCGTTGGGGACCTTTCTTTTGCTTGGCAGTTAATTGACAGTTTCACATCTATCATGCAAGAGAGCATAAGGGTAAACCCATCCATGGTCACTAAACTCAGAGCTACATTCCTAAAGCTTGCCTCTGCCCTTGACCTGCCCCTTCTTCGTATTAATCAAGCAAATAGCCCTGACCTTCTCAGTGTATCTCAATATTATTCTGGCGAATTGGTGTCCTATGTGAGAAAGGTTTTGCAAATCATTCCGGAAAGCATGTTTACTTCCCTTCTAAAGATCATAAAGCTTCAGACCCACGATATCATTGAAGTGCCGACCCGGCTGGACAAGGACAAGCTGAGGGACTATGCCCAGCTTGGCCCACGATATGAGGTTGCCAAGCTTACTCATGCTATTTCCATTTTTACTGAAGGCATCTTAATGATGAAAACAACTTTGGTCGGCATCATCAAGGTGGACCCAAAACAACTGCTGGAGGATGGAATAAGGAAGGAGCTGGTTAAGCGTGTGGCTTTTGCTCTTCATAGGGGATTGATCTTCAACCCTCGAGCCAAGCCAAGTGAATTGATGCCAAAGCTGAAAGAGCTGGGAGCTACCATGGATGGGTTCCATCGTTCTTTTGAATACATTCAGGACTATGTCAACATTTACGGTCTGAAGATTTGGCAGGAAGAAGTATCTCGTATTATAAATTACAATGTGGAACAAGAGTGTAATAACTTCCTAAGAACAAAGATTCAAGACTGGCAAAGTATGTACCAGTCCACACATATTCCAATACCAAAGTTTACCCCTGTGGATGAGTCCGTAACATTTATTGGTAGACTCTGCAGAGAAATCTTGCGGATCACGGACCCAAAAATGACATGCCACATTGACCAGCTGAACACTTGGTATGATATGAAAACCCATCAAGAGGTGACCAGCAGCCGCCTCTTCTCAGAGATCCAGAACACCTTGGGGACTTTCGGTCTGAATGGGTTGACAGGCTTCTGTGCTTTATGATTGTCAAAGAGTTACAGAATTTCCTCAGCATGTTTCAGAAAATTATCTTGCGAGACAGAACTGTGCAGGATACTTTAAAAACCCTCATGAATGCCATCAGCCCCCTAAAAAGCATTGTAGCAAATTCGAATAAAATTTATTTTTCTGCCATTGCCAAAACACAGAAGATATGGACCGCTTATCTGGAAGCTATCATGAAGGTTGGGCAGATGCAGATTCTGAGACAACAGATTGCCAATGAATTAAATTATTCTTGTCGGTTTGACTCCAAACATCTGGCAGCTGCTTTGGAGAATCTCAATAAGGCTCTCCTAGCAGATATCGAAGCCCACTACCAGGACCCTTCACTTCCTTACCCCAAAGAAGATAACACACTCTTATATGAAATCACAGCCTACCTGGAGGCAGCTGGCATCCACAACCCACTGAACAAGATATACATAACAACAAAGCGCTTACCCTACTTCCCGGTTGTCAACTTTCTATTTTTGATCGCCCAGTTGCCAAAACTTCAGTACAGCAAAAACCTAGGCATGGTCTGCCGAAAACCTGCCGACCCTGTGGATTGGCCGCCACTCGTGCTGGGACTGCTCACCCTGCTGAAGCAGTTTCATTCCCGGTACACAGAACAGTTCCTGGCATTGATCGGCCAGTTTATCCGCTCCACAGTGGAGCAGTGTACAAGCCAGAAGATACCAGAAATGCCTGCAGATGTTGTGGGTGCCCTTCTGTTTCTGGAGGATTATGTTCGGTACACAAAGCTACCCAGGAGGGTTGCTGAAGCACACGTGCCTAATTTCATTTTTGATGAGTTCAGAACAGTCCTGTGACGTTTTTTGACTTCTGCGTCTTCAGTGGAAGGATTATCCTTAAATCTTCCCACCGTCACTAAAATGAACTTGGAAATGAAAAGAAACCCAACTGCTCAAAGAACTGCATTTTTTCCCTTTATTGTGGGAAACGTCAGACGTTCTGAGTAAGATGTATTTCACGGAACTAATTAATTAATATTGTTTAAATCATGGTATTATATACAATTTATATCATGTAGAAGCAGAACACATTTTGTACTGCCTCTTATAAATGCTGAGTGTAATTGTTGTGTATAAATCCATTTAGTTTTATGTTCTAGAGAACTATTTGTGCAACTCCAGATTTTCAGTAAAATAGTACTGCCAGTACCCAAAAAAAAAAAAAAATAATAATAATAATAATAAATCACAGAAAACAATTCAAAGTGATTGAAGGATGACTCAAGAAAGTTACGGACTCAAAAAAGACCTTCGGATTTCTTTGCACTTTAAAAACTGATCCCTAGCTCATTATTCTGTATTTGTTTCTCTTTGCCTTCTACATAACTAACTGAAATTCAAATTTTAGCAACAAATATTGTCTTTGTATTGTAATTTACTTCTCATGCTAATATACTATTTTCCCCCAATCATTAACCTAATCACATTTTCTCATAGATATTTGTAATACTTTTAGGGTGAAAATAAATTATATGTCACCTGGTTCATCCAGTAGGCCAATAATGGTTTGATTCACTTGAAGTTACACATCTAGTTACAGCAGTGCCAGTTTTCATGGTCCTCCCTCCATAGTTCATTTCCCTGCATTAGGCTACATAGTAGCAGTAGTAGTAGTGGTAGTAGCAGCAACAACAGCAGTGGCAGTACTAGTGGTAGTAATGGTGGTGGTAAAGCAGTTAATTTTTGTTGAACTCATTTTAGGTTACATGCACAATTTTAAGATCTTACCACACTTTACTTCATTCAATCCTTACATAACACCCACAAGGTAAGAATCTACTTCTAACTCCAGATGACAAAAATGAGAATCAGAAGTCACATAGCTAATAAGTAGTGAATCTGGGACTCTAATTCAGAGCTTAAACACTTTGCCATAACAGTAATAATAAAACACTGAATAATAATGAATTAGTGAAATATTTAATATAATATTTATGGATACTATTTAATGTTAATTAATGTTTGATATTTAATAATAAAGATGAGCCATCCATAAAATGATTTTTCATAAAAAGAATGTCTTCAGGGCTTCCCTGGTGGCGCAGTGGTTGAGAGTCTGCCTGCCGATGCAGGGGACACGGGTTCGTGCCCCGGTCCGGGAAGATCCCACATGCTGCGGAGTGGCTGGGCCTGTGAGCCATGGCTGCTGGGCCTGCACGTCTGGAGCCTGTGCTCCACAACGGGAGAGGCCACAACAGTGAAAGGCCCGTGTACCGCAAAAAAAAAAAAAAAAAGAAGAATGTCTTCAATTTACCTATTATTTTAAACATAGTTTGACATGCAACAATATACATGTGGAAGTGATCAATTTTCATATACAATGTAGACCCTGGTAAAATAATTATTTTATCTCATAAAATTTAGATTTCAGAATTTTTAAGATTAGGTTTCCTATATACCAAGAATGAACAAGTGGAATTTGACGTTAAAAACATATTACAATTTACATTAGCTCCCTCCAAAATGAAATAAGTATTAATTTAACAAAATATGTACAAAATCTGTATGAGGAACATTATAAAACTCTGATGAAAGATATCACGAGAGCTAAATAAATGGATAGATAATACCTGTTCATGGATAGAAAGATTCACTATTGTCAAGATGTTAATTCTTCCCAAAATTTATGTGTAGATGCAACACAATCCCAATCAAAATCTCAATGAGTTATTTTATGAATATTAATAAAATGATTTGAAGGTTTATATGGAGAAGCACAAAACCCAGAATTGCCAACTTAATATTGAAGAAGAACAAAGTCTGAGCACTGACATTACCTGCCTTTAAGTCTTACTATAAAGCTAGAGTAATCAAGATAGTGTGGTACTTGCAAAAGAATGCACAAGTAGACCAACAGAAATATAAATATTTTAATATTTCACAAAAATATAGTCAACTGATCACTGACAAAGAAGCAAAGATAATACACCTGAGCAAAGATTGTCTTTTCAACAAACGGTCTTGGTACAACTGGACATCCACACGCAAAAAAGATAAAGAATTCACACAGAGACTTCATACCCTTCACAAAAATTAACTCAAAATCAACAC